>NW_020825051.1:4797500-5397500 GCF_003285875.2 Drosophila novamexicana | reverse complement strand
GACAATGTTTGAGTGCTGCTGCTGATAGATGTGGATGCTACGGAAGCTGTTGGGATGACAGAGGCTTCCCAATTACTGTTTACCCCTTTCAAATAGGACTCGCCTTGCTCCGGGCCGGCATAAGAAGACATGACTAGCGGCTTTGGTTCATCTATTTTTAGGATCTGCACAGATTGTGATTGGTTTTGAGTACGTCTCCGCTTAGTCCCCGATGTGGGTTTGGATTGACCACGTGCTGTGGCGTTGTTTGGTGCCAATGCCGACGGCTTTTGAGTCCCAACTGTTGGCTGCAGGTGGAAAGCAATGGTCTGTGTCTCATAAGGCATATTTAGTTGCATGGGAACAGCTTCAGGCTCTTTTTTAATGCGTCTACGCCTGTTAACCGACGAAGTAAAGCTTCTGGATTGGCTGCCGGGTGGCAATGCAGCTGCCAATGGATTTGATGGCTGCAGCTGGACACTGTGCTGGGAGTCCAAGGCGAGTTGTGAGATTTTACCTGGCAGTGGCTCAGAGTGTGTTGTTGTAGCCATTTGAATAGCTTTCGGTTGCTTTTTCGGACGCCCTCGTTTTTTTCTCGACGCGGATTGGGAGCGACGCTGCTTCCTCTCAATATTCCCCCTGCCAGGCGGCGGTGTTTTGCTAGGAGCACGTTTGTTGAAGCTATTTGATGGAGTTACGCAGTTGGGGGGCAGCTGAGCCAACTGACTGAATTCGTCATCTGTCGCAGTAAACAGTTGAGGTGAGCCTGGGCCAGCTGCAGCCTCAGTCAGCAACAGGGAATCTTCCTTGGCGGTTTGCTTCCTTTCACGCAGACGCTGGGAACGACGCGGCTGCGAGCCAGGCCACTCCTCCGTTTGCAACCCAATCAGGTATTCCAGCTCCGAGCAATATGTGGTAGCTGGACTTACAATAGGCGTTTCATTTTGCGTAGCCATTGGAAACCAGTAAAATTTTAAATTGAAAAGACGCTTCAAAAATGCGGCGAAGCTGCCGTTACAGTTAGTTGCCCACAGCATGCGTGACATAGCACTCAGCTTTTGTGGGGGCGCGATGCAAGCAGTCTGGCAACGCAGACAATTTTTGCTTCTTTCTTTCGTTTGTTTTCGCTCTTCATTTGTTGTGCTCAGTAGCAAAATATTTTGGAGGTTTTCCAATTCAATTCTCAAAACAAACTAAAACTGCATAATGCATATCTTAGATCTTCCGGACACTGTGCTAATGGACATATTGGAGCTGCTCACGTACGACGAGGTAGCCAGAAAACGCGAGGTAAAAAATCAAATCAAATGTGTCATCCGGAATCATCTCGAGACGCTTCCATAAACTTCTTTTCGTTTCTAGGTATGCGCTCGCTTCAACTACATTTGCCAACAGGTACTTAATACGGGCTTCAACAAGGTTGTGCAGGAGCATGCCAAGAATTTCAAACGCATCAAATCCCTGCTGCCACGTCGTGAATCAGAACGGCGGTAACCAAAATCATCTAAAGAACCGATTGCCGATGTTGATAACAAAAGTGTTTATTTTGCAGCAATCACATGCTGGCACGCCACTCGGACATCCTGACGTCCATTGAGACGCGCATTTCAATGCTGACAATGACCTACTCCAAGTTTATACACCTGAACATGTGCTGCTTTATACCCGGCCGCGTACTTGACGAAATCAACAGCATATTACGGCTGTTGGGCGGCACAACAAAGTCGCTGCGTCCGCACGAGGTGTTGCAGGAACTGCGCGACATCTCCTCGATGGCCATTGAGCATTTCGATGAAAAGATTGCCATCAACTTTAAGACGGCCATCAAGATGAACGAACCCTCCTCCTCGGCCAGCGCACGCGTCGTTGTCTGCGGCGCCCTTGGCGACATCAGCTTCGACGGCGTCAAGGTCAGCCGCTTAAAGAAGGTTCAAGCTCAGCAGCAGCAGCAGCAACAGACGCACTGCCACAATATGCTCTGTATGGGCCAAAAGAGCGACACACTGCCGCAGCAGGCGCTGCTGCTGGCCAACACACTGCCCGCCGGCAATGGCACTGCTGGCACCGATGTCAGCCAATGTAATTGCAATCGGGATCGTCTAACCAAGCAGCTGCAGCGCCAATGGCAAACACAAAAAGTGCTAACGTCTCGCGTGCGACTACTTGAGGGATCGCGCAAGGCGCAGGAGCGTCGTCTGCAGGAGGCGCTGGGCAGCATCACAGAACTGGCCACCCAAGTGTCCGAGCTGAAGCGCCAGCTCGAGGATGTCCTGGCCAAGGGCAAGTCCAGCGCAAATGTAGCAAGTGGGGCAAGTGGGAAGCGCACAACAACAGTGGCCACCGACTGTTTGCCGCCCAGCAAGAAACCAAAGGCTTAGTGCCTCCTCATGTAGGCTGTAGATTGTACTTAGGGTTGGCCGTAGGTTAAGCATCTGTACTTTCGAATATTCACACTCACACATGAATATATTATAATTAATTACATAAGTATTCCCATATAAAGCAGCTGCCGCTAAGAATATAAATATATATATATATATATATACATATATTTAATATAAATATATATATGGATAAATAAAGTATATTGTGCATCTTGTAATATTTCGAGTTAAGATTTATTGTTGCACTTGTTATTTAAATATTGTATTACAATTTTACAACTATATAAATACATAGAACATCTAAGTTTAAGTTCTTCACATTTATGGCCATTTCCAATTGGAAAATGGTCTGACTGCCTTATGGTTGCTTTTTATTGCTATTTTGGTTTTTCAAAATTGTGTGTGTGTGTGTGTGTTCGAGTGTGTTTATCCGTTTGCTATAGCACTGGTAGATGATATATATATATATGTGTATGTGTATATTTAAAATTACATCAAATTGGAACATCTAAAAATTGTAACGCTTTATCAGCTGCAAGTTTTGACAGGCGTTTAGGAAGTAATTGCTTTTAGTTTAGTTTTGCGTACGGCTCTGGGCCCACATCTATTGCTATTGTAATGCTGTCTAAGACTACGACTCCCGTTCACGTTAGATGTCTATATTTGTTGCCTATGTTAAGTGTTAATCATATATTATGCATTATGTTACTTGTATAAAAAGGTAGTAGAAATTGCCACTCGTTAGCAGTGTGCTTAAATCTTTGTATTAACTGAGGCGAGCTCTTTCGACTTAATCGTAGTCTAACTAATTGCTAAGTTGATTTTTTTTTCAGTATATATATATACATATACATATACAATCAATAACACACAGAATATATATATATGTTCTCAAGTAATAACAAAAGAAAATGGAAAACAAAATTCATTGCAAACGCGTTACTTAAACATATTAGTTGCTTTATATATATATATATATATATATATATATATATATATATATATATATATATATATATATATATATATATATACACAAATCGTTGCATATATATTTATGTCTGTATAAACTAGTCAAATTGCAAGCATTGCCACGCTGAAAAACCTACAAATCTATATATATATATATATATGTATATACTACAATATTTATAAATACATTTATGCATATGTAGCTGTATGTACAAATATTTTTAAGCGCTGCCGCTTAAATTGTTTTGGATCGTTTATCTCCTCCTTAATCTTTATTGCGCTGCTGGTTTAGTAGCGACGCCGACGCTGCTACTTTTTCTTGACAGCCGCCTTGTGCTGGATCTTCTCCTGGAGCTGGCGTATCAGCTGCTGTATGTCGTCCACATTGTACGCATAGATCAGCTTGCATTGCTTGGCCTGAATATTGCCATTGTTGAGATTTTTTAAAGCATGCTGCAGGCAGTAGACGTTGCCCTCCTCGGTGCGCACCATCGATATATACAGATTTGCGCGGCACAGATCGCATTCGCTCTCGATTGATTTGTGTGGCGGCTGCTGCTGCTTTTTTGCCTTTTGGCCCTTCTCCGCCTGCACCTTTTCGGTAGACGTGACGCCAGCAGCCTGAAAAATACAATGTTTCATTAGTACTGACTGATTTGGCGTGCTCTAAATGGGAACATACTCTGAGCTGCTCGCGTGCCGCCGATTCCTTCTCGCAGACCTCGTTTAGCATGGGCAGCATCTGCTGTAATGTGTCTGAATTGACGCGCTGATCATATCCCAAGGCGAAGAGCAGCTGCTCCAAAGAGAACATGGCCGGTTCACAGCTCTCATGAATGTCCTGCAATGGTAAGACAGAGTTCAAATGGATACCAAGCAACTAACCAAGTCAAAGACTCACCCTAAAATCATCCTTGGCCAGGTCCAGCCACGACATGGTAGCAAAATAAACGCTCTCTGAGACCACATAGCCCGTGGCCAGGCTGGAGGTATAGGCGCGCGGAAAGACAACAATAAATTCGCCCGGCTTCTGCTCGATGCGGCACAGGGAAACGCCGCGGTCGGTCAGCATGTGCGGAGGCACCATCACCGTATCACAGGGCAACCAGATTGTCTTGTTTTGACAGTGCGTCGGTATCAATGAGGTCAACGCCGAACGGAAATTGGCGCTCTGGTCGTCGGGTATGCCATACCACAGCTTGGAGGCGCCCGTATGCAGATACTCGATCCAGGACAGGCCGTGCGGATCACGATACCAACAGCAGGCGGAGAAGAGCATGCCCACATGGAGCGTGGGCACCGTAACGCCCATTACAGGTCCCAGAGAGCGCAACACAGAACCCGCATTGTTGGTCAGTACTTTGAGGTTCCAGGGATGTCGCGCATAGTTCGAGCCCTTGCCCTTCGGCCCCGGACTGGGAAAGCCGTAGCCCCAGCCGGAGCTATCAATGGACCCGGAATGCACACACACATGACTGTCGCGCACGGCAACATGACGCCAGAATTCCGCCTCCACCTCGTTGACCGTGGGATCGGTGCTCTTGAACCAGAGGGCCATTGTATTGCGCGCTATGCGATAGAATTGGCTGAGCGCCATGCTGCGACCCTTGACAATGCACTCCATGGAAACGCCGTCGATCTCCTCCTCGGACTCCTCATCCTCGTCCGTCGACACATCATCTTCCTCGTTCGAAACGCTCTCGGTGCTATTCACAAAACGATCTGCATTGCGCCGTGCGCGTGCCTCACGCTTGGCCCAATCGGCTTCGACCTCGTCAAAGAGCTTCTGTCTTTCCGCCGGGGAGAGAGTGTCGTAGGGCAACAAATACTTGCAGTATATGTCATCCAGTTTGGTCACCCGATCCTGTGCCAGCTTCGGTATGCACATCTCTTCGGCCACACGCGCCCACTTCTTCTTCTCGATGACCTCTTTGAGGCCACCGAGCTCCTGCACCGTGTGATATAGACGCGGCAGATCCACCTCCATGCCGCCAATCCATGGTGCATGATTCATCACAATGCTCTGCGTGGCCAAATACTTTTTGATGGCGCTCAGCTCCTTGGCACTGGGTCCCCAGCGATGCAGCATCTTGTGCACGTACTGGTTGTACGCCGTGAAGCGCATCTCGTCCGAGATGCGGCACTCGGGCTTGAAGCTGGCCGGCGGTATGATCTTGCAGATGCCAAATCTGGCTGCAATGGGCGTGATGCGTTCGATGAACTCGATGGGATCGGCAAACTCCTTTTCGGTGGGCTTAAATATGGGCGCCTCGACCATTTGCGTGGGATCATCATGTCGCGGGAATGCCGTATTATTGGCCATCTTAATGGGCGTATCGTCTTTGTACTTCTTGGCCAGGGCGTTGCTCGCAGCCGCTGCTGCAGCAGCTGTGCGCGACTTCCCTGAGCCCGAGAAGAGCGAAGAGTTGGAATTGACGCGCACCAGGCCACCAGCTGCTGTCGTCGCCGTCGCCGCCGCAGCTGCTGCGGCTGAGGTGCTGGCTTTGAGGCTGTTGCCGGCGGTTGCAGAAGCAGCTGAATCATTCGCCGCATTCAGTAGCGTTTTGACCAGCTCATTGTCCGGCAGCGGCTTCGAGGAGTTGGTGTCCATTTGCGCCTTCGTGACGAGAGTTGCCTGCATGACCACCTTCTGGTTGGGCCCATCGGGTCCCTCGCGTCCCAGCTTCACGGCCACGCCCTGTATGCCACCCTCGCCGCCGCCGCTGGCGCCTTGCAGCAGCGGTATATAAAAGGTGGCGCCCTCTGCGTCCGAATCTCCGCCAGCGCTGGCAGCTGTGGCTGCCGCTGCTGCAGCGGCTGCTGTTGCCTGTTGTTGCTGCTGCTGCTGTTGTTGTTGTTGCTGCTTTTTGCGCGCTGCTGCGGCTGCTGCCTTGGGCTTCTCCAGCTTGTCCGTGGGACTAAGCGTCAGTTGAACCGCCGTCGCTGCCGCTGCTGCCGCGGCGCGTTTCTTTGTGGGCGAACGCTCGCTGAGCGCCGGCGGCGGCGCCGCAGCTTCGTTGTCCGCGTTGCGACGCCGATTTGTCGCTTTGCCCGCAACAGTTGCAGCTGCCTCCTCATCCTTGCCAAAGGCATAAACGGAAGTCTTTTCGGCCGCTTTGCCCGACTGCTGCTTGTTGTCCGTCTGCGCTTGGGCTTTGCCCTTGTCCCTTGTCTGGCTCTGATAGACGGGCGTGCGCTTGGCCGGCGTTGTCGGCGCTGTTGCCGGCGTGTTGTTGCTGCTGCTGCTGTTGGTGGGCGGCGGCGTGGAAAGTTTTGATGCAGCTGCAGCGGCATTTGCCTGCTTCTTGCTGGCCGCCTTCTGTTTGCTCGGCGGCGGAGGCGGTGTTGGCGTTGCGCTGGGCGTTGGAGTCGCCGCCGCGGAGCTGCGTTTGCTGCCCGCAGCAGCTGTAGCTGCCGCCGCCTTGACGCTATTGCTGCCCGCATTCTTGGGCTTCCTTTCGCTGGGCTTCTTCTCGCTAGCAGCTGATTCCAGCTGCGTTTTCTGCGTCAGATTCACGGGCGTCACGCACTTGTCAAAGTCCAGCGTTTCCGGCTCCGTTTCCGTCTCCTTGCGATTGCAGGCAGCTGTTGCGGCTGCTGCTGCCGTGCTCACCAGCACCGGCGTGGCCTTCAGCGATGGACCCTTGGCTGACCAGGCGCTCTCGCTTTTGCCGAGCTCGCCGCGCGTGTTCTTGGAGGAGCTGCTGAAGCTGGTGCTCTCCTTGTCGTCGCGCGTGGGACCTGGCGGCGTTTGCGCCTGCTGTGGTCGCAGACTGTCATCGTAGTCATCGTCCAGATCATCCTGGATCTCGTCCGGATTCGAGCTGCACTCGATTAGCCACTTTTGTATCTGCTCGTGCGTCATATTCACCTTGGCCTTGCGTCGCTCCTTGCTGGACAGCTGATCGCCAAAGTAGCCCTCGGTGGGCACCACGGGACCCAGCACCGGTTTGTGTATGGAACCGCATTTGCCCAGCGTGCACTTGGTGTTGTCCGGGCCGGAACTCTGCGCCAGACTAACGCTGGCTATGCCAAAGATCTTGCCCGACTCCTCCTTGCTGGGCATGAGTGTTGCCTGCGCCAAGATGCTTCCAATTTCATCCTTAAGCGGATCTGCATTGTTGTTGTTATTGTTGTTGTTGCTGTTGTTGTTATTGCTGCTGCTGTTATTGTTATTGTTGCTGCTGCTGCTGGGCTGAGTTGCAGGCGTTGCTGTGGGCGTGGTTGGCGACACCTGCTGCTGCTGCTGCTGTTGGTGTTGTTGTTGCTGCGCGGCGGCAGCTGCTGCTGCTGATGTGGATGCCACAGCCGTCGGCGTTGCAGTCAGACTGAGATTAAGACTTTGACTTTGACTAACTGCAACAGTTTTTGGAGCAGCTGCCACGGGCGTCGCCAGGCTGTTAAGCGTGCCACGCGTCGCTGTCGGTGCCGCAAAGCTGTTGTTGCCCAGCGCATTGCTGTTGCCCGCGGCGCTGCTGCTGCTGTTGTTGATGCTGCTGTTGTTGATGTTGATGTTGTTGGCGCGCGGCAAGACGCTGCTGCGCTCGTATTTGGGCGTTAGGAAATTGGGATTTATTTTGGGACATTGATAGGCTTCGATGGGCGGCGGATAGGTGGTGGGCGGCGTTTGATATTTCAGCGGAGATGTCCCTGTGCCCGCTGCTGAGGCCAGCGTTGAGGTCACCTGCTGCTGCTGCTGCGGTTGCTGCGGCGTCTTGTTGCCGACGGCGGCCGCAGCAGCCGCTGCAGCGACGGCACTAAACGTGGGCGGCCGGACATAGGGCGTGTGATAGTGCGGCGATGCTTGCGGCAAATAGGACGAGGTCTTGGGAAAGCCCACTGCGCCAACGCCAGCGCCAGCTCCAACTCCGGCGCCTGGCAGCGCATACGTGGCGGGCACATTGAGTATCTTCGATGTGGGCACCGGCGACTTCTTTTCCATGGCCTTTAATGTGGCTGCGGCGGATGCGTAGCTGGGCGGCGATATTGAGTACGGCATGGGCTTGGCGGTCAGCGGCAGCATGGTCAGCTGCGTGCTGCTCGACAGGCTGTTGTTGGGCGTGGCACTAGGCGTGGCACTGGGCGTGGCAGTCAGCTGTGGCTTGACAATTGTTGTCGTCGCAGTTGTTGCTGCTGCTGTGGATGCTGCAGCAGCAGCTGCTGTTGTTGTTGGAGTTGTTGTTGCAGCAGCTACTGCTGCTGTTGTTGTTGTTGCTGTTGTCTCCACTTTGCTGCTGGCTTTGGCTGTTGTTGTTTCTGCTGCTGCTGCTGATGCAGTTGTTGTTGCTGCTGCTGCGGCTGCGGCAGCTGCAGCTGCTGTAGCCGCTGCTGTTGGCACTTTTATGGCCAGCGGCTCATCGTCGGAGTCGCTAAAACTCTTTTCCAGCTTGCGCTTCGTTTCGTTTAGCTCCTCGTTGATTAAAAAATCCTCCTCCGCATCGGAGTCGTCTTTTTCCTGTTGCTGCTGCTGCTGTTGTTGTTGTTGTTGGTTTTTTTGCTGTTCGGACTTGGCTTTGGCCAAAGCCAGCGCACCCTTTTTTACTAGCATGCCCTCAATCTGCGGCTTGACGTTTCCCGCTGCTGCCGCCGTTGCTCCAGCTCCAGCTCCAGCACCGCCTTTTGCCTGCTTGGGCGGTCGTCCTCGTCTGGCCGGCGGCGCTGCCGGCTCAGGCGCTGACTGCGACTGCGGCTCGGCAGATGCAGCTGCAGCTGTTGCTTCAGTTGTTGCTGCTGCTGCTGCTGCTGTTGGTTTGTTCGACTTTTTTGAGGCGGAAGCCTCGTTCGTTTTGCCCGTCGCATTTTTCTTCATCTCCTTTTCCATTTTCTCCATTTGCTTGACATTGGGTATGTCCGGAAAGCTGCTCAGCGAGAGATCATCCTCTTCGTCATCGGCCAGCTGCAGCTTGTGTCCAATGATGCCCATGTAGATGGCCGCCGCCTCCTTCGTTTTGCGCGACGGTCGTTGACTTCGCTGCGGACTGGGACTGGCCGATCGCTCGTTGCCTTTTTGGGCCTTGGCCTGCGCCTGGCGACGCACTGGACGCGCATTGTTGTTGGCCTGCTTTTTTGGCGAAGGCGGTGTTGACTCTGTTTCAGGCTCCGGCTCGTTGTCGGCATCGTCGTCATCGTCCGGCTGCTCGGCTTTCTTTTTGAGCGCTTTGCCGCGCCTTGCTTTGGGCAGTTCTTCTGCTTTGCTGGTTGCGGCGGGCGTCGCTGGCTTCTCTTCTTCCCGCTGCTGCTTTTTTGCCGATCCTCCAGCGGATTTGCGTCCACGTGCGCTAGTTGTGGCTGCGGCTGCTGCTGCTCCTGCTCCGGCAGCCCCGCCCTTTTTGCCACCCTTTTTCAGCTTTATGGCCTTGGCCAGCGGCTGCTCATCATCGGAGCTGAAGTCGAACACATTGAGACCCTTCTGCTGTTCGGCAGCTGCCGCAGCTGTGGCTGTGCCTCCATTTTCGAGCTGCTGCTTGGCCGCGTCTTTGGCATAAATGCTGGAGTTCGTTTTCTCCTTGCTGATCTCGGGCTGTTGTTTCTTGGACTCTGTCGCTGCGGCTGGTTTCTTCTGCTCCTGCAGCTCCTTCTCCTTCTGCTTGTCCTGCTGCTCCTTGTCCTGTGGCTCCTGCTTGGGCGGCACCTTGACGGGCTCAAAAAAAGCACGTTGTCGTGTCATGCGCCCGGAAGATTCGGGTGATGGTATAAATATGGGTGATTCCCGTTGCCGCACACGCTTCACTGGCCCCTTTTCCTTATCCTTGCCGGCGCTGTTGTCCGTGGCAGCTGGTGAATGAGATGCAGCTGCCTTTCTGCTCGCCGCTTGGCTGCGTCCGCGCTTGGCATTTGAGTGCGTTGTTTCCGACTTGGAAAGCGTGTCGTCGGCGCCGCCATTCCGTGAGCTGGCATCGTGCGCCGAAAAGAATTCGTCATCGTCTTCTTCCTCCTCCTGCTGCCCCTCATCTTCTTTGCCGTGCTCAGCTGCATCAGCTTTATCCCGCTTCTGATGCTCGGGCTCATCATCCTTTTCCCTGTTGTTGGCGCGATTCGAACGACGTTTCAATGTCTCCGGACGCCTTGCGCCACGTCTATTTCCCTCAGCTATCACCTCGGCGCGTTTGCGCACAGCACCCGCCAGCAACAGAGGCGCCGCCGGCAGCGGCGTCACCGCCTCAATTTTATCACTAGCCGTTTTATCATTGGCCGCCAGCTGCTGCACCTGCTGCTCCACCTGCTGCTGCTGCAGTTGCTCAACGGCAGCTTTCGCTGTTGCAGTTTTGGCAGGTCTGCCGCGCTTCTTCTTGCTGCTGCTGTTGCTGTTGTTCTTTTTCTTGTTGTTGTTGTTGCTGGCGTCGCTGCTCGGCGGGAGCTCGTTTGGTTTGGATTTGCCCTGATTCAAATAGTCCAAGTGGGCTGGAAGCGCAGAAGTGCCGCGAAAGCAAAGAAATGTTAAAAAATCCTGCGGCTTGGGACACTTGTTCGGCAATATCTCAATTGGAGGCTGATGGCTTTCTGTGGATGTGCTTGGTCCAGACGCTGCCGCTGCCGCCGCTGCAGCTGCTGCGACGCTGGCGGCACTGAATGGGCCCGCAGCGTTGGGCGCGCTCTGGCCCTGCGCGAACTTACGCTGTGCCTGCACCTTCGTTCTGCAATAGATTGGTCGTAAAAACGGGGGGACGGGACACAGAAAAGATAAAAGTGTGAGTGAATTTTGACTGGTAACAGATGCAACTGGATACAAATTACATGCAAAATCAAAAACAACAAAAACGCATTGAATTTCCCCAATACATCACAGACACGCACGCAGCCACACACACACTCGCACACACACACATGAACACCTGCTCTACCCTAAAGCAAATGGGAATCAGCCCTTTGCATGTTACAACAACAACGCCACGACGCTTGTGCAACAGTGTTGTCCAGTTTTTTTTTAAAGCTAAATCTAGCCCTTTTTTAGAGACAATTACAGCTGTTTTGGCTATATTTTTATATTGTATCAAATTGGAAAGCCTTTACCAACACTAGTTGACTTGATACATATTAATTAGTTTTAGCTTTTTCGTAACTCTTTAAGTTGACAACACTGTTGCTTATACAATGGAGCGCACCACACTTCACGTAGAGCGGGAGAGTTGGGAGGGCGCTGTTGCTGTTAGTGTACTTAACAGTTAGTCTGCTGCTGCTGCGTCGTCATCTCTTTATACGATTTACATACATATGTAGGTATTTACGATCATACAGATAGATAGGGGGAGGCATAGGCTCACCTTTTAGGCATCTCGGGTGATGACTCCACAGCCACAGTCACCGCCGCCGCCACCGACGATGACGTTGGCGGTGTCTCCGTTTCCTTACGGCGACGCTTGTTGTCTTTTGAGACAACCATTTTGTTGCGAATTTTTCGCGCCTCTTTTTCCCCAATATTTCTCTGACACTGAGAAGTGGGAATGCGCTCGTTAATACACAGTTAATAATAAACTCTTTATTTGGTAGCAATCGCAATTTGTTTTTATCCCCCGTTCTCTGCATTTACATAAACGTACGCAATTGCCAATTTTCCACTGACATTACAAACACTGATTTTGTTGGTGGTGCCTGCACAAAGTTGAAATCATATTTTCGCGTCATATTTTAATTACTTCGCCCAGCCGTACGCATTATAATCGTTACACTAAAATATACATTATTGTCTCACTGTTATTGTTATCGTACACATCATTAGTTTACATTTCACTGGCTGCAGAAAAATTTAATTTTTTTACGTTAGATTTTTCATTCTGCTTGCACATAATTTTTTTTCCCCACCGCTTTGCTTTGTGTCCGCCATGACATTAGAGATGAACAAAAACGTCCAAATATCGTTCAATATACGCAATATTGGCAGTCGTCATGCAGACATGTATGCAGAGAAAACGCTTTTTAAAATATGAAATGGGAACCAGCAAACTTAAAGCGGCTTGAAACTGCGGTAAGATTTTTGCTAATTTTCTAAAAAAAATTTAGACATTATTATGTCGAATTGGTGTGCTTGTATTAATTTGCAAAATTGAACATTTGTGTTGCATATCGAAATTATCGTCGACTACAATCGATAGTGTGCGTATCAAAATATACCTAAATATCGTATCGGTTTCAAATATCGCTACAATATGAACATCCCTAACATTAATCGTGTAGCTTGTGAGTTGACAAAAAAATTTTTTAGTGGCAAATTTTGCAAATTAAGCAACCTACAACAAGCTGCACACAATGGGCGAAGGAGCAGGCAATTGGTGTCTCATAGAAAGTGATCCGGGTGTATTTACGGAGCTGATACGTGAATTTGGTAGGTTCAAGTGCCGCGCGCGCTTTTTTTTTGCAAGAGGACGCGGAAGCTAATGCCGGCATGGAATGGCGCTAAGCGTGGTCCTCATCAATTAAACTGTTTATTTGTTTTCAAAGGATGCGATGGTGCTCAGGTGGAAGAAATCTGGAGCCTGGACAGTGAATCATTCAAGGACCTGGAGCCAATACATGGTCTAATATTTTTGTTCAAGTGGGTGCAAGAGGACGAACCTGTTGGCAAGGTTGTGTTGGATCGCGATCATATATTCTTTGCCAAGCAAGTAATTAACAATGCCTGTGCGACACAAGCCATACTTAGTTTGCTGCTGAACCTGAATCACGAGGACATCAAGCTAGGAGAAACTTTAACTAACTTCAAGGAGTTCTGCCAGTGCTTCGATCCCTACAACAAGGGTCTCACGCTGAGCAATGCCTCGCAGATACGCACCGTGCACAATTCGTTTGCGCGACAAACGCTTTTTGAGCTGGACATGAAGAACCAGAACAAGGATGAGGATGTCTATCATTTTGTTGGCTATATGCCCATTGCCGGGCGTCTGTATGAGCTAGATGGCCTGCGCGAGGGACCCATCGATCTGGGCGAGATCAAGCCGGAGCAGAATTGGATCGACGTAGTCAGGCCGATCATTGAGAAGCGCATGCAGCGATACAGTGATGGTGAAATACATTTTAATTTAATGGCCCTGATCTCGGATAGACAGCGCATCTATGAGCAGCAAATTGACAAGCTGCTCAATCCGGCTGCCAATGCCATGGACACGGCGGAGGATCGTCAGACTGAAATAAATAGCCTGCGCTCATACATACAGTATGAAATCGAGAAGAAGAAACGATATAAGGCATTTACATTTATTAAACATAAATATAAAAATTTTTACTAGCTTTTATATTAATTGCAATCTGTTGCTTTTGCAGGTGGAAAACGTGCGACGCAAACACAACTATTTGCCTTTTATTGTGGAGCTGCTCAAAATGCTGGGCGAGACTGGACAATTGCTGCCCATCTATGAGAAGGCCAAGCAGCGGGCGCTGGAGCGAGAGCAAAAGATGAGCAAAAAAGATTCCAACTAGATTCGCGTTTACCAACACCTTTCGCTAACGGCAATTCAAAATTGCGCGCCAGTTGGAATACAGAAAACATATTCTTATTGCTACGTTTAAGTAAAACAAATCTTTCGGCAAGGAGTCGCGTGTGTGTGTTAGTTAAGTCGCCCATATAAACTGCCTTGTATTGTATTTTACTTCTTTTGTACCCCCCAAATGCCTCCAAATTGCTGCAAGTTAATATTCGTGAGAAAGAACTCAATTTTGAATCGATAATAAAAAGTTTCCGTACAGTTAAATAAAAGAACAAAGCAAGAGTCTTGGCGGTTTAGTATATAATATATTTGTTTATGTTATTTTTATATATATTTTTACAATTGCTATGCTTGGTATTTGATTTTTGCGTTTCCGTTTTAAATCTTTTATGTATCTATATTGTTTGTTGTATATAAGTATTGTATATAGGAATAATTGTTTTGTTAATCTTTTATGTTTGCTCTACTGTTACTTCAGTGTTATGTTCTGTTCTGTTCTGTTTTGTTGTGCGTGCGTCTCTTCGTGTTGCTAATTTAATTGTAAACTTTTCTTCGCTCAACTTACAAACTATATGCTATAGTTGATGTGTATATGCATATTAGGGAACTTTCTTGGGAGGTCTTTGATTTATTTTTTGAATTTTGGTGTTGCACTTAAAATCTAGCTTAACTCTATATACTGTATATATATATATATATATGTTTGTTAACCTTTTGGAAAACAAAAATGAAAGAATTTGGAAACCGAAGCACGAACTACAAATTTATAGAATCGAGATAATGCCAAGGTTTGGCATAAAAAACTATTCTTGTTGGAGTTTCCGTTTTATGTCTAATTGGAATTGTATTCTCATTACCGTTATGATGGTAATTTCTTTAAATTTGTTATACTAATTTTTACTAATTTCTTGTATTCTCTTTATAATTTAGCACTTAGTTTTCAATAATTTACTTAGCATCATTTCGCTTAACAATTTCCACATTTTGCGTATAATTTTGTTTTTGTTTTTCTTTTTGTTTCTTTTTCGTTTTGAAGACACAACAGTTACTGGTCCAGTTCCAGGAAGTATATGTAATATGTATGCGTGTGTATGTGTATATTTGGTGTGTTTGTTGTTGTAGCTTTGCAACGCCAGCGCAGGCGCTAAGGATAGCTTTTACCGTGGCACATAACTGTATTGCGTCGTCAGTTCGCTGCACGCATCGCTCTGCTGCGTAGCTGCTGTCAGTGCGGCGAAGGCGTGCTGTGGGCGTGGCGTTTGTGTTACCAAAGAATTAGCCGCCTGTGACGATGGCGGCGCGGTATCGTACTTTGTTAAATCGACACTTGTTGCTATAAGAAGAGAGGCAAATTATATTAAAATATAATATATACATCTATTAGAGTTGCCCGTTGTACTGAAAATATTGCAAGACGTAAATATTTTCATATACAAGATGCGGGCTAAATTTGATTGCTACCCAAAATTGGCATTTACCAAATATGATTGGCTAAATGCAATTTAGTTATTTACTTTAAATGAAACCTTTTCGAAATAAAGAGAGAAAGTGAAATATTTGCGTTGCTAACATAAGTATTTGAGCTGATGAAAGTGATTTAAGCGTTAAAAAAAGAATCGATTTAAATTTTGTAACTGGTCACACTTTAATTGCAAATTTGGTATTTAGTCAAGTTTGAACTTAAAAATGCCATTTATTGTATTAAAGTGAAACGAACATGGTTTACCAGCCGCATGCAGGCGATTGTAGAGATTCTTGCGCTTCTTCTTCAAGAGTACGTCCAAATTGTAACTGTCCGGACCAGCTCTGCGAAGTAGATTTAAGCGAATCAGTATTAAGTGTTTATTCAGTTAAATGAGTAAACTTAAAGCTCACTTGTCGGGTCGTCCGTTGCCCAGCAACTCCTTGAATGCCACATAGATCTTGTTCAGCGTCAGATTGGATAGCCCCTGGCCCAGATATCGTACAAATTTAAGTTGTTCACATTTGGATAAAGCGCTCTCGTGGAAGTCCAAAAAGGGTCGATGATCGGATATCTGATATTCCTAGTTGAATCAAAGCAAAATATGCGAATCAGTTAAGAAATGGGCTCTACTTTAAGGGAACGGCAAGAGTTTTGTTCTATGCTCTAGGGATGACGGTGCAATTTTGAGTTCTACTAATACTATAACAATGAATAATGCCAATGTGTGTATATTAAATATAGCCAATTGTTGGGTAGGGTTTTTTTTTTGGGCTACAAGAACAAAGCTCCGCTGCACGCTACGCAATCGCCTCCATCCTGGTTGAGGCTGTGCGCGTTTAGGATGAGCACGTCGATACACATTTGCTCACATTGCAAAACTTGATGAAGTTCTCGATGAGTATGCACTTTTCATAATTGCTCAGACATTGCTGGCTACTACTCTGTATACCGAACTGTTTCAATAGCTCCTGCTTCTTGGGCGGCAGGCGGCTGATGTGCGTGCAGACGCCATCTTCGATGCGATGCGTCTCGTGCACATTGAAATTCTCATAGATGATGAGCTGTTCGAGTGAACGCGGCGGCGGTCCCAGCGGCGGCAGTGACGGTGGCGGCAACAGGGGCAGCGACGCAGGCGCCACACAGCCATAGCGTGTGTCCAGGGGTTGAGCAGTGGCCGCTGCTGTTACGTAGCTGTTAACTGTGTTGGCGCTGTTACCGTTGTTGCTGCTGTTGCTGTTAACGCTGCTGCTGCTGCTGTTGTTGTTATTGTTGCTATTGCTGCTGCTGCTGCTATTGCTGGCAAACTCGAGCGTACCGTCATTTGCGGCCGCCATATTCTTGAGGTCTACAAGAGAGAGTTTCATTTTTATAGAGACAGCAAGGGGAAGAGAAATAGAGAGAGAGAGAGATAGAAAAAAAGAGCGCAGCGGCCAATGCATAAGAATTCTGACGCTTGGCTAGCACAAATGCAGGGATACGCGAGAACAGGCTCAATAAATACTCATTAAAAATAAAAATAACTTTTTTTTTGGTTTTTTTTTGCTATGTATGTATATAGATATATGTATATTTGTTGTTGCAAACAAAATTTCGCTTTATATGTTTGTATATACATATATGTAGAGGCTGTGTATATAGTTAGGATGGGTTTTGCACATACATATAATTTGTTCCTGGCTTACTAAAATATATATGTTCATATATATGTATATATACTAATACATATTACTTTCAATAGTTGCGCATTAGCATGATTCTCTATAATGACAGTTTACATGTGTATGTGTGTTGTGTGTGTGTGTGTGCGTAATTATAATAATCTCTTTTCAAGGAATAACATTGCATAGTTCAGGGCGTGTTCATCGTCCAACAATTTAGTCGTTTAACATAATACATATTAAAAAAATTTGGCAATAAGCTTGTAAAATTAGACTACAAACGAAATACATACGCTAAGAGCAAAACAGGACAAAGACAACATGATAAACAAAAATAAACCAAATGGTGTAAATAGAAGAGCTAAGAGCTAATAATAGTTGTTGGGGCTTTTATTATTTTTGTTTCTTTCGATTTTGATACTTTAGGTAGCTGGAGCGCCGCCTACGATTGTCAACAGGTGGCGCCACTGCCGCCATATTTGGCGCCACGCCGACGCCAGTCTCACATATTGGGCGGCAGCGCATGCGGCGGCGGCTGTGCTGCAGTTTGGGGTGTCGTTGGCGCCACCTGTTGGCCATAGCCGAGGGGTGCTGCCATATGTGCGTGTGGATGCGGATGTGAGTGCGGATGTGGATGGGGATGCGGATGGGGATGGGGATGAGGATGCGGATGTGGTGGCAGCCCGTAGTGCGTTTGATGCGGATGTGCGTAGGCAAAGTGATGCGAATGCGGATGTGGATGTTGCTGCATATGTGGATGCGGATGTGGATAGTGATGCGGATGCGGTGGCGCATGATGTGCTGCGTGCTGTGGATGTTGTTGCTGATGATGATGCGGCGTCAGGGGCGGACCACGCGTGGGCGTGGACGACTGCTGTTGTTGCTGTTGCTGTTGCTGCTGCTGCGGATGCTGCTGTTGCTGCGGCTGCAGATGATGCGGCGGCGGTGCATGCGGCTGCAACAAATGCGTATGTTGCGGATGCGGCGTTGCCGCTGCTGGCGTTGTGGGCGTGCCCGGCCTGGGCAGGGGCGTGCCAGTGGGTGTCATTGTGCGTGCTGCTGCTAATAACGGCGCCTGATGCTGCGACTGCGCTGCTTGCTGCGTGTGTAAGTGTGTGCTGCTGTTGCCTGTTGCGTGTGTGTTGTTGTTGTTGTTGTTGTTGTTGTTGCTGTTGTTGTTGGGTGCTGTTATTGTTATTGTTGTTGTTGCTGCTGCTGGCGAGGCTGGCGCTGATTCGCATTGCTCTTGTGTTTGTTTGAGCGGTGTGGATGTTGTTGTTGTTGTGTTGTTGGTCTTGTTGCTGTTGTTGTTGTTGTTGTTGGTATTTTCGCCTAGTGATTTAAAGCGAATGCGTGGAAAAAGAACAAGAAGAAGAATAAGAACACAAAAAATTGAAGTCAAAAATTAAAATTGTTTTTTTTTTTCGAGATTTTTTTTGTAGTGTTTTTTTTTGCGCTCTTTTCCGAGCGCAAAAATATGCAGCCAATTTTTAAATATATATTTTTTTGATTTTGCGTAACGAGAGCGAACAGAAAGTGCATGTGAAAATCAAATATATACATATATATAGAGAGCAAATGAGAAAAATGCAAAAATAGAAGAAAATCATAAGGCAAGAAAAGAGAAAACGTTTGGTTTTTGTGTATATATTTTTAAAATTTAGCACATTTCGCTTGAAGCTATTTTGAGGTTATTTTCACATTTTTTTTTTCTATTGCATTCTAATTTTTTTTTTTTGCCTGTTTGTTGTTGTTTTTTTTCGTTGCTGCATTTGCACTATACTTAATATTCGCATATGGGTAAAGAGAGAGAGAGAGGGGGTGGGGGTTGGGGGTTGTGTGGATTCGCTTATTTTTGGGGTCTGTGCACTTACCAGCTGTTGTATTGGCCAGGAAGCGCTTGGTCTTATCGAGTATATAAGGCAGATTGTAGCCATCCTTGGTATAGCTGCGAGAGAGAGAGAGAGAGAGAGAGAGAGAGAGAGAGAGTGGTATTTATAGGGTATTCATAAGTTGATAAGCGACTCTTTCATTTGGGATCTACTCACATTTCTGTGCGTTTGGTGCAAAACAGATTCTTAAAATTGCTATAAATGCAGAAGAGCGTAAACGTTGGCAATCCTTGGCCCAAATAGCGCGCGAATTTGATTTGTTCGGGCTTGTTGAGGCCACACTGGTTTAAGGATAACCACGGCCGATGATCCTTAATATCGTATTCCTGTTAAATAAATAGTTATAGTGGCATATATGGCGCTCTAAAAAGTATGCTACGTATGCTCTATGCAAAAAAAAACATCCTGTCTGAAACTTTGTTAATGTCCAAAGTAAAGGCAATTTATTTTATTTAGCTGAACATAAAACTAAGTTTATATAAAAACCTCCTCCTTCCCAGGAGCAGCAAGTAAACCTGGCCAAACCCCTTTTGCGGCTATTATAAAGCTGAAACTCATTTCCTGCACATATATACATATATATATATATATATATACGTGTTACATATGTATGTACCCATACATATATACCATATACTTAGCTACACCCGTAACTAGTCTCTGCCCAACCACCAAAGTAACCCTGAGCGGCACACACACACACACACACACACACACACACACACACACACATACACATACAGATGCAAATGAAAACTTTGCCCACTACTAATCAAAACTTATAATTCGTGTACAACGAAAAGTTGAAAACGAAAATTTTACAAAAGCCAAAAACTTGCAGACCCCAAAATGCAAACACAATCATAGAAAGGACTCTGCGCCTAAAAGCATGCCACACGCTCACACTCACACCCTCACACGAGCGCTCACACACACAATGTATATTTTATAGTGTAAAAATATAGAATAAAGCAAAAACGGAAAGAGAAAGGCGGCAAAAGCAAACCCAAATAGAAAAGCAAACAACATTTTCAATGAAGCCATTTTCAACAATGATGGCGACACGGGGTGAGGCGAACTAAGAGGAACTTGTGGGGGCTAAAAGGGTTGTCGCATGCCCATGTGCTTCTGCGTGCGTGTGTGTGTGTACGTGTGTGTGTACGTGTGTATGTTTGTGTCTGTGTTTAAAATAGGCGCAGCAGCTTGACGGACGGCTGTGTCTGTGCCAGTGCCAGTGCACGTGTGTGTGTTATTCGAGAGAGAGAGAGAGAGAGAGAGCGCGAGTCAACAAGCATCGTCGATGGGTCGTCGTGCGCTCGCTCGTCGTCAGCGTTGTCCTCGTCGTCGTCAACGTTAAAACTTATCAACATCCTCATAATCAGCGCGACGCCAACGTTGCCACCCAAAGCATCAGTCTGCCAACTTCTAAGCATACATGGCAACGCTGTCGAAAATGCCAGTGTGTGTGAATGTATGTACTTATAAATGTACAAATGTATGTGTATGCATGTATGCATACATTTGGGGTTCTGATTATGTTAAAAATCAATAGAGCAAAAAGGAGTGACGACGCCCAGCCACAGCAGCAGAAGGAGCTGGAGCAGGCCAAGTCAAATTTACCAAAATACTTTAAGCTTGACTTGGTATATGTGTATGTATGTGTGTGTGAGTGCGTTTGAAATTATGAGAGCGCGAGAGCTCGAGTAACCAATTCAACGCCTTTTCAATGATGACAGGCCCCTTCAGAGGCGTTAGCCGTGAAGAGGGCAGCGTGACGCTGGCGACTCATTAACAGCAGCATGCGTGGGAGAGAGAGAAAGAGAGTTAACGAACTACAAAGTGGGAGAGTGGGAATGGTAAGAGAGCCGAGCTTGGCTGTCAAGCCAAGTGTTGCTGCTTGATTGTTTTGGATGCTGCGGGTGGCTGGAGTGTACGTTTTATGTGTTTACATTCCCATGGCCGCTTAACTGTTTCATAGCCAAAAAAAAATAACAACAAAAAAAAACGGGAAGCATGAAATAAGAATGAAGACAGCAATGGCAATGTGTTGCGGTATTGTGTTTGTGCTTTTCCTTTTATTGTTTTGCTCTGTTGTTGTTTTCCTTGTTTTTTTTTTTTTGCAACTTATTGGCAGCACGCAGACTTTGTGTTTGTGCGTGCCTGTGCGTGACGTATCCTGCCCTGCTCGCTGAGCGTGTGTGTGTGTGTGTGTGTGCGTGCGTGTTTTTGTGTGGCGGCCTGCGGTTGTTGTCTGTGGTGTATGTTGTGTATGTGTGTATGTGTGTATGTGGTGTGATGCGACTTGTTGTTGTTTTTATTGAGACAAGTGTGAATTGTTTTTCTTTCTGTTTCTGTTTTGCTGCTTGTGCGTGCAACAACAGTTGTTCGTGTTGCCGCCGCCTGGCAATGATTTTGTGATTTTTGAGGGTTGCGTGTGCGCCCCAGTCACAAATCGTGTGTGCGTGTATGCGTGTGTGTTTGTTAGGGAGGCAACAAATTTCACACTTTCACTCTTTGCGTTTAACAGGTTTTTAACAACAATTTAAACGGCGCACGTGTGAAAAAAGGGTGGAAAAGGCTCATTAATTATTACCCAAATGCTCGTTTGGCTTTTCACTTTGGGGCGACCCTACTTGGGTCTTAAGTTAGTGTCGCCTGACCAGAAGCGATAGCTGACCGAAGACTTAAACCTAACCTCACATTAGGCTGTTCAGCCAATGTTAATGGGCGGTCGGGCACGGCGGCTGCAGCAGCGCGACAACAAAAGTTACATACAACAATATTTTATATGTATATTTTACATTTTTGGCAACAATCTGCATATGCCCATACCCTTGTAACCCCTTGTGTGTTCGTTATACAACACTAATTTAATGCGGCCCCAAAGGCGGCTAAAACGACGCATAAACCTAAATATTTTATGTCCATGTGTGTGTGTGTGTGTGTGTGTGTGTGTTGACAGTGTATGTGCATATATAGTCATCATATAAGTTTGGCAAGTACAGTTATACGAATATAAGCATGTATTTACATAGTAATTTATGTCTGTATGTTTGCGTACGTGTGCGTATATAATTTAAAATTATAATCAATGTACATGTGTTTCTGTGTGAGCGCGTAAATTGTGCAAAGCCGAGACATTGTACCTGCCCCAGCCAAGCGCCAAACGCCCAACGTCCTGCGCCCAACGTCCCAACCCGCTCTCAGCCGTAGTTTAGCTGTCCCTTACACACATACATACATATACACACAGATTGGCAAACTTATTGCAGATGTGTATTGGTGACTGCGGCTGCTACTGCTACTGCTGCTGCTGCTGCATGCGCATTTAGTAGCCTTCAACGACGCCGCTAGGGTCCCACACAGAAAAACATATATACATATGTTAATACATACGTACATGCATATGAAAGGACATACGAAGGCAGCTCAATGGACAGTCGGACAAACGCCCCAAGTAACTTGATGATTGTATGTATGTACAAGAGAGAATGTGTATGTGTGCGAGAGAAAGAGAAAGAGAGGGGTTCATATACAATTACTCAATAGCGCCCGCTTGAGCTTTTTGGGGGTTGCCAGACCCACTTACCCACACATAACTATACACTCACACACACACACACACAAGCACACAAGACTTTGTAGTTTGAGCAGCAGAAACCGCTGCCTCTGCCGCTGCTCCCGGCAAGTAAAGTTTTGCAAGCAAAGGAGTGAGTGTGTGCTAGAGAGTGAGAGAGAGCGCGCAACAATTTTGAGCCGAAACTGGTAGGGAGAGCAGAGCGACAACATCAAAGCTAGGCATCTTAAAACTAAAATGTTGTAATAGCGGCCGAAGGGCCGAGAAAGCAGCCATGTTGAAATAAGGTTAGGCCCTAGCTACTGCTGTCGTTTTTGTTGTTGTTCCTGTATTATGCCATCAATGCCGTTTCGTATATAGTTTGAGTGTGTGGGTTGTGCGGGTGCTGCTTCGACCAAATCTAGTTGATTGTGTGAGTGTGTGTGTGTGTGTGCGTTCCGATAAAGCTGAGCGTAATGAGCATTTGTCGGTGTGAGAGTTGGGAGGGTTGCCTGGCATAGTGTTGAAAAGGCGCCAAATGTGTTGGGGGCGATTTGTCTCTGTGTGTTTGTGTGTGTAAATACAAATGTACATATGTTTGTATGTAGGTGTTTGGAATACACAGGCACACATTGGTGCCACACATGATTACAGTTGTATTTGTATGCTGAATTTGTGGTTGTGGGTTTTGTGTTGCTGCGCTGCCCCGCTCAGTTGACGCTGGCGTCTCTGCTGCTGTTATTACAATTTATAATGACATTCGTTGGGTGAGTGTGAGTGTGTGTTTGTGTGTGTGTGTGTGTAGATGTATGGGTGTGATATGTGCGGGCGGCATATAATAGAGTGAGAAATGCGCTTGTGTAAAGGATATGAACGGTGTATCCGCGTTATGAATATATATGCTTACATATATGTACATATGTAAGTATCATGTATATATATTTAGATATATATATATATATATATATATTAATATATATGGAGCTTGTGATTATGTTAGCGAAAATCAAATTCTATTCATATTCGTATGTGGCATATGTAATGTGATGATAGAGAGAATGTTGAACATTAATTGAAACTGGAAAAATGATGATTTGACTTGTTCAAATAAGCTGATTACAGAGTATCCCCAAGCTGAGCAGTTTTCTTGAACTTACCTCACAAAATTTGATGAAGTTTTCGACAACAATCGATTTGTCCGTCAATGTCATTTGACCCGTGAATCGAACGCCCAGCTGCTTGAGCGTGTCCTTCTTCTTTGAGGGCAGCTTGTTCATGTGCTGGAAGATGCCCTCCTCCACCTTGTGCGAGGGATGCACCTCGAAGTTCTCCTTGATCACAAAGCTGCCCAATAGCTTGGGCGCACCGCCAGCTGCCGAGGAGGCGCTGGAGCAACTGGCTCCGCCCAACAGGCCACCAAATTCAGCAGCACTGCCGCAATGCTCCTCGGACGAGGTGTTCGAATTGGAGGCATTCAGATGGGAGCTGGGAAAGGCGAGCAGCTCCAGCGACGACTCATTCGAATTGGAGGCATTTGAGCCGTTCGAAGCGCTCGTCAGATGCTGCAGCTCGAAGATCGTTTGCTTCGAATCGTGATCGAAGACGGCGTCCAGCGTCGAGGAGCTGGCGTCCAGGCTGTTGGAAGAGCGCGAAACGGAAGACAGCAGCGCGGCGACTTTGCGCGACGCCGACCGCGACTTTTGCGTGATGCTCGTCGAGTCCAGATCCAGAAGGCCGACGCCGCACCCGCTGCCGCCCACCGGCGACGCGGCCAGCGGCGGTGGTGTGATTCTGCCCGCTGCGCCGGCTGCGGTCAATTTGCTGCCTGCCTTGTCCGCTGCCGCCGCCGCTGCTGCTGCCGCTGCGCCGTCGACTGCGTCGCTGCTGCTGCCGCAGGCGCCGCTGCTGCTGGTGCTGCTGCTGCTGTTTGGCGTAAAGTCCGTGGAGTGGCGCAGATATTTTATAAACTCAAAGGAACCATCGAAATGTTGAGCGGTCGCGGCAGCCGCAGCCGCAGCGGCGGCTGCAGCGGCAGAGGCTGGCGCGTGGCCGTTTGGCGTTGCCACCGCTGTGGGCCAGCGATTGTTTGGCAACGCTGTGATGCTTGACACTGCCGGCGTTTCGGCAGCTTCACGCTGCGACTGCGACGTCGCTGCCTCATAGTCAAGAAGCTCAGCGCTGCCGACGCCATTTGTGCATGAATACTGTGATTGTGGCTGTTGTTGTTGTTGTTGCTGCTGCTGCTGTTGCGTTGACTGAGCAAATACTTGAAATTCCTCGAAATTTGTGCATTTCAGCTCGCCATTGCTCAAGTACTTGGAAAACTCTGAAGGATCGTTCAAGGAGTTGAGAAAGAATGAGCTAAAATTGCTCGATATGCAGGACATTTTTATGTTCTTCTTTTTTCCTCTGTAGTTGTGTAGTTGTGGTTGGTTGTTTTTGTTGCTAATACTGTATATAATAACGCTTACAATTACGTGTGTGTATATGTATTTATTTATGTATATTTTTTAAAGCTGCTCCTTTTGCTTAATTATAGTAGTTGTTGTTGTTGTTGTTGTTGTTGTGTTGAAAATGATGGCACATTGAATGTTGTTCACTTTTTTTTTTATTTGCTGCTGTTTATTTTCTTCTTCGTTTGCTTTTGCTTTTGATTTGCGCAGCCTAACTGTTAATAATTTACACACATACGCGCACACACAGCTGCATATTTGCGCTGCCGCCGCTGCTTCTGCTGCTGCTGCTGATGTTTCGAAATTTACTTTTAGTTTTCCATTTCCAGCGTTTTTCTTACGTTCATATATTATTACAATTTTCCCCCCACATACACACACACACGAAAAACATTACTTGCACATGTGTGTGTGTTTGTGTGTGTATATAAATTTTTCTTCTTATTATAGCAAAAGAAAAGTGTAATTTATTATTCTTATAGCTCGCTCCGCTGCCGCTGCTGCTGCTGCTGCCGTTGCCTCTCTCTCTCTCTCTCTCTTTACCTTTCGCTCCTTGAGACGGCGACGCGGCCTTTTCACCGTATGTGGTCGCTTGTTGTTGTTGTTTTTGTAGCACTGTCTTGGCTAGCATGTGCAGATGTGTGTGTGTGTTCGTTCAATTGCCTGCCACTGCCACTGCCCCTGCTCCACACTCAAAACTATTGCCAGCTCTTTCGCACACGTATAAACACATAGCACATGCACTGCTTCTGCCAACGGCGACGGTGGCGCATGTATTGCCCTGCAAATAGGCGGCGATTTCAAACTAGTCTCTGCTCTGCGGTCTGGGCTGTCTTTTGGCTATCTTATTATTATAATTCTTTTCTTTTTTTCTGTATATTTTGCACTATTTTCACTTGACTTTGCTTCCTTTTTCGTCACATATTCGTTTCAAAACACACACTCACATATACAATCACAAACAAAAGTTATTGGCGAGGTGCGGTCGCGACGTTGGCTTTATATTTCGTTTTCCTCTTACTTTGCTTTCAAAACAAATGCCGCCCATACGTTGTGCTGTGCCGTCGCCTAGCGGAAAACGGAAAATCTTATGTTGTATTTTCACCGCTGCCTCGTACAGCAACGCGACGTAACCGTACCGCACTCGAATGAGAACTGAGCGCAAAAATGAGCGCGTTTGTTAATCTGTGCATGCTTTCTCTCTTACCAGCTCACAGACGTTCTCTCTCTTTCGCTCGCTTCGCTCTCACGTATGTGTATGTGTGTGTACGTGTGCTTGTGTGTAGCGCGCGCTCCTTGTAGTTGTAATCAAAATCAGTTGTTCGTTGTAGTTATTGCTGTTGCTGTTGTGTTGTTGTTGTAGTTGTTGTATATGTGCCTTAGTGACTAGGAAACGTGTATTTCTTCCTGTGACAGGCTGCTTTTGCTCTTTTTAACCCTTCCATATAAACCTGATTTAATCTTTGATTATTATGCCAGCGTTGTTGTTGGAGCTGCCGCAGCCGCTGCGGCTGCTGCTCTTGAGGATTATGGTTGCCTTTCCTTTGCTATTTTCGAAAAGTCCACTAAATTATCCGTTCTGTGTTGAATATGCGTTTGTATGTGTGCAGGTAAAACAGTTCATTTGCCTAGAGTTGCCATACGGTTGTATTTTGCGGGACCACCTGGAAGGCGAAAAATCAGTTGGTTTTTTTTATTAGTTTTCCGTTTTAGGGGTTTTTCATTTACGACTTTTTCATTTCGCGCCGCAGGCCATTTCTTAAACATTAAACATAAATGGCTTGCAGCGAGCAGGTAGCAGGTAAAGAGACAGCCAAGGCCATTATAACGACATAAACCATGACTGCAATTTGCACACGTTGACAACCCTGGCAGAGTCACTAAATAGGATAAGCACCCACACATCCCTCCGGCTCCATAGCCATAGCCACAGCCCGCAAAAATACTTAAGCCGCAACGCGACTTTTAGCAAAATTTACGGCCATTTAAAATTTTGTGCAAAGAATTTTTATAGTTGTTTTATACATACATATATATGTAGATACATTTTATATACAAGCACATTCGCCTTTTGTTCAATAAATATAATTGCCATTGCAGACGTTTTTAATTATAAATAGAGCGCGGCAGGGAAGTCATCAATTAGGCAAGAAAATAAAGGAAAAAAAAACATGCACTTGGCTTATTATAATTACCTTTTTGGCTGGCGTTGGATGTTTTTGGCACAATTTCGTATTTAAATTTTTAACGTGCATTAATTCCAATTTAATAGACACAGGCACTTAATTTTCGATGTTACAACACGCGCGCGCCACTTTACATTTTCCTATGTACATTCATATGTACATATGTGGGTAATTTTTCAATTAATTTTAATTATAAACTTAATTAGGAAATCAATGAACGAACGCGAACGGAACAAACATACACAATTGGGGAAAAGTCACACCAACAAGTGCGAGCGAGCAGATACACAAGTAGAACGGTGCGGCAACAAAAACAATGACAACAATACTCAAGTGCGCTGCGCATACAACAAAAACATCAGCGTTACATGCCCCCAGTTAGTTTACTGTTTGAATAACATTATTTGTTGTTGTGTAAAAAGAACTGATGACAAAACAGAAATGTAGCGTAACATAACGGCGACAATAACATGAACTATTATGAGCAGCGAACGAGTGCCGTGAAGAGTCACAGTTACAGTTGCTACATAACAGTGTGACCGTGCCAAAAACATTTCAGTTTGCCGCTCAGTAGCATTTCCCAATTTAAGCCCGATAGCGCGCAAAAATAACAAAATACAGTGGACTTTTATTGTCTATGCATATTTGCTATATAAATCTATATATATATTAAATATATATAATTCTGTTTTGATTTCACAAACAGCTGCTAATATGGTATCGATAAGTATCGATACCTTAATACCATAATAAGCGCACAACGTGCGCAAGTGATAAAAACAAACCTACAGCATGAAATTCGTTTTAAAAAGTATTAGTAAAAACTCTGGTCGCCTTGGCCAACTGCGGATCAAGGAGAGCAAGGAGCTGCAGACGCCGCTGCTGCTGCAAACAACCAAAGGCGGTAGCATTCCGTACCTGAGCGCCGAGGTATTCGATTTGGTCAGCCAGGAGCATCAACAAGTGCTGCAGCTGACGTTGTCCACCATGGATCAAATGTCCGAGTCCTTGGCGCAGTGGAATCGCAGCCTGAGCGACTATGTGGGCTATCCGGGCTACAACACGCTCTTGCTACTACGTGATCCTTGTGAAACGACGCCAACAGGTGGCAACGATCGGGATGTGGTGCCGCTCTTCACACGGCACGGCAAGGACTCACTGACAGCCGCACGTTACATGGATATGGTGGCCAACTTTGCGCCGGACGTGTATCAGGGCCTATGTGACGCGGACACAAATCCCGAGAGCACCAAGAAGCGTGTGCAAAAATCGGTGGATCGTACCGAGCGCTTAATGGAGCAGTGCTACGAGCAGCACAGCAAGCTGGAGCGACTGCAGGATTCCACGCTGCTGGCACCCATTGTGGGCGGCTACAGCACATTTGCCCGCACACAGTCCATCAAGCATGCACGCCAGCAACCAGCCGGCAGCTATGGTGGCTACATACTCGAGGGTTTCCATACAAACGGCTTGTCTGCCACAGAACTCAAGCCAGCACAGCTGCTGCCCATTGTCGAGCATTGCGTGCAGCAGCTAGAGGCGGAGCAGCCGCGTCTTATGCCCGGCGCCTACACGCCTTTGCTCCTGCTGGAGCTGATACGCCTGGGCGTGGATGTCTTCGACAGCTCCTATGCGTATTGTGCGGCCGCGAATTACAAGGCGTTGACATTCAGTTATGTCCGGGATAAAGCTGAGCATACGGCGTTCTTGGACGTGACGGACGAGGCCATCAAGGAGGACTTTAAGCCGCTGCTGGAGGACTGCAGCTGTCTCTCCTGCCAGAAGCACACGCGTGCCTACATTCATCATCTGTACAAGACGCACGAGCTGCTGGGAACCATTCTGCTGATGATGTAAGAGAGAAAGCTTAACATTTGATAAGTTTCTGTATGAATAATGAATCTTTTATTGGTCCAACAGTCACAATTTGCATCATTATATGTCCTTCTTTGAGGCAATACGAGCCAGCATGGCAGCGGATCAGCTACCGGAGCTGATCGAGCATGTGAGAATGCAGAATACGACAGCCGAGATCAATTATCGCATCGAGCCGAATAACAAGGTTGTAGGTAAGGCGGCCATGGGCAAGGGATTTATCGCAGCGGCCGTTTAGCTCGCGTCCAATGCGGTAAAAATGTTTAAATCCGAAATAAAATCGTACTTATGACTAACAACTAAAAGCCTCCTTGTGTGTTGAGCTCACTATATGACAAGCGACTGAAACCAGGCGGCATCGACTCCGCCATTGATAATATGCTTCACTTTCTCATAAGCTGACTCGTACGCATTGCCCGTAATGTCCTGAATGCGTTCGACCACCGTTTGCTCCGTCATGCTCTGCAGCTTTTCCGCATCTGTAAAGATATATATATATATTAGTATACGAAGTGTGCCTCTGGTGTCTCGCGCTCTTACCACTCAGCGGCAGAAAGCCGACCATCTCGCAGAAGCCCACATTGAATGCGGTGAGGTCCTTGGTCACGCAGTACTTGGCGCGCACAAAGACAAACACACGCAAGTCGTCGGAATGGTGGCTGTGCGTTATGAACAGATTGTGTGGCAGGTGATTGTCGCACAGCCATTCGGTGAGCCGATGCAGGCTGGCGACTTTTTCGCGCACTACCCGTTCGGTGTCTCTGGCTGTGATCACATAGCAAATGGCCTCCGTGGGCGACTCCGGCGACAGGCGGTACACATAATCGCCGGCCAGCGGCTGCAGCTCCACATTGTCTATGTACAGGTCGTGTGGTATGTGCACGATATGGAAATGCAAGTGATTCACCGAAGCCAAGGCACCCGGACTGTTGTAGCCCAAGCGTACGGCCCCATCGTCAATGTTCCGCATGAAATTGACACAGAAGCTGAGCGCCGACAAGGTGGCACGTTGCACCAGATTGTTTTTGACATCGGGACAGATGAGCGTGTGGTATTTGGTCAGAGGACTCTTGTTGATAATCATCTGTACCTCGGCTTTGTCCTTCTCCTTGTCTATGGTCATCATCACCTCCAGAGCATCGACTTTATTGAAATTAAATTGTTGGGGCTTAAATGTGGGACTCAGACTCTCAATAGGCTGTGGCACGCGCCGCTTTAAGCTGCGCTCCGCATTTAACTGCAAAGAGTAGGCACTTCAATTAATCTAGATTTTCCACAAGATCGGACGCACCTCGACATAGAAACCATACTTGCCGGGCAGCTTGCGGCCCTGCCTGGACTCCTGCAGCTGATAGGCAAACAGGCCGGGTATCTCGTGCAGCTGCATCCAGCGCACTTTCAGTGCATTCAGATAATGCTGCGCCTTCGACTCCAGGCTCATGCTGACCTTTTTGGGGCGCTTCTTTGGCTCCATGGCGCCCACAACAACGGCAAACTGCAACAGGGTTGCCAGACTGTAGAAATGCCTGTTGCCGGCTATTATTTTGACTGTTGACTTCTTTAAATTTTTAGATAAACTATGCGAAGCAAAACGATTTCGACGGAAAATTTGTCTGGCCGTACGCAAAAACGAAGACATGTTGGTAGCTGGTGGAGCCAAATGCTGGGTACAGAGAATTTTTCCTAAATTTAATTTGCTTGGCAACTGCGACAACTCTGGCGTTGCCAGCTGTGTTTTGTTGTGTTTTACAGTTGAACAAATTGTTGAATCCGAAAATTATGGCTAATCCAAGGCATGTGCGCGGCTCCTGCGAGAGCTTTTGTCCCGACGCAGAGGCAAAAATGTGAGCACGCTCCGTATAATATTTATTTGTATATATATATTTGTATTTTTCTTACAGGCGCATTAAAGAGAAATTGCTGAACTTCTTTGAGTACAAAGATGGCCAAAAGCATGTACCCGGCATCCTGGTCAAGGAGTTCACACGTTCCGCAGCTGATGCCAAGGTTCCCAGGGCGAAGGACATGCGCACTGAACGTTGCCTAATGAAAACTGTTGAATATCTGCTCAAAGAGTTAGTAAATATCCTATTGGAAATGGAATATCCAACTCAACTTTTACCCATTGCAGCATATTGACGGATGAACGCAAACCCTACCATCTGGCATATGATTTCATATTCGATCGTCTGCGCATGGTGCGCCGGGAAATCGTCATACAACAGTATGATGCGCGACAGACTATCCGGCTGCTGGAGCCGATGATAATGTTTCTGGCTTACAGTCGCTATCGCCTGTGTGCGGAACCCATTGAGAAATTCGATCCCAAAATATGCAATCAGCATTTGCAGGAGTGCCTGAATATGGTGCTCAGCTGCTATAACGAACTGGACGACGAGGTGCTAAAGGATCAGCCCACAATACGCGATGCCAAGCGTCGTTGCTTCATCGAATCGTTATATCAAATATTCAACCTGGGTACACCGGAGGCTCTAGTGCGGGGCCTAACGTTGCCCGCCCAGGTGCGAGAGGATGGGATCTTCAAGCTGGCTTTCAGCATATGCATGAACTATCACCAGGGCAATCTGTATCGTGTGATTAAAGGCCTGCCCCAGTTGCCGCACATCATATGCGCTGTGGCAGCCGCAAAGCTACAGACAATACGACGGCAAGTATTATATAATCATAATGCATTTATGTAGATTTTATTTATATTTTGTGTTTGCAGGCGAATACTGGAAATCTTCACGCATGCCTACAACAACAAACAGCTCACCGTGCCGGCAGCGTACTTGTTGCGTTTGACTTTGGTAGAGCCTCAGGAGCTGTTTGGGCTGTGTCGTCATTATAATATAGCTCTAACGCCCGATCGCAAGGCATTGCACTTTATTAAGACTGATTTTAAAAGCAACGCAGAAACAATAAAAGCGCAACGAGAACCTTTTATTGAGCAGAAATTGTCGCGTATTTATCTGCCGGAGGTGTTGCTGCTGAAGAAGCTGTGGTTATAGATCTCTATTAGCCGTATGTACATTAAATTACAGAAATGTATACAAATAAGTGTAATATAGTTTATTATTCGCATATAATGTATGTATGTGTATATACATATTTTATTTATTGGCATAGACAAATAGGTCGGGCGACCGGCAGGCAGGCAACCCTGCAATAAGACTTATCGTTATCGATAACAAGTATGCATCATTAATAGAATAAATTTGTATTGCCCGGCTATCTTGTCTGTGCCATTTAATGAACAACTTAATGTGTGTAAAGCCATTAAAAATATATGAAATTATTTTAACGCAATTTACAGCCCCCGGCAGGACGCTTGTCGTGCACACATCTGTATACATAAAGCGCGCGCAGGGTTGCATTTGATGTCGACGGTACGCTGTCAAACACTAACACCAACAAAAGTTGTACGCAAGAGAAAGTGCTTGAGCCATTTTGGAAAATACAATTCCGCCATATTTACCGGCAAAATTCAAAATATTTACATTGCTAGTAAACATTTAACGGCACATAAACAACATTGTGCACAAAACGGGCCGTGTGGCAACGCGAGGAGACCGAAAAGCGACACATTTGACAGACAACGTCTGCCACTGCCGCTGCTGCCGTCGACGCAGCGCCCCACGCACCGATGTCAATAGGACAGCAGTAGAGGAGAGACAAACAATTCAAATCAACAACAAAAACAACATTTTGCTACGCAATTGGCCAGCGGGTATGTTTAATGATATTCTATATTGGTTTGCTCTCTAATTGGTGTTTTGCAGTGGGCCCCATCCACAGACGCATATACATACGAGCGCGCGCGCCTACATATACAGTAACCCGCAATCACACACACACACAGACACGCACACACACTCACAAAGGCATACGTAAACACGCCAAACGATGACAAGTCATCATCAAGGCGGCAACTTTCAGGCCAGAGCGCCGCCAATCGTGAAAAATCTTTCACTAGCCGCAGCAGCTGTGCCGCTACCCCTACCCTTACCTCTGTCCCTGCCCATGTCGATGTCCTCGTCATCAGTGCACAATCACAATACAAACACAACATCGCCTTTGTACTTCACACACGTTCTGCCGCCCACCACGGCAATTGTGGAGCATCAGCATCCGTACAGCTCCGAACTGGATGGCACGGAGCACATAGGAGGGGCTGGAGACAACGAGAGTTTTCTAATTGAGGAGATTATAGATGATTATGATGATGATGCCAACATTGTCGTGGACGCAGGCGAATTTCTCATATCTGGCGATGTCTACGAATACTATCCGGTGGATCGTATGGATAGGCTGGCCACCTCGGTGGGCATGGCCACAGCAGATGCGCTCCCACCCTCAATTATTATGCAGCAGCAGGAGCAGGATAGCACCGATGAGGATGATGCACAACAAATGGATGGTGAGATGCGTTTATCATCTGGCGACGAAGACGAGGACGAGTCGCCGAGCATGCAACGTGATGCGAATGCCTTTGAGATTGCCTCCGAAATGTTAACCACAATCGAGTCAACAGCAGCGACCATCAAGGAGGAGCAGCTAGAGAACGACTACTATATGAAGTCAACGGATGATTCCAATAGCTGTCACGTCCAGGACTTTAAGCCTTTCGGCAGACCGCAACGCAACAGCAACCTCAGCAACCAAAACAACATCAGCAATGGCAACGGCCACGGCACGGGCAAACGATGGAAGCAAACCAAAGTGCCCATACGGATCACACAGGATCAGTTCAATGTGACGCTCTGGTCGTCGCTCAACTCGGAGGACGAGGACGAAGAAGAACTGGACCTGGATGACCAGCACACAGATCAGCAACTAGCACCGCAGCCAGCCGGCAGTACAACGAGCAGAACAAACGACATGTCAAAGCTGATCATTGATGAGCATATGATGCATCACGATGTGCTCAGCGACGGCATTGGCAACGAGTATGTCATATTGCCGGATCCGTTCAGTGCGGACGCCGTTACCGATGTCGAGGAGGTGGTGAATGCAATTATGGCCGATGGTGATGGCGCTGCCGATGAAGTTAAGGAGCACGAGGAGGAGGAGGAGGACAGCCAATCGCTTAGCGAGCAATATCAGCTGGATGAGGCATATGGCAGCATTGAGCTAATTGAGAATATGCCACAACCTGTTGGACTAATGCCGGCTGCGCCCGAAAACACGCCTGCCCATGCCACAACAGCAATCGCACCAGCAGCAGCAGCAACAAAAACGCTGCCCAAGCTGGTCCTGCAAAACAGCAGCACGAATGTGCGACTGAAAGCAAGCAACAACAATGTCAACAACAAGTCGAGCAAGCGTCAATTAACCACACAACCTCCGCCTCTGGTGCCGGCGACCAGCAACGGCGGCGCCCAGCCACAGCAACAGCAACAACAGCAAACGCATCAGCGTGGCAATCAGACGACAGCAGCCACAATGACAGCAATGCCGGCGGCGGAGGAGGACGAGGAGCCCAAGTTTCGGTGCACGCATCGCGGCTGCAACAAGGAATTCCGCAATCACTCCGCCATGCGCAAGCACATGCATACGCACGGTCCGCGCGGCCATGTGTGCAATGTCTGTGGCAAGAGTTTCGTAGAGAGCTCCAAGCTGAAGCGCCACCAGCTGGTGCACACCGGCGAGAAGCCGTTCGAGTGCACCTTCGAGGGCTGTGGCAAACGCTTCTCGCTGGATTTCAATTTGCGTACACATGTGCGCATACACACGGGAGATCGACCATATCATTGTCCCATCGATGGCTGCTCCAAGTGCTTCGCCCAGTCCACCAATCTCAAGTCGCACATGTTGACGCACACGAAGCCGAAGCGCAAGTGGCCGCGTGCTCCGCAAGTGAGCAGCAAATCGCCGCTGGTCGCGCGCTATGGACGCCTGGAGTTTGGCGAGGATCCGACGCTGGTGTACGTGGAGCCCAATGAGGAGCTGGCGTCGGTGTTGCTGGACAGCACGTCGACACCGTCCTAACAAGCGTTGCCGATGGCTGTTGTGATCTGAATCTGAAACGAGCGCATTGAAGAGAAGCATCTTCTGTCTGTACAGTTAGTCGTAAGAGCCTTAGTTATCTAAGCGGGCGTTGGCGCAGAAAGTGTCCAGGGTGGAGCACATGGTGCTGGCTGCCCTGTGCTCAACTGTTGCTGCTGCTCCTGGCTGCTGCTGCTGCTGCTGAGCCCACAACAAATTAGCTGCTAAGTTTTAATGGTAATGCGATTTATAGATTTGAAGTTGGATTGATTGGAATGCCCGGCACGATGGTCAACAAGTTGTAGAACTTAGTTTTTCTATACCTTAAGTATAAAGTATGTCAACGCCCACGACTCCACCTCCTCCTCCTCCAGTGTCCTCCACTCCTCCCTTCCCTTCCCCTTGGCGTGTACGCCTCCGCTTTTAGCGTTTTGATTCTAAACTTAATTGATAACTGCGCGCGGCCACTCGAATAACAAAAGGCAGCACAATTTTTTCTATTAAATCTTACAAATACAATTACTATTTAATACACACACATAAACATCTAATAACAATAGGCTATATATTTTTGTAATGAAATTGTAACAATTAGTGCATTGAAGTGCGAAAGTAAAGTATATATAAAAACAAAAAGAAAACAACAAAAAACCCAAACTTAGATAAAGAAAATTAATTGCGCCGGTTCGATTAGTTTTATCTCAGAAAAAAAAAGGAACATTGATTATAATGTTAAACACTTGATAGCTTTATTTGAACGTGCAAAACTAGATCTTAAATCTATATTAGCCTAATTAATTTGAAATGAGAGTTTCAGAAACAGGATGAAAAACCTCCCAAGTGGGTCTATCAAAGGGAAATCCCAGTCACATTTACAGACAGATAAACTAATGTGAGAGATAATAACAATCGTGAGTTTCTGAATTTAAACATTGTAAATCTAAAGCGGAATTATCTGAAAACTAATTAATATTTGCAAAAAAAACAATGGAAAATAAGCTAGTGATGAGGTCGTTCCGTGGTCATTATGTGACCTTGATGCCAGATGCCTGTTGCACGCCGGGCAAAATATTTCCCATCGGCGTATAGCCAAATAGATTTCCGGTCACCGACAGCAGTACGGAATAATTGAAATACCAGAACACGCAGAATAGGACCATAAAGATGACGTCTGTGGAATACACGCGATAAGGGCATATGCCAATAATTGACTCGAATTAGGCATGACGAATGACAGAATATCCGATTACAAACTTACGTATCGCTACACGCTCCCATTTTTCAACTACATAGAGTTCGGTCACCTGGAATGATGATAAAAGTTAATACACAAAAAGATGTACATATATGTATGTATGTATGTGTGTGCATACTATGTCCATAGTAGCATCATATTCGCTTTAGTTAAATATGAGTTTTTATTACTCACCATTAGGTAGCGAAACCACCAGTAATTGGCAAAATTGATAATATTGTTCAGCATGTTGAATATCAGTTAAGAACACTTCAGAATGGCAGCAACAATAGCGAACAACTGTAATTGCCTGGTAGGGCCTATTAATTTTTTAATCTTAATACTAAATGGCTTAGTGTTAACAACGTGCAAAGCGCAGCGGCTGCCTAACCAGTGCAGAAAAACACGACTGTAAACAGCCAAAACTGTCATCGTTATCGTTATCGAAAACAGCTGTTTTCCTAATTTCATATTGTTTTGTATTTTGAAATGATGTCGGAGCACGTCGTTAAAGTATTACATCGCACCCAACTGAGCCACAGCCAGACGGATGCGAAGCACTTTATCTATATATACAGCAAGTGGCTGGAGGATGTAACAGAGCTGCAGCTGTTGCTCACAACAAGCAACACCAGCTACCGAGCCACTCTGAAGCATGAAGAAATGAAAGGCGCCGCTGACGAATTGGAGCAAAGTTACGTCGAGTTCGTGGCGGAGTGTAAAGAGGCGCTGACCACGCAAATGGGTGTACCTGGCTTCGACTATGAACTGGATGAACAGCAAGCGCGCTTTAGGCTTGTCAAATGCACCGGCTTTGAGACGCTTTACGTGGACGTGCCGCTGCGCAAAGCATCCAACTGCTACCATTTGCTGGATGCAGCCATTGAAATTGCCCAACGACAGCCAACAGTAGATGCAGCAGGGAATGCTGGGCAAGTCGGTGCTGGCGCTAGCCAATCCAATGAATTTCTCATAGAGTACGAGCAGTATATTAAGGACAGCAAGCTGGCGGAGAAGAAATTGCTCAAGAAATTTGTGATGCTCATCAATAGCAAAAAGCAGCGTATCGAAGAGCTGGAGCGAAGACTGGAGGATCGAAGTCAAAATGCTGGACACGATACAGACACCGACATAGAGGAACAGCCGCCAGTGGTCAATCAGGACGGAGACGAGGACGAGGACGACGACTCTGATGTCTATGCTGGCGCCACACAAGTCCTGACGCAAAAAAACCGAATGCGGGAGTGATATTCAAATAAAATGCCATCCACAGAGCAAAGCGACTTTTCCATTTATATATTTAATTTCCAACATAAAACAAATTCCATCGAAATGCTCTTAAAAAATACGAAACTAAAATATGTACAAATATGTATGTTTGTGTGTATGAATGTATGTATATATGTGTGTATGAGTGTGTGTTTGTGTGTATGCATGTATGTACATATGTATGTTTGTGTGTGAGGCTCTCTTTTACCAAACAGAAATAAAGCTAACTTGCTGCTGCGCAGCAAAATTTGAAAATAACGACTTTTTAAATGGTGCTCTCCTCCTCGATTCTCAGAAACTCAAGTGAGCCCTGCAGGCTTTCATGCCTCAGTTGCAAGTGTTGTGTGTTTGTGTGCGTGTTAAAAAGTGCTGACAATCTGATAAACTGATTTGTGTGTGTGTGTGCGCGTATGTATGTACGTTTGTATGTATGTACGCATGTGTATATATGTATGGTCGCATTTGTGAATGTATGTATGTACGTATGTGTATATATATATATGTACGTATGTATATATATGTATGTACGTATGTGTATATATCTATGTACGTATGTGTATATATGTATGCAAATGCTTATCCGAATGTGTACATATATATGCGTGCACTTTTTATATGCGTACGTATGTGCGGATGCATTCTTTTATGTACGTTTATGCGTATGCATACTTGCAATTATGTATGTACGCACATGTGTATGCATGCCTGCCCCCTCCCCCTTTCTCTCATTGCAAACACATTTAATATTTTCCTTTCCAGTGATTTGTTTTTTGTTTTCTTTAATAAATTAACTTTTTAAGGTATACGTGTACATGTATAAATAAACAACAAATAGACTTTATAACATAATATACATTACAATTACAATCAATGTGTATGTGTGTGTGTGTGCATGTGTGTGTGTTATCTGCTTAGCTTAGAATTAGAGCAAATCAAGATTGCATTTTGGAATAAGTTACAATTGTCGTTGCAGTTGTTATTTTGGAATTTCTCGTGAACAGAATGATTAAGAAACGAAAGCCAATTAATGAAATAAACAAAAAAAAACAGAGTTAAAAGCATTTTACATAATTGTTATATATGTATGCTATTTATATGTGTATGCATATGAATATACGTTATGTATAAATATGTTAGGCGTGTGTAACATTTGACAGAGTAAACAATTGGCGCTGCGCAGATGCACTTCACACTCAAAGGGCAAGCAGATCCTCGTCAGCGCCGGGTTTCTTTGGTGTCTTTCGTAAGCTGTTGTCGGGTCCGGGTCCGGCTACGGATCCGGTTGCGGAGCCTGTCGTGGCACTTGCGGCGGAATTCGATGCATTGATCGTTGGAAGATTTTCAGCGGCAGCGGCCCGTTCCTCAAGGAATTTATCAAACTCGGAGCTGGTCAGTTCCTCAATGCCATCAATGTCTTTCTGCGTGGAGCAAAAGGAAAACAAATTAGTCCAAAATTCAATAGGGAAAAGCAAAGAATGTTACGAAAACCAAAAGCAATTCATGTTTAAATCGAACAACAACAAAAAGCTGATACGTGTGTGTGTGCGGGTGTGTGTGATTTGTTAATAGCTGTTGCTGCTTTGCTACTTACTGAGCTGCCCAGCCACGCCTCCATTTCGTCGATCTCATTCTCTTTCGTCGACTTTGTGTGGGCGCGTCATCAACAAAAGACAAAAGGCAGACGACAACAAACCCAAACCAAAAAGAACCAAATGGAATTTTGCATATAAAAACATAAAAACAAAAAACAGAATTGCAAATTTAGAAATCAATTAAAGATAAGAAAACCAAATATTAGAGCGCCATATTAGTCATAATAGGTTCTCAGGCAGCCGCATTACTCACTTTACTTACCACCGGCGGATCGCCGGCTGCACGTGGCGCTGGAGAAGCTGCTGCAGGAGCTGCTCCGGCTGCTGCCGGCTTTTGTGGCTTGTACGGCGAGGAGACGCTGCCAGCTGCTGCGTCCACAATGGGTATGTCGCGCAGCAAGTCGCTTTTGCTAGGTTCACAAAATATCAAAGTTCAAGATTAACATATAACATTCATTTATAGCAAGTGCTCACTGGTTGCCATCGGTGCGCGACTGCGCCAGCATATCGAACTCATCCGCAGCGCCTGCAGTGACTGCTGCTGCTCCGGCTGTGGCGCCGCCCAGTTGCAGCTGCCCAAAGCTCTGTGGCAGATGCTCCTCGCTGCTCTCAATCAGGTCGATTAGCAGCTGATCACTTTGTGGCGTATTGCTGACAGCCGTTGCGGCTGGCGGCACAGCTGCACCTACTGCTGCTGCCAGGCCTGCGCCTGCTGTCGTCACGCCCGGCACACCCATGGCAGCGCCCAGGACGGCAGATGGAGAGGTGACCGCTGCCGCGCCAACATTGACCTGTGCCCGACTCTTCTCGTAGCGCTGATGGCGCAAAAACAAATTGTTGAGTTCGTCGTTGATGCGCAGAAATTCAGCCGTCAGCTCATCGTCCTGAACGCGTCCAATTAGATCAACAATACGCGACTGCATCTCCTTGCAGGTGGCGGTCAGCTCGTTGAGCAGTGCATAGTCATCGGGACCCTCCTGGCCCGGCTTCATAACGCTCAGCATTTCCGCGAGTATGGACATATTGTTGCTCACAATTTCCAGTTCGGAGCGCAGCTTAGCCGCCTGTTCGGGCGTTAAATGCAGCGGTCCAGTTGCTGGCGTGGCAGCGACAGCTATTGCCGCATGCTGAGGCGATATGGTGTGCTGTGCGGCCATAAGCTGTGGATGCGGCAACGGATGCACCTCCGGCACACTCTGAAAGTGAAAATTGTACTTTAGCTAAGATTGGCGACATTTTGGTCATGTGCTGCGTTTACCCGCTGTGGCGTGTATATGGGCGCCATGGCATCCAGATCGGTGGGCGGGAACTCAATGCCCTTGTTCTTCAGCTCCATGTACATTTGGGTGACGCCATTGAGATCCGGTTGATTCTTGAATGCATCTGCCCAGATCTGTATGAGGCTGAGCACCTTCTCCTGCATTATGGCGGGCGGATCATTCTTGGGCCCGATCAGCTTGACCAGATCATTGATGAAGTCCTTCTGGGCAACCAGCACATGAAACGCCTTGCCGCAGTTCTTGACGCACGTCTCCAGCACAGTTAGAGTATACATAACCACCTGATTGTTCTTGCCCGCATTCTGTGATAGGCGTTTGCGTATGGCGCGCATCGCATCACGTGCCGTGTCCGAGGATTCGTTGATCATGTCACAGATCTCCATGTTGGCTGCCCAGTTTTCCGATGCCAAGCTCGCGTCGGTGGCGGCCTCTGCAAAAAAGGGAGTATGAATTATTATACTGTTTTTTTTTTTTCAGTCGAAAAACAATTTGTTCAAATATTTGATTTGCCTTTTAGCAGTCAGCTGCATGTTTGTTTATTTTTGCGTCGAGTCATCGCGTTTTGTTTACGCAAGGAAAATCAACAATAAAAATCATGCGGCAGCAATAAATTTCCAAGCAAAAGCAATATTCTTTTTAATTGCAAAATATATTTGAAAAACATATGCATATCGTAAGCTTATTATAAATTACTTGTAATTAGAATTTAATTTAAAAAGTGACATTTTGCCCGTGTAAACAAATCAACTTGCTTGCGTTGGCGACATGTAATGAGAGCGAGCGAGCGAGCGAGAGAGGGAGAGAGAGAGAGCGCTTGCGAGTGCAACGCACTCGCGCCCAATTAAAACGCATGGCAACAACAAACATGCTCACAATCGCATTCATAAAAATCAAAACAAAACAAAACAAGAAAGAGCAGAAGCAAAGTGGAGCGAAAAAGAAGGTGAAGCAGCGAATTAGTGAAGCAGTGCAAATTAGCCGTAGTACAGACACACACACACACACACACACTACGAAAATTGACCAGAAAACAGAAATGAATAAATTAACACATTTATGTAACGAACAACAAAAGTAACGGCGAATTTTGATGACTAATTGCGTATCAGCTTTGCAAGGAGTAAGCCGCTGCGTGTGCCAAATTATTGCTGTACAAATACTTGTTTGTTTCTATTCAGTTGCAATTGATGAGTAACAAATAATATATGTATGTTTGTACAGATACCCATTTATTTTTCCGTATGTGTCATATTCGTCAAATGTCGCCTCTTATTACACACACATACACATATGCACATGCACACCTTGTAGGTGAATGTTACTATGTGCCGCTGTAATCTTATCAGACAATTGGCAATGCCAATGGGAACCGTAATGAGAAATAGTGGCAGGGGGTGAACTGGCGTGATATCAGTTTTTTTTGCCATAGTAATCAGATAACAACAAATCTGGCTTTGTAGTGAGCGGTGCGGGCGGTATGTGTACTCTGTGTGTGTGTGTGTGTGATTGTGTCTGTGACATACAATCAAAAAAAAAAAACGACAAACGCCCAAAAGAAAGTTGGGCAAATGCAAATGCGCAAAAATATGTTTATTAATACATGCACACAAACATATGCCCATTTGAAAAGTGATACAATTTAATAAATGTATATTATACCCACACACGCATACCCCGCAGTGCGACAGTGCGAAACACTGTGTGTCGGCTGTTTTGCCCTTTACTCACCGATGCGCTGTCCAATGGGTGTCGAGAAAACATTGCCCAGAGCGCCCACATTGAAGAATGAAGCCATTTTGGTGCACTGACTTTTGTTTTATACGCGTTTGTTTTATTTATTTTTGTATCCACAAATAACGAGCGCAAATATTTATGCGTTTACATCTGCTGCACTTGTGTTGCAGAGTGACCGCAACCATTAAGGGTAAAAATACCAAAGCATTTAGGTAGGCAGCAGCTAACTTAATGCGAGTGGAAAACTGCGTGCAGCCAGCTTCAAGTAGCACATTTCACGCAGCCAACTTCATGCGGAGCTGCCAACTGATGTGGCAAGTGGGCAGTTTCGGGCAGCGAACAGAGATGCGAAAGAGAATCGACAGTCGGAAGAAACACGAGGGAAGGAATTGTCATTATTTTTCGAAAATCAAATATACGCTCGCAAAATATGCAAACGCGAATGATAATAACGTAATGTGCAGTCTTCAAATACACGACGACGGCCGTTTTCGTGTTTCCAAGCTGGCAAAGTACTCATTATATCAAATTGCTGGGCATATAGCATAAAGCGAAAAAAGCGTGTGCAATTGCCTTAGTGTGCGTGCGTCGGTTTGGTCGGTTGGTGTGTTGGCCGAAAGCAGTGAAACGAAAACTGAAGAAAAAAAGAACAAAATCCCGTAGCAAATTGTCGCGCGGGCAACGTACGCAAAGGCGCTATTGAAGGACGAAGAGCGGTCGCTGTACGGACGGCGGAGGCGGCGGCGGCTGCGGCAATCATAAGAAAAACGCGTGTAGTCGACCGGGCGGAGGATATTGAAGATTGCGCAAATGTACAACAGCTAGCTGTGAAGCGTTTGCGCGTGTATGTGTGTATGTGTGCTGTGTGTCTGTGCGTGTCTGCGTCCGAGTCCGCGCAACACGCCCGCCTACGCCACAAAACGGCAGCAGCCAACGGCAGCAGCAAACGAATCGAATGCTTTCATTTCCTTTTCGCGCTACCGCCTCTCTCCCCATCGCCCCCCGCTGCTGCAACTGATTTCATTTAACGCGCTATCGCCTCACCCGCAACCGCAACCTCGCCCAACTTGACGTCGCCCCATTATCAGTTTTGAGTGTATTGTCAAAGTGTGCGCTGCGTAAAATCCTTCAAAATTCCACCACAAACGCCCACCAGTGCGAGCGCCATGCCCGTCTCGTTGGCTGTGTGCGAAACAGCAAATGTCGTGAACGCTGCGCTGCGCGAATCGCTTGGCAGCGGCATCGGCGGCGGCGGCGGCTGCGTTGCGGCCGCAGCTGGCCGATCTAGTGCCGGGTCCAGTTCTGGCTCTGCTGCTGGCGTTGATGAGGCCAAAATCGGCGATATCTCCGGCACGGACAACCTGCAGAGTCAAATTGTGGCAAATGCCAAGCGTGTCTTGCTGGCCAAAATCGAGTACGAGGAGGTAGAGAATTACCATGAGTCGGTGTTGGCCAAGCTTAAGTCGAAATACATTGTCATTAAGCCGGACAACAATGGAGCTGCCAACTGCAATTACAAAACAAATGGCAACGCCGCTGGCAAGGCTGTGGGCTCCAATGGACATGGTGAGTGTGTTGTTATTTTTCCCTCTTTTTTTTTTGTGCCAACATTTGCCCAAGCGTCTACTTTGTACGTATGTATGTGTGTGCGTGTGTATGTGTATTAAAATTACATAAAGATGTATGTGCTGCTGTTTATATTTGTGTTTCATGTTTATTTTGCCATATTCGGTGCAAAATCACGTGTGGACCAGCCAACATATTTGTCCGCCTTCAACATTTATGAGCAGCGACGTCGACGTCTCAGCAGCTGCGTCTAGGCCTGTGTATGTGTGTGCGCTGGGCTGGTGTACGTGGTTGTCGCATATAAACAGAATGCAAAGAATAGGCATAGCAAGCAAAACAAGTATATGATCGCAAAGAGTAAGTTGGACAGGCAGCGACGGCGGCGGCGGCAGCGGCAGCGAGCTCACTACAAAGTTTTACTACTGTCTACTTCTGAATCACACGGCACACAGCAGAGACAGAAAAAACGTGCCGATGTCGCGGCAAACATTTTACACGCGGTTGCACGGTCTCGCTCTCTCGCACACACATAGATAGACAACTCCTCATGCTCTTCTGCTCGCACCCATCGTGTGCGCCTAAGTTGGCGCTGAAAATTGTGTTTGGTAACCGCCGCATTGCGCGACGGCTCAATTGTTTTCTTTTTTCAATTACTCGATTTTAAGCGAATGTTGCGCCGCAGATTGCTGCTTGTTGTGAATGGGCATATAAAAAAGAGCGCTAACGAATGTGTCTGATTCATGCACACACATACACATACACGTGTGTGTATGTGTTGCGAGACATTTTCCTTTGCTTGTGCACAAAGCAGGAAGTAAAACAAAGGCGCGAGACAATGCAGAGAAATGGTCAAAGACTTCTCCGGTCAGGCCATGTTGTTTTGCCAGCAGCAACAACATTGTGCAGACGCCTACAACAACAGTCACTGTTAGACCGCGCCAAAGTTGTGCCATTTGCACAGCGAGCAGTCAAAAATTCAGTTGGCAACACTCAAACTAACCGTAATACTTGCGATTTGCATGCGCAAAAACGAGACGACAATAGACGGCGGCGCTTTGTATGGTGGTCACACTTTTTTTCCATTTCTTTTTGTAAAGGCAACGAGTGCGGCAACGAAACGCTCGCTGTTATCAACACAATACAAACGCACAAAGGCACAGGTGACCACATATATATATACATGCATTAGCATATATATATGTGTGTGTGTACGCTTGTGTGAATGTGGCGCTCGCTGCCTCTGGCAGCAGTTTCTGTCCGTCATATTCGGTTTAATTTTAGTATTCAAGCCAATTCTTTTGCCACAACTGCGATTCGTCCAATGTGTAACAATGCCTGTGTTAATTGCGGACAGCAGCTACGCACTCTGGCTGCTCTATAAATTGGTGCTGGTGCCCTGCCTGGTGCTACTGGTGCGCCTCTTTCGACATGTGCTAATGCCCAGGCGCAAATTTGCTGTTTCATTCGCAGACAATAATACTGTAAACGGCGGCACTGTGAATGGCAATCGTAAACAGACCGTGGACAGTGGACAGTCCAACCAGAATTCCAGTGCGAATCCAAATGAGCTGCCCAAGCCGAAGCGTGTGCTCTATCCGCGCGAGAACATACGCATCGGCTGGAAGCAGTCGGAGCGCAAATGGCAGGTGGGCGCTGGAATGCTGAATGTGGGCAACACTTGTTACCTCAACTCGACGCTGCAGGCGCTCTTTCATATACCCGCGCTGGCCAATTGGCTTGTCTCGGAGACGTCGCATCTGGAGAACTGCAACATTAGCGAGTCCTGCGGCAGCGGTGGCTGCATCATCTGTGCAATGGCCAAAACGCTGCAGACAACGCAATCCAATCAATCGGCGGTCCGGCCATTTCTTATCTACACGAAGCTCAGGCAAATCTGCAAGCACATGGTTGTCGGTCGACAGGAGGATGCGCATGAGTTCCTGCGCTTTCTGGTCGAGGCCATGGAGAAGGCGTATCTGATGCGTTTTCGCAATTTCAAAGAGCTCGATCAGCTGGTGAAGGAGACGACGCCCATAAGTCAAATCTTTGGCGGCTATCTGCGCAGCGAGGTGCGCTGCCTCAGCTGCAATCATGTCTCGATTACGTTTCAACATTTCCAAGATCTGTTGCTGGACATACGCAAGGCGGACACCCTGGAGGAAGCCTTCGATGGTTACTTTTCACGCGAGCGGCTCGAGGACATGGGCTACAAGTGCGAGGGCTGCAAGAAAAAGGTGAGACCTTGGACCTTAAGAATGGCAGATTCTTTGAGAATGTATATTTGATTTTGTATTAATAAAACCTGGTTGTTTGTAGGTCTCCGCTACTAAACAGTTTAGTTTGGAGCGTGCTCCAATCACGCTCTGCATCCAGTTGAAGCGCTTCTCGATGATGGGCAACAAGCTGACCAAACAGATTAGCTTCAAGCCACGCATTGACCTCAGCCGATTCGCAGCACGCAGCCCCACGGCTGCTGCACAGCCTTTAAGCTATCGCCTTGTCTCGATGGTCACACATCTGGGCGTGTCGCAGCATTGCGGCCATTACACGGCCATTGGCCTGACGGAGGCGGGCAGCTACTACAACTTCGATGACAGCTATGTGAGGCCCATTGCCATGCAGAGCGTCTGCAATACGAATGCCTATATAATGTTTTACGAGCTGGATGTGGCCAGCAGCATCAACAACAACAGCAGCAGCAGCAACAGTGTTGCGCCCAAGCTGAACGGACTGCGTTTGAGCAATGGAGCGCATAGCCCTGCGGCAGCTACTGTGGCTGTGGCAGCCACTGCGACGTCCACATCCGCCTCTGCTATGTCTCCGCGCTTCATTGGGCCACAGCTGCCGAATGGTTATGCCAACAGCAATGGACATACACTTGGTGGCGGAAAGACAACCATCCATTTTAAAACGACGCCACAGAAGCAGCTGCAACAGCAGCAGCAGCAAAACGGACTCCTTATGGGAGCCAATAAATTTCAGGAGTCTTCGCAATCGAAGCATTCTCTGGCTGGGGCATTGCATAAGGGAGAAGCTGCTCCAAATGCAAATGCAAATGCAAATGCTAACAAAAGTTCCTGCAACAACAATATAACCAGCCAGCACCAGCAACAACATATTCTGCCAATATCATCCGACGAGGAAGAGGACGAGGATGACAGTGATGAGGACGACGATGATGATGATGTTAAAGCCAATACAGCGCCGCAGCTGCCCAGCATGCCGAAAATGTTTGAGGATAGCGAGAGCGTTGCCCAAACTGCCAAGTTGAAGCCAAAGACGCCACTCAAGAGCCTGGTGCCGTATGAGTCCGCCTCCGAGGAGGAGCAGGAACAGCAACAGCAACAACAGCAGCTGCTGCAAACGTCACAGCAACTGGCAGCGAATCCGCGCAAGCGACGCAGCGGCGCCGATTCCAGTGAATCAGAGGAGGAGGCACCGCCTCCGCTGCCGTCAATACTGCGCAATGGACACGCCAAGACCAATGGCAATGTGTCCAACACGAGCAACAGCAGCCACAGCAAAGCCAAGTCCGCCTCAAATGCCTCGTCGGCCAATGTTAACAGCAGCAAACAAAAGACTGATGCCATAGACGAGATATTCAAAAGTCTAAACAACTACAAAAACAAACATAGAATCGCAGCAGATGATGATGAGGATGGGGATGAAGATGGGCATGGGAATGAGCTGGTGCAAACGGAGCAGGGCACAAAGAAGCTAAACAACGCATCTTCCTCCACGGTCAGCAAGAGCAACGGCTGGCAGTCACAAAACGGCAAAGCGCCGTCATCTCCAAAGACGCCGCCCTCGCCAGCGGTCATTAAATCCAAGACTGGCATTTGGCAGATTACGCGCACCAACGATGACGACGATGAGGATGACGAGGAGGAGGAGGATGATGTGGAAGCCGATGCTGATCAGGAAGATGACGATGATGAAGTGGTTGTTGTAGAAGAGCCACAAGTCAGTGTCACGCCCAAAAATCCCAAGAATCCATTTGCCGCCAGCAAAGCAGCCGAAGCGAATGCAACAATTGCCGGAGCTAAGCGACAGAAGCTGCTCAACGGCAGCGCCAAGTCGCCGGCGACACCACGGCCCGGCAATGGCTATCAGAGTGAGTCCGTGGCCAACAGCAGCGCCGTTAGTGAGCTGCTGAAGCAGAACCATCGTGGCTATGGCACCTCTGTGCTCAGCTGGAACGGCAAGCCATCGGAGCTGGACAAGGAGGTGAGTGCTTGACCAGAGATTCTTCCACGCTGCCTAAAAGTAATGCACCTAGTAGTTGGTAGTTTGGCTTTTGTGGGCTCAAAATGAGGCGTTCTCACTGCTTTCGAGTAACAGTAACAATATTCAAGTGCAGTGGGAAAGCTGTAATTTTGCAACATTAAATACTCGCACCTCTAAGAACTATCGATATCCGCATTGAAGCGCAGTGAAAACATCGCATTTTTGTACAAACTCTGCTTTCTTGTGGTTTTCTGGCTTATTTATATCTCTATAAGTATTCATTGCATGGTGGTTGTTTTTTTTTTTTTTTTGTTTCGAAAATTGTTTTGTAATTTTTGCATTTGTTTCCGCCATTTTACCCCCATTCATATAGAGTTTTGATTTGGTTTGTGCGAAACGGATAGCTGGTCACGGCGATACGGATGGGCATAGCGACGTCAACAGTAGCAGTAACAATAGCAGTAACATTAACAGTAACATGAACAATGACAGTAACAGCAACAGCAACAGCAATGGCAAACGCAAGAACTCGACGGCGCCAACCGATCTATTGTTTTAGCCGCTGTTGCAAGTATATTTGCAAATCTCAATTTTCTCCCAATTTGCCTCGAACTGTGATTGTGTTGAAGTCTCCATGCGGCGTGTGGATACTTCAATACGCCCAATACTCCCTCAACCAAAAAATCGTTTCAAGAAAGCCGTCGAAATCCTAGTGCCCAATAGGTAAAAACTGCTGTTGTAGTACTGTGTATCCCAATCAATGAAGCTTATGATTTGACTCATCATAATTTCAACCGTGCCCGTTACCGTTACCGCCAAATGAACCGTTAGAGACTAGAGCTGGAAAACTATTTGGTGTTTACAAAGACTATCGCGTTATCGATAGTTACTGTTATTTTTGATATGTGCTATCGATAGCTTGAGAGTTTGGTTTTCCAGCTCTGATTATAAATCGCATGCAATTTGTGCTCGTTTTCTCATCTGCATAAGCTTCATTACCAACCACCCAGTCCAAGAGCCAAGCAGATTTACGCGCCTACTTGAATTATACTAATGTGCTCATCTTTGCCCACAGTTGCTGGCCGAGGCTCGAGAGCAGCGCAAGCGGGATGCGGAGGATGACGAGGAGAACGAAATGGATCGTGGACGTCAGCGCAAGATCAAATCGGCGTCTGTTAAATGTAATAACAGCACGCCCGGCTACAATCCATTCCAGGAGTTCGAGAATCAGAAGCGCTGGCACAGCAACAAGTCCGGCACCTTTCCCCGCTTCTATCATCAGAATAATCGCCCCAATTTTCAGCAGCGCAACAAATTCAAATACAATCGATTTGGCGGCGGTGCCAAGTTCCAACAGCAGCGTGCCTTGCAGCGCCATCTGGCGGCCGGCGGTGGTTTTACGCGTCGTCAACAGCAGTCGACGGGCCAACAGCAGCAGCAACAACAACAGCAACAACAACAATCCTAACTGGATGTCGTCGCGGCCTGCTCCTCGATCAGGGAACTTGTTGCATTTGTTGTTGTGGTCGTCGTTGTTGGCTGGCAACGGCTGGCAAACGGGTTCGCTTGGATTTTACACGAGTTTTGTAAACATTTTTTAAGTGCTGATGCATATATTAGGACTAGGACATATAAGCTATAAGCTAGAGCAACCTTATACCCAACACCCTCCCCCCCACACATACACAGAAACAAACATTTTAAGTTTAAGTTATAAGCGTGTTTGGCATTTTATTTATTGTGTTTATTTTTTAATGAGAATTTTTGAATTCGCATTATGTAACCCCAAACGGACGGTAAACATTTTCAAAAAGTGTTGCTACCCAAAAAAAAAAAAAAAAACAAAAAGAAAAAAAAGTATGAAAACATGCCTAAAAACCAAACTAAACGAAAAGAAAGAAACACGTAACAAATAGATGCAAACCTTATAAGAACTACAAATAAAGTAACAGAAACAATATTTTTAAGAAACTAACAACAAACAAAATCTGTACATATTATATATTTAACTATGAGAGTGTAGATTAAAAGTCGGTCTAAGTTAAGTTGGCGTACGAAACGGATATTTCATTTGAGCGCCAGTTTTATTATTTATAGCATTAGCGGCAATAACCGATTGCTAGTGTTAATATAACCCAAAAAAAAAAAACAAACAAAAACAAAAACAAATAAAACATGTTGGAATATGATACAAAAACAACAAACAAAAAATATACATAGAATATATATATGGCATATAAGCATTAGTTGAATATGTGCAAGAAAAAAAGAAAAAACGGCCGGCGCCGGCGTATTAGCGAAATTATATTATACAGTTTATTTCGATCAAATTAGTGTAATAGTGAATAAACCGTAAAACCACAAAGAATAAGAATACATTTATATATATACTATATTTAGATGTATATGCTAAATTAGTTAGTCGACCTTTTGGCAAACGCTAATCGCCGCCGCCGCCTCCTCCGCCGCGCTTGCGACGCATCTCCTTCTTGTTCATCAGGCGACCCTTGCGATAGCGCGTCTGGGCAGCCGGCGGCTTGCCATGCTTCAGCTGCTTGCGCTGATGCTTGGGCACGCTCCGGATGGTATTGTTGCGGTCACGTTTCGCCCGCTGCAGGTTGGCTTTTTTGTCCATGCGTTCCTTCTGTTTGAACAGTTTGCTCTTTTTGATTTTCTTCAGCGTTTTCGTCTTCATCAGTCTGTCCAGATCCTTTTTGCTCTTGATTTGTGCAGCATCAGCAGCTTTAGTTCCGGCCGCCTCCTTGCTGTCTTCCTCATCCTCTGCGGGCGCCTTACGTTTGCGTTTGGCATTCACATCGAAGTCCATGCCAGGTATTAGATTGGTTTCTTGCTCGTCATCCTCGCTCTCCTGCGGCGGCGCCGCTTCGTCCTCGCTGCCGTCGGCTATGTTGGCACCAAGCATATTGCGTTGCGCTGCCAAATCGTTCGTGGACAGCTCCACGATCTTGACTTGGACTTCATCATCTTCGTAGGCGGCTTGCTGGACGCCTTCAATCTTATCCTCGTCGGTGAGTTCGCGCAGTGGTTCGAAGGACTTCTTCAGATGCTTAAAGCCATCTTTTACCTCCTGCCGAATGCGTTTGTGCTCCTCCTTGAGATTGCGCTCCAATTCCGTCTTGGCCCGTGTGCGGCGCTCGTTCTTTCGCTTTCGAAAGCCAGTTAAAAAGTCTCTGTTGGGATTGCACTCATATATAAAGCCGGTTTTGTCTTACATATTTAGCTACTTACTTGCGCTTTTGGGGATCAAAAACAATCTCCACTTTCTTCTTTGTACGAGTCATTTTAACTTGAAATTAGCTCGTTGTTTACGTTTTGCCAAGCCACATGTTGGTTACAGAACGCAATGTTCAGCTCCTGTTAACGCTATGTTAGATGCCTGTAAACGAAATTTTGACGCACGCTGAACCTGTGCACAGACCATTATATGCCGTATATGTTAAGGCAATGTTAATGCACTGTAAGCGAATTGGGAAAGTTTAAAACATATTAAAAAACTTTTTCATTTGTGGTCTATATTCAATGTACGAACATGATAGTTCGTTCTCGTTTAATATTTATTGCAATTGAATTGGAAAATGTTATGATAGATTTCTTTAAATTTTGCGGCTTTTACAAATCGCATTTCGTATATATATCACATGCTTATATGTATTATCTTTTACAATTCGGATTACTTTATAAAAACAAAGTTCTTTTAACAACAAGTTCTTCTAAAGAAGCGTTAACATTACACAATCGTTGGGCCTAATAACTAGGGATATTCATGACTTATAACGATATATATTCTTGCCATATGTATGGGTTTCTTTTTGTAACTGATATATGTATAGGCTTCATATCCATAAATTCATTCCGTTGCAATATCTCTGGAGTTCACTCCTCATCGCTGTCTAATGTAAATAATCTAATACGCCGAAACGATGACGTCTCCAATACTTTTGGCGTGGAAGCATTGGCACGCGAGCAGCTCGTGTCCTTGGCCAATAAATTACTGTTCTCCGCTTGGGATTTACGCGCCGAACTGGAACTAAAGGAATTGCGTTACAGTAAGTTATCCATGAGAGATTTGAACTAGTTACCCTCTTTGACGATTGGACTTATTGTGATTATGATTCAGGGGCGTCGAATTGACCAAATTCTCTCGTCCACAGGCTGTTGGTGTGCCCTGCTGTGACAACTCCAGTGTATCCATGGCTAACAGAAAATCGGATACATAACAATCTCGATTCCCTATAGGCGTTGAGCCCACCAGTTGAAACTCTACACGAGGCACACCAGGAACGGTTGCTGATGGCGATGCCGGCGCTGCTGCTACCGCATTTCCATTGCCATACGTAGCGGACTTCGGTGCCGTCAGCGGCTTGTACAAGTGCAAGACTTCCAATATGTAGAAGAGGCAACGGTACGCAGTAGTCTTCAGATTGCACATTTTTATCCACAGCGCACGTCGCGAGCGGCGAAAGCACTTCGACTAGAAGAATACAATGAATAAGCGATTGGAATATTGCTTTCCAGGAATAGCCTCCTACCAGCAGCTTTAATGTGACCATTGATTTCTCCTCCTTTTGCATTCTCTGGAGCCGAGGATGCGATAGCAGCTGATCCGTAGTCGGCCGCAGTCGCGGCTCGGGCGACATCATACATTTGATGACCTGCTGCAGTTCCACGGAGATTGCTGCAAGCACAAAAAGAGACCATTAAAATTGTTGTTGGATTGATTGTTGTTGACTCTGATTGCTCACTGTTGATGAACTCCTCGGGCAGTTTGCCCTGGCGCAGCTCATGCCAGAGCGGTCCATTCGAGGGCAAGTCCATGTAGCAGGCCAGCTCCAGCATTGCGATGCCCAGGCTAAATATGTCGGCGGCCTTGGAGAATTGGCCTTGCAGTATTTCGGGCGCCATGTAACGGGAGTCGCCCTCTGTTGCCTGATGGTTGTTCGCTTTGTCCACATCGATGACCAGCCCAAAGTCCGCCAGTTTGCAGGTGTCGTCGTCGTCGATGAGCACGTTATCCAGCTTAATGTCCAAGTGTATGAGATTGCGATCGTGCAGCGACTTTAGGCCACGCAATAAATCCAGCAAAATGTGCCAGATGCGCTCCTCTGGAATGTGTCGGCAACGGTACAAATACTGCTCTAGGCTTTCGCGGCACAGCTCCATTTGCATAAACAGCCGATCGTACTGCTCCCAGGCACGTATGAACCGAATGCAATTCTCATGGCCGGAGAACTCCTCGTAGCGACGCACCTCCTCCAGCCGCTCAGCCCGATACTGTTCGCCACGAAACAATTGCTTGGAGATTTTGACCGCATACAGCCGGCTGTCGGAACGATCTCGCACCTGGAATACTTCACCAAAGGAGCCCTCGCCCAGCTTTGCCAAACGCTCGAAACACTCCTCGAAATGGCTTTTATTGCAGGACATGGACGACTGTGAGGCTGCGGCAGCATTTGGTGAGACCGGCAATGTGCCGGCATCGGAGCACTCGGATCCGCCGCGAAATGAGATCGCGTGCGCAATTTGTGAGTTGTTGGCGCTGCAGGATCCCGACGACTGGCTGCGATTCAAATTGTTGTTCTCGACGGCAATGTAACGCGTTTTGTATTTGGGCGGTCGAAATCGGTTGCTGTCAAAATGCCCATTGAACTGAGACAACAAAGAGATTGTTAGATGAAGATGCTGGAATCGTCGTATGGCCACCAAGGAGCACTGTGAATCTGTGGCTGTTGCTGGTTACTCACCTGTTTGTGCCGGTGCTTATCATCGCTCATCTCTGGCAGCGGCAAACGATGCTTGTCCATGTTGTTTCTCTGTTTTATTGAATTGTTTTCCTTATGTTCTAGTTGAACTATTCGGGAACTGGGTTGTGAACAAGTTCGTTTGCACGAGGAGCTCAAGTTCAGTTTATACGTGTCAAAATATTTGTGTAACGAAGAAGTGCATTGCAAAATATACTAAAGGACTTTATTTTCCTACAAAAAGGCTAGTGAACGAAACGGCTAGTAGGATAAATTAATATCTATGAAGCGTATAAATAGCGCCCTAAGCTGTTTGTTTATTTATCAAGCATCTTTTTATCAGGAATAGCGAATTGAACCAAATTGGCGTTGCCATATGATTTTGTTGACATTTCGATAGTTAATGGCGGTAGGTCGATTGGCGGCAGATGTGTTTCGATTTCGCCGATGGTATATAATATCGTATCGCTTAGCCCGTAAAAACAACGCGTAGTTATAGTCTTCAAAACAAATGCAGCAACATGCTCGGCAGAAGTATTGATAGGTAAATATTCGAGACCTATACGAACACAGGTAAAAGGAGCAAAGAGCGCTTCCACAATATGGTTGTAAACGCAATAAAGTTATGCAATTTGTGATGCGGTTTCGTTTTGTGTATAAGTATGTAATTGTGTTGCATACATATGTATGCACAAATGCGCACGAGTGTGACCGCATGCAAGAAGAAAAAAAATACCAGTTGAATACAATCGAATGTCCGTTACCATTTTACAATTTGAATATTGTTTGAACTTGAAAGAAGTGATTAAGATATGGACAATAAATATATAAATGTTTGTTTGAATATGTGTTTATACAGCTCAGGCAAGCAGCCAACATTTCATGTGATACGTGAAGTCTACGACAGTTCAAATGCGCACGAACGCTTTGAAGCGGAGCTGGACAAAGCGCTTGAGGCCAAGGTAGACTTCATTATCATTGAGCCGCCGCGTTTGGGCGATGAAACCGGTAAGTTGATAATAGGTTATCTCCCGACTCCTTAAATAATGGTAATGTCTCTTCTAGGTCGCTGGATATGGGTGGGCAATTGCCTGCACAAAACGGCAGTGGCCACCGGAGTTGCGTCCCTTATATCCAGTTTGTTGTGGTACGACCGTCCTGTGATTGCGGCTCCCGTTTGTGCCATGTCACTATTCTGTACTGGCTTGTACACAGTGTCATGGAACTACGATCCTTGCTGCCAGTATCAGGTATGTGGTTTGATGTTCTATTGCTTTGAATGGATATTACTTGGATTCTATTGTGTATATTGTGCAGGTGGAGGAGAACAATGAAGTCGCATTAAACAAGCTGCCACTAACCGATGTATCCTCGCCTGTAATCCTGGGCTATGCGCCCAATACTCAAACCAAATACTTGCATCGCGGCATCACATTCTTATCGGCAGCGTTGTGTGCCTGGCAGATTTGGCGATCCTACAAGTAGACGACGACACGATCTGGGATCAGATAATCGGCCAGCCAGCCAGCCATTGGCTGCAGTCTGCAGCAATACGGCGCGTTATCTTGAACTTGACTCAAGTATTTGGTTAATAAGTTTAGTTAAACGCCATTGCGTATGCATTTCTTTTAGAATTTCAAACGTTTCGTTTTTCCTAGTTAAATTTTAAAGTGGTTCAAAGTCCGAAATGTCTATGAATGTTTCCATAGCTGTTTGTTTTTGGCAGCTATTAACTTGCGCCTGCATTATTTTGAATGAAATATTTATGTTTTAGTATTTAATGGCCAAGAAGTCTTTTTATTAGTTATTGTTCAAGAGATAGATGCACTGTACAAATAATTAAGCAAAATTACTTTGTGTGTGTGTGTATAAATAATAATAATAGTGATTGTTATTAGTATAGAAATAAAAGGCAGTGCAAAGAAGTAAATAAAGTCGAAACCAATATGTTATTTAAATACACAATACAAAAAAAAAAAAAATTGTGCCGCGCTTGCTGTGAATAACGAAAGCATATGTAATCTAACAAACACACACAAAGAGTGTGTGTGTGTGTGTGTACACACACACACTTATGTATATGCAAAACAGCTGTAATGAGACGTCATGCGGGCTGCGGCTGCAGTCTGTGAGCTCAGTAGGCTTGGCGAAGCCATCGCAGCGGCTTTGTGCAATCCCGACCGCGATCAACCGACGAATTCCAGTGCGAACCAGCGCAAGTAAAGGCTGCGGCGGATGCTGCCCCGGCAGTTGTAGTTGTTGTTATTGTGTGCAGTGGAGTGGAGTGGAGTGCGGGATTACGCTTGAAAAGATGGAGATCACAGCGAATGTGGGTAGGTGATGGCCAAATGTAAACAGCCTTAAGTGGCTGCTGTGCCGCTTTGATAAGCTAGCCCGCCAAGTAGGAAGATCCGTACAGTTGACTCTGCAGCAGCTAATTGTGCCGCTTATCGTGCCACTTTTTATCACAAGTATTTGTTGCTTGTTAAATATTTTGCAATCGTGCAGTGCATGCGTCTGTGGGCGGCGACCTCAATACCAGCTGCATATCCACATCCTCGCGTGCCAGCAGCTACCTCAGCCTCGAGACTAGCGTGGAGCCCAACGAGCATACTCCGCTGCTGGCCGCCAGCGGCACCCCAACCCCCGATTCAGCCCGGACTAGTGCGACGACAGCTGTTGGCACAGCGATCTACACAAAAGAGTGCTTTAATTGGCGCATCATTGGACTGCTCTCGATGTTCATCAGCGCCATGGTGCTGGCCACATATTTGCTCTGGCGACAAAGTAAGTAATCCCACTGGAAGTGGGGCTGTGCATGGTCCCATTATGTGCGTTAGATCCGTTGATTCAATTTGTTTTGTGTCCGTAAATAAACATGAGTATTTATATGCTAATGTCTAGAATTGGCTGCGGTTTCCATGTAAATGAGTTTATGATGTGGTCAGCTTTAATTATTACGTCATAAAACATAATTATTATTAGCTTTAAAGGGTGTTTGAGGCTTGCCATTTATAGATTGTTGATATTTTGTATATGAGGCGTGAGGTTTCTTGTACCAGGGCTGCAAGCACAAAGTTGAGGGTTCGGCTCACGGTTCACGGTTCGAAACCAATTCCAATTGACTTTGTTCGAATTGTCGAATATTTTTATAATTTTAAGGAAACAATTCAATTTTTGATTTAAAATTGCCCGTTTCTACTGAAAATATTGCCGCACGTATATATTTTCAAATAGAAGCTGCGGGCTACATATTAGATTAATTCAATTTGTGTAGCCCTAGTTATTTATGCTTTAGAGTTAATCCTCCCTGTCAAGTGTTTTTCTAATTGGAATTAAATGGGAATTGCGGGCTCGAACTGGTTCGGTTCAACTCCAGCTTGCAGCTTTGGCGGTTTTTTTTTATCGTAACAAGTGGAAATATTATTTAGATATGTTTAACAAATGTTGTTAGTGCAAAGCAAAATTGCTTTTGAATAGCTTTTATACTCATATGTATCCTGGGATAATATCGCTACATTGGATTACTGAAGAACTGCTTTAAAAAGTATCTTTAGTGCAAATCCTAGCCTGTCTTTTCATTTGGCTTTTCCCGCCGCAAACGACATGCCAGCCGACTGGCTCTTCGCTCTGTTCTTTTTGGCATTAGTTTCCAGTCTAAGAATCACCCAGCAAAACTTTCATCTACCTACAGCATCAGCTCCGCCGGACAATGGCTACAAGCTGCATCTCGTCCGACATGATATATGGAGTGGGGCCCATTTGCATGGTCAGGCGCTGCTGGAGGCGGGCAAAGTCGTAAACGTTTTCATCACACACACGGCCAGCGAGGAGTGCAGCGAGAACTGTGCGAATCTGCTGCATAGCTTGCAGGTGAGTCACACAGCCACAAAGCATCAGATATAATTATCCAATAAATTCTGCGCAGCGCAAACGTTTGGGGGAGCTTCCGTTTAACTTTCTCATGGCTGGCGACTGTGAGACATACGAGGCGCGCGGCTGGCAGTACGCGAGCAGCTTCGAGTCGCTGCCCCAGGCCAGCTCCTTGGTATTGGCCTTTGTCGGGGACTTTAGCCAATGGCTGCCGAGTCTGTGCCAGCTGCAGATGGCCAAAGCGCTGCTCTGGGAGTCGCAGAGGCGCCTCAAGTTGCAGCCGAGCTATCAGCTGTATGCGCTGCGCAATGTGAGTCGCAGTGAACGGGATGCGGATGCACTGCTGCGTCAGCTGCAGCTCTGGCCGCTCTATGCCGGCCAGCGGCTAGTGAAGTAAAACTGAAGCTTCCAAGTTGTTCCTCTCGTTTTTTATTGTACTCCACAAAACAAATAGTTTACAAAAGAAGCGCAGGATTAATAAAGCGGGGTGCCACCGAAAAGCGAAGCGAGTGCCCGCTCCCAGCCCAGCGGAACAGTTGCTGCCAGCCGGGTAGATGAGCCAACAAAGCGTAGCGCTGCGTGTGCCATTACAAATTAAGGATAATGCCTAATGCTAAAGCTTAAATGTCTACAATGGACGCTGTGCATCGAATGCATCCTAGTCGAACTCCAGTTTCCGAAAACTGCCCTCGATGGACTCGATCTGTGAGACGAAATTGGTGCCCGTGCCGTTCTTCTCGGAATTGTAGCTACTGCGCCGCTGTATGCCCCGATCTGAGAGCAGCATGCTCTGATCCAGTGCCAGGACCAGATCCCGCTTGCCGGCCAGCTCCTGTTTCCAGAGCTCAATCATCTCACGCATGGGCATGATGCCGCCCATCTCTTGAGGCAGACAGTCGGCATCGACGGCCTTCATCAGCTCCTTCTCGCTGCCGTAGATGTTGAGACGGTTTTTCATCTTGGAGCTGACGCGATTCTTCACAAAGTCAATCAGCCATTTCAACGTGGAGGGCACATTGATCAGATGAATCTCCTTGTGACGCATGGGCAGCGATTGTTCGCCCCATTTGAAGACGCGCGCAAATTCCGTGGGATTCCAGTTGGTGACATGCGATGTGGTGACGCCCGCAAAGTCGCCCACATGACTCAGACCCGTGATTTGCGTCTCCTGATCCTCCATCAGGCACTCGTAGGTGAGAAAGTGAGCCTTCGCCTGGTCGCTGCTTGTGTGAAACTTTGGATTCAAACCTTTGGCATTGATGATCACCACCCGCCGGCCGTGCTTGTCCCGCTTCGGCACCGCGAATATGTAGCCCTGTTCGATGAGGTCGCTCAGTCGCGGCTCCAGAAAATCCAGCTTGGTGGCCATGTGCGGAAAGGTGCGTCTCACGTTCAGATACTTGAGCAGCGTCTGCTCAGCCATCGGCACGCTAAACTTTTTGGCGCGCAGAAAACGCAACAGGAACGTATCATCGCAGCGCACATTCTGCAGATCCTCGTTCTTCAGCACCCAGTTGCGCAGCTGCTCCAGACTCTGCTCCCGCGTGCACTTGTCCTCGCGCAGCTCCCGCTTGGCTATCTTCAGCAGCGATTCGGACAGCATCGAGACGTCGCTATCCTCCAGTACCTTGGTCTCCTTCATCGCTTAGCACTGTTCCCTCTCAGCTGCGGCTGCTGCTGCTGTTCAATGTGGCGTATGCGTAATATCAGCCGGCTGTTTGCAGAGAAGACAACAAGGAACATAAGTAAGCATATAATTAATTATACTGTCTCTTTCAATTTAATAATACATAAAAACATTATTGTTTACACGTGCGCTCGATCCACAAACTTTGGCGCCTAAATCTGTTTTTTACTAACGATCTTTTTGATTTATGTTTAATTAGTTTTTGACACCAATTAATGATTCCATCACGCACTCATTTTAATTGCTCCACTTTCGATATTCTGCCAAACAACGCGCCAGCTAATGAACTCTAAACAATGTTTAAACTCAAACAATGCAAGACCACAAAATTGGTTCAAGGCCTCGCCTCAAGGTTTCATTTGCAAATATTTGCTAATTATGCCTAAAACTAACAACAAAAAGAAATCAAAAGTAGAAACAATCGCAGCGTCTGATTCAGCGGATGTTTAAAGTATCTTTACACATGTAAATTATTTTCTTGCTGGACAATAAATTCAAATTAGATGGGCAAAAAAGCGAAAACAAAACCGCAAATTGGTTCAAGTTCAAAAAACTTAGACTGAAAGCGGGTCAAGCCAGCGATATACTTATATTTATATTTGTTTTTATAGCATCAAGTCGAGTCGTTGTCCCCGCCATAAGAAAGAGTTCAACTGTTTTGTCCAGCTTCAGCTTTATTGTAAGTCTTGCATAATTTGTTTTCCGGCTGCGGCATTTATAATTTAACATATGTATCTATAAAAAGCAAGACGGAGAGCTCTTCGTCTTAGCCTCAGCTACGCGTAGTCAACTCCTTCAGATACTTGGCTTTAGTACTCTAACATTGGGTATTATGATTTTGTTAAGCATTGTGTCCAATATAGGATGCACATCATATATATACTCTTGTCCAAAATCATGTGCGTCTGTCTGTCTATTTTGATTATATATTTTCCACAGTAAAAAAAAGTGTTAGATAGACTATATATATAACAAGGGCATTTAATCCTCGCCATGTTGTAGCTGCTTGTTTTTTCTTGTTTTACAACACTGAAAGATCGAGTTGTTCGCTTGTAAGCTTTATATTTGTTTACAAATCCATTGCTATGCAAATAAGGGTATTTAGTCTTCGGCGTGTCGAAAGTAGCTGCTGTTTTATTTTGTTGTTTAACAACCTAAAAACATCGAGTTATTCGCTTGTAAAGTTTATATCTGTTTGTTTGCTTTTCGATTTCGGTTCGTCATGATACACATATGCAAATCAATTGGTTCGCCTCGTTTATGTCCAATGCAAACTCCGTGCCATTTAATTGATTTGCGTCCATTTGTTGTGGCTTTCAAGAGGCGCAAGTGCATTTTCGGATATTCAACAAAAATTTGCATTTTCTTCGGGTTTTCTCTTAGCTGAAAATTCGAATTCGAAAATGTGATTAAGCAATGGCGCCTACAAATTCACCGTTTGCCTTTCTGCCGCCATCCAAATCCCCCCCTCCCGCCCTCACCTCGCACCGCGCACCGCGCACCGCGCACGTACCCAGCTGAGTGCCTGGCCACTGTTTGGGGTTTCAACATGTTTATTAGGCGCTTGGGGCTTGTCAAGTGGCTGTGCCTCTGAGTGTGGTTGCGTGGCTTTGTGTGCCGAGCTGGCCAGGCTAATAATGCAACAAAGACGCCAGACGAGACGTCAGCTGCAGTTTGCCAATTTCGAAAATATTACTTTTCAATTTGTTGCATTGCAATTTTGCAATATTTTTCACAAAAGTTGGTTAGCTCTTTTTAAAGCACAACATAATATAAAACATTTTTGCTGCTTGTGTTAAAAATGTACAACACACACACACACACTTACACAATCGAGCTGCAGGACTTTTATGCTTGCTTTTATCTATATAGTTAACCTATATACAAAATATGTATGTATATCCAGGCGTTGTGTGCCGCGTCGCGTACCGAGACAACTGAGCAGCGCGAGCTCTGAACAACGAATGGCGCAAAGCAACAAAAAGTGGCTTGAAAAAATGTTAAAGAAATTAACTGGATTATATAATGACCACACAGCGACTACACACTAAGAGCAGCAGCAGCAACGGCAGCAGCAGCAACGGCAGCAGCAGAGACGGCCCAAAACCGAATCCGAATGCAATCTGATCGGTTTCGGGCTGCTGCCGTTGTTTCTGCTGCTGTTGTTGCTGCTGCTGCGGCTGCTGCGGCTGCTGCTGCATGGAAGCGAACAAGTTTTCGGTTTTCGAAAACCGAAAGTGCGCTGTGCATAGGCGAACCTTTTCGCCAGGCTGTTAGCCTGCGCCAAGTCCAAGTCGACAGCCATCAAAGGCAGCGGCATAAACAGTTGCTGCTGCTGCTGTTGTTGTTGTTGTTGCTGTTATTGCTGCTGCTGTTATTGCTGCTGCTGCTGCTGTTGTTGCTGCTGCTGCTGTTGCTGTTGCTGTTGTTGTTGCTGTTGAGTAATCCCAGTCAGTTGGTCAGTCGGTGAGCTACTCGGTCGGCTGTTTAGTTTGCGCGTTGTCTTAAAATCGAGCTGTTTTTTGTTGTTGTTGCTTGTGTTTATTGTTTTTCAGCGTTTTTTTTTTGCCTTTTCATGCCTTTTTCACTTTGTTTATTTCACTGATCTCTGTCGAGCTGTGAACATTAATGATTAGGCTCATTGAAATCAAAGACGTCGAAACTCATTGCTCATGGCAAAAATTTGCATTTTCATGGCGCCCATTTTCAGTTGTTGCTGCCTCACAAACAGCAACAACAACAACAACAACAACAATAAACGCAACACCTTGCAGTCCAGTCCGAGCCTTGAAAATGCAATCACCCCCTGCCCCCGCCTCTGCGCCCGCCTCTGCTGCTGCTGCTGCTGCTGATAGATGTTGGAGCTCTAATGATCGTGTTGATGCACAAGTTGGTTGTTGTTTGAGATACGTCATCCGCTTGGAAACACGTTTGCTTTTGCTCTCCGATATTTTTGGACGATATTTGAAATTGGATTTTGTTGGCCTGTTGGTCTGTTGTTAACTGGGCGTTGAGGTCGTTTCTATTTTGAGAAATAAAAAGGGGGAAAAGCGTTGACTATTTGATTGTCGTCTAAGCTTTTGTTTCAGGGCCATTCGAAATGCGGTCCCCAGGCCAGCGCGTATTACCCAATATTGTTTATTTAGCATAGGGCGTAGGCAGGCAGCTCTGTAGAAATGGGTTTTCAAGAGCCCTTCAACGTTTATAGCCAAAGTCTAATCAAATTAACATTCACATTCGCTGGACGCACATTTTGTTACAGTGTAATATGATGTGTGTGTGTGTGTGTGTTAATTATTAGAAATATGATCGGTGATCTTTCAATGTCAATGCATGAACTTTGGTAATTATGAGTGAATTGAAAAATCATGCATTTCTTGAGATCACGAATGCGCCTAACAACTAGTTTGAGTTACGTCCAAACAAAAGCTCTGCTTGTATTCAGATAAAGGTTTTTATCTTTAGTTGATTTTCAGCAACATTTTGGCATTCCGAGTCTTCAGTTTGTTTGTTGTTTCCCCATTTTACAACAGCCTTCGACCTTCAAGGCAGGTTCGGACCAGCTGATCGACCTACTCAACGACTTATAAACATTTTTTTAAGCTTGTGTAATGTGCGCACTCATCATTGGCACGTTTTTTCTTTTTCTCTCTCTTGTTTTTTTGTTTTTGTTTAAATATGTATGTGTATATAGTTGACTTTATTCATATTTTCGCGCTCATAACGAGTTTACAACAGAAACTCCAACCAATTGCTCCACATGGCCATAAAGATGCCGCCGTCAAATGCGAACAATAATCATTTTTAATAAACACATTACATTCAGAAACTGTTACTCAAATTGTAAGAGGGCCAACTCGGAGATAGACAATAACAATTCGCAACGACTTCAATAAGCCGTAAACTTCGTTTGGGTTTCGCTTGCGGGTAAACCTTTTTTCGAAATCCCATCACATGGTTATAGATGCTTTTTTTTAACTGTCGTGATTTCGGTCTTAACAATAATTAACGGCAAAGAAATTCAGCTTAATTATGTGCCCAAAATGGGCTTCTTCATAGTTATTGAAGCTTACATTTTTTTTCCTCTAATTTATTTCGGCTTCTAGCTATACACGTGCCTACAAATGGCAGTTATGAAGCCAAGTTGAAATTGCTAAAAAAAAAAAATCCCCAAGCCCTTGAGACGACAAATTTGGTCAAAACATTTTGCATAGGTTTTTGAGCATGTTCAATCTAAGAATATAATTTATCTTCTTTGGGAAATAGATGTTGGCGTCTATCAGCATAGCAACAACAACATGTCTAACACAATATTTAATTTATCTATTTACTTAAGACGCAAAATGTTCACACAATATAGTTAGTGCAGTGTACACTGTCAAACATAACATATTTGGTTTAGCTGTTGACATTAGCACTTGCCACTGCGCTGTTTGAGTGTTTTATTGTTGAAATTCAACAACGGTCGTTATAATTGCACAAGCACTTGAGTTTGTGCTGCAGCTGGGTTAATTTATATTTTCTTTGTTAAACCTGCAAGACTGTAATTAACTTGTTCGCCAAAGTTAAAACTTACCTAATTGATTTTGATTTGGCTGCCACCAAGCGTTGGTTCGGCAAAAGAGTGAAGGCAAAAACCGCGTAACCACTTTAAAACGTCCGCACTACACAAAGGTTCGACACAGAATCGAACAAAAGCGAACAAATTGCCGACATAAAGTACAACAAACCAGGTTTGTAAACGCTCGCGTGGTCAGAGTCAGAGTTGTCTGCTTTATGTCTATAACAGATCAAGAAAGCATAAATAAAATATAACGGTCATTTTATCATGAAAAAAAGCCATTGCTATGGTCTTTTGTTTTCAAAAGTGCCATTTGCGATTAATAGCCCGCAATGCTTCAATTCAAAATGGCGCCACATCTAGCGATAATAATCGAAACCAATAGTCGTGTTTCGGACTATCGAACTTACGACTATCGATGTGAGGCTCGTGCCCTTAACAGGTGCTGCAAAGCACGCAAATGTGCATTTTACAGCACTGACATTTCAAACAATAAACGGTAGACTAGTTTTTGTTTTGTCTGAGTTAATGGGTTTTTTCTGTATTTGCTTACAATATAATTTGTACAATATAAGTACGATTAGGCTGCTTTGTGTGCATTTAATTATGAACTATAGTTTTAGAATTAATTTCGCTTATGGTATAATTTATAGCATACAAAATCACAGTTGGTAAAGGAAACTCTTTACTGAGAATTATTGCTCCCCTAGAAGAGTGATGAGCTGGCCACGTTGATGTTTTCGGACAAAATCATTTGCTGTACATCGCTGAAAACATCGCGAATGCAACGAGTATCCGTGGCCACGGTGAAATGGTAATAGCACTCCCTTTCCGAGAAGCTAAAGTCGCACTGATTGCGCGAATTGCGCTTGAACTGTTCCTGGGTTATATCGATCATTTTCTGTTTGATGAACATCTTCGTCCAGTCGCACTCATCGAAGCAGCTTTGCTGCTGCTGCGGCCGCTTGCTGAACTCCTCGAAGTCCGGAAAATAGTCGACTATGTGCTTGCCGGCGCGTATTTTGCGCTCCATAATATCATACTTGTTGAGGAAGACAATCAGGCCGGCGGAGGCGAGGAAACGATTCTGCCAAACGGCGCGAAACAGATTAAGTGCCTCCTGCAGGCGATTCTGATTGGGATCCTCCCGCAGATTCTGATCGAATTCGCTGCACGATATGAGAAACAGCACGGCCTGAATGCCCTCAAACACTTGTATCCACTTGTTGCGCTCATCCCGCTGACCGCCCACATCGTACATGCGAAACTCCTGCTCACCGCCGCCCAGGCTCTTGGGTATGGGCACACGGAATGTGATTTTCGAGATGCCCGTGGTTACCTTTCTGCTGTGCAGTATATCCTCAGTGCTGGGTATATAGTCGCCCCCACAAATTCTCGCAAAGTTATCAAGAAAACTAAAGCAAAAGAAAATTGGAAATGTTATTGTTAGGTTCCATCTGAATATCAGCTGGAGGAGCTTACTATTTGGCGCTGTCCAGCAGCGGGAATTCATTCGAGCGATCGTAGCAGGCGCGTATGCCAACATCATTCCAGAGGGTCATAACATGGTCGCAATACTCCTGCAAAAAGATAATACACAGTCAGATTATGTTCCAATTGTGAGTCATTAGTTCTTAGAGTGAGAAAGGGAGAAACCCCAAAACGGGCCAGCATTTATCTTATCGTTGCGACCGGGCACAGGGCCAATATAATGATTGACCGGCTGCCCGAAAATGACTAAGACGTTGCCGCAACAGATCTTGGCCCAGGAAGTGCACGACAAAAACAAAAAAAAAACACACTTGTCGGAAAGTTTTTTAGACAACCTATTAAGTTAATGACAATGCAATCAATCAAATCGCGCTGGCAGATAACAAAAAGCGATCGCTGCATGTTCAGGAAAATAATGCCCCATAGAGATATCTCCGGTGGAGCAGCATGTTGTGATTTGTGCTCGTGAAACGTGACGCAAGTCGCTTTTTGTCGATTGTCCGGCTCAAAATGTTTAAAATGCGCGACAGCATTTGAAGTGTGTTGCGTAGGATAAGATACCGGGGCAGAGCCAGTATCTGCTGGCGGGATTACTTGACGGCCTGTCACTCACCTCCGTAAAGTACTCGGGCGCCTCGGCTGGCAGGGACAGGATGTAGTTGGCGCTGCGCTCGCTCGTGTTGCTGCCAAAGGACAGGCCCAAGGGCTCCATTTGCAGCACCAGCTGTATGATGGAATCGTGGATGTTCTGATAGATTTCGGGTATCTTTTCGCGGCGTTCACTAAAAGGAAAGGAAAGGTACTCTATAGAGACGATTCTCAGATAGCTGGCCAGAGTTCAGGTGCACTTACTCGTCGGTGAATCCGTTTATGTGAAGTATGCGCATCTGTTTGATGATGGTCGTCTTGCCGGATTCGGCGGTTCCCAGCAGCAGGATCTTGACGGTGGTGTCCTTGAAATTCGACTGCATATCCTTGATCATGTGATGCTGATGATTCAGCTCCTCGCGCTGATTCTGCCTCGCCGATTGCTTTGGATTGCGCAAACAGCGCAAAAGTCTGCAATGCAAACAAATGGAAATATTTGCTTAGACCTTTTGTTATGACTTCCAAGGAAAGGCCGACAACAAGGCCCAACGTTCTATATATAGAAATGGGCAAATATTTGCTAACTCGATACGCTTGCTAAATTAAAGAGCACACATTTATTTAGCTCTGATGTATGTTTAATTAAAAGCACACACACACACACACACACACAACTCCAATAGATACCGAATACGCAATAGATAAAGCCAAACAGTGCACAGTCATAAGCCCGAAAGGTTGTCTGGTTGGCAATTCTTCTCGAGCTACACAACCTTAATTAGGAGCAACTATTTGCGCTGCTAATTGGGCACAAGATCGGGCGCGTGTCTCGTCCGATAGCTGACAACCAGACGCAATTTTTGGTAATTGAATGTGTGCCAAAGTCTGACAACTAATTGAGCTTGCACTTTGCACTCGACAAGACCCAAGGTGTTTATCGACTTTGCGAGCAAATCATTCAGAGCATGCATCGAATGGAGCGGCAAAGGGGTTCCAGAATTTATGGCACCAATTTCAATTGGCGTTTGCCAAAAAAAAGTAGTCGTAAAAAGAAATCGTGTGACTTGCCAATCGCTGGCCTTCGCACGCCCACTGGCCCCGCCCCAAAGAGGGCTGTTATCAGACGTCGGGCGCCCCGAGCACTCCAGTTAGGCCGCACAAAAACTTATCAGGCAATTGGAATCTTTAATTGCCGGCGCTCTAAATAATGCTGATATTGGATGAAAGTTCTCTGCGCGGGGCATGTCTATCTTGGCAAGTCTGTCTGTCAATATCTATGTTTATTATTTAAGTTTAACCATAACCTATCCCCGATTCATTCAGTGGAAACGTATTCTTATTTATGGGCCATGCTAAATGTAATTTCCTCTGACTCAGCCCACAAATTAGAATTTTTTTTGGCTATCTTTACAGCCTGGAATGCGTTATTTGATTTTAAGTGGCCTTATAAATGGTCATATGCCCAGCGTTTACGACAATATTTACAAAACCCAATCAAATACCGTCCACTGACCTCCATTTCGATTCCAATTGGAGCCTAGCAACAGCTTTGTTATTGTCTTAGCTAAGTGGCTATCAGTGTCAGTTATATTTACAGACTTCCTTTAACTGACCAATCGGCCTCTAATCTAAAAACCCATAAAACTGTACACTTTATTTAATTATATTCACGTGCTCAAAGTTCTAAATAGGATATTAAAATACTAACAATTGGGGAAAATACCAACAGCAAGGAATTGCATCAAGTTCTAATTGGGATATTAAAATACCAACAATTGGGGAAAATACCAACAGCAAGGAATTGCATCAAGTTCTAAATAGGATATTAAAATACCAACAATTGGGGAAAATACCAACAGCAAGGAATTGCATCCTGTTCTAATTGGGATATTAAAATACCAACAATTGGGGAAAATACCAACAGCAAGGAATTGCATCAAGTTCTAAATAGGATATTAAAATACCAACAATTGGGGAAAATACCAACAGCAAGGAATTGCATCCTGTTCTAATTGGGATATTAAAATACCAACAATTGGGGAAAATACCAACAGCATGGAATTGCATCAAGTTCTAATTGGGATATTAAAATACCAACAAGAATGACTTAAAATCTAAAGACAAATGAAACCTAATTTGAGGAAATTTAAAAATTGGATGGGTTTTCGTTATGAGTAGAAACATTATACATATTATATATATTATATGAAGTCAAGGTTTTTTTTTGGCATAAAGTCTAGATATTAACTTTAAGTTTGTGACGTGTTATTCGGGGAAAACCAGATTCACAACGAAACCAGTTTCACGAACCGAATTGTGAACCGTGAACGGAACCAATGAAAAACATTTTATGCAGCCCTCGCAATTAAAGAGTTTTAGTCAGCCTATTTGAAAGGTTGCTTCAGAGTTTCATCATCAAAATAAATGTTGTAATATGAACCACAAACACCATAATGATATGAACTATGTATATATACATATATATGTTAACTGATATGCCTTTGGCTAATTTGACTTATCATGCTGATAAATACTTGGCTAAAATACTTTAGTTCCAACGAAAATCATCGTTCGTTTTCAATGGGATTCGGAATAAAGGTAAATCAACTTAATCGGATAATCAAAATCGCACGTTTCCTCACCTTAGTTTCATGTTGATTAAGGTTGTATCAATTGTTATTGCTTTTAAGTATCTTCTGATGATAGTAATAATTATATGTTGTTTTTGTAGCACAGTGCACTTTGAATACTTTGAATTCCTCACAGCTTGTTTACAGTTTATGTTTATGACAGAGCTGGCCTTTGTTTTGATAGCACTCGACGTATGCTCTTCAAATATCTGTCCATTTGTCTTTTTCACTTTTATTTCACTTTCTGTCAGCGAGTCTCGAGTTCCGCTCGACACGTCTAACGTTCCTTTGTAGTATCACAGCACTGAAACGCCCAGCGAACCGTCCCTTTTCTTAAATACCCAGCCGAACCGAACCGCACTGAGCCGAGCCGGAGAACGAGAACGAGAACGGGCGCTCGTTCGCCCGTAATCATGGCAGCCGGAATCGTTTGTTAATTGCTTGTACGGCTGTACAAAATAAGAATGTACAATATCTATGATAAGATAGCCGGGCAATATATTGGCCACGATCAGGGGGGGGGGGGGGGGGGGGGGCGAGACAAGCGCCCAGTTGAGCGGCTTTGTCGATAGTGCGAGAATAAGGGCAAGCAATAGAGAGCAGGAGAAAGAGAGTGCGAGAGGGAGAGGGAGAGGAGGGAGAGAGTTAGAGAAGGAGGAGTATGGAGTGTTCGGCTAGTTACAATCACGCCTGCCCCTTGTGGGGCCAAATTGGCACTTCATTTACTCAATGATGCACTAGAACTTTTTAATTGGACAATTTGAGTCCAGTACGGTTTTGTATATATCGTACGGAATATATTATAATGCTCTTTAAAAGACTGATTGATAAATATATAAAAATAATGTAAGTCTTTCGATTTTCCTTAAACTTTATATAGAAATAGTTGTACTTCGCAAATAGTACCATTTACCTAAAATTTCTAATACTATAAGTCGACTTTCTTCTGTTAAAATTCGCAACATGTTCGCCACATTGCTGTCATCTGTTACTTAAGAGAATCAGAATACCGTTAGCTGACTTTCTTCTGTTAAAATTCGCAACTTGTGCGCTACAAATTTAGCCACATTGCTGTCAGCTGCGATGTTGACATTTTCGAGTACTGGCGTTCAAATTTGAAGAAGCGCCCGCCCAGCCCAGACCCACTCTCTCTCTCTCTGGCCCAGTAACCACTCACAATGCCGGCCACTTGCCAGTGGAATTCTACCTTCTGGCTTACGTGTCACATATATGCAGATGTACTCGAAGCGGTGCAGTGGGATTACGCGAATTACTCACGGAACTGCGACGCGCCGGCTGACGGACTGACAAACTGATGGACTGTTGTCTGATAGGCAGAGTCTAGTGTTTACATTTCGGCTCTACTGTGATTATATATGGCTTGTAACCAGCTTTAATAGTGGGTACACAACAACAACAACAGCAACAAGTGGTGCCAAAAACTAAACACTTCAGAGTGCAAGTAATTAAAATACCAGCCCCTAAAGCTATTACCCGTGCTCATGCCCATGCTCATGACCATGCTGATGCCCATGCCATCAGCCGATCTGTTGCCATGCATCCAAGCGCTGGCTGGGCTTAGGCAGCTCCATAAAACGTGCTGGTTTATGGGAACTGTTGCCAGCCAGGTGCTTGGTTCAGGCGCGGCTAAATGGCGAATGTCAATGGCAATGCCATCAAAAGCAGCCAGTCTGATCTTTTTGTTTATGTTCTTGAGGCAACAAATCAATGAACTCAGCTCGAGTGGATCGTTTCGTTGCGTTTGTTGGGAGAGGGGCGGTTGGGGGGTTTCATGTCATGGGGGCAAGGTCGCAGGCACTTCAATGATTGCCCGGCGAAATGCTGGCCGTGATTGGGTTTGCTGTCAACATACTAATTGGTATATTGCTTTATTTGTTTATTTGCCTTGCGTCTGGGATTGAAATCTGTAATGTATTTCGGCTCGGGGCTGGGCAAAACTCGCAATTATTTTATCTATTTGCGGAAATTTTCCCTCAAATCGTAAAGCCTTTATGGCGACGCACGATACCCAAACGTGCCCAGTCATGGATGCGGTTTCCATTCGAATGTCTCAGCGCACCAAAAGAAACAGGAAAATATGTCTTCGACACGCCGCAATTTGAATACCCTTACAGACAATCGTCTATCAGCAGAGTTGAGAATCATTTTCAATGGTTTTTGGCTTGAAGCCATTTCCTGCTCCTGGATTCGGCTCATGAAGCTAAATTTAAGCTTTTTCTTGTCATAGATTTATTAACTTTTAATTAAATAAATCAGTTTCTAAGTTACAATTGCCTGTTGTACTGAAAATATTGCAAGTCGTAGATATTTTCATATGCAAGTTTCAGGCTAGATTCTATTTATTCCCAAAAATTGGCATTTACTGCAATTTTTGGTTTTTTATCATTTATTATTATATATACCTTATAAACATACATATACACATATTTTTTATAGATTCGGAAGAGTCTTCTCCAAAGCGTTACACATTTCGTGCGAAATTGAAGGTACCCTTAGTTAGGGTACACAAACCAATAAAGCAATTTGAACTTGTACCTCCTGCTGCTTATCGTTAAATTGAAAAATTTCGCAATAATTTAACTAATTGTTAACAAGAGCAGGTTAGCTGTCATATTGAGTGATAATTGCTTGGAAATGCTTGGAATGCTTGGAATGCCAACTATTTGTCTGAATGCCAATTCCCAAAAAAAAAGTAAAATAATAATAAATACAAACCCGAAAAACAAGTCGCCATTCATTTCCCAGTATCAGTCGTTTGCACTCGACAATCGGTATGCCAGATCAGCTCGAGGATTCCAATTCTCTCGAAAACTCACTCAAAAACACAACGCGACGCGACAATTGAAAAGACGACTTTGCCGTGCTCAGCTCCAAATGGCAATTGTTTAGCCCCCCAAAAAAAAACTGTCGGATCATGCGAGCATGTTTTTATGTTATATAAATCAGATTTGAGGCGTGGCCATAAATTTGTGCGATTCGGATCTTGGGAGGGGGGTCGCAGCGGGAGGCGGCCATGGCGCTAATCGCTAATCGCTGTGATAAAGCTCTATGCATTCCGTCATGCAGGAACTCTTGAGAAGTCAATGGTTTAGTACATACGTACATGTATAAAAGTCAATGGCTTAGTATGTGTACTAATATAAAAACATATACTATCCATATCTGCAATTCCTTGCCAAAATTCGTTGACAAGCCAACTCTTGAGAGGCTATTGAATTTTAAATAAGCATGTATCCCGTGCATGCCAAGGCCTTATAAACTCAATGACGAATCGATCAAAGGCTTTTGTTTGGTCATATTCCTCACATACTTATATGTTAGTTAGGGTATCAGTAGCAATAACATAAGCAGATTATGTTAATTATGCTAATTCTCTTCTACATATGCAATTTAATGCCATAAGCACACACATACAAACACATGTAAGAAGCCTCGCTCTCTTTCGAACTCAATTACAGAGATCAGTCCCTTTAATCTTGAGTTATGTTAAGAATTCAGTTCTGCTTACAGAGTTCGAAAGAGAGCGAGACTTCGTACATGTGTGTGTGCTGTTTGCATGTGTAGAAGAGAGTTAGCATAATCTTAACATAATGAGCATCATCATCGCTCAGTGATTTGTCTAAACTTCATGAAATCCTCATAACATGCTTAAAAGATCAAAAAACGCTGCTGATCTAAAAGCTTTCAAAGAAAAGCCAAAAATCGCGAAAACCTAACCTAACATAACCGTCATGTGTACCGTTAAGCTGTAATTAAATTGTGTGCTTAAGATAGTGGAGGGAGATACTCTTTTTTAGCTGGAATTGCAATTGGCGAGCCCCTCGGATCACAGCTAAGAAAAGTCACGTAATCAGCAGGTTACGCGGCTTCTAAATTGGTATATGACCATGGGAAACGTGATCTAAACGATCCATAAAATGTGACAGCTGCCCAAATGGAACGTCTCACGGCATATCCATATCAGCCTGCAGCCGCATGTACCTGATAAGGCTCCAATCAGTCTCTCTCTCTAATTCGACAAACAGGGCGCAAACAACTCGTTGATTATCTATCATACAGCAGTGGGAACTCCGCTCGTGGAGTGGGGGTAAATCGGAATTTTTGCAATGTTGACAAGCATTTGATTAAAGAGTTGCTAACACGAATGTGGTTCATGTGTGGTTCCCGATGATGATGATGATGATGATGATGATGATGTATCGAGCTGGTATCGCATGATAACAATATCCAACGATTTTAACAACAATTGAATCATCCGGACCGCAGGCTTGTCTTCCTCTAGATGTTTCCCAAGACTCCAAATACAATTCTGCGCAGTACAGTGGCGAGCTTTGGCTGGTTTGATAAGTCTAAAGTGCCTTAGGCCATCATAAACTGCAAGTATTGTGCCATAACGAAATCCCCTAAGCCATGAGAATCAATAAACGGATTGGCAGTCGAAAACCTTGGGTTAGCTGACCATATCTACAATCCATTTATTTGATTTTGTTGGCCATCTTACCAGGGTGCAATTGGTAAGGCGCCATTTAAAAGACAAAACCTTTTCTACTGCGTCTAAAATTAGTGAAGTCGACTCTATAAGCCCCCTCTATAAAGATGTTGAGATTATAGCCACTAATCGCATTATAATGAACTGCTCGCAAGGCATTTGCTGCGATCAAGTGCTTCAGCTTTTGGTACAGACTTTACTGCCAATACTCAAAATATTTAATGACTGTTTACTTCAAACCGATCGCTCATATACTTATATATATATATATACGTCTACTACAACACATAGAAAACTTTATTGTAAATTACCATTTTACAGCTTATTTGTAGTCTTTTAAAGAGCTTGAATATTGTACATTGGCATACAGCAAACTTTCTATGAAACAAACGGCATTGTTTCTATAGTTAAATATATATGTATATTATGTATATTACACTCTAAGCGAATTTAATAGAAAAAAATCGAATGCATTGCGACAGGTGTTACTGATTCTGGCTTCCTTTGCGGCCCCGACCTCATTTCAGTATGGACCACTTGAGCTGCTCGCGCGCCGATTGCAGAACCTGAAATCAGAAACATGATCAAACAACAATTAACTAATGCATTGGTAAATGATAAAGAAAAAGAAAAGAAAATGCATATTGCCAATGTGCAAATAATAATACGCCGGACAATCTTTATTTGATCGTTCAAAGAGCAACCGATTAGCGTCGAGTTAGTTTCAAATCAAATTCATAACATAATAATAATATGTGCTACATAGATAAATACATATTGTACTATATACAAAAAATGATTGTGCTTGATTGTGCGTTTGATATGTCTACATTTGTTCATGGTCGGGTTAAGAAACAGACTGTGATAGAACTACCAAAATAGACCATTTAGTGTGTTAGTTACCTGAGCAACGGTCTGTTCGGCAATGGGTATATCCTCGTTGCGCAGGTCGACACGTTTCACCACAGATGAGGGATCCGCGTCCAGAATGATGCTGCAATACGTGTAATTCGCATTAGTTGAACTTGCTTAAATTTTTCGTAAGCATGCCGGACACTTACCCGCCGTCGCAAATCTCATCAAAGGCCAGCATGATGATCTCCAGATTCTCCAGAACCAGGCGCTTCTCCACGTTCTTCTTGAGAATGAGGCTTATGGAGTCGTACAAACAGTTGAGCACCGACAGCAGTATCAGCTCGTTCTCGTACGCATTGCCCATCACGTAGAAAAATAAGTCCACGTTGCTTTTGTAAACACACGTCAGCCCGTCGAGCATGATGATTTCAGTGTTGGAACGGTGCGTCTTGTTAAACAAATTTTTCTCGAACGCCTTCTGCTCCTTCAACGTGGACAATATGTTTTTGTCGTAGTATTTGGCCAGTATCCGGTTGCCGTCGTTGTCCATGATACACATGCCCTTAATAATGTCCTGCAAAGTGCAAGCATGTTATTTACCGATGCAATTCATAATAAACATTGCAATTGATAAAAACCATCATAAATCCGTCCATTTTGTTGCCAGCAAAACACAATTATCACGGTTGTCCCAAATTACCCAACACTGGGTTCTTAAGCGGCAGCTGTGGTGGCATTCGATAGGAACAGCACCGACACAGCTGATATGCCGAGTTATCGATAATGATGGTTGTTGAACTGTTAAGCTGCTGTTAGCTTAAATTTGTTATCGGTTTTGACAGCTTAAACTGTTTTTCAAATAACAGTAACGCTTGTTTGCTTTTCCTAAAACGTTAAATGCTATAATAGAAGTATAAAAAAATTATAGAACATATTCATAACGTACTAAATTGTGAAATTAAAACACGCACACACCGACACATTTGCGCGCTTGCAAACGAAATTTATCACCTTTACTGAATTATATATTTTGTTGATAACTTGATGTAATGGATATTTTGCCAGAAGACGGCTCGGAGCAAGACGTTAAAGATGTTAAAGAAGGAAAAGAGCTCAAAGTTAAGGAGATCAAGGAAGTCAAAGAGGACAATGAGGTCAGCGAGGCTCGAAAACCGGCTCGACGCAAGCACGAACATGACAAAGCGGAAATGCATGTGGTTGTCGGAACGGCAGCCGTGAGGCCCAAACCGGTCAAAGTCGAGGGCAAGAAGCTGCGCAAGAAACTGCTTGAGTTTGAACAGGAGAACCAAACGCTGGCCAAGGCCATAACTGACAAAAACCAGGAAATTTCCGCGCTCAAGCGCTCCGTGGACTCGCTAAACGAAGTGCTCAATTCGGTGCCAATCGACGAGCTGCGCTGCAATTCCTCCATAGCCGGCTCCAAGATACTGGAGCTGAGCAAAAAGAATCGCCAGATGCGCGCCGAGCTGGAGCAGCTAAAGAATCGCGTCAGCAAAAAGGATGTGCTGATCGAGAAGCTGGAAAAGGAACTAAAAATCAACGAGGAGAAGCTGTCGATGAACGGCGAACTGCTCAAAAAGGGCAACGCCTCCGACGAGCTGCACGCCAAGATCAACAGCATGCAGCAGAAGCTCTTCGAGACGCGCAACAAGAATACCGAGCTGCAAAACCAGCTCAAGCTGGCGCACAAGTGTCTGCAGCACGAGGTCGGCGAGGCCGTGAATATCAATATCTTGGCCAACAATCTGAACCAGGCCAATTGGCGGGGACGCGCCCAGCAAATCCTGTCGCTGCAGCAGAAGCTGCAGGAGCTCAAGGCGCGCCTGGACACCTATGAGAATGGCTACTCCGATCGGGCCGACTATATGCCCATACCGCTCGGCTCTGAGCTGGACCTGGGCAGCACCAGCAACAGCATCAAATTGACGCCACGCAGTGTCAAGCTAATGAATTCACCGGGCAGGCACAGTTCCTCCGTCAGCCTGGGTGCCGGGGATGGTGGTGGCGCCACCTTTGACCGCTTTACGCCGGGCGTGCGCAAGAGCGAGATCTTGCACAGGGCCAAGGTTGAGACGCTGGAGAAGGAAATCACCGCGCTGCAGACACAGCTGGATGAGCAGCGCAATCGCACCCTGGCGCTCAAGGTGCGCAACAAGACACTCAACGATGAGATGCTCAAGTACAAGATGCGCTCCACCGAACTGGAGGAGCAGTCCGACTGCAGCGGCCTGAATGTGTCCACCATGAACGAGAAGCTGAACCGTCAGCGGAATCAATACGAGAGCCGATTGGAGGATCTGCGCAATGATGTCATACGTATTACCGAGGACCGCGATATTGCCAAGCGCCAGATGGAGGAGCTGAGTGGCATGAATCTGGAGCTTGAGACCGAGCTAAAGCAGAAGGATTGCTGCCTGCAGGGCCTGCAGGATGTGATCAAGAAGCTGGAGACGGATTTGCGTGCGTTAACTGGCGGATTTCTGTTCTCCTGTCGCGAGTTCCGTAAGGAAGAATTTGTGGGCATACTGGATGCCTTGGAGGTGGAGAAGAATCAAATGATGCTATTGAACAAAACCCTGGACGAGCGACTAGAGGCGGAGCGTGTCAAGAACGACGCATCCGCAGATCAAATTGCCAAGCAGAAGACACGCATCTCGCGCATGGAGGCCAAGATACGTGAGCTGGAGAAGGAGCTGGATGTGCAGGCAGATCGCAAGAAGCGCAGCCAGCGCATAACCGAGTACGCCAATGCACTGGGACGCACTCCACTGACCGGGTCCATCAGTTCGTTTAGCTTTGACAACCAGTCGCAGTGCCAATCGGTCACCTCGCTCAACTCCTTGCTTGGCGCCGAGCCCAAGATCGAGGACATGAAGAACCAGTAAGTGGCAACAGTTTACCCCCCAAGTAACCGCTAATATCCACCTGCCACACAGATTGGAGCTGGCCAATGAGAAGATCGCCATGCTCACCGAGAAACTGGAGTACATTAGCGCCGAGAAGCGCGCCGACGCCAAGTTCTTTGAGGAGACCATGCTCAACTCCAAGAACATCATACTGGACACCATACTCGGCTCGCGCGATGCTGGCCGCAACCAAGCAGATCCCAAATCGGAGTCAATCGGCGAGTTGCCCGTCAATGACGGTGTCTGATTACAACGAACAATGTTTTATGTCTGTTTTGTTACCCAGTTTTATTATATATCCATGTGACGGAAATCAAATCAAATGATTTGTTGCCTATGGAATTAAATTTGAACAAAAAAAATGTAATCCCTTTTTTCTTTTTCTAGAACTCAGCCGGGCAAAGACGCCCACAACTCACTAGAGATTAGGATGGCTACGCAAACTCTTGACAGGATTCTTCTTTGAAGGCAGGAGCTAAGGAGCTAGAGTGTACGATTATGTCCCCCATGGCTTCAGCCTGTGCCCAAATAAAAACAAATTCTAGTTTTATGTAATTTTGCATTTTATTTGTAACACATTGAAAACGAAGCCTTTGACGCTGCTTCACTCGATTTTTATTTAGTTAATATAATTGTTTAATATTTAGGCATATTTCATAGTACAATTGCATGTGGCTGTGTGAATATTCATATTTATTTTATGATTATTAATTATTGCAGACTTGCATGTGTGTGTGTGTGTGTGTAATACCATATCTTGGCTATAAACTATGCGTTTGTAAATTATGACAACAATTACAACGTCTCGTCCAGCTGCTGCTCCATAAACTCCCATCACATATATTTATTATTCATATCGTATATAGTATATATTGTGTGTATATATATAATATAATGAACAAATTGTGTATCAATCGGTTTTATAGGCTTGCTTGAAATTCGTTTCGATTTCTTGTTAGTCATAGTATATTAATTATCTCTCTATATGTAGTCTAGGCATTTATTATATTATGCGATAAGCCTAGTAAATGGTTTATCTAAAAAACACGTTTAGCAAATTAAAGGCACTTCAAGGATTTTGTTAAACGAAACAATTTCAAATACCCTAGAGTTATAGAAACAAAAACAATTGCAAGTGCTTATATTATTATTATTAATATACTTCAATTATAGGCAAAGGAGCAAAAAAAAAAAATAATAAACAAGTTGGTCAAAAATGTTGCAATTAATTAGTTAATTGCAACTATTTGCCAACCTGTGTGTTTAGGCAACGAGAATAATTCTTGTTCCTGGATTTAGATTTCTATATAAATTGACAAAATTGTAGGGATGCATCCAACTTTGATCTAAACGCGGCAAGCTTTTAAAAAGCACAAGTTTAGCTTAGGCTGGCTGCCCTATATAATATATATATATATATATAGCTGCCGATCTGAACATTATACTAACTAGGCTGCACTAATAATTCACTGTAATCGTGTATCAAGTATATTTGTTAGTAATATATTTCGTTATGCCTTACAAATACTAGACTCTAATTCCATTAGAAGCTATTGCTAGTTCTGTGACAATTGAATTTGTGGTAACCGGAATCGGTTAGCTGGCATATTTTTAATTAATTTGATTAACATGTATTGTATATAGTTCAATAAATATTTTGTTAATTTTTCCACTTGTAGATAAATGCAGAATTTTGGCTGGGTTAGCTTTTGGTCGCTTAATTGGAAAATCTATTTGTTTTTCATTCAGAGTTCATGTAAAATTACAAAATCTTGTTGCTATCAATTTGTTGTTGTTGTTTTTGTTGTTGTTGTTGTCGTGGCTTGTTTATTATTATTATTATTATCATTGTTGTTGTATTATTGTATATGGTATATATTGGGAATATTCTTATAAATGGCTTATGGTTCTTGCTTCATGTTCCGATTTCACATTATTCTCTATGCTATTAATTTTACATTTGTTTTCTTCACTTTCTTCTTTCGTTTCGTTTTCATTCTGTTTGTTTTTTACATATTGGCCTGTGTGTCGACTATATATATACTCTATATATATATAAGTGTGTGTGTGTGTGTGTGTGTTTGTGTGGGGGAAATATATTTCAGCGCCGCCTAAAAACGTGGTTGAAATAATAGTAAATGTCCTGTTCCGCCTGCTGCTGTTGGGGAGTTTTTCGTGTCGCCTGCTGCTGCTGCTTGGGATCCACTTGCGGATGATAATTGTTGTAATGATGATAGCCATGCATATCGTACGGATTATGGAGTCCCGGATGCATGCCAGGATGTATGCCCGCACCAACACCGCCGCCACCACCACCACCGCCGCCACCGACCATTGGATTGCCCGCGCGCATTAGATTTGTGTGCATATTGCGATCCGCTAGGAACACATTGATGAAGAAGATGAGCACGAGCAGTATGTACAGCAGGCAGACCAGTATCACCACAAACTGCTGGCGGCAACAGCAGTAGTAGCACATTCCCTATTATATAACCGCCTGCTCCACGTAGTTGGCGGGCAGCATGCCGGTCTTGCCGGTGCGCTCCACGCGCCCGGTCATCCAGCCAGAGTCAATCGATTCCACCTCAAAGATGACGTCGCCCTCACGAAAGCTAACCTCGTCCACGTCCTGCGCCTCATAGTCATAAATGGCGCGATAGACGCGCTGCAAAAAAAAGGAAACAAATTTAACGAAGAAGTTCATGTGAGGAACTGGGAATAACTACTTACCAGGTTGCTCTGGCGCGACTGTTTCTCCTGCAGTGAAGCCGGCGGTTGGCGAACCTGTTGCTCCTGCTGCTGCATCATTTGGACCTGCTGATAGTATTGCTGCTGCTTCTGGGCCTGCGCCTGCTCGGCGCTGCTCAGCGAGCCGTAAATGCCATTGGCGGGATCTATGTCCGAGATGGAGCCAATGCGCTTCGGATACACGCTGTTACCTGGTCACAGAGCAAAGCATTTGTTAGGCTTAGGGCGCAATACACACTACTAAATGCAATGCACACGGAGGGAAGGACAAGCACAAGATGACATGTTGATGCACATCGAGCTGAGCTGAGCTTAGCGCTACCGAACTACCAGCTAGCCTGTAAGCCCTTCGCTTCTGCTACTTACCCACGCCTGCGGCTGCGCCGCGCTGATCCGAGCTGTACACCAGCGTTGTGCTGGAGCGTCCGGTGCTGGGCATGGGCCTGGGTCCATCCGTCAACGGATCGTAGTCGGCGATTTTGCCAATATTGTTGCTGCTGTTCTGCTGCGTTGCGGCGCTCACCACGACGGGCAAATGCCCATTGCTGGCCTGCAGCTTGGCGCCCAAAGCGTTCTCCGAGGGCGTAACCGGACTGTAGTTGGGCGCCACATACAGCTGTTGCACATTTGTGTTGCTCTGATGTTGCTGCTGCTGTTGCTGTTTTTGTTGCTGCTGCAGCTGTTGCTGTAACTGCAGCTGATGCTTGCTGTTGTTGCTGTGCAGGCTCGCCTGCGAGCGTGTCTGTTGCTGCTGTTGTTGCTGTTGTTGCTGCTGCTGTGTATAGCTGAGGCTGGCCGGATGCGGATGTGCCGGTCCGCCATTGTTGTTGTTGTTGTTGCTGCTGTTGCTGTGGATGCTGCCGTTGCTTGCATTGTTGTTCAACAGGCTGCTGTGCGAATGTTGCTGCTGCAGCTGCTGCTGACTGGCCTGCTGCTGCTGCTGCTGCAGCTGCTGCTGTGAGTGATGTTGCTGCAACTGCTGCTGCAGTTGCTGCTGCTGCAAAGCCGCTGCCGAGTTCTGACTATGATCAAACTGATCCGCAGCATTGCCACTGGGATGATGCGAATTATGCAAAATAGCCGAGCGCAGCTGATTGTAGCTATTAACCGCCTGCGGCTGCTGCGATTGCTGCGGTGTGGCTTGCTGCTGTGGCGGCGGCTGCTGTTGTTGTTGTTGTGCCTGCGATGTTGCTGTGGGATACAGATGTGAGGCTTGTTTAATGGCGTGTTGCTGCTGCTGCTGCAGCAACTGTTGCTGGCGCAACGCCTGCGGCTGTTGGTAGTGTGCGTATGGATCGTGCAGCGGCTGTTGCTGCTGCTGTTGCTGCCTGTGATTGCTGCTATGTTGCTGCTGCAACAGCTGCTGCTGTTGCTGCTGTGTCAGCTGCTGATGTTGGTGTTGATATGTGGGCGTTATGGCCGCCGTGTTGTATTGCTGGTGTTGTATTGGTGGCGGTGGCAGCGTTTGTTGTTGCACATAGTGTTGGTGTTGATGTTGTTGTTGTTGATGTTGTTGTTGTTGATGTTGTTGCTGTTGTTGATGTTGCTGGTACTGTTGATGTTGCTGCTGCTGGTGCTGCAGTGTTGCTGGCGGTATGGGCGAGGCTGTGGGTGCATATTGCGAGAATTGTTCAGCTGCCAATTGCTCAGAGAAATATTCCGATTCGTCTGCACAAAGCGATTTGTTCATTGCCCCAGTTAGTGTTAGGTTGTGTGTGTTGGTGTTGTACAAGTGTTGTGTAACGTTAGGTTAACGGTAGTTCAGAAAGCACACACACAAATTATGAGCGCAGTTGTTGTTGTTGTTGTAATTGATGAATGAGCAACAAATGATAAACAAATCCATAAGCAAAAACGATAAACAAAAAAATAGAGGGAATTATAATCAATATTAGTTACACAGAGTGAAAAGAGGAGCTGGGCATATGGAGGCGACATATGGCGCTGCACAGTGTTGCACAGTTGATTTGTTTTAGTAATGAAAAGTGAATGAGGCGCAACAGTGTTGCATAGTTGCATGCGTTTTGGCAAATGAAGTGTGGATCAGTGTTGGGTAATTGAGTTGCATGATCAATGTTTTGTGTGTGTAATTAATGTATTTTAGCAAGTTCTCAACACTTTTCAAGCCAAACAAATTAGCCTGGCAGCACTGTGCGCACATTATGCGCTCTAATGAGCACAATAAATGATGATTTAATCAGTTTAGTCACATTTAATGCATGTGAATTGACGACAATTCCATTGATAAACGCAATTCAAACTAATTAATTAACCAAACAAAAAGCAACATTAACTCAACTTAAGCTAATTGTAGCCAAAAGCTTTAAATTGCCAGCAATTGCCATGAATAATGAGACAGATATATATACAGAGAGGGAGAGAGAGAGATGGAGACGGAAAAGCGCTGGAAAATTGGCTACTCACTGCTGCTGTCGGAGACCTCCGCAGAGCCGCGCTGCTTCTCCATGGCGGCCTTCTTCTCCAGATCGCCATGATATGCCACATTCGATATGTGCTTCGTGTTTTGCTTGATTCGCAGCGTTTCCGGGTCGTCTGCCACCTGTCGAGGAATCAGTGTTAATTATTATTATGATGATGATGATTGAAATACTGCACACACACACACAAACTCTGTCGGTTAACTGACCTGTGTAAATTTGCCTTTGGCCTTCTCAAAGTCTGCGTGGTATTTCACATTCGATTGGATTTTCGTATTTTCCGCGATGCGCTTCAGCTCGGGCGTATCAGCAATTGCCGTTGCCTTGGCCTTGGGTATGTGCCTGCAACAGAGAGAGAGAGAGGGTTAGTGAATGAGAGAAGGAATGCATGAAACGCTGCCTGAGATGTTGGCATAAAGTTCAAATTGCCGCCGGTCAACTTTATTATTTCTTTCTTTTTGGAAAGACTGCTGTTGAAAATTTCCACTGCTGCATTGCGGAAATAGCTACAAAAATCTGTTGCTGCTGCTGCTGCTGCAGTTGATGTGGCGGTTGCTCCGCCCACCCTGTTGCCGCCGGGGTCAGAGCGCATATCATTTGGCAGCACTTGAACGCATGTTGCATCGCTTTCGTGTGCAGAACCTCTGACCTGACCCCTGCTCCCGCCACCATATCCCATCCATCCCCCCACTCATGCCAGTTGTTTTATCAATTAAAACAGCATTTGTGGCATTTTGATGCGGGATCACATTTCTTTTTGATTCGACTCCCCCCAACCCCAGCCCGAGCCCTGGGGCAGCTAACGGTTAATGCATGTTGCAGCGAGCGATGCGAATGATGCGGTTTAAAGCGCAGCTAAATGCAATTTTCGACCACAGCCAAAGAAAAGTTTTGCGGTATCAACTGAATTTCTGCAGCATTTATTTTCGCTTCAAGTGTTTGGCAGGTCGAAAAAGGGGGCAGGCATTAGCATAAGATGAACGATCTTTGGAAAGTGTCTGGATTATCAGATGCATGTGTATTAAGAGGAAACAGTAATTGTATAAAATAAATGTGGAACTTACTTGAACTCGTGAGAATCGCATATAAAGGCGTTATTAAAATAGACAAAGATTAGTTTAGGTGGATTCTTACTTATATTCTTGAGAATCGCAAGTGAAGGCGCTAGTTAAAAAGACAAAGACTATGTGACAATAAAATAGGTGGGCCCTACTTGAATTCTTGAGAATCGCATATAAAGGCGCCAGTTAAAAATACATAGATAACGCGATTCAAAGATGGACTTCAAGTTTAAGGGAAAGAGAGCGAACTAGAGTAGGAGAGCCGCTCTATATGTGTTTCACATATAACTAATAATAATATAAGTATCGTAAAAAACCTTTCAAGTTTATGCTTAAGCTTATTTCCCTTTCCTTTGCTTTCTAAATATTTCAGAGATTTCTCTTTTCAATTTTTAAACTAAGTTGTCTGTTTATCAAAACTAAAAGCGTAATTGTTGTGTAATTGGAATTTTATCAAATTGCAGATTTAAAGGAAATAGAACATATAATACCCCCCATGTTATCAAAAACTGTGTGTATTTGTGCGCAAAAGCTGATAGGAGAAATATGTTGAACAATACCGAGAAAATGCAATATGAGATATGATTAATGCTACCCAACGGACTAATACATCAATTTAATTATGGCGAAAAAAAGGAATAAAAAAGCGGAAACCAAAGCCAAACAAACAACATTGTAAACTCTGGACACGAGCGCAATATGTAATCATAAAGTACAAACACACACACACATACATGGAGTATATATCGTGTGTGTTTGTTTGTTTGTTGATTTGAACCTATCAGTTGGCTAATCGATCGATTGATTGCAACTCGCAACTGATAACCACAGCAACAGCAGCAGCAACAGCAACAACAGCAACAACAGCAACTGGCAAAAGGTTGATAAACCCATTGCCTGGCCCTTCCTTAGCTTAACAAACACATCCCCCCTCTTTTACACTACGCCCCCCTCTCTCTCTCGCTTGGCCCTATTCATATTGCAATTGTAATTGCGCGCAACTAAATTGGCTTATAGAATATTTATGGATACATCGTGTACGTATCGAACGCAGCTGTCGCCAAGCGCTGCCTTTGACATTAAAAGTGGGCGTGGCTGGTAGGGAGGGATGGGGGCGGTGCTTAAAGAATGGGCTACGGCGACAATTATTTAGTTTAATAAATATTTGTGTAAATTCCAATATAGCTGCTAATTTAGTTTGGTTACAACGAGCTGGCCCGGTGCGCACCCTCAATTCCAATTTGTGGTCAGCGGGGGGTGAGGGCAAGGGGGCAGGTGTGGGGGCGTGTGTGTATGTGTGTGTGTGGCGCAAGGCCGTTTAATGACCAATGACCGGTCGCTCATGCATGTAGGTCTGCAGCGCAAGTTGTTGCTGTTGCAACGAGCTTTGCTTTAATGCTGCAACAAAGGCTGAGTGCAGCTGCAACAACAACTGCTGCTGTTGTTGTTGTTGGTGGCACACATTGTGGCTGCTGCTGTTGCTGTTGGCTGGCAATGATGACTTAACAATGCTAAAGCGCCAGCGGCGGCATTGGTCAGAGCAACAGCAGCAGCGGATGTCTCGGCACGTTCCCAATAGATCAACAGCAGCAACGGCAGCAACACGCACGACAGCAACAGCAACAGCAGCAACAGCAACAACAGCAGCTGCTGTGCGTGACATGCAACTATTGTTGTTCTTGTTTACGCTACTTTACTTTTTACTATCAAAGAATTTTAATTTATCTGTAAACAATATACACACACAGCACAGCAACAAACTGCTGCAACGCAAACAGTTTTGTTGCCATTGTCTTTTAATATCCTATAAACAATGTTTGTATATAAGACATGATATATTTTATATACTCTGTAGCTCGCTTGCAATTTAAGGCCCCACAAATCAATAAGTATGAACATATCAACTAGCTAAGCAATTAGTAAGTACTATAAATATACTTTTCGTAACAGCTGTGGCACGATTTAGCTAACATGTTTATATTTACATAACGCTGTTAAATAAAGTTTATGCAAATGTTATGTATGAAACATTTTGTGCATGCTTTGATTACTTAAACTATTGTGAGCTGTTAAAGCAGACCTTTTACTAACCGTTTTACATTATGTTAGGCAAATTAGGAATGTTATTAACATGCTTATACTATGTTAAATTACATAAAATTGTTAAAAATGCATTCGTATAGTAATTAAGAGCTTGTTTTGATATTTATATGCTAAGTTCTCATATTCTTTATAGATAACTTTTAGATTTTTAATGCACATCTATTTTTGGTAACAGGCTCATACTATGTTAAGCAAATGTTAGCTAAATTAACATGAATTTATATGTTTTTTTCATATATTTGTTGGCATCATCTAAGCTGCAGAGCATCTATTAGTCGTTCAATCTGTCATTGAGCAGTCGCATGTCATTTTGTAGACTGTTCATAACTTAAACGTAAATTGCTGTTGATAGCAACCGGGCAATGTGTCTGTCCCTCTGAAACTAGACCACGGCGAGCTGACCAACAGACGAACGAACGAAACAAATAACCCAACACATGGAACATGGAAGGGGAGATGGGGCGGGGGAGATGGGAGATGGGGGCACATTCATTGATGTCAACATTTTTGCATGTGATTTGTTGTGGATTGCTGTGGCATTTTTCCCTGTGACAAGCCCTTTGTTGGTTAACATTTTGCGCAATGGATCAATGGCGGGCGGGCGGGCGGATTGTCGAGTGACAGCAACGGATTGATAAGGCAGAGCCTCAACAAAGGACATGAGGAAATTAAGAGGAGCTGCCAGGGAAGCGCAGAATATAAAACCAAAAGCACAAATTGCGCATAAAACGTTAAATTGTCGAATTAACCGATAATTAAAATAGCAGAGAAAGGAATCAAGTTACGATTGTTAGAGAACATTTCGCAAATTGCGAAGCGAAATAATATAAATTTCAGCGAGATCCTTTAGAGGGGTTCTAAAGGGGGGGCAACATATGAGTTTATGCATAATTGCCAGGTCAGAGCGTAAAAATGAATTGAAATGCGATTAAACGCACATAATCATCATCATTATAAGCGAGTGCGGTGTCGAGTGCTGCAGCAAGTCAATTATGTGGGACTGAAAAATTCGAAAAGCCAAAATGAAATTGTGAAGCTCGAATGCATTATCGGATTTGGGTGGCATCGGGCGGCTGCGTGCGTGCTGAGATTTTAATTCCCCTACCAAGAGCTTGGCTTATTGGGAAGCAGCAGAACTGGGTAACTCTTGGCGGGGGGCGGGTGCGGGCTCAGGGGCACTGGTTGACACAACCAGCTCATTTGGGAGCGGGGGCGTGTGCAGGTTCTGTATTGTTCGTGTTTTGTTGTTTAGCATAAAAAGAGGCACAGCCAAGCTTATTATTTTTTTGGGTAATTGAAAAGGTTTTTACCATTGTTGGCGGCTTAAGTAATCAAACAGCGACTAATGGGGCACACACATGTATATATATATATATATATATAGAAACCTACATGGGGCTGATTTTTATTCCAAATGAAAGTGAGCCAAATATATGTGGAAAAAAAAGCAGGCGAAATTGATGTGCCAAACGAAATGAGAAGAACTTTCGAATAGAAAAAGCCGTAACATATGGCCAATTGCTGAGGAATGTGGAGCACAACACACTAACACACACTCGCACACACACACACACATACATTGTAGAGAGATTTGAGATTTTGGTTACGGAGGGCAGGGCCATGGTTCACTGGCTTTTTATGTTAATAAATAAATGTGCCGATGCGAATATAATACACGAAAAGGTTGCCTGTTCGTTGTGGGCTGCCGCCAGTGCAGATGTTTACAGTCTTCTCTCATTTCTATTTTCCAGATGAAAAATGGATTAAATCCAAACAAAAAAACTGCCAAAGAATATCACATAAAATAAATGTGAAAAGAGCGCAAACAGGCCGACAAACATTCAACTCGTTTTCTAGTTCAATTCCAACTAAATGGAGAAACTTGTAACCTGGCAATGTAATGGATACATGAGCTGAATAAGCCCCCCTTTGTGTGTGTGTGTGTGTGTGTGTGTGTGTGTGTGTGTGTGTGTGTGTGTGTGTGTGTGTGTGTGCTTGTGTGTTTTGTTATCCTGTGTGCCTGCCGCCTCCTGTCCAAGTTTACTTGAAGACACAATTGGGTTAGAGCCCATAAAGGAGCGAAAGTTGCAGGACAGCAGCAGCTGCAGCTTGGAGGAAACTTGAACAAATTCCAAATTGAGGACTTTCAGGAAGTACACATCGCATTCCCCAATTAGCTTTCGATTCGAGCTACACAATTGCTCCAATTATCCCTAAAGAAAACAAACCGCTGCTGCTCATGAATTATTATCTTTTACACTCGACAATTGCACTTAAATTCAAGTATTTTTAAGGTGCTTTGTTTTTGTAGCGTAGTGTGGCATTTTTGATAAGCTTTTGTTTTTGATTTAAACACATTTTATATAAAATGAATTTATATGAATTATAGACTGCTTGACTTTTAAAAATTCCCTGCTCTTTAATATGTTCCCTTTATTTATTTTTATTTATTTATTAGCTTAAGCATTGCATTTTATGTTCTTTCCCTTCCAACCCTTGACTCGACTTATCCAATTAAAATCAGAGTTCCGAGTGGCGCTCCACATGTGGCAACTACTATAATTGCATGTCTCCGGCGCTTTAAATCTCTTTAGTGTATGCTACATAATTTATTACAATCGTTATTCCACGGAGGGCACAACTTTTGCTGACCCCAAAGTGCCTGAGAAACTTGCACAGTCCGAAGAAAAGTGCTAGAACAAACTTCTCAAGCAATTATAAAATCCAAATAGGAGTGAATCGAAAACGACTTTGGCGTACTTGCTGCCACGCCCACCAACAACAAAAAATGGGGGCGAAAGGTGCAAATGGCAGCAGCTCGGGCGTTGACTGCAGTGAAAGTGCGCTGCTAAATCGGAAGCCCGGCCACGCCCCAAATGCTGCGGCCCTTTGCAGACACATGACATCATCAATGGCCGCTGGCGGGGATCGGGGGCTAGGTGCTAGGTCCTGGCTGCTGGTTGCCGGCCACTGCGTCAGAGCGAAGCTAACGGACGCATAACTCAATCCGCATGGAATTTTTATTCCCGCAGCGGTGGCATCCACAATAAATCTGCATTAGAGACGTGGCCCATTGCAGCTCGCATCCCGCTTGGCTCAAGGCCAACAGAAACAAACGGACGGACAGACGGACAGCCGGACGGGCGCACGCACTGCAGTGGCAACTGTGGGGCAATCTCTGGATAACCAGCAGCAACCAACCAAGCAGGCAGGCTACAAGCCGGGCACAATATGACAACACACAGAAGCACTTGCTCCATTGAGCTGCGTGCCACACACACACACACACACACACAACTCGCACACATTTTAGAACAATAACATTGGGGCGTGGCAGTGGCAGTGACTGCCGCCCCCCTTCACACACTTGCCAACACACTCACACACAGAGAGATAACTGCAAGAACAACAGCAGTATCCGAGCAGAACATACCCTGTAAGCAGCATCGTGATTGGAACTTCTTTCGAAGCAAAGCAACAAACCCTTTTTATGGGAAATGTGTTCCTGCATAACTAAGGTATTTACAGACCGATCATTTTATGAACTTTTCAGTTGTTCATTATGAAATCTATGAATGAATCAAGAATGATGTTTTTTTATTCTTGTCCAAAAAGCGAAGGGTTCTCTAGGGATCTATGTGCAGTAATTGATGTTTGTAACTCTTAGATTTTCATTTCCCAAGTATATATATATATACTAGACGAAGTCAGAGCTGCCTTCTTTTCTACCTGCCACATACATTTGCTTCAAAACATTGATACCCCTTTTCAGCCACACTCGACAGGTACAGGGTATAAAATTCGCGTTTCAAATGGGGTTAAAGTTGCTGCAATGCTGCAGGGCAATTGCAACTGAATGTTTGTATGCTATGTTTGTGTTAGTGAGAATCTCACTAAAGTGTCGCCGCATTTCCGCACCTTTTGAACAGCTGCAATTCAGCAATTCGTGCGGCAACAGCACGTGGCAAGTGTCGCCCCAAAGAGTTGCCGCCACGTGGACAGCTGTTGCTGAGATTTCCATGGAACTGCACTGAAATACACTGGAACTGGCTGCTTATCTGTTCCGGCACAGGGTGGCGATAAGATAAACGACGCTAATGACGACTGCACGTCAAGGTGAGTTTAGCACCTGCCTACTAACAGCCCCCTTTCCCAACCCCTCACCCGCTCAGCTGGCACTTAAACTTGACAGATCCGCAATAAAAATGGTTTGATTGCCACGGTTAGGGTATTAGAATGAACGATTGAATGAATACTTACGCCTCGCAGTATGGCATCTTGTTGTAGCCCTTGTAGGTTTTCATATTGAGCGCCATTCCGCATTCTGTGCATTTGAAACACGTTTTGTGCCATGTCTAAAAAGGGAAAAGAGCAAAGCAGAGAACAAGAATTAGACGAAACTGTTAGCAAATTGTTCGCCCAGTCAAATGGGATAATACGAAATTGTTGTACAAATACCCTGCCTAAAGTAAACGTAGGCCGAGTGGGTATAATCGAGTTGTGGAAAGGGTAACAAACGGAAGCAGTAGCAAATGATCTGCAACTCGCCAAGCAAATCGGTTATGTCAGACACTTAAACTAAGTTCGGATTGCCTGAAATTCAGTATTTGATCAAAGATTGATTTACTGCGAATTGGCCTTTTATACAAATAAGGAGGAAAAATATGAATGTACATTGTAAGCTTTCAATTGAACTTGCTTCAGTTCGTTTAAAGTTAATTAATTTCAAAAAAGTCTTGATTTAAGCTTATTCTATATAAATCACAGGGTATTCTTCAGTCTGTCAGTCTTAGTATTGGTCTCTTTTCATTTGTTATTGTTCTTTGCCTTGTTAAATTGGCGCAATGCAACTAAAACTGTAAGTAAAACTAAAAACCAAGATGAGCATAAAAAACTTGAAAAGATTTTTTGGCTTTACGAGCATATTCTAGTAGCCTCTAATTGGTCTCGGTCTCGGTCTTGGTCTTGGTCTTGGTCTTGGTCTGCGGTAGCTGGGTGGGCGTAGCTGGTTGTGTGACCAAGGGTAGGGGTCCGGGTCGGGGCAGGCCAAATTGGTAGATAAGTACTTGGAACTTCTGAGGAGGAGCAAAAGTTCTTTGAAAACTTGTTCGCAAATAAAAAAATGTCAGACTGGCAACTATTTACTAAACAATACCCTGTAATGTTGTGCATAAGACAAGCTGAATTCAAGACAAGAATCAATTGATGAAAGATTTTATAGCCTCGACTACTATCAAATACCTTGTAATATGGTCTTGATAGATCTGAATACTATATCACAATCAAATACCCTGTAATATAGTTGTTTGCAGAGCACCTTTTGCTAATTCGTTAAACTAGAATCTAGACTTTTTTGTTTGGCGCACCAAGTTAATAGGCCAACTTTTTGCACAGGCTGCAGCTGCCTTGGCTGGCTATCATATCAGTTGGTTTTATTGATAAGCTTTAGCTGCGGCAACTTCGTCTTGCCCATCTACTTTGTGTGGACTGCAAATTCTCAGCAGACGAGCTAGGAGCTGGCTGAGCCGAGGCGGAAGGGGGCCAATTGTCATGGCAAAGAGGCAACTCGGATTCAGACAGACGACGGCAGCGTGTTATGCAAATTTGTGAGTTTTATTCCTGCTCCAAGCCAGGGTCTAGCCACAGGGTCTCCACTTGGTCTCTTGAGTTTGAGGTCAACAAACGATTAACTTGTCTGTGGATTAGTAAGCGGCGCAGCGCGAAATATGCGAGAAAAATGCGTTAATTGGTTTCACACACAGCGGAGACGGCAACCACAATAGCGTAGACGCAAACCAGACGCAAAGTGATGAAGTGATTGCGATTTTATCACTAGCGAGAGGGAGAGAGCGAGGGAGAGGGGAGAAAACCCGTTTGGCCAAAAACACTCTCCATGCCAACCGACTGGACAGCTGAAGGCAACCACATTCCGATTCCACTGAAATTGGAAGCGGTGCGGAATGCCGTAAGCCACTAGGGTCCGGAAAGCTAGCAAAGTTTTCATAAATCAACGGATTTAACTTGATGATGACTTGAAAGTTTTTAACTGAGTTGAAAAAAGTTAAGACAGAGTGTCAAGATTTTAGCGTTGGGATTTTCTATACCCTTACAAATTTAAAGTTGTGCACAGAATGAGGCCAATAGGGAATATACTTATAATTTATTACTCAAATGGGTAACATTTTTGTCAGTTACAAATTATTCGATTTAATTTCTTTTTGAATAGCTTCAGATTTCAGTTAAGATATAAAGATTGCTTGGGATTCGAACCTGAAACCTTCTTAACTTCATTCCCCATGCTATTTATAAACTTATTTTGATAGTTTGTTTATCTATCCGATTATAATAAACAAATTATAATAAACAAATGTGTTTATAGTACATGCGAGTCTGACACCCGTGTGGTTGGCGGGCAACAGAATACCTCCACAGCATGTCATCGCTTGTCGTAGAAGGCGACTAAAAGAGACACTTTTCTGGATGCCCCAAATCTGCAGGCTCAGATTTTAATAGGGATACCAATTGGGTCTATTTATATTTAGTCTAGGTATGTATCTCTGTCTTCTATTTATCAGACTCTGTACATCTATAATACACTCTCAAGTTTACAGATATACTCTTAGACTCTTCTTATATCTTGCTCAAATTTATCGATCTGTGCAATCCAGATAATCATTCCTTATCCCACAGCTACTGAATGTATAGATTTAGTTAGGGTATTGAGACTTCACCAATACTTTTGTCTCATTTTCTTGTAACATATTTTGTTGTATGCTGCGCGTGAGGCGCATGCGTAACCAGTAGGAGACCTCATGAGCAAGAGCGAAAGAGCGACGGTAGAGAAACAGAGCAAGACAGAGAGAGAGAGGGAGGAGAGAGAGAGCATGCGACAGTATCTTTCCTATAAGTCGAGTGTTTCTTCTATTGGCATCTAGCTGCACTTTGATGAGATTTTGATGACCATCACAAAAATTCAATTTCACTTTCACAACAAAATGCGTGTGTGTGTGTGCGTGTGTGTGTGTGCGTGTGTGTGTGTGCATGAGGTAATCGTTTGTTAAGCGTTGTGCATTTTATTTTCTATGCTCGCTTTAACCCACTTTTCATTTGCCGCTCGCTTCTCGTCTTGGTTTTCAATTTGCGGCTCAATTTCCAAAAATACAAAAAACCGAAAGAGAAAAAAAAACGTTAAGTGTTTCACGTTGTTTTTACTGTTGTTGTTGTTGGCTGCTTTTTTGTCAAGCATATCGAGAGGTGTTGAATTTGCATTCGAATTTGCACGCTTTCAACATTTTAAACGTCTCCGCAAAGCGACAATAAAAAAAACTAACAATTGGCATGAGCCGCAGCCGCAACCGAGACAGAGACCCATAAAGCACCCAACTGGGTTGGAATTGGGTTCGGGATTGGGCTTGGGCTTGGGCTTGGGCTTGGGCTGGGGTTGGGGTTTGGGTTTTGTGATTTGGCATGGTTAGCTGCGAACACGAAAGCAGCGCGCTGCGCTGCGGATTGGATTACAAGAGTCGAAGCGACCAGCGAAATGACAAATGAGGCCAAACACCACACAAACAACAACAACAACAACAGCCCAAACAAACCGAAACAATGCACAAATAAACACGAACCGACAACTAAAATGGTAACAAAACCAAATCTATTTATAAGCCAAAAAAAAGAGCAACAAGAAGTGTCAAATGATGCGACGTGCCCAAAGTAGGAAGTGTATTGAATGAAAAAGAAATTTGTAGAGTTGGCCAAAATGTCTAAATGTTGCGTGGGCAGAAAAATCAAATCAGAGTAAATCATATTTGGTATTTATATATATATTTGATATTATAATTCTTGTGATACATACAAAATATAGTTTATGCTTATTGTATTCTAGAAAAAAGTAATTTACTCAAAGTGCTTCAAGAAAGTTGCATATAACCAGATGTAAGTCGGAATAATTTATAAGTTATAAGGAAAGTTAAGGCACAATTCGTTTACTTAGGAAATCGTTTATGAAGTTGTCAAGAAGCACATGATCCTATTGTGTTTACGAAATGGTTATCATGTGCATTATAAATCGCAGAGAAATCATGACTTTAAACTTAAGCTTCAAATATTTTAAAGTATATCTGTTTAATTCTAATGTAATGCTGACAATATAGTTCGAGTATTATCTGAATACTAAAACAATTTCTTAAGAAAACCTTTTACTATATGATTGTTATAAATTTTGAATGCATTAATTAACTTTTTCCGAATTCTAAATAATTCTGATTTTAAGAATCTATTCCTGAGCATCGCATATCTTATCGACATCTCTTCAAGACTCATCTCAAATCCCGAACACAAATCCAAATATATAGTTAGAGTACGTTATTTTAAGCCCAAACTAAGACATAAGATGTCCAACTCACATCGCTTTAAACTGAATGTAAAACTGACAAAACGTTTCTCTTGAATCTCAACGCCTGTTGTAACATTTTCTTTGGAATCTATTGGCTGTTTCTTTCGCGCAGCCCTAGAAAGAAAGCACTTTCTAATAGCCAAATTCACACGTACGAAATCGAAACGCGAATTTCTCGAAAGGCGGCAATTGGCAGCCGGAATGTGGCATGTGGCACATGTTTATCATCTGCCGGATTGGACAATGCGCCCATGAAGTAGATGCCAAAAGGAAACATATATCAAATGTTAAATGCTGGTTGTTAGCGCAAAACAATTCAAATAACAGACAGGCAGACGCGACTTCAGACTTCTTTTATGAAGTGCAACAAGAGGAGGTGGACGAGATAGGGGAGCTGGAGGCGGAGCTGGAGATGGAAGTGGAGCACACTTGTGCGACCCACGTGGTTTTTTGTCGTATTTTGTAAACGAAACCCACTTCCACTGGCAGCTGCTCAACCAGATGACAATGCTCATGATGAAGCTGATCATGATCATGATGATGATGATGATGAAGAGCTGTGCATAATCCGGGTAGGCGGCGGCGTGTGTGCACACGCTGATACGGCATACGGGAGCAGCTGATGAGGCGGAAGTGAAAGCAACGTAGCCAGAATTCAACTACTTCCGCTGCTTCCTATTGGCACAGTGTATCACACACACACATACACACACACACTCTCACACATTCCCAACTTCAACTCAGTTTTCAACTTTGTTGTCTTTCTTATTTTGGCAGTTTCCGCAACGTCGTGCGGGTTGCCCCAAAGAGCGCCAAATTAAGTTCAAGTTTGCTGCGTCGCGTTTTGGTCAATTTAACATGGCTTCCACAGAGTGTCCCTCCCCACCCGCCCCTCGCCCACCCCTCGCCACACTGTCTGAGCCCACCTCAAAGCGCGTTCAGGTTTAGGCATTTATTTTGCACGCTCTGTTTCATTTACGGTTTGTAGTCAGTGTACAGTGGCTCCAAGAATTCTGTCATCAGCTATGCTGCATGGCATGTGAAGATGCTATCTGGCAACATCTTGAAGAGAGAACAGAAGAATTTTAATGTGCTCTTCAAAATATCTCAAAATATATAAAAGAAATTTTACTTCGTCTTTAAAATAACTCAAAAAAGTTTTAAGATATGTTAAGTCTAGCAAATATGTCGAAAATATTCTGAGAAATTGGAAACTATTAAAAGTGAGAAGAAAGATGAATTATCAAGAATCAGATTCTAATGTTTATATTATAATAATTTTCTTTTATGTTCAAAATTATTGTTTCTAAATGTTTTCCTTTAATTGTGGACTTTTCTTTTAAAAAGGGAATTATTTTCAATTTGAAAGAAGCTGAATCTAATGTATTTATTACATTAATTTTGATTAATGTTCATATTTTATTTAAATTCGGAACTTTCAAAAAATACATACAAAATCTGATATATGATAAAATGTAAGCATAGCCTTGATATATTTCATTTTTAATTTACTCAAAGTTGCTTGAGGCAAGATCTTAAGACAAACTCCAACCTCTTGCCAAATACTCTACCTTTTCTCTATCCATACTTCAGTTGTAAGCAACAGTAAGGGCATTAACAATTCGAGCTTTATGTTTATCTGTCGCATTTTGGATTTGCATTTTGGGCATGCGGCGGCGCCTCATTGGGGTCAAGGTGGCTGCTGTTACTTCAATTGGAAATGCCACAAATGGCCATAAGAATCATGTGAGACTGTGCGTTGAGTCATATTGTTGTCATAAGATACCTGAACAACAACAACAACAACAACGGCAACAACAGTTGCCCAAGCTCTACGATTGCCGTTACGCGTCGCCTTTCCGACTGGCCTTATATGGGTGGTCGCCGGATCGGTGCACGGCCTGGCCATAAGCGGAGCCCCAGCTCGTGTTTATATCTCTATCTCTCTCTCTCTCTCTCTCTCTCTCTCTCTATCTGGCTCGCCTGCTCGCACTCGTAATTGTCATTATCAGCTGCTGGCCGCAAATATTTTTAATTGTTGCCCCATTGACGTGACTGGACTGTTGATCAGTTGGATCAGTTGATTAGTCGTTTGGCTGATCAGTTGATCAGTGGGAACTGTCCCAACTTGGTAATGTTATAATTAAATGTCTAAATAATGTGTGTTTGCCCCCCTCTCTCCCCTTCTCTGTGCATGTTTTCTTATGCAATTCTCACTTGACAGCGTTTACTTTTTCTTTCAATTGCATTTCGTTGCCCCCCACCCCTCCCACATTTTTCACACGACAACAGTTTTTCCTGCTCTCCCATTTATATACACATACATATCTATTGGGAAAGATCTTCGTATCGCCCTGCGATCGACAAGTTTTCTAATTTGTTTTCAATTTCGTTTAATTGAGTTTTTATTTAACTGTTCATTTCCAGCTTATGGCTAATTAATATCATTTTTGTTCAGATAGTGAGAGTGAGAGAGAGTGGGAGTGGGAGGGATTGTGTGTGGTGAGTTTGTCATATAAATAACTTGACGTTGCCCAACACTCGACTTGATTTGGATTTAGATTTGAATTTGCTTTGTTCGAGTAACTGGAACTGCTCTCAGTTGAGTTTTGCAATTATTACACGTACTACAATGCGAATGTGTGTGTGTTCGAGTGTGTGTGTGTACACTGTATCTGTTGCTTTGTATCTGCCCATTCAAAATGTTGTCTACAGTTCCACAGCTGACAGGCCCCGGCATGACGTAATCGGGCCGGGCAGCAACTGTCTCAGAAATTAGATACTCAAAAACTCTCAAAAAACACGGCTACAAACAGTAGCCCAGAGTCAGGGGGAGGAGGAGGAGGAGAAAAACAAACGTAAAATATGCGAATATTTGTCGCATTTGTGTGTTTAATGATAAACAGTGAGAGATAGTTTATCTGCAAAATGATATATTGGAATGGCATTGCATTCCAATACACTTACGCGAAATACCCTGGAATTTTCCAGCAGCAAGAAGTTAATGAGCCTCTCTTTAAGCATCTAATCTGACAATAGGTGAGGTTAGGTTGAGTTGATGGCGTGAAAATATAAATTTTGGAAACTTCTTCAGTCTATTTAGCGGTATTTTTTCGTTCCAGCAAGAGAACTTGTGGTGAGCTGATCTTCATCTGATTCGAGGTGAAAAAGTATGAGAATTGCAAAGAAGATGATTTAGAATTTCAGTCAGATCCTGCCCAGCTCCTAAGATCTCCTGGTTGCCAAATAACAAGGAAGTTTCCGGATATTCCGCATAACTGTTTTATAAATTAAATCGCAATCTTTTTGAATTTCTTCAAGTATTTCCTTTTCTCTTGTCTTGTTTTTCCAACAAGCATTTGTTTACAATGCGATTTTCTTTTATTCCACGTACTTAATTTCTTTATTTATTACTTCCCCTTTTTTTCCTGAGGGAATGGCTTGAGAGCCATTCAAATTTGTTGATCACATTTCATTAATTTCCAACATTTCGTATACAAAACAATTTGCGAATCACTTTGGCAACACTTTTGGCTCCGCAGACCCCACACATTTAGCCAGAATTTGCATTTGTATCTGGCAGATACACAGATACACACAACAACAATGCAAGCATCTAACGCTTTCTGCCTGATCCCAAACAACAAAACAATCGATTGGCATCGTCTGCGACTCGTGTGATTCAACTTATGAATTCAATTTAAACGCATATTTGCACGTTCGCATCCGATAGATACGCGAGTTTTGCGAGTATGTACAGCAGAGATACATGCCGCATAATTTGTTTATTAATTTACCCCCTTTCTCCCTCTCGCCCCTCTTGATTGCAAGCGCAAAAAAAGCGGCCACCAACTGAGGCGCTGATGGAGCAGCTGCCTGCGCTCGGCGTTCTTTGCTTTTGTATCTCTCTTTTTCTTAATATTATTATTTTTTTCGCGTCAACAATAAAAAGGCATTACATCAACCTCAACACTCGCACACACACACATAAAGCGAGTGACTCACTCGGAAGCAATGCCAAGCGCTGGAGGCGACATTCTCGCTGAGCTAAGCCAACTGCTGGCTGCAGCAATACGACCCTGGAGCTGGAGCTGGAGCTAGAACTGGGCGCCGAGTCGAGGAGAGCTGCGAGTCGAACGAAGTGCAGCTAATTCTTGTATACCCTGGCCGAGGGTATCATAACTATGTCAAGAAGCTGGATCCTAATAGATGTAGGCGATGTTAGGCCAAGACATTAGCAGTCTTTTAACTATATATATATATATATATATATATATATATATATTCATTATTGATCCGTATCAAACGTTCTTTATTTTTCTAGATATCCGAACTAAACTAAGAATCTGTTCCATTATGAAGAGGAAATTGCCTTATTTTAACGAAAATTGTATCTTTTGTATACGAGCACTTCTCAGTCTAAATGTGCGCAAGGGTATTCAAACGTCGACTTGTCTTGGGTAACTGCTCGTGTGTTTTTTTGTATAGCAAATGCCTTTTATCTAGTCGCTGTGCGAGTGTTTCATTAACTTTTCTCGCTTTTTGTGGCTTCGCATGGTCTGCATACGCATCGGGAACGGGTCGGATCGGGTCGAATAGTAAATCATCGTTGGAGTATCTGCCGTATGGGAGAAGTATTTTTTTTTTCATTTTCTATATTTTTCTACTCGGCTGAATAGCACTCATAACGGTATCGCCAGTTAAAAGATACATAACAGCATTTAAAGACGGGTTAGTTCCCCACCTCAGACCAACTTGTCAGCCTCAGCCTCAGCCTCGACGGAATCAGCATCATCATCATCATCATCATCATCATCTGGTGGAATCGGTGTCGATGTTGTTGTTGTTGTTGTTGTATGTAAATGGTCAAACGTTTCTCTCGGTGCTCTCAAGATTGGAGTGCCAGACAATGAAAATAACTTCCTACTGTTCGTTCGTTCGGTCTCCCGCTGCTGTTCAATTCTTTTAAGTCCATTGGCCCACATTGAATGGCCCCATAGAATTTGTTGGACATCCTAGCAAAACAAAGCCATCCACATTTGTGCATTTTTGGCTTCTTTTTTTGTTGTTTTTGTTTTGTCTCGTTCCAGCTGCTTCGACTGTTTGTTTTTGTTTGCATTGTGCAAGAGTTCTCTGACAACAACTGACAATTGGGCAGCGCTTTCTTGTTGAATGTTTAAGAATTGGTGCACAAGTGCATTTTGAAATGCACTTCAAGTACAGGGTGGCATTTGAAGGATTTATTTGTAAATTGAAAGCATAAATTTAACATTTCAAATTCAACCTAACCTAATTCCATAACTATCGCATCGTTTAACCTATCGATACTTCTTCGTTAAGTTCACATGCTCCTTTCTATTTGCATGCGTAGGCTCTCTGTGCTTGCGATCATATTTCTCTTAACTTAGTTTCCACGTTTAGCCGTGTGCACATGCTAATCTCTCTCTCTCTCTTACAGCGCTCTATTCAATTTCTAAATTGGCAAATTATGTGTGTGAGTCTCTCTCTTTTTCGCGCCGCTCACCAATTTGTCGCTATGCAACTCTGTGTGTACTCTCTTCTTCTGCTCACTTCGACTTCAGTCAATTAGCAAAGTCAATAGCATGCCGTTATATCCATGCACCCCTTGCTTTGCGCTGACGTTTTTTCCCCCATTTGTTTGCTTAATTTATACAAACTCAAAAGCTCACACCGCACATGCACATACACACACATGCACATGCACATGGAGAGCGCAGCTTGTCACTTGCGAAGTTTTATTTGAATTTACGTTTTCCAAAACTCTCTGTTCCATATGCAAATATATGCCAAAGTCCGATTGCAAATATGCACGCAATCAGTTAGCTAAGTTTTGCGCCCACCCGCCCCATTTCTTTATGTGCGTGCGTGTGTGTATGTGTGTGTGTACATCTGTCGGGAGCCTCTTATTGTGTTTTGTATATAATTAGCGCTGCCGCCCGCAACGTAAATTGAATTAGCCTGCCTCAAACGCTTTGAGCCACATTCTGCTAATGGACGAGGTGTAACCAGCCCAGAGGAGGTGGGCCAGCATCTTGAGAGTTTGCAAATTAGCTTAAAGCTTCTGCTGCAGCAGCTCAAACTTACACATGACGCTTTATTAATATTTGAAGAGAGGGAATGTAAGGAGAGAGGAGAAGGGGCGACGGCAGCTTACACAAGCCAAAGAGACACAATGGGAAAACTTTTGGATTTGGAGCAAAATGCGGCTGAAACTAATGTGGAGCAGCTGCTTGCGACTGTCTGTGGAATTTGGTGTGAAGCAGCGAAGGGAAGGGGAAGGGGCAGAGAGTTTGAATAATGTACGAGATTTGCCAAGCTGTGAGACCAAAAAATACGAAAAAAGAAAAACCGAATTCGAGACGATTAATTTTTGCTGATGAAGTGACAAATGGCAGTGGGTTAGCAGCGGTAGGCGGCGGGAGCGAGGGCGGGGGACTGAAAATGGGTAGACAAAAACTGGAGCAAAGCAAACAGTAAAAAGCAAAAGCAGCAGCAGCAGCAGAGATCTAAAGCTGCATTTCATGATTGACAGTGGAGTGTGAGTGCGAATGAGAGAGGGAGAGGGAGTGGAGGAGTGGGAGAAGGAGGCGAGAAAACCCTCAAGTGATGGACAGCGGCGACGAGAGTCAAGCAACCACTTGAACTGAAGAGCCAAAGAGCTGGAAATTGTTATTGCTAAGCATGCATGTGTACACATATACATGCATGCACATATATATACATATATACATATGCAGAGCTATAAATAGCACTCACACAAATGCACAGACAATACAAAACGAGAGCCCAAACATAGATGCAATGCGATGCGATGCGGCGCGGTTGCCGCTGCATGCGGGGATCAATTGGACGATGGATGCGACCAAGTCATGCAAATGCTTCACAAAATAAAAGAGCCGCAACGAGGGGTCGCCAGGGTTGCCACTTTACATGAGCCGCAACGAAGATTGCCACCCCGCTTCGAGTTAATAAAGATCAATTGAATTTAAACAAAGAAATGAGTGGAGTGGGATGGCGAGGGAGGGGGGAAGGGGGTGGAGCGAGGTCAAGTAAATGCAATGCCAGCGACGACAGCCGTCTTGCCCCGTCGCCAAAATGGGAGTGGCATAACAAATTACAAGCAAATGCGCATTAACATAAATTCTACAACAAAAGCAATGTGAAAACAAGGCAACAGCAGGGTCGAGGGGGGCAGAGTCGGCAGAAGTAAAAACAATTAAAAGACGACAACAACAGAAGAAATGACAGGAAACAAGCGACAGCGAACCGAATGGCAGCAGCCAAGGGGCCAGTGTTGGATAGCGCCGCATAGAAGAATCTGCGTAACTGTAAGACAAAGCCAATGCATTCACAGTAGAAACAAGCGCCATGTAGCAGAGTGTAGACCGAAGCGAACTGACCCACATATCAATGGCCGGAAACGGTAAGCTCAGAGCGAGACAGTGGGACAGTGAGACAGTGAGAAAGTGAGACAGAGAGACAGGTAGCCAAAAATATATATGTACACAGAAACTCAATTCACACAACAGACTGACTCGTTCATCAGTTAGTTTTGGTCATTAGTCAAAATGTTTGTGCTGAAAAATAACAATGGGAAACATTTAATTGAGGGAAAGCCCCCAAAGCCCCAAATGCCCAAGGCGAATAAATAAGAGTCCGTGCCCAAAAGCTTGCCCAGCAGCAATTTAAACTTCAGCTTCCACTTTGGAGACTTCAGCTTCCACTTTCGGAGCTGAACAAGAAATTCGTTTTTATTTTTTTACATTTTCAATGCAAAAATTGGGCCACAAAACCAAAGCAAATCGAAGCTAAAATGCAACAAGAAAAAAAAATTGAAAAGAAAACAGAATTCAGGCATAGAAAACTTGTCTGGCAATACTCCACGTGTGTGTGTGTGTGGGTTAGTGTATTTGTGTGCATGTATTTGTGTGTATGTATTTGTATACCTAGCAAATCCCATACTTATTTGGCCCTTAAGATTTACATTTTAATTGTTGCTTTTCATCATTCGACTAACAATGTGAAGGAGGAGAGGAGAAATATATATGTAAACATAACTGTTAATACATCAAATTAGGTGAGACCGTACGATAAATATGAAAAAGTATTTAAAAAATCACAAAAAAAATACTGCCAAAAGTCAAATGTAAGCCAGTATCAAGAAATGGGTTCGTATTAGAAGTTTGGAAATGGGTAAGAGGGGAAAAGGGGTTTGTGGGACACAAACCTTAACTCGTTGCTTTTGCTTTTCATTTGGCAGTCGAAGCCGTCGAAATATCTGTTTTTTGTCAAAGGTAAAAATTGGCAGCCGCCAAATAGGTTGCAAAATGTTGCAACCAAGCGGCTAATTAGGACTAATTGGAGCATAAAAGATGAGCTGCAAGTCGGGCTTTAGGCTTTGATTGAGGCGCAACGAAAGTGAGTGGGAGAGCGAAAAGCAGAAGAATGAAAATGAAGTAGAAAGCGTTTGGAGGGGAAGGTAAAAGCTGCCACATCAATTGCATAATGCCGCAAAAAGTTCTCACAGCAACAAAACAAAGCACAAAGTGATATGACAAGCATGTGTGTGTGCGCGCGTGTGTGTGTGTGAGAAAGGAAATGAAGATAAGGAGATGCAAAAGCAGCGATAAGTCAAAGACGACGCCGCTGCCGCTGCCTCTGCCGCTGCTTGACCACTTTTATTTTCATGCCTGAATTGTTTGTGAAATTGCAGCGCCCTTCTCTGGCAGAGTGCTTGCGCAGAGGGGAGAGGGAAGCTAGGGGCGGGGAACAGGGGGCTGCACTCAGAAAATGGTTTGTCATGCAAAAGTGAACTTCGCTTTCAGAGTTGAGAGTCCAGTCAAGAGTGGAAAAAGAAAAAAAAACAAAATAAAAACTATTGTCATTGTCAATGTGGTTGTTGTTGTTGCTCTTTCTTGGCTAGAGATGGGCGCCTGACGAATTGAACACGAATAACAATTGCGAAACACGCACGAACAGAAATTTAATCAATATGACGCGGCTTTTTGGCTATATTATAATTATTTATTTAATATTTTTAATTTGGCAAAAAAAAAAGATAATTTATAGCTTCATGTTTTCTCGTGTCACGCGCCCTTCACTAATCTGTGCAGCCAGAGCCTCACATTCCGTTTCGCACATTCGAAAGCGGAAACGATTTTCAAGTGCCGCACATTGTGGCAGCATCCAAGTGTGGCAAGAAGCAATATGAGTTGGCCAGAAGACGCTTCTCTCCAAGTTTGTTGCTGTAGTCATTTGTCATGGGCCAAATGCAAAAATTAAAACATTCAGCAAAGTGACAGGCCGAAAAGTGTGCCACGACAGGGGGGGGGGGGGGGGTAACAGCCTATTCCAGCTGCAGTTACAGTTGCAATTCGGTAAGTGCCAAACGAAGTTGCAGCAAATGGGAGGACGCTTTTGGATTTGACGCTGCGCTTCGTTGCGCTGCCTCCTGCCGTCTGCTGCCCCACTCCCCCCCGCCCAACACTAACTGCCGACTCGTGCCACAGTGCACGAATTGGCCAAAATGTTAAGCGCGCTTCCTGGCCCCCTCCCGCCTCCCCCGTCTACCCCAGGGCTGACAACAAAGAGGTCATTTACTTTCGTTGCGAGCATAAAATAATCGTCTGTCGCCGCAGCCAAGCAAAACAGCAGCAGCAACAACAACAAGCGAGAATGTGAGTGTGTTCGACTAGTCGGATACCCTGTAAACAAGCTTAAGCTGCCTTAGCATACTTGAGTGCATAACGGCAAAAAATCTATCGAAAAAACGGTAACTCTAATTCGAAGTCAGTGGAAATACGTGAAAAATCTGCTCGCTGCTGATCAAGAATATATATACCACACCATACTCCATTTTTGCCTGTCACACACACATTTGCATATATTCATATTAAACCGCTTTTCAAAAAAGCAGCAAAAACTAAAACTCACACATTCGTGTGTTTGCCAAACAAAAAGTCAGATAAATGAAATTGGCAACGGCAACGGCAGCAGCTGAGACAGCGACAGCGACGTCGACTGCGACTGCGACTGCAAAGTCGAGAACGGCGACAAGTTGAGTCAAGTTTGGTATCAAAAATCGATTAACAAAGCGCCGGCAGCGCTGCTCAACTTTAACGGCATTTAAAAAGCATTTCTTTATTTACAAGACAAACTTTTCAGTGTGCGCCAGTGTGTGTGTGTGTGCTTGTGTGTGTGTGCAGCGATAATTGGTATAAAATGCCCGTTTATTGCCTGTCACGAGTATCGATTTCTATATCAGGATATGTCACGTGCAGAGCGGCAACCGCAAAGGAAATGGAACAAAACGTTCCACTAAGAAACGGGTGGAAATGGGGAGTGGAAGAATCGCTCCCTTTGCCAAACTGAGAAAAACCGAAGATAAAATACACTTTTTCGAATTAGATTAACTTTTTATATGTTCTGATTAGACTTCTAGATCAGAGCCTTTGTAAATTTCAATTCTTATTTGCAGGCTCTAATTTCACAATTCTATATATTTGATGAGGTAATCGCATGCTTCATTTTCCCATATAATATACATATATTCGACGAGACAATTGAAACCGAATTGTTGTGAAATTCGCATTGAAAATATGCGTCATAGAAGCCAAGTTGTAATTTAAGTTTAAGTGAAAAACATTTCCATTGTTTAATAAACAACGCCTATGAGTCAAATTGTTTATTATCTAAGAATTGTTATGAAATACAATTGTTCATATTTTTGCCCGGACAGACGCGAGATTTGGGCTTATTTGTCTGGCCCACATGTGCACAAGATACATAAATATCTGCAGCTTGTTGTCAGTTTTCTCGAGTTTCCTCGTGTCTCAAATCTTTGAGTTGATATTTACACGTTTCAACATTTCCATTAGGCCTCGTGCATATTTTATAACCGACTTCATTGCGTTGACTTTAAATAGTTTTCATTACTCCACAGCTAAAATTAGACGCACAGAGAGTCCGAGAGTCTGAGATGAGAGCGCAAGAGAGCGTGTAGCGCCTCTTGACTATAATTAGACAAACGCTTAAGAGCAGCGAACGTGAGACGTGCGGGGGGAGGGGGGGATGCAAGTGATGTGGAACACGTCGCAGCTGCTGATAGTTGGAGCTGATTACAACAAGGCTTTCGAATGGAATTTGACGAATGATGAAATGACAATTGTCTGTGTCCGTCCGTTATCAGCTGAGCATGTTTCCGCACACATATGCATGTACATATTTACCTATTTGGTGTCGAAGAGCTTAAAATCTCACCACAACTATTTCGAGTAACAGTTCGTGGGCAAAAACTCAACTCTACACAAGAGCTTGAAGGGCGAAAATGTATACAAGGCGAAACGCAAAGAGAACTCAGCTCAGACCGACGGACGGTCAATATAAATAAACTGGAATTAAGCATAAACCAATAAGCGCAAGAAGAAAGCAACGCAATGACCGCAAAGCTAGTGACTGCGTGTGTGTGTGTGTGTGCGAGAGAGAATGCCAAACTGGAAACGAAATATGTGCTCAAGGTCAGTCAACGGATTGTTTCTTATTTATATACATACATATTGCTTGCAGAGAGCAGAGATCAAAAGCTGCGCTGCAAGTTTGCAACGGTTCGTTGGCGTCGACGTCGTCATCGTCGTCGTCGTTGCTCATACGCAAAATTTACGCAAATTGGCACAGACAATTGCGAAAGAAGGGAAGAGGCAGGCGGCAGAGAAAGGTAGCGGAAGCAGCGGCGACGCAAATTAAAAGCAATTTTCAATTTCCTGAGTTGGCGAAAATTGAAAAATTTGCTGCATGCACAAGCACCAGCAGCAGCCACCCGCGCAATCTCTCACACACACACACACACACACACACACACAAATAGTCAATGGAATGAAATTGATGTGCCGTTATTTGGCTGAAGCTAAATTCCAAGAAGCACACACAAATGCTGCTGCGCAGTCGCAGCAAACTAGCCGAACAACTTTTTGTTTTATTTTTCGCACACGTTTGTTGTTCGTAATTATTAAAGCTGCGCTGCGCTGCGCTGCTTTGCGCTGCTCTGCGCCCACAACAACAGGCCACGAATTGCGTAGGATAATAAACAGAAACAACAAACAAGCAACACGGACACGGGCACGAGAGCAAACGATACGCATGATCAATGAGAGCAGTGGCCATGTGGCTAGATAGCCGTCTCGCTCTAACGCGCGCATACAACAAGTGCGAAGCAGCGGCATAAAACAAAGGAGCAAAATTGAAAGAAGAAAAAAATGCCAATACATACAATACAATATAAAACAATCAATTTCTTGCATTCCCACCAGTTTTCAATAGAAATTCAATTAATTGTCACTCACCTTATCCAGGCATTTGAGCTCCTCAATGGGATAAACCACCTTTTGGCAACGGGCACAAGTTTTATTCATCTTCTCGCTGTTTCAGTACACTTTCTGAGTGGGAATCGGGGGGGACACACAGATTTTTAGAATTTAGCAACACTTGATACAGTCGATTATTAGTTTCGCATAGCGATCGGCTGGCAAACACAGCTTCAAGAACTATTTGCCAAGAATTGGAATCTATTTGAACTATTGTTGGGTATATGTGTGTGTGGCCAGGATTAACATTTAACACTGCAAAGCTACTGAGATTTGAACAAAAATCTGTGTTACAACTGGATGGCAACTAACTGGTTTGCTTTGTCGCTGATTTTCGTATATATATATATATACATATATACTCACAGACACACGCACGCACACACGAACACACAGTTAACACTTTTTCACTAATTGCAAGCGGGTAAACTTTTAAATATTCAACTGTGGCCGTCTCCGGCTCCGTCTTCGACTCCGAATGCAACTAAGCGACGCGCGCACGACTCCTACTCAGAGAAAGACAACGACAGGTGCTTGTACAGTTGCGCTTTCGAAATGCTGCTAGACGCAATTAGTATTCAACAATTAATGGCAACGATGTTAATGTTTATTAATTAGTGGATTTGTTCAATCGAAAATTTACACGCTGCGCACCCGCATAAACACGTCCGTACCTCGCCGAAACAACAACAATTATGACGCATAACATGCTGTAAACGTTTTGGGGCTTGGAGTATGTTGCGCTCAAATGGTCATGTTAAGGCGCTGAGAGAGAGAACCAAACTGTCTAACATCATGATACTAAAATTATCTGTTAATTCGCTGTTAACTCACTGCAATTGCTATCGTGCAGTGTTGCGAACGAATGCAGTCATTCGATAACACATATGCCGGCTGGCACAGGGTGCTGCACGCAAAAAGCACCCCACTTTTTGTATCCTTGGAGTTTACTATCGAGATTTTTTTTGTAACCACTTCGTGCTCCGTGGGCGGATATACAAATATTCACAAAAAATCATACAAATATCAATTATATAGTTAAGTGAACGAGAAAAGGCTTGCCAAACGTAACGACTTAAGTCGACTTTGCATAAATAACTAAATCAAACGTTAATCAAGAGCAATATTCGCATTTTCTCCAATGTCCTGTGACCTGACTGTGCATAATACTGTGTTCGACCGTCTAGCAATTAATAGAATGTAAAAGGCCACAGTTCATCCATAAGTTTGCATTAAATAGGTGTTATTATACTAAATTAATATTGATAAGTCGCAAAAGTGCTTGAGAAAAACGCAATTTATTGATTATTCAAGCCTGAATCATGCTGCATATTTAAAGGCGTGGACCGTGTAACTAAAGACGCCAAAAAGTAGGCAAATTACCAAAAGAAACACACAACATTGCCGATTGAAAAATCGATAAGCTTGCCGTGAGCGTGTGTATTTGTAAAGCCGGCGGCTGCTATCGACCACAACAACAACAACAACAGGGAGGAGTAACAGGAGCAACATACGAGGGAGAAGTCGAAGGAGGTGCCAAACGAAGACAAGTGGAACCAAGGATTCAATATTGTCTCGCTCAAATGTCAAAAGTCAGCCAGGCAGGACGACAGCGCATGTTGTAGACTCGGACCCACCCTGTCTACAGCATAATTACGTTAAAAAAAAATACAGTACTATTTACCTTCCCCCTGTTAGAGCTGCCCTCCGCGCAGGCAGCAAGCCGCAGCCATTAGACGTTACACGTATGTAACCAACCCGTTTATTATAGCAACCATGCAAACGCTGCGCAAGAAAACGAGTCCTTGTAAATGTAAGTTCCATTTAAAATAGATTATTTAATTAAGAAGCTATCGATAATACACCAAATAACTGGCGGCGCATGACGTGCGTGCTTGATCGTCGTTGGGCCTCTAAGCTAGCAGCTGCTGCGCCGGCGTCGCTGCTGCTGTTGCGGCTATCACTGTTAAGCAAACAACAACAGCGCCTCTCTGTCTCTCTCTCTCTCTCTCCCCCCATCTCTCTGTCCAGATCTCTAAGTTGTGGTTGCTTTTGTGAAATTTGAATGCTTTTGTATGCGTGTGTTATCGATATCAAATTTAAATACCTGCACCAGGTGCTGCATGATGAGCGCGTCTGATCGTTTTTAGTCCGCTTAACTGGCAGCTGCTGCGCCGGCGTCGCTGCTGCTGCTGCTGCAGCCGCTGCTGTCGTTGTCGGCAGGTGGTGCAGCTGCGTTCAGATTTTTAGCAAACAACAACCGTGCGCGCGCTCTCTCTCTCTCGCTCGTTCTCTCTCCATGCAAACAATTTGCTGTTTTAGAATTTTGCATTGAATACACCGCAATATAATAGTAAAATTCCAGTGCTCTTGCGTGTGTGTTAGTTTGTGTTTGTGTTTGTGCTCTGCTCTCGCACTCCCACAGCAGAGGGCGCAGCATCGCGCAGCGCTGTCGTCATTCATTCATTCCCTGAACGCGAATCGTAGCGGCTGCGGATGCGGGCGCTGTCACGCGTTTTGTTACTTTTTCGACATTTTCCGCCAGTGTTGGTTCTTTATTCGTTTTATTCGTTTCTTTTTTAATTAAAGTCCAAAAAAAACGTCGCGCAAATCGTTGCTATTTGTTATTATTGTTTGTGCTTGTGCGCATTGTTGGCCTTTGTGTTTGCCATGGAAATACTCTGAATACCACACACACACATACACACACACACGCACACAGATACACATGGATACACAGATAGAGCATGTTCTGAGCTGAGTTTGTGGCTAGCAAAATGGTCAAGTCGCTTGTCTCCAAGCTCCAAGCATCCTCGAATCTCTCGCTGGCCCAAACCTTCGGCCTTGGCGGCGCCAGCGGCCCGGAGGAGACGAATTACGCAAAACGTTTGTTTGTTTTTCCCTACACACACACACACACATGCAGAGAAAATATGATGGAATATGTATTTTGTGCATTTTTTCAGATCGCAATGATCCCGGTCGTTTCTTTGGGGATGGCGTCCAGTTCAAGGCCAAGCTGATTGGCATTCTGGAGGTGGGCGAGGCGCGCGGCGATCGCATGTGCCAGGAGGCGCTGCAGGATCTGAAGATGGCAATACGCGCCGCCGGCGAGCACAAGCAGCGCATCATCATCCATGTGACCATCGATGGGTTGCGGCTGCGCGACGAGAAGACCAGCGACTCGCTCTACCATCATCCCGTGCACAAGATCTCGTTCATAGCGCAGGATATGACGGATTCGCGTGCGTTTGGCTATATATTTGGATCGCCGGATAGCGGTCATCGGTTCTTTGGCATCAAGACGGACAAGGCGGCCAGCCAGGTGGTGCTGGCCATGCGCGATCTCTTCCAGGTCGTCTTCGAGCTGAAGAAGAAAGAGATTGAAATGGCGCGCCAGCAGATCCAAGGCAAATCCCTGCACGATCATGCCAGCCAGCTGGCCACCTTGTCCTCGCTGAAGGCTGGCCACGGCGAGCTCGCCTCCGGCAGCAGCAGCTCCGCGGCAGCAGCGCATGCTTCCAATCTCAGCATGCTGGGCGCCGGCTCCTCGAACGGCGTCGGCCTCACGCGACTCGGTGTCAATCTCGACGTGAACAAGGGGGCGGGCGGTGCGGCCAAGGAGGTAAGTAGTTGCCCATCTCTATCTCCCCTTTCCATTTATGACTTTTCTTCTCTGCAGATCTCGCCGGAATCCGTGGCGGACCTGGTCGATCTGGAGCAGGAGCTGACATCGCTGCAGCGTGGCATCAGCCAAATGGAGCGCATTACGCCAAACGAACCAGCCATATCACAGGCCGGCGCCGGGCTGACCAAGTCGGCCAGCGAGGATGATCCCTTCGGCGACTCCTTCATCTATGTGCCCTCGTACAACATCTTGCCGCCGCCACCCGACTCCGGACGCACACGCCACAAGCAGCCCAGCAAGACGCCGGAGAGCACAGCTCTGGACACGCTGCTCTCCCCGGTGCCTGGCGCCAGCAGCTCGCCGGCCAACATGCAACAGGATGACGATGATGGCTGGCTGCACGAGCTGCAGCAGCAGAACGATGTCTTTGACACGACCAAGGTGACGGTCACGCCCACGCCCATGTCGGCGGCAGCCGTGCTGGGCAGCCTGCCGATGGCGCCGCTGGCGACCAGGGAATCCTCGGCAACGCCCACGCAACAAATCAGCGAAATCTGCGCAGCGCCCGCAACGACAACAACAACAACAGCTGCCGCCGGCAACGAAGTGGGGTTAAGTGGGGCTCTGACCAGCCTGACAACGGCAGCTGCAGCTGCACCACAAGCAGAGGCAGAAGGGGCGACAACAACAGCAGCGGGAGCAGCGGTCATGTCGGGTGAGTTGTTGAGCATAAAAAGAAGTTCGTTAATAAATGATTGCCACAAGCGGTCAATCTGTAAGAGAGCTGCCATTCACGATGGATGCGAGGGGGCAGGGCGTCTGGTGCGAGCAGGTCTGCGACAATTGCCAGCTGAGACCCAGCAGATGAGCTCAATGAATCGCAGTCAATTGGTCGCATTTCTCGCTTACAGTAAAATTTACTAGCACAAATAGCAAACAAATATATTTATATATCAACTCGGGAGACTTACATGGGGAGGGAGCAGCTGGTAGAACCTATTGAACACCAGAGATAAAGCAAATTGTTAATGAAACTGTTGTTGTTAACTTGAACTGCTTCTGTTAATACGCTAAAATTGGCTGTTTAAGTATGTGGGTCTTAAGTATGTAAAGTCTTGCTGTTAATTCGTTAACATTGGCTGTTAAAGTGTGGGGAAATTTCTGTAAAATGTTTTTAACTTAGCATTTAATTACATGTTGCTCACAGCGCTTCATTTAAATCTTTAATGTGATGTAAAGAAATCTTTACTTAACATTGACTTAACATAGCAAGCATATGTATAATTTAATGTCTCACTTGAGAAGACGGAAGAAACTTTTAAGGCTTAACATTACTTGGTATGTAAAACGTGTACTACTTAGCAGCTCTTTAACATTGTGCGCAAATGTTGGTAACAGCGCTTCATTGCTGTATAAATTGTTTAAACTAGCAGGGATTTGAAACCTGAAGTTCTGTCCTGTTAGTTAAATCCCGAATAGATTTAAGAAGTGTTCCTTCCATCGTGAATGCAGCTCTTTTCAAGGCCTTTTATGTTAATATTTAAACACTTACTAACCCCTAATGCACCGCTCCTTAAGTTGTTTTGTTTGTTGTTGTTTTTGCGCTTCAGTTTGTGGTCTTTATTTAAAGTTCAGTTCAGTTGAGTTTTACTTCGTTTTTCTCTTGAGTTCTCGCACAAGTGCACGCTTCTTTTACTCCTTGGAGTCTCTGTTAATAGCGAGTCTCTCCCTCTCTCTCTCTCTCGCTCTCTCGCTGCTTCTCTCTCTGAAATTGCGTGGCTCGCCAGATGCGTTTACGGATCTGGATCCGCTGGGCATTGGGCGCACCAGGCCCTATGTCGATAAGAAATACTTCTTCCAAGAGCTCAAGAATCCGCCCAAGAAGCTGCTCAAGGAGCTCGGCTCCAGTCAGGGCGATAACTTTGATGATTTTCTCGGTGCCCGCGATGCCTCCCTCTTTGAGGAGACCAACGCAACAATAACAACAACAGCAGCAGCAGCAGCAGCAGCAGAAACTACTAACACAGCATCAGGTACTGACCACGCCCACCACCAATTAGCCCCGTTTACTAACACGGCTAACATTTGCACTTGCACGAATCGCGCAGGAAACGCCGCCAGTTGCAGCAGCAGCAGCAGCACCACAACTAACCCACTAATAACCACCGCCAGCCTTGGGCCCCAGCACCAGCTACTAACAAACAGCTCCCGTTCCCGCTCCCAGCCTAGTCCCACGCCCCCCGCCCACAGCAGCAGCCAGCACCAAACCCACACCCAAACCCACAGCCAAACCCACTCCCAGACCCAAACACCAGTGCCCATCCCGAGCCTTTACCTTGCTCAAGTCGAAGACTTTTCGGCTGCCAGACTAAAACTAATGCTACGTCAAACTGCAGCCTTGTCCATGCCAATTAATCCAGCCATGAACTATTATACCACAGAGCCCAGCACGAGCACGAATACCGTCGAGGAGGATGCTAATCCCGTGCTGCTGCCACGCGACACGGATCCGTTTTCGCCCACGCGCAAGAAGAGCGATCCGGATCCCTTCCAGGACGGCGATCTCTTTGCCAAGCTGGACGCCTTCGAGTTCGATGTGCCACAGCCCACGGTCAGCACAGTTCCAGCTGCCAATGTTTTCAATGGGCCGCTCCAGGTGCAGCTGCCCCCGGAGCAGCAGCAACAACAGCAGCAGCAACAACAGCAGCAGCAGCAGCCGGACGGCTGGCAGGCGGATATCTCGCGCCTGGAGCCGGCGCCCGTGAGCAGCGTGCGTCATCGTCCCACGCCCGTGGCCAGCGTTGTCAATGTGGGCGGTCCGCTGGACGTTATCTCGAGCATTAGCAACAAGAAGATGCCGCATTTGTTTGGGCAGGCGCGCTTCTCCAAACGCGGAGACTCCTCCGCCGGCGTCGGCTCCAGCGTCAATATGCGTCGCCTGCAGGAGAGCGACTCGCTCAGCGAGAACGAGGCGGCGCCGGAGCCGCCGCCACGACCCGACTCCACGCCCTATGCTGAGCCGCCGCCGCTGCCGCCCAAGAAGCAGTTCAGCGATCTGGTCATCAGGCCTACGCCCGCAGCGCCACCTGTTGGCCGCTACGAGTACTTGAACCATGCCAGCAATCAGCTGCGCCGCAGCGCCGACGCGCCGCCCATCCCGTTGCCCTCGCGTCGCGTGGGCCGCTCCGACGGCTGCTTTCCGGGACCGGGACGACCGCGCAAGCCCGGCCACACGGATGACGACTATCTGGCGCCCTTGGGCGGCACGCCGCCGCCGCTGTTGCCGCCACCCACGCAGAGCAGCAGCAGTCGGGCGCGTCCGCAGCGGCAGGCGTCGCTCGGCCGGCCGCAGGACATTTACGAGAACAAGGCCGAGATTCTGCAGGCGGCACAGGCCGCCCACGCCCAGTCGCAGGCTCAGTCGCAGAAGGAGTCGGCCGCTTTGGCGCCGGACATTACGCTGACGCAGCTGCTTACGCTGGGCATGGACGAGCTGGCGCTAAAGCTGAACGTGCCCGCCAGCAAGCTGAGCACCATGACCCTCGTCCAGCTGACGGCCTATCTGTCCGAGTATCTGCAGCTAAGCGGCGACCAAACGCAGCCCAAATCCCGTGCGAGTCCGGCTCCAGCCGCCGCCGTTGGCTCGTCGGCCTCGGCGGTGTTCAAGGTGAACTTTGATCAGCAGACCTCGTTCGTGGCCAAGTTCGACGATACCTTCGGTGAGGATGTGGGCCAGGATGCGTTTGTGGCCAATTTTGCCAACTTCAATGAGGCGCCCGCACTCTCCGCTCCCGCTGTGCCGCCCGCGGATCGTTACGCCGTCTTTCGGGAGATCATCGACCAGGAGCTGCAGCAGCAACAGCAAGAGACGGATCTTATGGGCGATCTAACGCCACCGCCAGTGGACGAAGCCCAACAGGAGCAACTGCAGCAGCAGCAACAGCAGCCGCTGGCACAGCTGGAAATTGATGTGGCCGAGCTGGAGATGGAGCCGGCACCGCCCAAGATAGACACCAAGATTACCGAGGTAGTCGCCCAGGCCAAGGATCGCTATGCGGCGCTGCGCGACATTATTTTGGTGGAGAATCTCTTTGACAAGCCGCCGCCGGCGAGCGCGGCAGCTGCCGTTGCCGAGAAGGATCTGCTGCAGGATCTGTTCAGTGATGAGTTCAACGAGGATCAGGACATACGCCAAATCATGGACAGCAGCCACGATAGACGCGGCCTTGTCGACAGCCGCGGCCTGCCCGCTGAGCCCTCATCCTCGGCCCTGACCGTTGCCGATGATGACGACGACGACGATGACGAGGATGCGGGCGGCGAGAGCAGCATGGACAGCAACGAGAAGGATGCGGAGCCTGTCAGCGCACAGGATCAGTACGAGAAACTATCGACTAGCGCCGAGAAGCCCGAGTTCAAGTCGGAGGAGCAGCTGCCGCCCAAGCAGGACAACAAGTTCCTCACCGTCGTCAGCGCGACGAGCTGTGCCGGCAGAGATGACATCGAAATCGACGAGCTAATGCAGCGCGCCATCTCCAATCTATCGCTGGACTCGCGCGATCGCATTTCCCCGGCCACATCCTCGGCGGCGCCATCGCGCGGCCCCGCCCACAGTCTGCACACGCCCTCGCAGTTTAATGATGTGAGTACCTCGCCCATTCCGCTCCAGAAATCGCCGGCACCGCCGCTGAATCAGGCGGCGGGTGTCTCGCCCGTGGCCTCGCAGCTGTCCGCCGTGTCGCAGCTAATTGACACGGCCACCAAGCAGATGCAGAGCGAACGCGACCGGGATAAGCCGTCGTGGGCCACTTTTGACTCGCCCAAGGTGGCCATCGGGCCGGGCGCTGGCAAGGGCAAGGCACGTCTCACGCTGCCGCCGCCGCCCGCCTCGAATACATCACAGCAGGACACCGCTGAGTCGCCGTGCAGCTCCGATCCGCGCGACGATGCCGGCGGCTGGTCCAAGCAGCAGCAGCAGCGCCGCTGGGCTAAAAAGGAACGCCAGCAGACCTCCTCCTCTTCGCGCGACCTCAGTCCCTGGGACGACGAGACGCCCGACTATCTCAAGCAGCAGCGCCGCGGCCTGCCGCCGCCCACACAGCTGCCACCGCATTCGCATGCCCATGGCTACTACATGCGCCACGCCCGACGCCTCAACTCCTGCGACGAGGACTACGAGTAAGTCGCTTCCAACTCTCCCAATTTTTTCTTAACTCATGCGTTCTCTGAACTTGCAGCTACGACGCCGAGTTCTGCGCTCGCCGAGATCGGGAACAGACGCAACGCAAATTCAAGCACGGACTCTCACGCAGCAGGGACAACTTTGAACTGGGTGGGTCTCACTTTTCAAAGAGCCTCTTCTTATCTGACCAATCACTTAACTTCTTCGATTCTCAATTGTAGACTCGCCCAGCTGGTACCATCATCCGGCACATCACACCTGGTCCCCGCAGGAGATTGAGCAGGGCGTGCGCGCGCGTTCCTTTGAGCGCAGCGCCTACGAGCGCTCCAGCTACGGCCCGCCGGCGCCCATGTACGACAAGCGCGGCCAGCCGCTGCCACGGGAGCGGGAGCGGGAACGCGAACGCTCCAAGTATCGGGAGCGCGAGTACAGGGACTATGCGCGTCCGGGCTATGACTTTGACTACGAGAACGTCTACGAGGAGCGACGCTCGCCCATGGGTCTGGGCTATAAATCGCGGCCAGACTATCTGTACGAGCGGGACAGGGACAGGGACAGAGAGAGGGAACGGGAGCGGGAGCGCAAGTCATTCGATCGCGAGAGCGTCGAGTCCTTCGAGAGCTCGACACGACGGCGACGCAGCTTCGGCAGCGGCGGCGACGCCTACGGCAGCCTGGACAGTCGCGACGACTATCGCGAACGGGATCGGGAGTTGAAGACGCGATCGCTGCGCAAACCGGCCACGTCGTCTGCCAAGCTGCGCGTCGCCGGCGACATTGACTACGAACAGGACTCGGAGCAGGACTTTCAAAGGCAACGCAGCCTGCAGCGACCCAGCCAGCTGGGAGGCGACGTGGTGCCAGGCGCACCACAGCGCTTGCGCAAGAGCAGCGGCTCCAGTCCCTGGGATGGTGAGGGTAAGTTTACTTGAGGAACTTCAAGCATGCGCATATAAAAACTCCCCTTCACAGAGCCCACGCTACCTGGCCAGAAGTCCTGGAAGCGTCCAGCAAGCGCTGCGGAAACGGAGCGCCGCCTGGCCGAGAGCCGACGTGCCGCGGCGCTGGCGCAGACGCCCTCCGATGGCGAGAAGGATCGCAGGTATGCGGTGCTGACAAACTGCTAAAACTCGATACTTTATACTTGATCCGCTTGCAGATTCCGCAAGAAGGCGCGCGCACGCAGCACCAAGGATTTGGCCACCGTGGGCGCACGATATGGCAGTGGGCGTGGCGTGCAACGCGACAATTACGACTACATCAGTTGCCAGCGCAACGATAACGATGACGACGACGATGACGACGAGGACTATGTGGATGATGAGCCGCCCACAGACGAGGATAAATTTGAGCGTCTGAATCGACGTCGCCACGAGATGCATCAGCGTATGCTGGAGAGCGAGCGCAGGCAGCAGGAGCGGCACGCGCCCGGCCTGGCCAAGCTGCCTGGACAGAATCGGACACGCAGCACAGCCGGCGGCGGCGGTGGCGGCGTTAATAGCGACTATGGCTTCGTGGACAGCTACGAGCAAACGCCCACGCCCCGATCGAATGCCAGCAGCACTGCGGTCATGATGAGCGGCGGCGAATCATCTGCTGGCGTTGGCGGCGGAGTCGGCGGTGGCACCAAATTCAATTTTGACGATGGCTTCGAGTCGGACTTCAATCAGAGCTCGCCACCGCCAGCGCCCGCTGGCACTGCGTCCAGTTGCAATTCCACGCCCGCTGGGCTCATCTCGGCTAGCAGCACGCTCGGCTCCAAATCGCTGTTTCGCTTCTCCAATGACTTCTCGGAGCGTGAGAAGCTGCAGCAACAGCAGCAGCAACAGCGGGATGGCAACTTCGAGCTGGAGGCGGCGCCCAGCTCGACGCCCCCGATAACCCAGAAGCTGCGTTTCGATGATAACGTAAAGGTGTCGCAGTTCGATGATGCCGCTTTCGAGGATGACTTTGCAAAGGCGTCCTTCGACTTTGACAAGGAGCAGTCGTCGCCGGCAGCGCCCTCTGCCTCGAGCCGGAAGCAGAACATGCGCAGCAGTCGGCTGCAGCAGCGTCAAGAGCTAATCAAGAAATCCGAATCAGTGAATATATTCGCCAAAAAACAGGAGGATCCCTTCGAGGATGACGAATTCTTCAAGTCACCCGACGAACCGGTGCTGCCCGGCCAAGAGGACGACGCCAACAGCGCGGATGCCAACAAGTTCCAGTGGAACGAGGACAACAACTTTGCCAAGTTCGATGAAAACATGTGATTTGATCAACTCTTCGCCAAGGCATCCAGCACAGCCATCGCAGAGCAGCCGGAGAGCGACGGCGGCAACTACGCCGAAATCGATGTCATCAACGATGGCGACTTCTACTACTTGACCAATCTGAATCACTACTATCAGGAGCAGCGGCAGCAGGCGCTGCACCAGCAGCGCCAGCATGACTACATTAATGTGCCCCGGATGCAAACCAAAGCCACATCCACCACTAACAGTCCCTGGCACGAGCTCCACAACAACAACAACAATAAGAACAAGTCCAAGTGCAGGGTCAAGCTAAAGTCGCTGCAGCTGCTGCGCCAGCCAAGCAAATGGAAACTGAAACGCTCCTTCGATGAGATTGTCAAGTGTCTGATTATAGCCTCATCCGAGCATGTTTACGATTACGATGTCCTTTGGTAGGGTGGTGTCGCCAAGCGCCAACTCGGCGAGCAAGTCGTATTCCCCCGTCTACTTCTAATCCAATAATTGTCTGTCTGTTTGTCTAGTCAAATTTATTGCCATATACTATATATATCTCCTAAACAATAGACTGTGATTTTATGTACATTCTGTTTGGTCAAAACGAAAAGTTAGAACGACTTGCTACGACGAGGCTACCCAACGCTAGAGGGCGCTGCAGAACATCAGCTGTTATTATTAGCTAATAATATGAATTCAAGTCAAGTTTGTATATATATTGAGAGATTTGCAACTATTCAACAAAACTAACCTAGTTATTTATGCTAAACTTAATTCGATAACAGATAACGATAACGATTACGATTACGATAACAATTACGATAACTTATATGATCTGTTCAATTGAACGTTTGTTACGTACATTATTCGAATCCAAATACTCATCCTCCAAGTAACGAAAGCAACTAATTAATGCCTATGCTAAATGTCGTCTAGCTTAGTATTATTATTATTACTATAACTATTATCATCAAGAATAACTATCCAAAGTGCATACTACATATAAATCGTCTAACATACCATACGAATTGTAACTAGCCTAAAGTGTTTATTATTTAACTACATATATAGACATAATACACACTATATTAAAGCGCCTATAACAAGACGAACAACTGAACGAACAACAGGTAACACAGGTAACCAAGCAGCTATCAAATATTGAGATATATATACCTACTATACCAGATATAAATTTATACGATACGAATACAATAGTTAATATTATTATGGTATATTTGTTCTATCAATTAAAATGTGTACCGAGCAGACAAAGCTTACATCTTTTTACTTTTAAATACTTCTCATAAGCTTAATTAATTAATATTAATTCGTATAATTATAATATTTATTAATTATATGAATAATCCAGAGCACGCTCGGAAAAAAAAGGTGGAAGACTGAAACGTACTTCGCCCAGGCAAATCAGAGTAATATCTGTACGTATTTATATATTTACCATGTTTATTGAGTTCTTATATTTTGTTTAATTTCGCAGCTAGGTTTTATTTTCCCTTAAAGTTTAGTTCAGGCATAACATTCTAAAATCAGACGATATTTACCCGAGATATTCGAAAAAAATGATCAACAAAGTTTTGATTTTCGAACCGACCCTTGCTTATTTTTCGATTTGGGTCAAAATTTAGATTTTTCTTTTTTTGATGCCAATCGATAGTACTGATTCTTACGAGTCCAAAATAATGTAAAACTCCGAAATCGGGCATTATTTGGCCGATATATTCCAAAAAAATCATCATTAAAACGACATAACTCCGCGGGAGATATGACGTTCCAAAACGACATAACTCCCGCGGAGTTATGTCGTTTTAATCTGCTTAAGTACCAGGCGAGCAGAAATGCCCAGAAGGTCGATGAGCGCTGTAAGGCAGCTGTTAAACAATAGCTGCAGCTGCAGCTAATGTGAAAGGGCTCCTAAAAGAAATAACATTCCAAAATCAGACGATATTTACCCGAGATATTCCAAAAAAACTTTCAAACAAGTTTTGATTTTCGAACCGACCCAGATTTTGAGTAAAAACGTTATGTAACCCCTTGCTGTTTTGGTCGATTTTGGTCAAAATTTAGATTTTCAACTTTTGAACGCCAATCGATAGTGTTGATCCTTACGAGTCAAAAATGGTATATCATTCCAAAATCGGACGTTATTTGGCCGAGATATTCAATAAAATCAATAAAATCATCAGAAAAGGTTGACTTTACAAACGAATCGATTTTTGGTCAACAACTTTTTTTAAGCCATCGATTTTTGATTTGTTTGAATGCAAATTGAAAGTAGGGATCCTTACGAATTGAAAAAGGTATAACATTCTAAAATCAGACGATATTTACCCGAGATATTCGAAAAAAATGATCAAAAAAGTTTTGATTTTCGAACCGACCCCGATTTTAAGAAAAAACGTGATGTAACCCCTTGCTTATTTTTCGATTTGGGTCAAAATTTAGATTTTTCTTTTTTTGATGCCAATCGATAGTACTGATTCTTACGAGTCCAAAATAATGTAAAACTCCGAAATCGGGCATTATTTGGCCGATATATTCCAAAAAAATCATCATTAAAACGACATAACTCCGCGGGAGATATGACGTTCCAAAACGACATAACTCCCGCGGAGTTATGTCGTTTTAATCTGCTTAAGTACCAGGCGAGCAGAAATGCCCAGAAGGTCGATGAGCGCTGTAAGGCAGCTGTTAAACAATAGCTGCAGCTGCAGCTAATGTGAAAGGGCTCCTAAAAGAAATAACATTCCAAAATCAGACGATATTTACCCGAGATATTCCAAAAAAACTTTCAAACAAGTTTTGATTTTCGAACCGACCCAGATTTTGAGTAAAAACGTTATGTAACCCCTTGCTGTTTTGGTCGATTTTGGTCAAAATTTAGATTTTCAACTTTTGAACGCCAATCGATAGTGTTGATCCTTACGAGTCAAAAATGGTATATCATTCCAAAATCGGACGTTATTTGGCCGAGATATTCAATAAAATCATCAGAAAAGGTTGACTTTACAAACGAATCGATTTTTGGTCAACAACTTTTTTTTAGCCATCGATTTTTGATTTGTTTGAATGCAAATTGAAAGTAGGGATCCTTACGAATTGAAAAAGGTATAACATTCTAAAATCAGACGATATTTACCCGAGATATTCCAAAAAAACCTTCAAGAAAGTTTTGATTTTCGAACCGACCCAGATTTTGAAAAAAAACGTGATGTAACCCCTTGCTGTTTTGGTCGATTTTGGTCAAAATTTAGATTTTCAATTTTTGAACGCCAATCGATAGTATTAATCCTTACGAGTCAAAAATGGTATATCATTCCAAAATCGGACGTTATTTGGCCGAGATATTCAATAAAATCATCAGAAAAGGTTGACTTTACAAACGAATCGATTTTTGGTCAACAACTTTTTTTAAGCCATCGATTTTTGATTTGTTTGAATGCAAATTGAAAGTAGGGATCCTTACGAATTGAAAAAGGTATAACATTCTAAAATCAGACGATATTTACCCGAGATATTCGAAAAAAATGATCAAAAAAGTTTTGATTTTCGAACCGACCCCGATTTTAAGAAAAAACGTGATGTAACCCCTTGCTTATTTTTCGATTTGGGTCAAAATTTACATTTTTCTTTTTTTGATGCCAATCGATAGTACTGATTCTTACGAGTCCAAAATAATGTAAAACTCCGAAATCGGGCATTATTTGGCCGATATATTCCAAAAAAATCATCATTAAAACGACATAACTCCGCGGGAGATATGACGTTCCAAAACGACATAACTCCCGCGGAGTTATGTCGTTTTAATCTGCTTAAGTACCAGGCGAGCAGAAATGCCCAGAAGGTCGATGAGCGCTGTAAGGCAGCTGTTAAACAATAGCTGCAGCTGCAGCTAATGTGAAAGGGCTCCTAAAAGAAATAACATTCCAAAATCAGACGATATTTACCCGAGATATTCCAAAAAAACTTTCAAACAAGTTTTTTTTCGAACCGACCCAGATTTTGAGTAAAAACGTTATGTAACCCCTTGCTGTTTTGGTCGATTTTGGTCAAAATTTAGATTTTCAACTTTTGAACGCCAATCGATAGTGTTGATCCTTACGAGTCAAAAATGGTATATCATTCCAAAATCGGACGTTTTTTGGCCCAGATATTCAATAAAATCATCAGAAAAGGTTGACTTTACAAACGAATCGATTTTTGGTCAACAACTTTTTTTAAGCCATCGATTTTTGATTTGTTTGAATGCAAATTGAAAGTAGGGATCCTTACGAATTGAAAAAGGTATAACATTCTAAAATCAGACGATATTTACCCGAGATATTCGAAAAAAATGATCAAAAAAGTTTTGATTTTCGAACCGACCCCGATTTTAAGAAAAAACGTGATGTAACCCCTTGCTTATTTTTCGATTTGGGTCAAAATTTAGATTTTTCTTTTTTTGATGCCAATCGATAGTACTGATTCTTACGAGTCCAAAATAATGTAAAACTCCGAAATCGGGCATTATTTGGCCGATATATTCCAAAAAAATCATCATTAAAACGACATAACTCCGCGGGAGATATGACGTTCCAAAACGACATAACTCCCGCGGAGTTATGTCGTTTTAATCTGCTTAAGTACCAGGCGAGCAGAAATGCCCAGAAGGTCGATGAGCGCTGTAAGGCAGCTGTTAAACAATAGCTGCAGCTGCAGCTAATGTGAAAGGGCTCCTAAAAGAAATAACATTCCAAAATCAGACGATATTTACCCGAGATATTCCAAAAAAACTTTCAAACAAGTTTTTTTTCGAACCGACCCAGATTTTGAGTAAAAACGTTATGTAACCCCTTGCTGTTTTGGTCGATTTTGGTCAAAATTTAGATTTTCAACTTTTGAACGCCAATCGATAGTGTTGATCCTTACGAGTCAAAAATGGTATATCATTCCAAAATCGGACGTTATTTGGCCGAGATATTCAATAAAATCAATAAAATCATCAGAAAAGGTTGACTTTACAAACGAATCGATTTTTGGTCAACAACTTTTTTTAAGCCATCGATTTTTGATTTGTTTGAATGCAAATTGAAAGTAGGGATCCTTACGAATTGAAAAAGGTATAACATTCTAAAATCAGACGATATTTACCCGAGATATTCGAAAAAAATGATCAAAAAAGTTTTGATTTTCGAACCGACCCCGATTTTAAGAAAAAACGTTATGTAACCCCTTGCTGTTTTGGTCGATTTTGGTCAAAATTTAGATTTTCAACTTTTGAACGCCAATCGATAGTGTTGATCCTTACGAGTCAAAAATGGTATATCATTCCAAAATCGGACGTTATTTGGCCGAGATATTCAATAAAATCAATAAAATCATCAGAAAAGGTTGACTTTACAAACGAATCGATTTTTGGTCAACAACTTTTTTTAAGCCATCAATTTTTGATTTGTTTGAATGCAAATTGAAAGTAGGGATCCTTACGAATTGAAAAAGGTATAACATTCTAAAATCAGACGATATTTACCCGAGATATTCCAAAAAAAACTTTCAAACAAGTTTTGATTTTCGAACCGACCCAGATTTTGAGTAAAAACGTTATGTAACCCCTTGCTGTTTTGGTCGATTTTGGTCAAAATTTAGATTTTCAATTTTTGAACTCCAATCGATAGTATTGATCCTTACGAGTCAAAAATGGTATATCATTCCAAAATCGGACGTTATTTGGCCGAGATATTCAATAAAATCATCAGAAAAGGTTGACTTTACAAACGAATCGATTTTTGGTCAACAACTTTTTTTAAGCCATCAATTTTTGATTTGTTTGAATGCAAATTGAAAGTAGGGATCCTTACGAATTGAAAAAGGTATAACATTCTAAAATCAGACGATATTTACCCGAGATATTCCAAAAAAACCTTCAAGAAAGTTTTGATTTTCGAACCGACCCAGATTTTGAAAAAAAACGTGATGTAACCCCTTGCTGTTTTGGTCGATTTTGGTCAAAATTTAGATTTTCAATTTTTGAACGCCAATCGATAGTATTAATCCTTACGAGTCAAAAATGGTATATCATTCCAAAATCGGACGTTATTTGGCCGAGATATTCAATAAAATCATCAGAAAAGGTTGACTTTACAAACGAATCGATTTTTGGTCAACAACTTTTTTTAAGCCATCGATTTTTGATTTGTTTGAATGCAAATTGAAAGTAGGGATCCTTACGAATTGAAAAAGGTATAACATTCTAAAATCAGACGATATTTACCCGAGATATTCGAAAAAAATGATCAAAAAAGTTTTGATTTTCGAACCGACCCCGATTTTAAGAAAAAACGTGATGTAACCCCTTGCTTATTTTTCGATTTGGGTCAAAATTTACATTTTTCTTTTTTTGATGCCAATCGATAGTACTGATTCTTACGAGTCCAAAATAAAGTAAAACTCCGAAATCGGGCATTATTTGGCCGAGATATTCCAAAAAATCATCAAAAAAGGCAAACTCTACAAACTAATTGATTTTTGGTCAACAACTTTTTTTAGCCCTTTGATTTTTAATTTGTTTGAATGCCAACTGATAGTAGGGATCCGTACGAGTTCAAAAAGGTATAACATTCCAAAATCAGACGATATTTACCCGAGATATTCGAAAAAAATGATCAACAAAGTTTTGATTTTCGAACCGACCCCGATTTTAAGAAAAAACGTGATGTAACCCCTTGCTTATTTTTCGATTTGGGTCAAAATTTAGATTTTTCTTTTTTTGATGCCAATCGATAGTACTGATTCTTACGAGTCCAAAATAATGTAAAACTCCGAAATCGGGCATTATTTGGCCGATATATTCCAAAAAAATCATCATTAAAACGACATAACTCCGCGGGAGATATGACGTTCCAAAACGACATAACTCCCGCGGAGCTATGTCGTTTTAATCTGCTTAAGTACCAGGCGAGCAGAAATGCCCAGAAGGTCGATGAGCGCTGTAAGGCAGCTGTTAAACAATAGCTGCAGCTGCAGCTAATGTGAAAGGGCTCCTAAAAGAAATAACATTCCAAAATCAGACGATATTTACCCGAGATATTCCAAAAAAACCTTCAAGAAAGTTTTGATTTTCGAACCGACCCAGATTTTGAGTAAAAACGTTATGTAACCCCTTGCTGTTTTGGTCGATTTTGGTCAAAATTTAGATTTTCAATTTTTGAACTCCAATCGATAGTATTGATCCTTACGAGTCAAAAATGGTATATCATTCCAAAATCGGACGTTATTTGGCCGAGATATTCAATAAAATCATCAGAAAAGGTTGACTTTACAAACGAATCGATTTTTGGTCAACAACTTTTTTTAAGCCATCAATTTTTGATTTGTTTGAATGCAAATTGAAAGTAGGGATCCTTACGAATTGAAAAAGGTATAACATTCTAAAATCAGACGATATTTACCCGAGATATTCGAAAAAAATGATCAAAAAAGTTTAGATTTTCGAACCGACCCCGATTTTAAGAAAAAACGTGATGTAACCCCTTGCTTATTTTTCGATTTGGGTCAAAATTTAGATTTTTCTTTTTTTGATGCCAATCGATAGTACTGATTCTTACGAGTCCAAAATAATGTAAAACTCCGAAATCGGGCATTATTTGGCCGATATATTCCAAAAAAATCATCATTAAAACGACATAACTCCGCGGGAGATATGACGTTCCAAAACGACATAACTCCCGCGGAGTTATGTCGTTTTAATCTGCTTAAGTACCAGGCGAGCAGAAATGCCCAGACGGTCGATGAGCGCTGTAAGGCAGCTGTTAAACAATAGCTGCAGCTGCAGCTAATGTGAAAGGGCTCCTAAAAGAAATAACATTCCAAAATCAGACGATATTTACCCGAGATATTCCAAAAAAACTTTCAAACAAGTTTTTTTTCGAACCGACCCAGATTTTGAGTAAAAACGTTATGTAACCCCTTGCTGTTTTGGTCGATTTTGGTCAAAATTTAGATTTTCAACTTTTGAACGCCAATCGATAGTGTTGATCCTTACGAGTCAAAAATGGTATATCATTCCAAAATCGGACGTTATTTGGCCGAGATATTCAATAAAATCAATAAAATCATCAGAAAAGGTTGACTTTACAAACGAATCGATTTTTGGTCAACAACTTTTTTTAAGCCATCGATTTTTGATTTGTTTGAATGCAAATTGAAAGTAGGGATCCTTACGAATTGAAAAAGGTATAACATTCTAAAATCAGACGATATTTACCCGAGATATTCGAAAAAAATGATCAAAAAAGTTTTGATTTTCGAACCGACCCCGATTTTAAGAAAAAACGTTATGTAACCCCTTGCTGTTTTGGTCGATTTTGGTCAAAATTTAGATTTTCAACTTTTGAACGCCAATCGATAGTGTTGATCCTTACGAGTCAAAAATGGTATATCATTCCAAAATCGGACGTTATTTGGCCGAGATATTCAATAAAATCAATAAAATCATCAGAAAAGGTTGACTTTACAAACGAATCGATTTTTGGTCAACAACTTTTTTTAAGCCATCGATTTTTGATTTGTTTGAATGCAAATTGAAAGTAGGGATCCTTACGAATTGAAAAAGGTATAACATTCTAAAATCAGACGATATTTACCCGAGATATTCGAAAAAAATGATCAAAAAAGTTTTGATTTTCGAACCGACCCCGATTTTAAGAAAAAACGTGATGTAACCCCTTGCTTATTTTTCGATTTGGGTCAAAATTTAGATTTTTCTTTTTTTGATGCCAATCGATAGTACTGATTCTTACGAGTCCAAAATAATGTAAAACTCCGAAATCGGGCATTATTTGGCCGATATATTCCAAAAAAATCATCATTAAAACGACATAACTCCGCGGGAGATATGACGTTCCAAAACGACATAACTCCCGCGGAGTTATGTCGTTTTAATCTGCTTAAGTACCAGGCGAGCAGAAATGCCCAGAAGGTCGATGAGCGCTGTAAGGCAGCTGTTAAACAATAGCTGCAGCTGCAGCTAATGTGAAAGGGCTCCTAAAAGAAATAACATTCCAAAATCAGACGATATTTACCCGAGATATTCCAAAAAAACCTTCAAGAAAGTTTTGATTTTCGAACCGACCCAGATTTTGAGTAAAAACGTTATGTAACCCCTTGCTGTTTTGGTCGATTTTGGTCAAAATTTAGATTTTCAATTTTTGAACTCCAATCGATAGTATTGATCCTTACGAGTCAAAAATGGTATATCATTCCAAAATCGGACGTTATTTGGCCGAGATATTCAATAAAATCATCAGAAAAGGTTGACTTTACAAACGAATCGATTTTTGGTCAACAACTTTTTTTAAGCCATCAATTTTTGATTTGTTTGAATGCAAATTGAAAGTAGGGATCCTTACGAATTGAAAAAGGTATAACATTCTAAAATCAGACGATATTTACCCGAGATATTCGAAAAAAATGATCAAAAAAGTTTAGATTTTCGAACCGACCCCGATTTTAAGAAAAAACGTGATGTAACCCCTTGCTTATTTTTCGATTTGGGTCAAAATTTAGATTTTTCTTTTTTTGATGCCAATCGATAGTACTGATTCTTACGAGTCCAAAATAATGTAAAACTCCGAAATCGGGCATTATTTGGCCGAGATATTCCAAAAAATCATCAAAAAAGGCAAACTCTACAAACTAATTGATTTTTGGTCAACAACTTTTTTTAGCCCTTGATTTTTAATTTGTTTGAATGCCAACTGATAGTAGGGATCCGTACGAGCTCAAAAAGGTATAACATTCCAAAATCAGACGATATTTACCCGAGATATTCGAAAAAAATGATCAAAAAAGTTTTGATTTTCGAACCGACCCCGATTTTAAGAAAAAACGTGATGTAACCCCTTGCTTATTTTTCCAAAAAACTTTCAAACAAGTTTTGATTTTCGAACCGACCCAGATTTTGAGTAAAAACGTTATGTAACCCCTTGCTGTTTTGGTCGATTTTGGTCAAAATTTAGATTTTCAATTTTTGAACTCCAATCGATAGTATTGATCCTTACGAGTCAAAAATGGTATATCATTCCAAAATCGGACGTTATTTGGCCGAGATATTCAATAAAATCATCAGAAAAGGTTGACTTTACAAACGAATCGATTTTTGGTCAACAACTTTTTTTAAGCCATCGATTTTTGATTTGTTTGAATGCAAATTGAAAGTAGGGATCCTTACGAATTGAAAAAGGTATAACATTCTAAAATCAGACGATATTTACCCGAGATATTCGAAAAAAATGATCAAAAAAGTTTTGATTTTCGAACCGACCCCGATTTTAAGAAAAAACGTGATGTAACCCCTTGCTTATTTTTCGATTTGGGTCAAAATTTAGATTTTTCTTTTTTTGATGCCAATCGATAGTACTGATTCTTACGAGTCCAAAATAATGTAAAACTCCGAAATCGGGCATTATTTGGCCGATATATTCCAAAAAAATCATCATTAAAACGACATAACTCCGCGGGAGATATGACGTTCCAAAACGACATAACTCCCGCGGAGTTATGTCGTTTTAATCTGCTTAAGTACCAGGCGAGCAGAAATGCCCAGAAGGTCGATGAGCGCTGTAAGGCAGCTGTTAAACAATAGCTGCAGCTGCAGCTAATGTGAAAGGGCTCCTAAAAGAAATAACATTCCAAAATCAGACGATATTTACCCGAGATATTCCAAAAAAACCTTCAAGAAAGTTTTGATTTTCGAACCGACCCCGATTTTGAGAAAAAACGTGATGTAACCCCTTGCTGTTTTGGTCGATTTTGGTCAAAATTTAGATTTTCAATTTTTGAACGCCAATCGATAGTATTAATCCTTACGAGTCAAAAATGGTATATCATTCCAAAATCGGACGTTATTTGGCCGAGATATTCAATAAAATCATCAGAAAAGGTTGACTTTACAAACGAATCGATTTTTGGTCAACAACTTTTTTTAAGCCATCAATTTTTGATTTGTTTGAATGCAAATTGAAAGTAGGGATCCTTACGAATTGAAAAAGGTATAACATTCTAAAATCAGACGATATTTACCCGAGATATTCGAAAAAAATGATCAAAAAAGTTTAGATTTTCGAACCGACCCCGATTTTAAGAAAAAACGTGATGTAACCCCTTGCTTATTTTTCGATTTGGGTCAAAATTTAGATTTTTCTTTTTTTGATGCCAATCGATAGTACTGATTCTTACGAGTCCAAAATAATGTAAAACTCCGAAATCGGGCATTATTTGGCCGAGATATTCCAAAAAATCATCAAAAAAGGCAAACTCTACAAACTAATTGATTTTTGGTCAACAACTTTTTTTAGCCCTTGATTTTTAATTTGTTTGAATGCCAACTGATAGTAGGGATCCGTACGAGCTCAAAAAGGTATAACATTCCAAAATCAGACGATATTTACCCGAGATATTCGAAAAAAATGATCAAAAAAGTTTTGATTTTCGAACCGACCCCGATTTTAAGAAAAAACGTGATGTAACCCCTTGCTTATTTTTCCAAAAAACTTTCAAACAAGTTTTGATTTTCGAACCGACCCAGATTTTGAGTAAAAACGTTATGTAACCCCTTGCTGTTTTGGTCGATTTTGGTCAAAATTTAGATTTTCAATTTTTGAACTCCAATCGATAGTATTGATCCTTACGAGTCAAAAATGGTATATCATTCCAAAATCGGACGTTATTTGGCCGAGATATTCAATAAAATCATCAGAAAAGGTTGACTTTACAAACGAATCGATTTTTGGTCAACAACTTTTTTTAAGCCATCAATTTTTGATTTGTTTGAATGCAAATTGAAAGTAGGGATCCTTACGAATTGAAAAAGGTATAACATTCTAAAATCAGACGATATTTACCCGAGATATTCGAAAAAAATGATCAAAAAAGTTTAGATTTTCGAACCGACCCCGATTTTAAGAAAAAACGTGATGTAACCCCTTGCTTATTTTTCGATTTGGGTCAAAATTTAGATTTTTCTTTTTTTGATGCCAATCGATAGTACTGATTCTTACGAGTCCAAAATAATGTAAAACTCCGAAATCGGGCATTATTTGGCCGAGATATTCCAAAAAAATCATCATTAAAAAGACATAACTCCGCGGGAGATATGACGTTCCAAAACGACATAACTCCCGCGGAGTTATGTCGTTTTAATCTGCTTAAGTACCAGGCGAGCAGAAATGCCCAGAAGGTCGATGAGCGCTGTAAGGCAGCTGTTAAACAATAGCTGCAGCTGCAGCTAATGTGAAAGGGCTCCTAAAAGAAATAACATTCCAAAATCAGACGATATTTACCCGAGATATTCCAAAAAAACTTTCAAACAAGTTTTTTTTTCGAACCGACCCAGATTTTGAGTAAAAACGTTATGTAACCCCTGGCTGTTTTGGTCGATTTTGGTCAAAATTTAGATTTTCAACTTTTGAACGCCAATCGATAGTGTTGATCCTTACGAGTCAAAAATGGTATATCATTCCAAAATCGGACGTTATTTGGCCGAGATATTCAATAAAATCAATAAAATCATCAGAAAAGGTTGACTTTACAAACGAATCGATTTTTGGTCAACAACTTTTTTTAAGCCATCGATTTTTGATTTGTTTGAATGCAAATTGAAAGTAGGGATCCTTACGAATTGAAAAAGGTATAACATTCTAAAATCAGACGATATTTACCCGAGATATTCGAAAAAAATGATCAAAAAAGTTTTGATTTTCGAACCGACCTAGATTTTGAGAAAAAACGTGATGTAACCCCTTGCTTATTTTTCGATTTGGGTCAAAATTTACATTTTTCTTTTTTTTGATGCCAATCGATAGTACTGATTCTTACGAGTCCAAAATAATGTAAAACTCCGAAATCGGGCATTATTTGGCCGAAATATTCCAAAAAATCATCAAAAAAGGCAAACTCTACAAACTAATTGATTTTTGGTCAACAACTTTAGCCCTTTGATTTTTAATTTGTTTGAATGCCAACTGATAGTAGGGATCCGTACGAGTTCAAAAAGGTATAACATTCCAAAATCAGACGATATTTACCCGAGATATTCGAAAAAAATGATCAAAAAAGTTTTGATTTTCGAACCGACCCCGATTTTAAGAAAAAACGTGATGTAACCCCTTGCTTATTTTTCGATTTGGGTCAAAATTTAGATTTTTCTTTTTTTGATGCCAATCGATAGTACTGATTCTTACGAGTCCAAAATAATGTAAAACTCCGAAATCGGGCATTATTTGGCCGAGATATTCCAAAAAATCATCAAAAAAGGCAAACTCTACAAACTAATTGATTTTTGGTCAACAACTTTAGCCCTTTGATTTTTAATTTGTTTGAATGCCAACTGATAGTAGGGATCCGTACGAGTTCAAAAAGGTATAACATTCCAAAATCAGACGATATTTACCCGAGATATTCGAAAAAAATGATCAACAAAGTTTTGATTTTCGAACCGACCCCGATTTTAAGAAAAAACGTGATGTAACCCCTTGCTGTTTTGGTCGATTTTGGTCAAAATTTAGATTTTTAATTTTTGAACGCCAATCGATAGTATTGATCCTTACGAGTCAAAAATGGTATATCATTCCAAAATCGGCTGTTATTTGGCCGAGATATTCAGTAAAATCATCAGAAAAGGTTGACTTTACAAACGAATCGATTTTTGGTCAATTACTTTTTTTAAGCCATCGATTTTTGATTTGTTTGAATGCAAATTGAAAGTAGGGATCCTTACGAATCGAAAAAGGTATAACATACTAAAATCAGACGATATTTACCCGAGATATTCCAAAAAATTGATCAAAAAAGTTTTGATTTTCGAACCGACCCTGATTTTGAGAAAAAACGTGATGTAACCCCTTGCTGTTTTGGTCGATTTCTCCGCGCGGAGATATAACGTTCCAAAACGACATAACAAAACAGCAAGGGGTTACATCACGTTTTTTCTCAATATCGGGGTCGGTTCGAAAATCAAAACTTTTTTGAAAGTTTTTTTGGAATATCTCGGGTAAATATCGTCTGATTTTAGAATGTTATACCTTTTTCAATTCGTAAGGATCCCTACTTTCAATTTGCATTCAAACAAATAAAAAATCGATGGCTTAAAAAAAGTTGTTGACCAAAAATCGATTCGTTTGTAAAGTCAACCTTTTCTGATGATTTTATTGATTTTATTGAATATCTCGGCCAAATAACGTCCGATTTTGGAATGATATACCATTTTTGACTCGTAAGGATCAATACTATCGATTGGCGTTCAAAAATTGAAAATCTAAATTTTGACCAAAATCGACCAAAACAGCAAGGGGTTACATCACGTTTTTTCTCAAAATCAGGGTCGGTTCGAAAATCAAAACTTTTTTGATCAATTTTTTGGAATATCTCGGGTAAATATCGTCTGATTTTAGTATGTTATACCTTTTTCGATTCGTAAGGATCCCTACTTTCAATTTGCATTCAAACAAATCAAAAATCGATGGCTTAAAAAAAGTAATTGACCAAAAATCGATTCGTTTGTAAAGTCAACCTTTTCTGATGATTTTACTGAATATCTCGGCCAAATAACAGCCGATTTTGGAATGATATACCATTTTTGACTCGTAAGGATCAATACTATCGATTGGCGTTCAAAAATTAAAAATCTAAATTTTGACCAAAATCGACCAAAACAGCAAGGGGTTACATCACGTTTTTTCTTAAAATCGGGGTCGGTTCGAAAATCAAAACTTTGTTGATCATTTTTTTCGAATATCTCGGGTAAATATCGTCTGATTTTGGAATGTTATACCTTTTTGAACTCGTACGGATCCCTACTATCAGTTGGCATTCAAACAAATTAAAAATCAAAGGGCTAAAGTTGTTGACCAAAAATCAATTAGTTTGTAGAGTTTGCCTTTTTTGATGATTTTTTGGAATATCTCGGCCAAATAATGCCCGATTTCGGAGTTTTACATTATTTTGGACTCGTAAGAATCAGTACTATCGATTGGCATCAAAAAAAGAAAAATCTAAATTTTGACCCAAATCGAAAAATAAGCAAGGGGTTACATCACGTTTTTTCTTAAAATCGGGGTCGGTTCGAAAATCAAAACTTTTTTGATCATTTTTTTCGAATATCTCGGGTAAATATCGTCTGATTTTGGAATGTTATACCTTTTTGAACTCGTACGGATCCCTACTATCAGTTGGCATTCAAACAAATTAAAAATCAAAGGGCTAAAGTTGTTGACCAAAAATCAATTAGTTTGTAGAGTTTGCCTTTTTTGATGATTTTTTGGAATATCTCGGCCAAATAATGCCCGATTTCGGAGTTTTACATTATTTTGGACTCGTAAGAATCAGTACTATCGATTGGCATCAAAAAAAAGAAAAATGTAAATTTTGACCCAAATCGAAAAATAAGCAAGGGGTTACATCACGTTTTTTCTCAAAATCTAGGTCGGTTCGAAAATCAAAACTTTTTTGATCATTTTTTTCGAATATCTCGGGTAAATATCGTCTGATTTTAGAATGTTATACCTTTTTCAATTCGTAAGGATCCCTACTTTCAATTTGCATTCAAACAAATCAAAAATCGATGGCTTAAAAAAAGTTGTTGACCAAAAATCGATTCGTTTGTAAAGTCAACCTTTTCTGATGATTTTATTGATTTTATTGAATATCTCGGCCAAATAACGTCCGATTTTGGAATGATATACCATTTTTGACTCGTAAGGATCAACACTATCGATTGGCGTTCAAAAGTTGAAAATCTAAATTTTGACCAAAATCGACCAAAACAGCCAGGGGTTACATAACGTTTTTACTCAAAATCTGGGTCGGTTCGAAAAAAAAACTTGTTTGAAAGTTTTTTTGGAATATCTCGGGTAAATATCGTCTGATTTTGGAATGTTATTTCTTTTAGGAGCCCTTTCACATTAGCTGCAGCTGCAGCTATTGTTTAACAGCTGCCTTACAGCGCTCATCGACCTTCTGGGCATTTCTGCTCGCCTGGTACTTAAGCAGATTAAAACGACATAACTCCGCGGGAGTTATGTCGTTTTGGAACGTCATATCTCCCGCGGAGTTATGTCTTTTTAATGATGATTTTTTTGGAATATATCGGCCAAATAATGCCCGATTTCGGAGTTTTACATTATTTTGGACTCGTAAGAATCAGTACTATCGATTGGCATCAAAAAAAGAAAAATCTAAATTTTGACCCAAATCGAAAAATAAGCAAGGGGTTACATCACGTTTTTTCTTAAAATCGGGGTCGGTTCGAAAATCAAAACTTTTTTGATCATTTTTTTCGAATATCTCGGGTAAATATCGTCTGATTTTAGAATGTTATACCTTTTTCAATTCGTAAGGATCCCTACTTTCAATTTGCATTCAAACAAATCAAAAATCGATGGCTTAAAAAAAGTTGTTGACCAAAAATCGATTCGTTTGTAAAGTCAACCTTTTCTGATGATTTTATTGAATATCTCGGCCAAATAACGTCCGATTTTGGAATGATATACCATTTTTGACTCGTAAGGATCAATACTATCGATTGGAGTTCAAAAATTGAAAATCTAAATTTTGACCAAAATCGACCAAAACAGCAAGGGGTTACATAACGTTTTTACTCAAAATCTGGGTCGGTTCGAAAATCAAAACTTGTTTGAAAGTTTTTTGGAAAAATAAGCAAGGGGTTACATCACGTTTTTTCTTAAAATCGGGGTCGGTTCGAAAATCAAAACTTTTTTGATCATTTTTTTCGAATATCTCGGGTAAATATCGTCTGATTTTGGAATGTTATACCTTTTTGAGCTCGTACGGATCCCTACTATCAGTTGGCATTCAAACAAATTAAAAATCAAGGGCTAAAAAAAGTTGTTGACCAAAAATCAATTAGTTTGTAGAGTTTGCCTTTTTTGATGATTTTTTGGAATATCTCGGCCAAATAATGCCCGATTTCGGAGTTTTACATTATTTTGGACTCGTAAGAATCAGTACTATCGATTGGCATCAAAAAAAGAAAAATCTAAATTTTGACCCAAATCGAAAAATAAGCAAGGGGTTACATCACGTTTTTTCTTAAAATCGGGGTCGGTTCGAAAATCTAAACTTTTTTGATCATTTTTTTCGAATATCTCGGGTAAATATCGTCTGATTTTAGAATGTTATACCTTTTTCAATTCGTAAGGATCCCTACTTTCAATTTGCATTCAAACAAATCAAAAATTGATGGCTTAAAAAAAGTTGTTGACCAAAAATCGATTCGTTTGTAAAGTCAACCTTTTCTGATGATTTTATTGAATATCTCGGCCAAATAACGTCCGATTTTGGAATGATATACCATTTTTGACTCGTAAGGAGCAATACTATCGATTGGAGTTCAAAAATTGAAAATCTAAATTTTGACCAAAATCGACCAAAACAGCAAGGGGTTACATAACGTTTTTACTCAAAATCTGGGTCGGTTCGAAAATCAAAACTTGTTTGAAAGTTTTTTTTTGGAATATCTCGGGTAAATATCGTCTGATTTTAGAATGTTATACCTTTTTCAATTCGTAAGGATCCCTACTTTCAATTTGCATTCAAACAAATCAAAAATTGATGGCTTAAAAAAAGTTGTTGACCAAAAATCGATTCGTTTGTAAAGTCAACCTTTTCTGATGATTTTATTGAATATCTCGGCCAAATAACGTCCGATTTTGGAATGATATACCATTTTTGACTCGTAAGGATTAATACTATCGATTGGCGTTCAAAAATTGAAAATCTAAATTTTGACCAAAATCGACCAAAACAGCAAGGGGTTACATCACGTTTTTTCTCAAAATCGGGGTCGGTTCGAAAATCAAAACTTTCTTGAAGGTTTTTTTGGAATATCTCGGGTAAATATCGTCTGATTTTGGAATGTTATTTCTTTTAGGAGCCCTTTCACATTAGCTGCAGCTGCAGCTATTGTTTAACAGCTGCCTTACAGCGCTCATCGACCTTCTGGGCATTTCTGCTCGCCTGGTACTTAAGCAGATTAAAACGACATAACTCCGCGGGAGTTATGTCGTTTTGGAACGTCATATCTCCCGCGGAGTTATGTCGTTTTAATGATGATTTTTTTGGAATATATCGGCCAAATAATGCCCGATTTCGGAGTTTTACATTATTTTGGACTCGTAAGAATCAGTACTATCGATTGGCATCAAAAAAAGAAAAATCTAAATTTTGACCCAAATCGAAAAATAAGCAAGGGGTTACATCACGTTTTTTCTTAAAATCGGGGTCGGTTCGAAAATCAAAACTTTTTTGATCATTTTTTTCGAATATCTCGGGTAAATATCGTCTGATTTTAGAATGTTATACCTTTTTCAATTCGTAAGGATCCCTACTTTCAATTTGCATTCAAACAAATCAAAAATCGATGGCTTAAAAAAAGTTGTTGACCAAAAATCGATTCGTTTGTAAAGTCAACCTTTTCTGATGATTTTATTGAATATCTCGGCCAAATAACGTCCGATTTTGGAATGATATACCATTTTTGACTCGTAAGGATCAATACTATCGATTGGAGTTCAAAAATTGAAAATCTAAATTTTGACCAAAATCGACCAAAACAGCAAGGGGTTACATAACGTTTTTACTCAAAATCTGGGTCGGTTCGAAAATCAAAACTTGTTTGAAAGTTTTTTGGAAAAATAAGCAAGGGGTTACATCACGTTTTTTCTCAAAATCGGGGTCGGTTCGAAAATCAAAACTTTTTTGATCATTTTTTTCGAATATCTCGGATAAATATCGTCTGATTTTGGAATGTTATACCTTTTTGAACTCGTACGGATCCCTACTATCAGTTGCCAATTTGGGTCAAAATTTACATTTTTCTTTTTTTGATGCCAATCGATAGTACTGATTCTTGCGAGTCCAAAATAATATAAAACTCCCAAATCGGGCATTATTTGGCCGATATATTCCAAAAAAATCATCAAAAAAGGATGATTTTACAAATTAATCGATTTTTGGTCAACAAATTTTTTTGCCCTTTGATTTTTAATTTGTTTGAATGCTAACTGTTAGTTGGGATCAAATTCACTGAAAATTAAGATAAGAATGCCTTTCGTTAGTTCATATCCTCACGAGTCCAAAATGGTATATAATTAAAAAATCTGATATTATTTGGAAGAAATATTCCAAAAAATAATAAATATGTTGACTTTAACAGAAATAACCTAAATATTAGAAAGTTTTCAGAAATCTAAATATTTAGTGTTTTATTAAAATATCTGTATATTTTGTTCAGCAAATAATGCTTTATGAGCTTGATTTGGTTGTGATTTGGTAAAGTTGTCAATTATCACATAAAAATAATTGCATGATCAAATATGTTTGTACCTTCCCATAATTATGGCTTACCAGACACTCTTATAGCCATAGCCATAGTTATAGCTGGGATAGTAGCCATAAGGATAGCTGAAGCTAGGATAGCTGTAGGTGGGATAACCTCCACTGTATTTGTAGTAGGTGTTGGGATAAGGCGTCCAAGCTGGCCAAGCTGCAGCCGTCGTCGGCACATAGAAGCCATTGTAGTTGCGGGCCACAAACTGATGGCTCCCAGCCACAGGTATCAGGGCGGGCCCTTGAATGGCGGCTACTCCCGTGCTGGCAGGTATAACGCTGGCCCGGCTCAGTCCGCAGGCCAGCAGCAGGCAACTGATGATGAGCTGCAAACGAGTTAGTTAGTTACACTAAATGAACATTTTTTGTAACGCTTACCAGCTTCATGTTGGTTGTGTCTGAGAGAGAATGCGAATGTGCCGCTGGCTAGCTGGTCACTGTTCAATTTTGTCGCCTGCCCAGCTAGTTATATACACTGTCAATCGCCTGTTTCGCTGCATTTGATTTTCAAATGCAGCTGCCCGTTTTGGAGGGTTTGCCTTTTATGAAGCGTGCCCATTTGAGCGCTGGAACCGAGTGTGCAGCTCAAGGGCAGCTGATTTGCATTGCTTGAGCTTGGCTCGTTGACGCAAGACGCTTCTTCTGGGGTCGCTGTATATACAAATTATTTTGTCACACTATCTCATCAAATATAAACAATTTCAGGTCAATAGGTGCAAGAAATTCAAAAGAAACATAATTGAATTATATATTTTTCCTAAAACTGACAAAAATCGGAATATTTGCAAATAAAGTCGGTTCGAATAGTTTGTTATCTCTCGACTTAAAAAAGTTCCATTTTGTTATAATATATCACTTAAGACTTTTACTGATCGATTTGGTATACAACCTATGCAAAACTCAAGAGGTAAGATCAGAGTTTTTGTCTAGTATAATTTGATTTGGAATAATATTGTTACTTTTTTTAATACCGATCGATAGTCTTGATTTGTATAGGTATTAAAAGTCAGCATTTATTTTTAAGCCAAGAAATATGGTTTTCAAAGCGTAAATTTCACTTTTGTTTCGTTGAAAATTCCGCAGAATATGTATATATATATGCCTAGTTATATATATATATACATATATATTCTATCGAAATTCACATAAAGTTTTAAATCTGTTTCCAGTGCGGCCAGGTCTTGATCTCGTTGTAGAGCGCCGTGCCGGGGCAGGCGGTTGCCTTGGTCTGTCGATGGCCCAGCAGAGTGTAGTCGTTCTTTAGGTGGCCACCCTGTTTGGCCAGTTCAATCAAATCCTTGGCGTTCTGCAGCATCTGTGCCGAGGGCGCGCTGCTCTCAAAGTTGCCCAGAAATACGATGCCAATGCTCTTGCGATTGTAGCCGGGCGCATGGGAGCCCTGCAGTCCAAAGCCGCGACCCTCGTACACCTTGCCATCGCCAGCTACAATGAAATTGTAGCCAATGTCGCTGAAACTCCGTCTGCCCTTGTGATCCGACTGTATGTTCTTAATCAGGCGCTGGCACTGCTGCGACGTGGTGCACCCATTGGGATTATCCGAGTGGTGGATGATCACATATTCCACAGCGCCGTTCACACGTGAGGGAGACCGGGCACTCGCAGCACCCCAACTGCTGCGGGGTTCAATGGTCAAAGCTTGCGTCGTTGCGGGCAGCGCTGTGTTAAAGATTGGGATGATTATTGCCAGGTTCTATAAGTTGTCTGTTTAGTTGATTAATTACCAAAGGCGCAAAGCGCTGCAATCGCCAGAAACCTGAATGCTGCTGTGTTCATCGCTTGCCGTTTTACTTTTGAGATTTACTCAGCCAAACGAGCTGTTTAAATAGCCCGATAAGGCGGGGCAGTTGCCACTAGATGGTTGGGGTATGCTCATTTGTTTAATCGGTTTCGTAACAATTATTATAAGCCTTAAGATTTTATCAGAAGGGATATAATAAATATCTTATCTATTAAGTCTTGCGCTGAATAAAAGGAGTTTCTGCTTCTCAATACTCGATACAGTGCAATTTTAAGCACTTATTAAAATGATTCTGCATTGAGCACAGTTTGAACATCGAAGGGAAATCTAAGCCTCGCTTTAAAAAGAGTATACAAAATTCAACAATGCTGGGACATATTTCTTTTATGCTCTCGGTGATGTACCCGTGGGGGAATCACTTGGCCTTGCTAGTGATAAGACAAAAAACAATTACGCGCATACATAATATATTTCTATATATTTTTACTTTTAGCTACATATATTGAACATTGTCAGTATTTACCCAAGTCCCGTTTACTGTTTGATAGGTTCGCGTTTATGCTTGGCGCGCTTTTCGGGCTTTGGCTTGGCTTCTTTATGCTCCCTTTGAGGCTTCGCGTCGGGCAGAGCTTGGGCGCCCGCCTTGAGTTGCAGCTTCTCCATGAGCGTCAACGGTTTATCAGAATTCTTGTGCACCATCGATTTGCGTGTCAGGCGCAGCTTCTGCAGCTTTTTCTCGGACTTCTGATTCTCTTGACGCAGGCGCAGCTTATCCAGAGCACTCTTATAAATGTTCGCATGCTCCGCTTCAATGTCCGGCGAGACGGTTATCTCCTCGCCCATCGATTTGCCCACCTCGTAGAGCATTTTTTTGAATTGCGCCTGATCCTTGTCCGTGAGCAGAGTTATGGCTGTGCCTTTGTGGCCAGCGCGCGCCGTACGGCCCACGCGATGTATGTATGTTTTGATGTGGCGTGGCGCCTCGTAGGACACCACAATATCCACATTTGGCACATCAATGCCGCGCGCCAGCGCATCAGAGCAGATCAGGCCATGAATGCTGCCACGCGCGAATTCTGTAAGACGTTGGGCGCGCATTGCCGCTGACATTTTCGCGGAGAGCTCTTCCACCCTGGTGGGCGACCCCCCGAATAATTGCTGCAGCACAAAGGCCAGACGGTTGGCTGTGTCGGCGCTGTTGGTAAAGCACAGGAACCGCTTCCAGCCATTTAGTAGCACCATGGCGTACAATGTGAGCGGCTTTAGGCGCATTTCCGTCAGGCAGTACTGCTCCGTCAATTCCGCCGGCGTGGTGTACTTTCCAATAAATTGACTGCTCTGCTCTACGTCCTGTTCGGGCAACTCGGCGTTGCCTGGGCCTGGCTGTAGAACTGGCATTGTCAGCACTGTGGTAAACAGTTTGGGCTGAAACAGACGCAAATTCTGCAGCTTTTCGGGATCTTGCGAGAGTGTGGCCGAGAAGAGCAGCTTGTGCGGCTGCTTGCCATAGCTGTTGAGCAGCTCCTGATAGCAGAGTGGCGCCTGCACGCCCGTCAGCAGCTGATCCGTTGTCGTACGCACATGCGTGTCCAAGTGATAGAGCCAGTTCTGGAAGACAGCGTCCATTATGCGATCCGCCTCGTCGATGACCAGAAACTGCAGCGACTTCAGGCAGAAGCCTTTGGTGGCATGCAAATGATCCACTAGACGACCTGAAGGTATCAAATAAGCATTAGGGAGACAATCATTTGGCAAAGATAAATGCTTACCTGGCGTAGTCACTACAATGTCCACCTTAGAGTAGTAGACACCTTTATATTGCTCCAGCAGCTTCTCCTGCTCATCCTCTAGGCGATGCTGCTTGGAGAGCAGGCACACCTCCAGCTCTGTCTTGCTGCACAGTGCGTTAAACACCTTATACACCTGTAGCGCCAACTCAGCAACTGGGAGCACCACCAAAGCGCGCACTTTGCACTGTACGCGCTTGGCCAACAGCTGAACAATGGGTATGGCAAAGGCCAATGTCTTGCCGCTGCCCGTGGGTGCCGATACGCAGATATCCCGCGGCCGAAATGGCTCCGGCTTGGCCTCCGCCTCCAGTATCCAGGGTATAACGGCGGTTTGGACAGGAAACAGTCGCTTGATCTTCATTTGCTTGAGCACACTGCATGTTTGCTTATCCAGGTAGGGCAGCTGTTTGATGGATGCCACGTCCGTCTCGGCAGTGGGACTGTCTGGGTCCAGGCTACCTCCTTCGATGATCGTTGGATGCGCCAGCCAAGCAGGCAAAACCATTTCCACTTTTTGTCGCTTGGCCGCCGACGCATCTGCGCCAAGCACTTGGAAATCATTGGAAACCTCAGTTTCTGTGGGTTCAGCTGGTTGATCTGCCTTTGGCTCTGCTTCAGCATCTGGTTTCTTAGGTGCTGCTTCATCTTTTGCTGGCTGCTCAGCAGCAGGCACTGTCTCTGGTTTTGTTATTGTTGAATCGCTGCTTTTGTGTTTCCTTTTGCGTTTTTCTGCTTTCTGCAGCAGCTTCTGTAAAATTGCATCCTCGCTTGTGGCTTCGCCAGTGTCTTTTGTGCCTTTACTTTGATCCTCGGTATAGCTTTGGGCACCGAAAATATATATTAATCAATGCATACAATAAATTGTGTGTTCCAATTACCGATTTACTGTAAATAATTCCATTTTTAAAACACAAAAATTTGTAAAAGCCGCGCACGTGTTGCCAGTTGTTTACGTTTTTGCAATGCAAAGCATCGATGCCTTTGTCGATATATTAAAGAACAGCACTGTCATCGATATTTTGATTGGCATATCGATATATTGTACATGGTAAGCGATTGTAGCGCGCAAATTCGAATAAGAAACAGAACAAAGGGAAAGGCACACCTTACTTGCGGTTTAGTAGAAGAAATGTTTACAAATTTTATTTATAGAGTAACATCTACCTTAATTAACCAATTTATTAACGGAAATACATTCGAAATGAGTCCATATGCAAAACTGCAGGGGATTTTTATTTCCCTTTGCCACAGTTGACGTCTTAACCGCGTTGATGCGTGTACATAACTAACTGCCTCAAGTTCTACGCTCTGTGGATTTTTTACCAATCGTGACTCATTTAAGTCAGCGTCCACTCTGATTCGCCTTCACGTGCTTAAAAAAGACAAACGTCTGTCGCCAATTAAGCAAATGGTTATTCGCATAACGAAACCGGTTAGATGCGTTTGATAGTATCACTGAAGACTTGGCTAGGCTAAATTATCATTAATCATTACAACAGATTTAAAATGAATATTCAAATTCTATGCAAATCGGAGAAATTTTAAATTATTCACATGCTTAAACATACGTTTTGCCACCAAGAGGAAGATTTTGAATTGAAATCAATTTTCGGCTTGAAATATGATTGCACTTTTTGTCGGGCAACTGGATAAAGTGGGTAAAAGCGACCACAATAAAAAGCCAAGCTTAACATATTAAATACTTTAACAAATTGCGAACATAAAAACGCCACAAAATGCGTTATTTTTAGTAACAGCAAAAACAAAAGAAATATAGTTGCGAATGAACATTCGCTTCGACTTGAGCTAATTTGGGGTAAGCCCAGCTGGACGGGTTCTTTGTTTTGGCAGTGTTTTGCAGCTTCAGGACGGATGATTAATAGGCAGTTTACTTTTATTGAATGGTTCGGTTTGTTTTGTTCTTTTAAACGAGATAAGAATACTCACGAATACTCCGCTATCTCGGACTGAAGGAAATATGTTGATTGAATTGTTTTCCAGCATGTTTTCTCGCTCACACGCATGCTCCATATCTTTGTTATCACGCCAACTTGTAGGTGTCTGCACTTGTTTAAACAGAAATCTGTTTTCGTATGCCTTGAATGAGATAAAAAATAAAAATATTATTTCAACTTAAAATTAAGAACACGTGAAAACTTGTGCAACGTTTGTTAGAATAGCATTAGGTTCGCTTTGGCTATTCCATATTCAAATCGGGTTTGAAAATCTAGCACTCTATCTAAATTAATAATGCATTAAATATAAACTAATTTATTATTATATTTATATATAATTCCCTTTAAGCGACGGCATGCGAAAATCATGAAAAAACCAGATGATGACAAATTTAAATAATTCCTATGGAAACGTAACGCCCGTTGCGTGGAGCGTCATAACGGGGATTTCTCGCTCATCCCAAGGCGCCGTACTACGACCGGCAAAATTAAACTCGACTAAAAACAATAACAATAACACTAGCAACAACAACACACACCTATACACACAGCAGCCAGCACACCTGTCGCCGCTGAGCACAACCCGTTCGGAGGTGAGTTTTGACGCTCGGCGTTTTTTTTATCTGTGGGGTTCTCATTGAGCGATCGCAACGCTTTAAAATGCTAGGATATAAAAGCAGCCGCAGTCATTTGTAAGCGTTTCGCGTTCGAGCTCAAGACACTCGCGAACAGACGTACAAAAATCGCACACAAAACGCGCGAAAACTGCCAACTAAAAAGAAGTCAACGATTCAAATCGCTGAAGTTGCCGAAGTTGTGCAAAGTGTCGCCGCAGGATTAAGTGTCGAGAGTGCAAGGACTTAAAGTGACAAAAATAGTGACAATATTTAGAAAAATATCTTATATAAATATATACATCAATTACCATGTGGCAAATGCTTTTGAAGATCGCGCTTCTCTCCCTGGCGCTGGAGCAGAGCAGTCGTTTTGCAGCCGCCGCGTAAGTTTATTAACTGGACCACACCAGTTGTCCACACTTGTTGGGATTATGTCCAAGTGCGCCTTGATCTTGGGGATTTGCACTGAGATCTTAGCCTCAAGCTTACGTGCTAAAATATGCTGTTATCCACAACATCTCTCAAATCATAATTGCATTTAAATTATATAAATTTCAAAAATGAAAACTTGTCCACACATTAATTATTATACTCTGTTCACAAAGCTGAGAGAGTATATTGGTGGCTAGGGACTTAAAAGTTGGTATATAAACTATTGTCTAACCTTGGGTACGATAAGGTTTGGCAAGTCGGGTAATCTATAGTAATTAAGTTCTTTTAGGAATCGAATGTATATATATTTCTCTTAAAATTGTTCTCAAAATGTACACGAATGCGTAATGTGTAGTCGGTTAGGCGCGACTGTAAGATTTCGACTTGTTTTGAATTGTAAGCAACAAATTTGGAATGACAATGCGCATGGCTGGTTTCTGATATGAACAATTAGCACCAAATGCCAGTTTAACATTTAACAGCTCATTGCCAAAGATCGCCCCATCTTGAACCTCACATTAAATACTAAATTTTATATTTATGTAAATTTTTCCTTGATCTTGTTTTAATTCAACAGCACCCTTGGCAGTCCAACGAGCAATGCGCGTCATTTTCCGAATGATTTTCTGTGGGGCGTCGGCTCGTCCTCTTATCAAATTGAGGGCGGCTGGAATGCGGACGACAAGGGCGAGTCCATTTGGGATTATATGACACACAAGAGTCCCGAGAAGATAGTCGATCAATCCAACGGCGATATCACAGCGGATAGCTATCATCAGGTAAGGCAACAGTTCCGTGGAACATAAAACTGAATTGTATAACCGGGCAAATCGCATCACGGGTCAAGGGTTACACTACTCCAGCACACGTTGAGGTAATCGAACTGGAATTATTTAGATGGAATGCGAGTTTCCTTGCGGCCCTCGGCCGACACTTAACTTTCCTCGGCCGCAAGCCCAGCCATTAATTAAACGCATACACTCAATTAATCAGAGCTGAAAATAAAACCCTGTTCGACAATTTAGTCATTGTCAGCACAGCAGCAGCACAGGTGTCTGTTCAGGTGGGTCACCGATTCAGATTTATGTGCAATATATACTACAGAGAGAACTATGCAAATTTTGTAAACGTCTCGCTTGGTGGCCTGCACTTGAATTAACTTTGTCAGCTGCGCGTTTGAGCCCAGTCGAATCATATTTAAAAACTCTGACTAATGGCCACTAATTGTCATGCTTCCATTGATAAGTTCACGCTAATTGCCTGTATCATTGCGCTGTCTTGAAGATTAAACACTTCAATTGGTTTATGAATTGGTTTCTAATGAACTATATAACTATTCAAGACATCTTAGCAAACAGTAACAGCAGTTTTCTGGTTCAAATCTCAGGCTTGTGTTTCAGAGAGTCGGAAATTGAAATTTAGTTTAAAAATTCCCAACTATGCCCTATACGAACAACATTGGTAATAAGCTACCTAAATAGTTCATGGAAACTGTCGTTCAAGAAGTTCGATAAGATACTAAAGATAAAAAAAAACATGTAAATTTCAAAGTTGAGTTGTTTCAAAACACATTTCCAAATCTTAAAAAGAACTTTTGAGCAGAGTTCTTCAAATTTGTTCTTGGAGTCTAACAAAGCTCGAAAGGAGCCTGGTCTTGAGATCATTTCATAAATGAGATGCGAAAAGCAACAATGCAAGCCCAATTAATTTCCATAGACAATGTCATCGACAGCATTATGGATCATATTTTAGCTCGACTAACTAATATTTAATTGTTGATAAATCGATTTAGCACAAGACATGATTGCGTGATATATGTTATGTTGGCGGAGCTCACAATGGCGTGGCACAATCTGTCAACTAATGCCAGTTTTAAAGCAGGTGTCTCGTTGCGTTTGGTGGTCATTGTCGGCTAACAAATGAATCCAAGCCCGGCCAGCTGAAAGGGGCGACGCCCCCATGTCGCTGCCAACGCAGTGTTGGAGCCCCAGGCCAACTTCTAGCGTGTCGAATTGTTGTCTCAATGCAAAGCACAAAATTAGCCATATAGAAAATAAATTAAAAGTATATAAAAATAAACAAACAAAACCCGTGACCATGTCGTGGTTTGCATGTGTCGCCAACTGGTTTTTCGGAAAATACCTGACATTCTTGGCCAGCTAAAGCCGACTGCGACTTGGTCGAATGCTTGTATTTGGAATTCTTATCTAGAATTGTTGCGTTTCTTCTGTTCCATTGCAGTGGCGACGCGACGTGGAGATGGTGCGCGAGCTGCATGTCACCACGTATCGATTCTCGCTGTCATGGCCCCGGATCATGCCCGGCGGCTACATGAACCATGTGAGCACCGCGGGCATCAAGTACTACAGCAATCTGATTGATGAACTGTTGAGATACAATATCACGCCCATGGTGACCATCTATCATTGGGAGCTGCCGCAGCGGCTGCAGGAGCTGGGCGGCTGGACCAATCCGGAGATAATACCGCTGTTCAAGGACTATGCGCGCCTGGTGCTCGAGATGTACGGCGATCGCGTCAAGTTGTGGACCACCATCAACGAGCCGTGGCATGTGTGCGAGCACGGCTATGGCGTCGACTACATGGCGCCCTCGTACAACTTCCCGGGCATACCCGCCTACCTGTGCGGCCACAATCTGCTCAAGGCCCATGCGGAAGTGGTGCACATGTATCGCGATCATTTCCAGCCGCGTCAGGCCGGTCGCATTGGCATTACGTTGGACACATCGTGGCCGGAGCCGAGGAATCCGGACTCTGCCGAGGATCGCGAGGCCTCGGAGCGGGCCATGCAGTTCTACGTGGGCTGGTTTGCACACCCGATCTTCTCCAAGCACGGCAACTATCCCAAGATCATGATCGAGCGCATTCGCAATCTCAGCAAGCAGCAGGGTTTCGGTGCCCGTTCCCGTCTGCCCGAATTCACCAACGAGGAGATCCACCGCATTCGCGGCACCTCCGATTTCTTCGGCATCAACTCGTACACCAGCAACCTGGTGACTCCGAACGGTCACAACAACACCGGCAAGTTTCCCGTACCGTCGTTCAATCACGACATGGGCGTCGTCGAGAGTCAAGCTGGCGTGGACTGGCCCGGTTCGGGATCTTTCTGGCTCAAGGTAAGTCACCTGCGCTTTCTATAAATAATACAAGCCGCAATTAAGTGGCCAGCAGATGGTTGTCCGGGGGCGGACTCGCTAATCAGCTGGGATGAGCTAATACTCGAATGGGCTGGACGCCATAATTGGGGGTGGGGCAAGCCACAAGATGCTTTCCACAATTTAATTTGTGCCGTGAATGAATGAATAATGACAAGGTGTTGCAGTCAGAGGGTGGCCATCAACTACTTAGCCAAGATTAAAATGGGGGTGACTCGAGCTCGAGCGTTTGGCTCGAGGGTTGCGCCCCTTTTGGGTTGAATGAACCCCAAACAGATTTCCCATGATGCTTAACTCACACACACACACATCTCCCCTCTGCTTGCAGGTCTATCCCAAGGGCATGTACAATCTGCTCATGTGGATACATCGCGAGTACAACGGACCCGAGATCATTGTCACGGAGAACGGGGTCAGCGATCGTGGCGGCTTGGAGGACTACGCCCGTGTCGACTACTACAATCTCTATTTGTCCGCCGTGCTGGATGCCATCGAGGATGGCGCCAATGTCAGCGGCTACATTGCCTGGAGCCTGATGGACAGCTACGAGTGGAAGGCGGGCTACACGGAAAAGTTCGGCCTCTATCATGTGGACTTCAGTGCGCCGAATCGCACACGCACGCCCAAGATTTCGGCGCGCGTCTTCGCCAACATCTGCAAGACGAACGCCATCGACTGGAGCTATCGACCAGCGCTGGACGAGCACCAGCTGGTGGTCGCCGCCCGTCTGCCCGCGCTGGAGACGGAGGCGGCAGCAAACACGGCGGCGACATTCAGCTGGAGTCTGGCACTCCTGCTGGGCGTCGTCCTTGCGTGGCACTCCTAGAGGATGCCGCTCCTTGCCATATGAAACGACTTAAGCGCTATTTTCACATATTGTTGCAAAGTATTTTTAGACATAGCATCTAGGTTTCCTCAGACGGAATGTATTGTATATTGTGTATATATATTTCTAAAAACTATTTAAGAAAACAACTCAAAATGAATAAACAATTGTTGTGATATTTGAAAATTAACTGCAACGCCTTTTAATGTTTTTAGCTGTTATTTGAAAGGTTTTACAGATTGAATCCAAATGGGAAAAACAGACCTAGGCGTACGCAGGAGCTACTCTGTCTGGTAAGCTAGAGAGAGAGAGAGAAAGAGAGAGAGAGAGAGAGAGAGAGATAGAGAGAGAAATATCTAAAAGATCCAAGAATTAAAGACAGAATCCCACCCATATACTGCCAGATATAATGAGATTCATGAGCTTATAAAAAGGTTTACATACATGAAATTACTTTACGACCGATCGTTCCTATGGCAGCTATATGATATAGATATAGTCCGATCCGGCAACAAAAGGACAGACTCTTAAAACTGAGTGATTAGATCGCATCGTAACAGACAGACGGACGGAAGGACAGCCATACATGGCTTTATCAAGTCAGCTGTTGATGCCGATCTAGACTATAGAGGATCTAGACTATATAGGATATACACTTTATGAAGTCGTCTCTTTGTAAGCGTTACACATTTCATGACAAAATTATAATACCCTCTACAAGATAATGGAAAAGATTTTTTGATGGGAAACAAAGAATTTAAATAGAAAAGAATAAAGATTTTGTTTTAGCTTACAAAGCAATTATTGAAATGAAGAAGCAAACGAAGACTGGGTTTTTACGTTAAGTGTATAAAAAGTAATAAAAAGGTAAACAAAAAAAAAAATAATAAAAGTCCAGACAAAAAAGCTACAAATGCTAGATGTTTGTTAAAATAATAGCGTCGAGCTCGTTCTATATAACTTTAGAATGGTTTAACTTATTTAAAAAGAGAGAAGCGTTTCGCTGTTTGAGTTAATTTGAAAGTGCCCAGAACACTGGCTGCTGGAATATTCAAGGACGGGCTGTTTGTTCTGTAGAATAATAATATAAAACACGTTCAGGTGCGTTTGTGTGGCTAATCGGTTGTTAACAAGTTAAGAGCTCGGCGCGAAGTCACGGCCACATCAAGATTATTTGCTGGGAGGGTTGTTCCAGTTGATCCGATTAACTTTTACATATCAAAAGTCAAAGACATTTTACACTGGCCCATTAAGCATAGAAACCAAATGTCTCGAACTGTTTCCGCAACAAATCAAAAATCAGCGTCACAAACAGAAACAGAAAATTGGCCAGCCTTTTGTCTGGGCGACTAACAAAAAGGCCACGTTTCGTTGAGCATTTTCTAATGGGCATTAGCTATTAGCTATTATCCACAGCACAATGCGCCCCGATGATAGCCGATCAGCAGATCAGTCCGTGTTTATGCAATGGCCCGGCTCCATAGATCAAAGCTGGGCACCAGCTGTTTCTGTCTGATTCTCAGGCATTTCAATAATTTAATTGTAGGGGTGGTTAGCTTCCAAGCATGAACCTGAATATACTTATAATAAAACACACATTTTAGCAAATGATTATATTAAAATCGCTGTGCTTATGCATATGAGGGCATATTGTCTAAACGTTCCCGGGCCCAAGTTCTCGGCCCCATTTCTGGGCTAGTTCCTCGTATCGTTTCATATGTCACATCCGCTTGTAGCAACAGTCAACAAATCAACAGATTTTGCTTTCAATATACGATTAAAGCATTATTTGCTTTTGTTCTTGTTGTTCTCGTTGTTGTTGTTGTTGTTGTTGTGTTTGTTCCTAGTTGACTTTCAAAGCATTTCAAGTGACCAGAAATAGAATCAAAGTTCGAGACGGAACCAGAACCAGTTGCCTTTCATTTGGGCAGCGTCTACAGCATTTTAACTTATTATACCCTCTCCACAATATTGAAAAGGGTATGTTAGTTCCGGCGGACAAAATGTAAAAGTTAGTTGGGCCACAAGTAGATAATTTTCAGAGTTAGGTTTACGAATGATAAAGAATAGTTGCCCCCCAATATAACAAAACATTTCAGGACCCAGCCTCGGGTTATAATATATGGCTTTTATCTAAGCATATTCGGTAAATGACAATATTAGGCAAAGACCCGCATCTTGTATATGAAAATATTCACGTCTTGCTATATTTTCGGCACTTGTGAATAACAAATTTAATATGATAAGCCCACATTGATACCGAACCTTGGGTTCACGGTATTCGAAAACTAGGTACACGAACCAAGCCTGGGAGCTGAAAAAACAACCGAAAATGTATTGAATTTTCAGCCTTGGCAATTGCACTGAAAAGAGAGTATTGTGCGGTCGGTAGCAGTCGACTACAACATTCCCAGTTGAATTTTATTAGCATTTACGTGGATTTATTGTTTTGGTGTTTAAGTCACACGAAAAGCTTGCCATAAATTATATATATGTATATATAAAAGACTGAAACTGAAAACTAGGAAAACCGCACAGCCACAGCCCCAGGGGGTGGAGTCAGGGAAAGGGGCTGGCAAAGGTCTCTCCAGTCTCGAGCTCAGCTGCACCTGTTGGCACGAGAGTCGCGAGCGTGAGGCGCCTGCCGGCAACAAATCTAAGTAGATTCAAGTATATATAAATGAGATACACGCTCGGAGTCTGGAGCATTGTTCGTCTGAAGTGTTTACAGGTGACGCCGGGCATGGGTGTTGTACAACGAGGGGGGGAGCTACTAATTAAGATAAATGATGCACAAGTGAGAGCCACGAGCAATAAGAATCGAGAATGATTGCAGCACGAGTCACAGAGCTAGAGCTAAAAGAGATAAACTCATCTCGCTTAAAGACATTTCTAGTCGAACAACTGGCGACATTAATGATAAGAATTATTGGACAAAGTCAGAGTATCTCATTTTCTTTATCTCTTATCAGCTGCCTAATAACAAGCTGCCTCAAAACTTGTTTTAATTAAATGCATTGTGCGCGAGCACAACCCCTGCTGGAGCTACGCCCCTGCTGCCTGCTCTTACGTCAGCTCTCAGCTACAATGGGGGGTTGCTGGCCCCTAGCTGAAGTGCAGCACTAAATATTATTAAAACAAATGCACAAGCCACAACACAAACAAAACAGGGAAAGCGCACGAACAAGATGAGACGAGTTGCAAGTTGCAAAGTTTTGCGGCTGATGAAATTTTACAAGTGCATTACATCAGCTTTCATGTCGAAAAAGATTTTGCAGCACGAACTTCTCGAGGGGAAACGAGGCACAGAATGCATAATTCTGATGCCCAACTGGCTGTTTATTCAGAGGGCATTACGCTATTTTATAAATTGATATAATTTGGCAACAGTTTAAGTCCTTAACATTACCCGGATGTTAATTTTTAACTTGCCTGTTAATGTACTATGTTGCTATGTTAAGCGTCTGTTAGCTAACATAACATTATCTATGCGCATAAAAGTATGCAGTAAAAATTTACATTAGAATTATTTTCAAAGCACGCTGTAAAAATATGCCGCACAAATATTTTAAACTAATTTGAAAAACTTAAAAACTTTTAAAAAACTTAATTTAAGAAAGTACTTAATTATGAGTTTCTTTAAATGGTCAGATATCTAATGCGAAAAGCTATCTCCCGTTTGCTTCGGAAATCCTTGAAAACCAACACTAAGCACGAGCCGATTGATCCTGCAGTTGGGGCTGTGTTAACTTATCAACCGGATCAGCAGCTGCTTTCCAGTCACGTGCTCAGCTTGTGGCTGATTCGCTGCTTGCTGAGCCATTTATCAAACATTTATAGACCTCATTGCACTTATTGAAAATTAATACGGATTAGGTGCCACAATAGTGCAAGAATCAGCACACATGCTGAATACAACCACCCGCTACGCCCTCGACAAGCCACATCAACAAGCATCAGACTAATCCTGCGAACAAGGCATTTGCGCACAAGTCCCACATCTGCCTGTTCCGAACGTGCTGAGAGCTGAAAAACTAATGGAACCAATAAACGAAAAGGATTAAATAACAGCCAAATGTTCAACTGCAACAAGGGAAAATGCTGTCAGATTCGTTAAATATAGAAAAATGGCTTTTCAATGCCAACAAATAGTAATAGAATAATAACAATGTGTACACTGATTGCGCCTGTGCCTAATTTGATTAACATTTACACCCAAAATGCAATCAGAGAGAAAGAGAGCTTCCATGTCGATGCGGGCGCATGTAAAAATCTATATATTATATGTTGCATTGATTAACCCTTTACCAATAGTCAATCAAACAGTTAATTGCGCAATTTTCCACACCCGAAATCTAATAAAGCACTTTCAGCTGTGAACACTTTGGCGCTGATTGAAATAGTATTCAAATCGCTTCGGAAGTGTTGCCCCCATATGACCGACAAAATTGTCGCGCTCTGCCATGCCTCCGACCAGCTTCCACCCTCCAGCCGCCCATCCATGTACGAGAAGATTACATTAAAACACTTACGTACCAGCACCCTCTGTGGATATAATTTTCGTCGATAAGCAGCCATAAAGTATCTTTGGGCTGTGCTTTTGTGGACTCGTTAAATGCTATCCATGTCAATGGAACTCTGAAGCTGTCCCCCCAGACAGTTAGTAATTGGCGTGGACAAGCAGCGCTTGGGCGCTTGCTATAGATTCATGTGAACATAAAAGATATCCATGAAAATACTCGGCATATAAATTGTTTTTGTCGTAAATCTGGCATTAAAATCTGAACACCGACTTTTTGGTCGAAATTCATGTCAAAATCTTACCCCAAGATTCGTCTCTAGACATGGTTCTAAACTTCTCAGTCCCTTAACTCGGCCAAATCTCATCCGATTTTTACGAGGTTGGGCTTTTTGTTCATGGTTTTCCTCCTAGATTAATCTGGCATTAAAATCTGAACACCGATTTTTTGGTCGAAATTCATGTCAAAATCTTACCCCAAGATTCGTCTCTAGACATGGTTCTAAACTTCTCAGTCCCATAACTCGGCCAAATCGTATCCGATTTTTACGAGGTTGGGCTTTTTGTTCATGGTTTTCCTTCTAGATTAATCTGGCATTAAAATCTGAACACCGATTTTTTGGTCGAAATTCATGTCAAAATCTTACCCCAAGATTCGTCTCTAGACATGGTTCTAAACTTCTCAGTCCCATAGCTCAGCCAAATCTTATCCGATTTTTACGAGGTTGGGCTTTTTGTTCATGGTTTTCCTTCTAGATTAATCTGGCATTAAAATCTGAACACCGATTTTTTGGTCGAAATTCATGTCAAAATCTTACCCCAAGATTCGTCTCTAGACATGGTTCTAAACTTCTCAGTCCCATAGCTCACCCAAATCTTATCCGATTTTTACGAGGTTGGGCTTTTTGTTCATGGTTTTCCTTCTAGATTAATCTGGCATTAAAATCTGAACACCGATTTTTTGGTCGAAATTCATGTCAAAATCTTACCCCAAGATTCGTCTCTAGACATGGTTCTAAACTTCTCAGTCCCATAACTCGGCCAAATCTTATCCGATTTTTACGAGGTTGGGCTTTTTGTTCATGGTTTTCCTTCTAGATTAATCTGGCATTAAAATCTGAACACCGATTTTTTGGTCGAAATTCATGTCAAAATCTTACCCCAAGATTCGTCTCTAGACATGGTTCTAAACTTCTCAGTCCCATAACTCGGCCAAATCTTATCCGATTTTTACGAGGTTGGGCTTTTTGTTCATGGTTTTCCTTCTAGATTAATCTGGCATTAAAATCTGAACACCGATTTTTTGGTCGAAATTCATGTCAAAATCTTACCCCAAGATTCGTCTCTAGACATGGTTTTAAACTTCTCAGTCCCATAACTCGGCCAAATCTCATCCGATTTTTACGAGGTTGGGCTTTTTGTTCATGGTTTTCCTTCTAGATTAATCTGGCATTAAAATCTGAACACCGATTTTTTGGTCGAAATTCATGTCAAAATCTTACCCCAAGATTCGTCTCTAGACATGGTTCTAAACTTCTCAGTCCCATAACTCGGCCAAATCTCATCCGATTTTTACGAGGTTGGGCTTTTTGTTCATGGTTTTCCTTCTAGATTAATCTGGCATTAAAATCTGAACACCGATTTTTTGGTCGAAATTCATGTCAAAATCTTACCCCAAGATTCGTCTCTAGACATGGTTCTAAACTTCTCAGTCCCATAACTCGGCCAAATCTCATCCGATTTTTACGAGGTTGGGCTTTTTGTTCATGGTTTTCCTTCTAGAATAATCTGGCATTAAAATCTGAACACCGATTTTTTGGTCGAAATTCATGTCAAAATCTTACCCCAAGATTCGTCTCTTAGACATGGTTCTAAACTTCTCAGCCCCATAACTCAGGCAAATCTTATCCGATTTTTACGAGGTTGGGCTTTTTGTTCATGGTTTTCCTTCTAGATTAATCTGGCATTAAAATCTGAACACCGATTTTTTGGTCGAAATTCATGTCAAAATCTTACCCCAAGATTCGTCTCTAGACATGGTTCTAAACTTCTCAGTCCCATAACTCGGCCAAATCTCATCCGATTTTTACGAGGTTGGGCTTTTTGTTCATGGTTTTCCTTCTAGATTAATCTGGCATTAAAATCTGAACACCGATTTTTTGGTCGAAATTCATGTCAAAATCTTACCCCAAGATTCGTCTCTAGACATGGTTCTAAACTTCTCAGTCCCATAACTCGGCCAAATCTCATCCGATTTTTACGAGGTTGGGCTTTTTGTTCATGGTTTTCCTTCTAGATTAATCTGGCATTAAAATCTGAACACCGATTTTTTTGTCGAAATTCATGTCAAACTCTTACCCCAAGATTCGTCTCTTAGACATGGTTCTAAACTTCTCAGCCCCATAACTCAGCCAAATCTCATCCGATTTTTACGAGGTTGGGCTTTTTGTTCATGGTTTTCCTTCTAGATTAATCTGGCATTAAAATCTGAACACCGATTTTTTGGTCGAAATTCATGTCAAAATCTTACCCCAAGATTCGTCTCTAGACATGGTTCTAAACTTCTCAGTCCCATAACTCGGCCAAATCTCATCCGATTTTTACGAGGTTGGGCTTTTTGTTCATGGTTTTCCTTCTAGAATAATCTGGCATTAAAATCGGAACACCGATTTTTTGGTCGAAATTCATGTCAAAATCTTACCCCAAGATTCGTCTCTAGACATGGTTCTAAACTTCTCAGTCCCATAACTCGGCCAAATCTCATCCGATTTTTACGAGGTTGGGCTTTTTGTTCATGGTTTTCCTTCTAGATTAATCTGGCATTAAAATCTGAACACCGATTTTTTGGTCGAAATTCATGTCAAAATCTTACCCCAAGATTCGTCTCTTAGACATGGTTCTAAACTTCTCAGCCCCATAACTCAGCCAAATCTTATCCGATTTTTACGAGGTTGGGCTTTTTGTTCATGGTTTTCCTTCTAGATTAATCTGGCATTAAAATCTGAATACCGATTTTTTGGTCGAAATTCATGTCAAAACCTTACCCCAAGATTCGTCTCTAGACATGGTTCTAAACTTCTCAGTCCCATAACTCGGCCAAATCTCATCCGATTTTTACGAGGTTGGGCTTTTTGTTCATGGTTTTCCTTCTAGATTAATCTGGCATTAAAATCTGAACACCGATTTTTTTGTCGAAATTCATGTCAAACTCTTACCCCAAGATTCGTCTCTTAGACATGGTTCTAAACTTCTCAGCCCCATAACTCAGCCAAATCTCATCCGATTTTTACGAGGTTGGGCTTTTTGTTCATGGTTTTCCTTCTAGATTAATCTGGCATTAAAATCTGAACACCGATTTTTTGGTCGAAATTCATGTCAAAATCTTACCCCAAGATTCGTCTCTAGACATGGTTCTAAACTTCTCAGTCCCATAACTCGGCCAAATCTCATCCGATTTTTACGAGGTTGGGCTTTTTGTTCATGGTTTTCCTTCTAGAATAATCTGGCATTAAAATCGGAACACCGATTTTTTGGTCGAAATTCATGTCAAAATCTTACCCCAAGATTCGTCTCTAGACATGGTTCTAAACTTCTCAGTCCCATAACTCGGCCAAATCTCATCCGATTTTTACGAGGTTGGGCTTTTTGTTCATGGTTTTCCTTCTAGATTAATCTGGCATTAAAATCTGAACACCGATTTTTTGGTCGAAATTCATGTCAAAATCTTACCCCAAGATTCGTCTCTTAGACATGGTTCTAAACTTCTCAGCCCCATAACTCAGCCAAATCTTATCCGATTTTTACGAGGTTGGGCTTTTTGTTCATGGTTTTCCTTCTAGATTAATCTGGCATTAAAATCTGAATACCGATTTTTTGGTCGAAATTCATGTCAAAACCTTACCCCAAGATTCGTCTCTAGACATGGTTCTAAACTTCTCAGTCCCATAACTCGGCCAAATCTCATCCGATTTTTACGAGGTTGGGCTTTTTGTTCATGGTTTTCCTTCTAGAATAATCTGGCATTAAAATCTGAACACCGATTTTTTGGTCGAAATTCATGTCAAAATCTTACCCCAAGATTCGTCTCTAGACATGGTTCTAAACTTCTCAGTCCCATAACTCGGCCAAATCTCATCCGATTTTTACGAGGTTGGGCTTTTTGTTCATGGTTTTCCTTCTAGAATAATCTGGCATTAAAATCTGAACACCGATTTTTTGGTCGAAATTCATGTCAAACTCTTACCCCAAGATTCGTCTCTTAGACATGGTTCTAAACTTCTCAGCCCCATAACTCAGCCAAATCTCATCCGATTTTTACGAGGTTGGGCTTTTTGTTCATGGTTTTCCTTCTAGATTAATCTGGCATTAAAATCTGAACACCGATTTTTTGGTCGAAATTCATGTCAAAATCTTACCCCAAGATTCGTCTCTAGACATGGTTCTAAACTTCTCAGTCCCATAACTCGGCCAAATCTCATCCGATTTTTACGAGGTTGGGCTTTTTGTTCATGGTTTTCCTTCTAGAATAATCTGGCATTAAAATCGGAACACCGATTTTTTGGTCGAAATTCATGTCAAAATCTTACCCCAAGATTCGTCTCTAGACATGGTTCTAAACTTCTCAGTCCCATAACTCGGCCAAATCTCATCCGATTTTTACGAGGTTGGGCTTTTTGTTCATGGTTTTCCTTCTAGATTAATCTGGCATTAAAATCTGAACACCGATTTTTTGGTCGAAATTCATGTCAAAATCTTACCCCAAGATTCGTCTCTTAGACATGGTTCTAAACTTCTCAGCCCCATAACTCAGCCAAATCTTATCCGATTTTTACGAGGTTGGGCTTTTTGTTCATGGTTTTCCTTCTAGATTAATCTGGCATTAAAATCTGAATACCGATTTTTTGGTCGAAATTCATGTCAAAACCTTACCCCAAGATTCGTCTCTAGACATGGTTCTAAACTTCTCAGTCCCATAACTCGGCCAAATCTCATCCGATTTTTACGAGGTTGGGCTTTTTGTTCATGGTTTTCCTTCTAGATTAATCTGGCATTAAAATCTGAACACCGATTTTTTTGTCGAAATTCATGTCAAACTCTTACCCCAAGATTCGTCTCTTAGACATGGTTCTAAACTTCTCAGCCCCATAACTCAGCCAAATCTCATCCGATTTTTACGAGGTTGGGCTTTTTGTTCATGGTTTTCCTTCTAGATTAATCTGGCATTAAAATCTGAACACCGATTTTTTGGTCGAAATTCATGTCAAAATCTTACCCCAAGATTCGTCTCTAGACATGGTTCTAAACTTCTCAGTCCCATAACTCGGCCAAATCTCATCCGATTTTTACGAGGTTGGGCTTTTTGTTCATGGTTTTCCTTCTAGAATAATCTGGCATTAAAATCGGAACACCGATTTTTTGGTCGAAATTCATGTCAAAATCTTACCCCAAGATTCGTCTCTAGACATGGTTCTAAACTTCTCAGTCCCATAACTCGGCCAAATCTCATCCGATTTTTACGAGGTTGGGCTTTTTGTTCATGGTTTTCCTTCTAGATTAATCTGGCATTAAAATCTGAACACCGATTTTTTGGTCGAAATTCATGTCAAAATCTTACCCCAAGATTCGTCTCTTAGACATGGTTCTAAACTTCTCAGCCCCATAACTCAGCCAAATCTTATCCGATTTTTACGAGGTTGGGCTTTTTGTTCATGGTTTTCCTTCTAGATTAATCTGGCATTAAAATCTGAATACCGATTTTTTGGTCGAAATTCATGTCAAAACCTTACCCCAAGATTCGTCTCTAGACATGGTTCTAAACTTCTCAGTCCCATAACTCGGCCAAATCTCATCCGATTTTTACGAGGTTGGGCTTTTTGTTCATGGTTTTCCTTCTAGAATAATCTGGCATTAAAATCTGAACACCGATTTTTTGGTCGAAATTCATGTCAAAATCTTACCCCAAGATTCGTCTCTAGACATGGTTCTAAACTTCTCAGTCCCATAACTCGGCCAAATCTCATCCGATTTTTACGAGGTTGGGCTTTTTGTTCATGGTTTTCCTTCTAGAATAATCTGGCATTAAAATCTGAACACCGATTTTTTGGTCGAAATTCATGTCAAAATCTTACCCCAAGATTCGTCTCTAGACATGGTTCTAAACTTCTCAGTCCCATAACTCGGCCAAATCTCATCCGATTTTTACGAGGTTGGGCTTTTTGTTCATGGTTTTCCTTCTAGAATAATCTGGCATTAAAATCGGAACACCGATTTTTTGGTCGAAATTCATGTCAAAATCTTACCCCAAGATTCGTCTCTAGACATGGTTCTAAACTTCTCAGTCCCATAACTCGGCCAAATCTCATCCGATTTTTACGAGGTTGGGCTTTTTGTTCATGGTTTTCCTTCTAGATTAATCTGGCATTAAAATCTGAACACCGATTTTTTGGTCGAAATTCATGTCAAAATCTTACCCCAAGATTCGTCTCTAGACATGGTTCTAAACTTCTCAGTCCCATAACTCGGCCAAATCTCATCCGATTTTTACGAGGTTGGGCTTTTTGTTCATGGTTTTCCTTCTAGATTAATCTGGCATTAAAATCTGAACACCGATTTTTTGGTCGAAATTCATGTCAAAATCTTACCCCAAGATTCGTCTCTTAGACATGGTTCTAAACTTCTCAGCCCCATAACTCAGCCAAATCTTATCCGATTTTTACGAGGTTGGGCTTTTTGTTCATGGTTTTCCTTCTAGATTAATCTGGCATTAAAATCTGAATACCGATTTTTTGGTCGAAATTCATGTCAAAACCTTACCCCAAGATTCGTCTCTAGACATGGTTCTAAACTTCTCAGTCCCATAACTCGGCCAAATCTCATCCGATTTTTACGAGGTTGGGCTTTTTGTTCATGGTTTTCCTTCTAGAATAATCTGGCATTAAAATCTGAACACCGATTTTTTGGTCGAAATTCATGTCAAAATCTTACCCCAAGATTCGTCTCTAGACATGGTTCTAAACTTCTCAGTCCCATAACTCGGCCAAATCTCATCCGATTTTTACGAGGTTGGGCTTTTTGTTCATGGTTTTCCTTCTAGAATAATCTGGCATTAAAATCGGAACACCGATTTTTTGGTCGAAATTCATGTCAAAATCTTACCCCAAGATTCGTCTCTAGACATGGTTCTAAACTTCTCAGTCCCATAACTCGGCCAAATCTCATCCGATTTTTACGAGGTTGGGCTTTTTGTTCATGGTTTTCCTTCTAGATTAATCTGGCATTAAAATCTGAACACCGATTTTTTGGTCGAAATTCATGTCAAAATCTTACCCCAAGATTCGTCTCTTAGACATGGTTCTAAACTTCTCAGCCCCATAACTCAGCCAAATCTTATCCGATTTTTACGAGGTTGGGCTTTTTGTTCATGGTTTTCCTTCTAGATTAATCTGGCATTAAAATCTGAATACCGATTTTTTGGTCGAAATTCATGTCAAAACCTTACCCCAAGATTCGTCTCTAGACATGGTTCTAAACTTCTCAGTCCCATAACTCGGCCAAATCTCATCCGATTTTTACGAGGTTGGGCTTTTTGTTCATGGTTTTCCTTCTAGAATAATCTGGCATTAAAATCTGAACACCGATTTTTTGGTCGAAATTCATGTCAAAATCTTACCCCAAGATTCGTCTCTAGACATGGTTCTAAACTTCTCAGTCCCATAACTCGGCCAAATCTCATCCGATTTTTACGAGGTTGGGCTTTTTGTTCATGGTTTTCCTTCTAGAATAATCTGGCATTAAAATCTGAACACCGATTTTTTGGTCGAAATTCATGTCAAAATCTTACCCCAAGATTCGTCTCTAGACATGGTTCTAAACTTCTCAGTCCCATAACTCGGCCAAATCTCATCCGATTTTTACGAGGTTGGGCTTTTTGTTCATGGTTTTCCTTCTAGATTAATCTGGCATTAAAATCTGAACACCGATTTTTTTGTCGAAATTCATGTCAAAATCTTACCCCAAGATTCGTCTCTTAGACATGGTTCTAAACTTCTCAGCCCCATAACTCAGCCAAATCTCATCCGATTTTTACGAGGTTGGGCTTTTTGTTCATGGTTTTCCTTCTAGATTAATCTGGCATTAAAATCTGAACACCGATTTTTTGGTCGAAATTCATGTCAAAATCTTACCCCAAGATTCGTCTCTAGACATGGTTCTAAACTTCTCAGTCCCATAACTCGGCCAAATCTCATCCGATTTTTACGAGGTTGGGCTTTTTGTTCATGGTTTTCCTTCTAGAATAATCTGGCATTAAAATCTGAACACCGATTTTTTGGTCGAAATTCATGTCAAAATCTTACCCCAAGATTCGTCTCTAGACATGGTTCTAAACTTCTCAGTCCCATAACTCGGCCAAATCTCATCCGATTTTTACGAGGTTGGGCTTTTTGTTCATGGTTTTCCTTCTAGATTAATCTGGCATTAAAATCTGAACACCGATTTTTTGGTCGAAATTCATGTCAAAATCTTACCCCAAGATTCGTCTCTTAGACATGGTTCTAAACTTCTCAGCCCCATAACTCAGCCAAATCTTATCCGATTTTTACGAGGTTGGGCTTTTTGTTCATGGTTTTCCTTCTAGATTAATCTGGCATTAAAATCTGAATACCGATTTTTTGGTCGAAATTCATGTCAATACCTTACCCCAAGATTCGTCTCTAGACATGGTTCTAAACTTCTCAGTCCCATAACTCGGCCAAATCTCATCCGATTTTTACGAGGTTGGGCTTTTTGTTCATGGTTTTCCTTCTAGATTAATCTGGCATTAAAATCTGAACACCGATTTTTTGGTCGAAATTCATGTCAAAATCTTACCCCAAGATTCGTCTCTAGACATGGTTCTAAACTTCTCAGTCCCATAACTCGGCCAAATCTCATCCGATTTTTACGAGGTTGGGCTTTTTGTTCATGGTTTTCCTTCTAGAATAATCTGACATTAAAATCTGAACACCGATTTTTCGGTCGAAATTCATGTCAAAATCTTACCCCAAGATTCGTCTCTAGACATGGTTCTAAACTTCTCAGTCCCATAACTCGGCCAAATCTCATCCGATTTTTACGAGGTTGGGCTTTTTGTTCATTGTTTTCCTTCTAGATTAATCTGGCATTAAAATCTGAACACCGATTTTTTGGTCGAAATTCATGTCAAAATCTTACCCCAAGATTCGTCTCTAGACATGGTTCTAAACTTCTCAGCCCCATAACTCAGCCAAATCTTATCCGATTTTTACGAGGTTGGGCTTTTTGTTCATGGTTTTCCTTCTAGATTAATCTGGCATTAAAATCTGAATACCGATTTTTTGGTCGAAATTCATGTCAAAACCTTACCCCAAGATTCGTCTCTAGACATGGTTCTAAACTTCTCAGTCCCATAACTCGGCCAAATCTCATCCGATTTTTACGAGGTTGGGCTTTTTGTTCATTGTTTTCCTTCTAGATTAATCTGGCATTAAAATCTGAACACCGATTTTTTGGTCGAAATTCATGTCAAAATCTTACCCCAAGATTCGTCTCTAGACATGGTTCTAAACTTCTCCCATAACTCGGCCAAATCTCATCCGATTTTTACGAGGTTGGGCTTTTTGTTCATGGTTTTCCTTCTAGAATAATCTGGCATTAAAATCTGAACACCGATTTTTTGGTCGAAATTCATGTCAAAATCTTACCCCAAGATTCGTCTCTAGACATGGTTCTAAACTTCTCCCATAACTCGGCCAAATCTCATCCGATTTTTACGAGGTTGGGCTTTTTGTTCATGGTTTTCCTTCTAGATTAATCTGGCATTAAAATCTGAACACCGATTTTTTGGTCGAAATTCATGTCAAAATCTTACCCCAAGATTCGTCTCTAGACATGGTTCTAAACTTCTCCCATAACTCGGCCAAATCTCATCCGATTTTTACGAGGTTGGGCTTTTTGTTCATGGTTTTCCTTCTAGAATAATCTGGCATTAAAATCGGAACACCGATTTTTTGGTCGAAATTCATGTCAAAATCTTACCCCAAGATTCGTCTCTAGACATGGTTCTAAACTTCTCAGTCCCATAACTCGGCCAAATCTCATCCGATTTTTACGAGGTTGGGCTTTTTGTTCATGGTTTTCCTTCTAGATTAATCTGGCATTAAAATCTGAACACCGATTTTTTGGTCGAAATTCATGTCAAAATCATACCCCAAGATTCGTCTCTAGACATGGTTCTAAACTTCTCCCATAACTCGGCCAAATCTCATCCGATTTTTACGAGGTTGGGCTCCGAGCATGGGAAATTCTGTAATCTACACATGATTTCTAAGCCAAACTGGTTAACAGATCCTTGAGAGAGGAAAACAGAGAGAAATAGAGGGGAGGAACAGGAAACTCTATGGAACAATCGACGTCATAAATTACCAGCGCAGGCAACGCTGCGATTGTAAGTAAAAGGTGCCAAGGGTGGTTCATAATAGGAGCCAAGAACGTGCCAAGCTCCTCGGACAGCTGGAAAGTTAACTAGGGTTTCTTGAGCGGGTTCAATGCACCCAATCTGAGCAGAACTGTGTCGCACGGCCTAATGACAAGCCAATTATCCATAAGCACAAGACGTGGGCCGCGGCGAGGATTGATTGCGCAACAAATTGCACAAACGAGCTGCTGTTGTCACCCCTTTACGGGCACAGCCATAGGCTTGGACAGTGACAGACCAGGAGACAGACCTGGTGAGATGTGCTGCGACTGCAACTGTACCAAATTTGGGCAAGCAGCAAAATGGGAAGACAGAAACAAACAAAAAAAAACAACCACCAATTGATGTGAGGCTACGACTGTGGCGCCTGCGCAGCTGTTCCAGATCTCGGTCATGCACGGGGAGGCGGCGGAGCGGCGTTTGGACTACGTCGCGCGCCGCTTTGTCTGAAATTTCACGCAATGCTGTGCGAGTGTGTGTGTGTGTGAGTGTGTGTATCTGTGTGTGTAACTGCCTATTGATCGATCGACTCGATATCGCACTTTTATTGCTGTTTGTCACTGCAAATGCGCCACCATTCCATACAATCCGTGAATGTGCCCGGGGCACTGCCGCCTGCTTAGGGGTTGCTTTTGTTGTTGTTGCGATTGTTGTTGTTGTTCTTGTTGTTGCATGCAATGCAGTTGCAGTTTTTGCGTGCGAGGGTAGCTTTCCATTTCAACCCTTAGCATTTGGGAATGCCTTAAATGCTCCCGGGATTGAGTTTCGGCTATCGGATTCGGACTCGGATTCGGTTTGGCGTAGGGTGGACGAGGGGATTTTCCATTTGATGCGCATCTTCGTCACAAAAATATTCCCATTATTTGTATATTTTGATGGCCCGAAATTCAAGTTCATTGATTTTTGCATGTTTTCGCCTTTTGTTTTTTGTTTTTATAGCTCAACTGGAGTTTGTTGTACAGATTTATTGGCTCAGGAAGTGCATTAGGAGTGCGCGTTCCCGAAGGGATGCTGACTGAACCACAAGCTCTAAATAAATCTTGATAAAACTGAATCGATTTACATACGGAATTAATATTAATGTTTTTCTATGAATTGAACTAGAACTCTATTAAAAACAAAAGCACTTTTAAAAGCAAAGACTTTAAGACTTAATTTGAACAAAATAAAATCTAGCCCGCAACTTATTTTTGAAAATATATTTACTTTAATCCAATATTTTCAGTAGAACGGGCCTTTAAAAATTTGAATATGGAATTGTTTTCGAATCAAAATATGGCCAAGAAGTTGGTTTAAGCCGTGCACCGTAACTGCAAAAATTCTCTTCGGTTTTGTACATCAATATCAAAAAGGTTTGGCTTGAATTTGAATGAATTGGACAGAGATATAAAAGATTAAACTTGGCGCAATTAATTCCACTTTTAAATCTTAACAACAACTTAATTACACCTAATGGACTATCTCTTAAAGTTATTTACCAAACATAGTAAACACAATTTCCTAGTTAGCCTATCTCGACTCTTGCTGCATCATCTAACTAATTTCCAATAGCTGCCCTTTGCCTCGATTATCGGGCAAACACAATGTTCGTTTAACGATCGCACATTTGTCCAGCTACCATGTCATATCTTGCTCCTGCGATCTCTCGTGCTGCCACTGGACGAACTGGGACTCCCGTCTCGAGCTCGTATCGGTTAATTGTTTTCCATTTATTTGCTGGGCATTTATATGGCCAGTCGCCGCCCACTGGGCCCTACGCAGACTCTGGTGTTAATTTATAGCGCCCCAGGTAGAAGTGCGCTCCATGGTCGCACGGCATAAAGTACATCAAAATGATATATCGCCCGAGCAGCCAACATATCACACTTGCCAGCTGCCGGCTGCGACCAGAGAGAGGCCCAGCTCGGAGCTGGCCAACCCATTGTCGTCATTGTAGTCACATTATTAGACGCGCATCGTTGACCAAATTAATTGTCGCCCAGCTCGTTTGGCTCATTGAACAGCGGCGGCGGCGTCTGCGGGGGCGGTGGCAGCTAATGCAACTGCAACAGCAACTGCTGTGTCCACGGCTGTGCCTCATAATGATCGTTATGTGGTCGTTAATGCGAGCTGGAAGCGATTTGTATCGGGCGTGCTCTATGGGCTCGCCTGGCATTCAAATTTTGTGTAGAACTAGTTGACTGACAAGACTAGCCAGAGTCTGACATGGTACATGGTTCTGGCCTAACGCGTTCAAGGGTTTCACAATTTTATAGCCGGAAGTTCTAATTGTTGTCGTTGAGGTTGGATTCGGGTACAGAGCTAGGTATTTGTTTCCCAGGGCTGCAAACTCTTCAAACTATTTCCAAAGTTTGGTTTAGTTCTTCTTCCACATCTATGAACCTAGTCTAGGGATCGAAATACTTCGATTTGGTTCAGGTATAGGTTTAGCTTCTCTTCATCGCATTAAATCTATTTCATTTGGTTCTTAATAAATAAAATACAGAAATGATTCAGCCTAGATGTTTTTACTGTGTGAGTCATATATGAATTTGTTGTGGCTTACCTGGCTGCAGCAACTGCAGCGCTGTGCGCTGAGGGTTCTGGCCGGGAGAGCTTGCGCGCGCTCTCTCTTCCTCTCTCTGCTGCCCATCCATGCCTGGAAGCCGGCCGGCTGCTTGTCCAGGCAAACAAACATTCCAAGGATCGACAACCTGCAGCGGGCGCTCGCTCGACTGTTTGCGTTTGGGGTGGCACAAGCTATCGATTTTTAGTGCCATGCCACGTCCCGCGGCCACTGAGCCATTGGGGTAGTCTCAAGTTCGTCTGCCAATTATTTGCCGCTTATTAGTGACGGCGCCGGAGCTGCAGTTCGTCTCGGATTTGGTCCGTTTTGTGTGTTGGTGGTGTTGGCCGCACGTGACTTCTTGCGTCTCGGGCGGTCGCTTTGTTTGCATTTGCATAAGTGGGCTGCTCCTGGTCTGCATCCTGCTCGCCGACGATGCTGACTTTGACATGCAACACAAACTCAAGTGTCGCCCTAATGCTTGGCCATTACGCTGAAGTGCGGACGCCCGGACGCAACTGCATTGAAAATACCCTCCGTGTGTGTTTGTGTGTGTGTGCAGCCACCCCCAAAGTAAATCAGTGCCACCCCGTCAGGGGGTGCTGACCAGGCGCTGTTTAAGCTGTTTTGTGTGCCAAGCAGAATGGGCAAACAGTGGGCAGCCAAACCGGTTTCTAATCCTTTCAGCGCATGCAAATGCAAACAAGAATTGCAAACGCAAATGTTTCCCCTATTTGCGTGGTCAACGAAAACTTTAGCAACAAAAAAGGGTTGAAAAACTGGCCATAGTCTGACTTGATGTTGTTATTGCAGCGAGCACTTTTCACAATTCCCATTAAATTGTTAAAAATACGTATTTTCTATTATTTGGCAGCAATGCAACACTGGTACGATCAAGAAGAAGATATAATGATTTGCATGCCAAACACACACACACGCACGCACGCACACACATGTGTCTATACGCGCGCTCACTCTCTCGCCATCTCGCTCGCTCGCTTGCAGTGCCTGTCGTTTTTTGCGCCTGTTCTTTTGCGTCTTCGTTTTATTCGTTTTGTGGTTGGCGTCGCTGCAAGTTCAGTTTTTTCGCGTCGCGGGGCAAGTGCGCAATTGAATTGTTTTGCATTGAAATTCGTTGAAATAAATACACACAAAAATAATACGCGTGGTGCTGTTCTTATAAGCATCGGGGCTTAAATCAATAAATTTTATATTCGCATGAGCTGATCGGCATGTGAATGTGTGCATTAGTGTGCTTGTGTTGGTGTTAAAAGCAGAAAGAAAAGCAAGAGCGGATCAGTGTTGAGCAGCACAGGTATGTCAACAAGTAGCCAATTAGAATCCAATTGCTACAAGTATCGATGCTTTGCTAGGCAAAGATCATTTATCAAACATATGGCAATAATTCCCTTAGTCAAAGCTCCACATCAATCGAATCATTTGCAATTACATAAATACAATACACAGTAAAGGCTGCTGTTGCATCAATAGAAATGGCAAACAAAAGGCAAACTGCCAGCTCTCTGACGATACCAATATCTACTTCCCCCCCCACGCAGCTCCTGCGCAAAAACAGGAACGGCAGCAGTGCTGGGTAATGGGTGGGGATAACAAACAATTGTGCACACCCCAGTCGAGGGCTTCTGTCTTACTTCACGCTTCCATGGGCAGCAGTTAAAGCGAATGGCAGCGCCAGAAATCGCATGTATTATCCTCGTAGCAACAACAAAAACAAAAGGCAAACATTTTGTGCTTTGTTCAAGACCAAAAAGAAAGGCCACAATGCTTGGCCAGCGACATGTGTAGAGCTCATCAGGCTATGGCAATTTCGGGCGCCCGCCTGCTGCTCCCACGGGGATGCAATGACAATGCCGCTGACAACGACAATAACAGCTCAATACGCTGCGCTGGGGTCTCCAAAACAACAAGAGCAAAAAGTTTGGCAATGAAAAATGTTTGTCAAAATCAAATTTACAAGTTGGGCTGCCCCATTTTTTTTTTGCGCTCGGCTCGACCATTATTGAATGTTTTGTATGTTATTGCACTCTAATGGGTTGCAGTTTTTTCTCCCTACATTTTGGTTGCATAACTTACAACTCCCCAAAGTGCCGTTAGTCGTCTTAGTGGGCGGTCTCGCGCGCGCTGCTTTAGATCTTTGCTAACCCCTGGAAACCCTGGCAACCCTGGCACGGCACGGCGCAGCGCAGTTATGAGTACGAACTATGCAGCGTTTGTTTGTAATTTAATGAAGTTAGTTACAGCATAGCTGGCAGTAAATTTCATTACCTGGCAACTTTCCTGGTAAGCAACAAATGAACTCTTCCGAGAATCAAATTTCATGCGCACTTTGGTAACCCCCACTGGAGCTGGACGTGGACCCACAGCCGGAGCCGGAGCTGGAGCTGGAGTTGGGCTAACGCTGACGAGCGAAAACTTCAACACAGACCTGGCAAATGGACAGACAACTCATTGTTGTACAATATTTTATTGTGTTTTTTCGTCGTTGTTGTTGTTGCCCCTAGTTTTTTTTGTTATGTTCTTTTCCTGTGTTTCTTTGTTTTTTATGCTGCCTGCCTCTATCATTGCAATTCATTGCAGTTGGAAGTGGATGCACTCAAGCGGCGCAGCTGTTGCGCTCTCCCGAGCTTATGGCTGGGGCCACATCTTTCCATCTCTGGGCTGATATCAGCTGGCGGTGCAAGTTAATTGTTAAGTGCAGTTGGGAGCTGTTTCTTCTTTCTTGTTGAAAGATTAGAGTAGACAAACCTAATGAAGTTTTATGCGTTTCTAATGTGCAGCCAATTTGCTTTCGATGATATTTCAATTGTGCTGCTAGACAGACCACAAATTGAATGGGCCTCAATTGCATGATGAACTACTTACAAACTCCTAGATGGGAGATCTTCAGCCGAGTCTCATCTTCCCTTAACTCTTGGTGAGATGCACGCACAGGCTAATCAAATGTGGCGGCTCGCCAATTGGGCTGGATGTCAAGTGCATGGCACTCAATTTGACGACCCGTTCGCATTGTCGCTAACTATTTTTACACACACTCATCACATTATTATCATATGCACAACTATAGCTCTTCATGTTCGTGTCGGGTTGGCCAACTGTCGCATAAATTGACCAGCGCAGCTCGCGTGTCACTTTGTCAACTCCTCAGCTCAGCTTAACATTATTTAATTACGAGAGCAACAAATGCGGCAACAGCGACAACAACAACAACAACAATAACAGCGACAACAACAACCGCGACAAGAACACTTCGTGTCATAAAAAATTATTTTACGCGCGCTCTGCTAGAAGAAGACAGCAGCGAGGGGGGCAATGCTCGGGCGAACGTAGCTTTAACTTTAACTGGTTTTAGTTTGTTGTTTCTTTTTCATACCCTGCAAATGGTTATTAGGGGGTATAACAGGCAGAAGAAAGTATATGCGAGCCCTTAAGGTATATATATGCATAGTTCCAGCTTCTTTATCTTTTTGCATACCCAAGCTTTTCGTATTTATAGAAGGAAGCGAGAATGATTGTTTAATGCTGTTTATAGGGTATCTGCTAGTCGGCCACATCCAACTAGAGCTCTCTTGTGTTTTTGTTGTTGTTGTGGCTCTCGTCGCAGAGCACCAATTTGCAACATTATAATTTCGCTTTGAATTACACACACACACACACAAACACGCTGCACACAACAGCTGAAACGAGAACAGTTCATTGAACTCGGGAAAGCAAATGCAACTACAACAACAACAATCAAAAAATGCCAAAGCACAATCATTAGGAGCTTGCATAAAGCAAGCGATTATTTTTGCACTTATTAAATTTTAGCACACTGCAACAGCAAAGTACATCATAATCATCATCATCAGCAGATACACATATGCATAGATCGAACAGCAGCTGCTGCTCCAGTCAATCTCCACTCCATCACACTTGAGATCAGCAGCCGTCAGAGATGGAGCATCGAGTCACAGCATAGGGCCAAATCGGTTATTGATCAATGAGGCAAAGCAGCGATATACAGCGTGAATGCTAAGCAGCTTGAACATTTCACAACACCATAAGAATCAGATCAAGGTACAGTCTCTAGAGATTCACTGGGACATTTTTAAGCACTGTACGACCCAGCTGAAAGATTATTCAGCACTACAAGAATCGATCAGTTTAAAGATCAGACGCTAGAGAAGAACAGTATAATTTTACAGTATGTTTGAGTATGCGTCGATAACTAGTCGTGATAACAGAGCCTATCACAGCTAAAGCATTTTTCAACACTGTCACAGTCACTGTACATGCAAATCACATTCGATTGCTCAGCTCTGTCGGAGCGTAAAGTGAGCGCCTTTTGCTACACTGTTTATGCGTCCATCCGTTCGCTTGTCCAGTAGTGCCCGGCAGCTATTTTACACGCCATTGAGTTACAAATGGGCGCTCCTATGTTGGATCTTGACTGCTGCTCTGCTACTTGGCGGCATGTGTTGAGATTCTGGTTCATGCTGCCTCCAAGTGCACTGTGTGCCTTTCCTGCCTTGCTCCAGCTGCAGCAGCCCAAACACGTCTCTATCAATTCGGATCGCAGATCTGCAGCTTTCTTTGGATATTATTTGCGCTCTGTTGAGCGTTGTTTCTTCTATTGATTGTGGATTAAGGCAGACGCGGCACAGCACAGTTCCTGCTGCCTGCCGCTTGCCGCTTGCCTCTTGCTACTTGCACCATGTTGTCTATTGTGGCTCGTTTCCTGCTGCCGCTTTGTTCGTTGCCTGGCTGTGGCTCCCCGTGTGTCTGGCCTCGTTTTGCACGTCTGCGCTTCCTTTCACAGGGAGCTGGCAACAATATCATTACCTGTGGGCTAGACCAACAACAACAACCACAAAAAAGTGAACCATTTTTCAGCACTGGCACAACCGTTGCAGCTGGAAGTTTCAGCGCTCTCCCAGAGTTCATTCAACTGGCGCCGCCTGTTGAGATATTCGCATCGCCTTAGTTTTTTTTTCGTATACCCTTACAAAGGGCATTCCTAATTTTTCACGAAAGTGGATATCTCTAATATCATAGAACATATACATGAGTAGTAACCAGTAAAAGAGCCGAGTCTATATCTGTCTCATCATCCGCTTCTAGTCAAACAATTTGTCCATTTTTTATAGATCTTAAGTTGATGCGTCTATTTGCTGCAGGCAGCACAGAGTATATCCGAGTCGAGCTCTAGTCGAAAGTTAAGTTCTAGTATGATAAACTGTTGCATATCTGAAGGTAACTTATCCAAGCTTAAATCTTACAAGCCTTAGTCAGCTCTGAACGTAGGAGCAGAATGTGTTTAACATTGGACTGATATTTCATTTAGTATATAGTTACAGTCAGTCGGACTTTTATATCATATTCCTTATGTCAGTTCTAGGCAAGGATATTTTAAATTCGGCGTGCATCTGTTAAGCTCTTCTTTCGTTTTTTATTTCGCCAGTTGCTTTGCTTCCTAGTTGAAAGTTTGTTGACAACCACGAAGGCAAAGTAAGGGTGCTCCAGTTGATGGATGCAGTTCTTGTTGTTGTGGTTGTTCTTGTTGTTGTTGTTCTTGTTGTGGATAATCCAGCATTAAAAAGTTGCCTGGCGGGTTTTTTTTTCACATTTGGGCCTACAGGCAGCCCCAGTTGCAGCCTCCGCCCCCGCCTGGGGTGAAAATCGTGAGTTTGCGCTGAACAGAAAATGTGCCACGTTGCACTTGTTCGGAGCTGAGGGAATTGCCAATGGAGAAGATATTGCTAAAGTGCTCTCGCGTTTACCGTTGCCCGCAGATAATTTAGTTTGTAGCCCAAACCAAAAAAAAAAAAGAAAAGCAAACTGTGAAAATGGCCCCGAAGTGGCATAAACAAGCGCTGCGCCTCGCTCTGGGCTCACAGAACGCCGCCTAAGATGGGCAATGGACCGGGGACTGGGACGTGGCCGGTACTGGAACTGGGACTGGGACTGGTCTATGACTGCTGCCTGCTGTTGGTGCTTATGGTTTATGTAATGGCCAGGCTGGAAACGTGCACGGCCTGAAACATTAAAGCGTGGAAATGCAGCCCGACTGCTCCATTGTTATTGCTGCTGTTGCAGTTGCAGTTCGTCGTCGTCGTTGTGGAAAATGCAATTAAATAGCTCGTTGGGCCGGGACGTGGTATAAATATTATCAGCACCTCCGCCATCAGCTTAGTTCAGTCAATCAATTAGAGGCATATCGCAGCGAATGTTATAATTGAAATACCAAATACCAGATGCCAGATGCCAACTTCTCGGGCATCTGACCATGGCCTTAAGGCCTGCAGGCGCAGTGCAATTACACGTTGTAGAAATCATCCATTTTCCACGTGAAGAGAACTGTGCAGGCATCCCAAATGTTTTAATCCTGTGCTTCCAGTTAATCACTCACAAGCTGCCCGGATCTGGGCTTGTCTCTGTAATGACGCACTCCAAGTTCAAAGTCCTCCAGCTCTGAGATTTGTTTAGCTGCCATTTGAAAGCCCCACAAAGTCTCTTTATCAATTACCCGGGGGACTCTGCATCTACGTCCGGGCCGTTCCTTTCATCATCCTTGCAAATTTCGTGTTGCCACAAATTAACAAATTTTCTGGCCTTCTTCCATTTTAAATAGAACCCACGCCACATTGTGCGGCTGGCACGCTTTTCATAATTCATATTTTGCCAGCTCTCGGTTTATATGTAGGCAGCTCTTCTTCTTGTTTCGCATGAACGCATCATATAACGCAAAGTTCTGTAAGAGAAATCACGTAAAATTGTTAGAGCTGGATTTGATGAACCAGGAAATACCCTAGTTGCGAGTACAATACTCACAGACATCTTTGTTATTTATCCTCTTCCAAAAGTCGTCTGGAGTAATGAAGGTAACAATTTTATTGCCTAATCTTCAACATTCTTCGGGTGTAAAGACTGTTCCTCCTTTTTGTTTGAACGAACTGCAAGCACAGCCTGTTTCGCATTTTACAGGGTATGCAAATAAAGTACACAACAAAATCTGCGTACGCAATAAATTTATTTACAATTCATGCACTCGCGTTTCCCTGCTGCGACTCCGGCCCATATATCATGATGGTTTTTCATGGCCTGACTCTAATTTACATATTCATGAAATCTGACACCCCCCCACTCAATGCCGGGCGGCTGGCTGAGAAATTTGAATTTAAATTTGAATTTTTATACAATTTTTTGCCTGGGCACCCGCCACTTGCGTCTGCCACTTGCCACTTGCCACATGCAGGCCGAGAAGAGCCGAACCGGGCTGGGCCGGGCACGTGCTGTGCTAGCTCATAATGACGTCATTAGAGTGGGCTACCTAACTGAAGCGCAATAATAATCCTCACGGCGTTCCGCACGATCATTAATCTGGCCCAGAGTCGACCGAGTCGCCCCTCCGCGTTCCCCACTGCGATGCGATCTTTGACATTTTTATACATTGCCCATTTTAGCATGTGCAATTTTTCCAAGCAATTTATCCTAATGGAAAGTCCAACCAATGTGGCGCGATCAGATTTCGCCCCTGAACATGACCGTCGGTTATTGGTGCTTGAATTATGAGTCCCGCCGCCAACTTCCAACTGGCAACTGGCAGCCAAAAGCATTAGCCGAAGCTGGAGTCGGAGCCGCAGCCAGGCAGATGCAAAGATTAGTCGCTAGAAAAATTGTTAATGTTCGTTTCGGTACGGGCAAATAAATTTGTTCCACTTGCGGGCGAGAAGGGGATATAGAGGAGGTGGAATATTTGGCTACAAGAAAAAGTCGTGAAAACTGTTTGGCCGGGTAATTGCTGATAATGCCAGGATCGAGGCAAATTGACTTCCAGCTGACCCACAATCTGAACTTGAAATTTACTTCAATGTAGGCTAAATGCTTGGCTAAGATTGGCTTTTTCTCTTTGGGTAAGGGAGGGGGGGCAGAGTTGGAGCACAACTGAACTCCCGCTGAAGCGCTCGCAATTAAGCATCATTAAAACTGGCAAAGTATAGACCAAAGCCACGTCAAGTGGAACCCGTGGGGGAAGCAGCAGCAGCAGCGTGTGACAAAATGCCCACATTAGGAGCTGGAGTTGGAGCTGGAGCTGGAGAGGCAGGAGCTGGAGCGGAGCGGAGCTAAAGTGGTTCGGTTTGACATGCCTCTTGACATTTTCGGGTGCTAATGATGACGTTGAGCGGCTTTCCGCTTCCCCTCTGCACATTAACATTCATTTGAAAATTTGTCATAATTGGCCATTTTATTGTGATATTGTGTTCGTATTTATTTTGTTCTTACCATTTCCCAGCACTGGCACTTGACATTCCCCGGGCAAATTAAATGACGTTTCGGCCCGTTGTCATATCATAACCTGTCCCAGTCCCAGTTCGTACCATTTCCCAGATTTTTTGTAATTTTTGTTCTCTCTGGCTTTCCGGCTGCCAATTAAATGAGGAACTCTTTCGTGTTGGCTCCCCCAATTTTCTGTTGCTATGTTGCTTGGCTTGGTTGTTGTTGTTGTTGTTTTTTTTATTTCACATCCTCACGCGCTTTATTTTGTTTTTATTTCGCTTCCACAGAATTCCTTTGAGAGCGAGAGAGGGGAAAAAATTTAATGTTATTTTTAGTCAGCGCAAAATTCTTGCAATAACAACAATCCGGTTGGGTTTGCAAGCTGGCTTCTTGGATTTCTGTGCCTTGTTTACGGATAACGCGCTTAAATAGCATCATCTACCAAAAATCCAAGCTGTGCCAGTTCCATTTATACCATTTCCATAGCTTATGCATGTTCGATGCGGGCATATTGAAAAACCTTGTATTTATGTATATAAAATCATAATGCTGCATTATTGAGACGCCAGCGCATTTGCCGCCCAGTTCGTGACCAGATCCGGGCACACACGGTGCTCTGGTCATAAATCGTGCTGGATGCATGACCCGACATGGAATTCCTGTACTCGATTTAAACGGTAGCCGCAGAGACAACTGGGTTGAGTGCTGTGTTATCTTGGCTATTTCTCTGATTGATTGATTGCTTGCAGGCTCACATTTGGACTTGGACCTGGACCTGGACCTGGACTGGGATCCAGCTTTGTCTGTCTGCTGCTGCTGCTGGCAGATCAATCGCTGCTGGAGCAGCGCAATTTCAATAATTCACAAAAGGCAACGTCAAATGGGAGACCCCGAAGAGTTATAGTCCTCGACATTTCAACTGGGGTCGTTGCTGCTGCTGCTTCTGCTGCAGTTGCAGTTGTACTCATTGTTGTTGTTGTTGTTGGCCACTTTTCGCCTTTGATTTTCAGTGCGCGATTAAAATGCGCCTGGTCCCAAAAAAGGCAATGACAATTTTAGCTGGATCTGTACTTGGACCCGGCAGCCGTTGCCTTCCCATAGAGCACCCCCAACAGCAATTGCTAGCTGTCTCTGCCTCCCCTCCTCTATCACTCTCTCTCTCTCTATCTGTGGCTGTCTCTCTCTCTCGCACTCTCTTTGTTGCCGCTGCCTTTTAATAAACGCATCGCTGCGCATTCGCACAAAAAAATGCCACAAAACAATGAGAAATATCTAAAAATTGCAATGTGCTGCATCCGCTGCACTGCCAAGCCGCACTCCCTCCCCCTCCGCTTATTCCTCCCCCCCCATTGTGTGTCGCCTGCCGCTGCAGTGCATCATCAACGAGTGGGGCGCACGTCAAGAGCTGCTGGCTCTGCTCTGTCGCCGCCCTGCTCCCATTTAAGGCGCAATGACGCGCCGCTCATGCGCATCACGCACATGCCTTGTTCCTTGTCTCATGCTATACCCCCGCCCCCGCCCCGGCCCCTCCAATTCCCGCCAGTTACTGTTTTGTCATCCTTTCTAATCGTCACTCGCCTGAGTCAGCCTCTGACAGCGCAAAATATGCAACAGCGGAGCTGCCATCCGTTGGGCCAATTGGTGGGCGCATTATCAAAGCCATCGCAACGTCACGATCGGCCCAAGCCGAGCACCTTGGGCGGTACCCAAACTGGGCTATGCCGATGCACACCAACAGTTGGAGACTTCTGCTTTTTGTAGAACTTGTAATGAAATGCAGGGCTTAGTAGTTAAGTACTTTGTGCTCTATCCAAGAGTGTTGCTCACTTCAATTCTTCTTCTTCTAGGTAAACAATACTTATTAAAGTAAGATGTCCTGAATATAAATTGTATTATTATTATTACTATTATTATTATTATAATTACTTTTACTATTATTAGTATTGTCATCATCATCATGATTGTCATTGTCATTGTTATTACTATTGCTATTGATTCCAAAGACAGCCTTTTCCCAATTCTTTTAGGACAATTTGTCAACTACAATAACAGCCAGAATTCTTAAATGGTTACACTCTTGCGCTTGGTTTGATATGCTCTCTGGCTTAAATATGTTTTTTTTTTTTGTATTTTCCTTCATATTTTGTAGGGCATTAATTGTGTCTTGCTGACCGAAAGCCGTGTTGTTTTTCCTGCGCATTTTGAGGGCATGATGAGATTGTTTTTTGTATTTTTTGTTGCTTTGCAGCTCGCTTTCTGCTTCATTGCCACATCGATGCAGTTGCAGTTGTTGCAGTTGTTATTGTTGTCGTTGTTGTTGCTGGTGACATGCAGCTATTTTTAAACGGTGTTGTTGTTGTCGCTGCATCTGCGATTTGGAAATTGCATGTTGCTGGCCCATTTGTTGTTGTTGTTGCCGCCGTGTTGCCCTGTTCCAGTTGCAACTGCTTCAATTTGCTTGTTAAGTTTGGACAGCTTTGCGCTTGAATTGCAACGATTTTCAATGCAGCTGCATCCACATTCGATTTGTGCGCGTCCGCTCTGTGTGGGAGTTGCTGCTGGCCCCAGAGCCGCCAAGGGGCAATCAATTCCGCCAAGACAGGCCAAAAGCGGCGGGGCCAATGCCCATCATATGGTAAATGTGCTTCTTCTGCTCCTCAACCTCCTACTCCACGCTCTTTGGGCATTGTTTCAGGTGTTGTCGCTTGACAGTCCGCACAGGTAACTTGGCTGGCGTCGTTTCCGGTCATCAAGCGTCCACTTACGGATGTGTTCCCCCAATTCGAAAAGTGCTAACGAAGTGCAGGGCAACAAGCAGCAAGCATTTTGTTAGTTTTTCTCGCACGCTTCAGCGGCAACGACTCCCAGCTCAAGCTACAGCTCGAGCCAGACCCCGAGGCGACAACGCGCTAATGACATTCACAACCTGAGCTGGGCGCTGGGAACGGGATGCGAGTGCTGGTTATATAGCTGCACGTGTGTGTGTTGGCGAAATTAGCATTTGAATGCGGCCATTGGGCCAGTTATTGGAACGGTTCTGTTGGCCATTACGCTGATAAGTCAATGCTGCACATCCGCTCGAAGATACTTTTTTTGTTTTAATGAAAAGCATAATGAAAACTAAATATCAGTCCAGGCTGAGCTGGCTTGAGAGCCACCCACGAAGACGGCAGATCATTTGGCAATTTAATTAAACGCGACCACCCGGGCAGAAGTCCGCGAAGGAGCCGCCGCCAGCTCTTGGGGGCTGCAGTAATATGAGGAACAAGCGTTGTCATAGGCAACCTAAAAGATACTTTTGTGTCTTTTGCAGCTGGCGGCTGGTGTGGAGAGGCTCAATCAGAAATCGATTTCCGGCACATTTTCAAGTGCAAAATGTCCAAGAGATACAAATAGTATCTGCAGGCGACTCAAGTAACTGTCAGATACAAAAGTATCTTTTCTTTTTTTGCTGGCAAAGTTCAATAGCACGCGTCTCTGCTTGGGTCTCTGTGTGGGTTTTCCTTTTCGTAATTATTTATCGTTTTTATGGCTGTCCCTCTTGCTCAGCTGTCGGCTCAACGACAATCCGTCAGATACTTCTGTCTGCCTCGTGGCTCTTAATTTGGTTTACGCTGCATCATCATCATCATCATCATCAGCTGCAGTCGTTGCGGCAGCAACTTCATTAGAGCACAGTATCTTTGTATCTTGATGAAAAACCAATTGTTTCTAGCCGACGTCCATTAAATTGGAAAATGTGTGTTTCCGCGCGATGTCAGTTGGTTGAATTGATGCGGCGGCCGGCGAAAGCGCTTAATTATGTCAGGCAGTCAGTCAGTCAGGCAAGCGGTCGCTCGGCTAGTAACGTGTGACTCAATTGTATCTTAAAGATACTTTGCCCATTGCTGCACTGGCCCGAACACGTTAAGCGGATAATTGTCGTTGGCCCGATGTCATGTTGAAAATAAAGCAAACAAAACTTTGAAGGGCTTCCTTGAAAACAGAATTGCCGCCCACACACACAGATACACACACACACACGCCGAAATAGATACAAAGAGTATCTGCAGTGAGTGGCGTTTAACTGCAGCAGCAAAAATCGATAAAAGGGCAGCAGCTGTTGTTGTAATGCAAACGAAAGTAATTGTATCTGTATCTATAACTGTAGCTGCTTGTGTATCTGTATTGTTCCCAGGCACTATATATATCCCAAAGATACACACGCACAGTTTTGTTAATCAAATCAGTGTTGAATCGAGCGCATGCATAATGAATGCTGAATAGGACGCGCTTTGTGCATCAATTATGTCGCATTAAAGGCAACATCTTGGCGCTCGCATCTCTCAGATACAATTCACCAGCTCCATATTATGTAGAGAGGTTGAGAGAGAGAGAGAGGAAGCAAATGTATCTGCCGCCCACACGCAGAAAAACTGCATCCTCAGTCGTGAGTAGATGTTGCCTGCATGCTGCATGCTGCATGTCAATGTCAGGCCGAACCCCTGACGCAGTTACTTGCAACTGCAACTTGCCTCAATTTCGTGTGTGTGTGTCTGTTAATCTGGCGCTGCCTCAATTGAAGCTGCCCCCGCTGCGCACAGCTTTCCCCTTCGAGGGCCCCAAGTGGGTGTTGCTCGAGTGTGCTGCCCCATCTCCAGCTCCAGCCGAAGCCCCATCAGCATGTCCAGAGCTGCAGCTGCAACGGATTGTCAATTATTAACCGTTGTCAAGTTGCTTTCGCACTTTGGAGGCGACTCCGTCCTAGAGGTAACCGCTTGCAGTTGTTGCATGCTCTATTGTCTGTTTGTCTGTTTTCTCCGATTCTTTCCACTCACTTGAGCACACACACACAAGTGTGAGTGTTTGTCTGTGTGTGTGTGGACTGTGCAACATCAATTGTTGTACAATTTTAAGTAACTTTTAATGGTCTTTGTCGCGCCCGTTGTTGTCTCTTTGCCCGATCCGAGAGCGAGAACCATTTACGACCAGATGCATCTCCTTTGTGTGACTCTTGATATTGTTGCAAGTACTTGCATGTGTATCTGTCAGATACTCAATCTTTGGCCAGACAATGAACCCTAAGAACACAAATGCTGCCTGCTCCGATTGACCCTTGACTCGTGTAAGGTAGTCCGGACTACTTAGGAACGGCTAAATTATTGATTAACAATTGTTTTCCCTCTCATGACTCCTTATTGAATAGATAATTGTGGTGCGCAGTGGCAGCCTTTTAATGAAACCCTTTTACCTTTTCCTTTTCACCCTTTGACTGGACTACACGCCATGTCTGGAGGTGCTTAACCTCCACTCTGAGGCACACCTCAAATGGGTCTCATGTTTTATCTGGTGTGCAGGCAAACATAAAACTTTCAACCCAAGAACTATGACACCACTTGCTGTGCCTGGTTCAACGTGTCCACATGCAGCCATGTCCTGTCCATGTCTGTATCCAAGTTTCTAAATAATACAGTAAATTGTGGTTGTCAAGTGGGTTGGCTGTGGGTGGGTGGGGCACATAAAACTACCGCAACCACAGGACGTTGTTGAAAAGTTTTTTATGATGTTTCGCAAATTCACAAAATGCTGTGCCAAAAGTTTTTTATGCTTTGAATTTAACGCATTTGTAGCTGCGCCGTTTTTATGGCCTACTTGAAGGCGCCCAGACCAGGAATCACTTACGACGGTGTGGGTGTCGCAGGCACAGACCCAGACCCAGACAGAGACGGAGACACACAAAAAAGCCATATAATTGAGCTTAAACATAAAGCGGCTTTGGGGTTTTATTTTTTTTTGGCAGTGTTCTCTATAAAAGGGGCAGACAATCCCCTGACAAATTGTGGCTTAAATTACGAGGGGGTTGGGGAGGGGGGGAGGGGGGAATATATCCATAGGAATACGTATAAAACGGCGAGTCTTATGGCACTTCCTGTTACCCACGCGAGTTGATCCACATTTAAATTAAACATGAACTTGTTAATTACCCACACAACCCACATGACAACAACAAGCAGAACGGCAACAACAACGTGCCACATGTGCTCCTACAGTTGCCTCAAATTGCGCTTCCTTTCAGCGGGCGCAGCTGGTCACGCCCCCGTCGCGTCATTTGGCGGGTTTCCTCGATCCCATTGAGGATCTGTCCCAGCCAACGTGACAGGCATACGTCATGCTGTCGATTTGGGTAACCCAATACGCATTTCATTGCCACTTTTTAGGGCCCAACATTTGTGGCAGATAGCGCTGCAGCTGGCAGCTAACAATTTTCAAATTAATTGCTTCAGTAGCTACACGCTGTCCACGTTTTATTCAGCTTGGGGAAACCCCTATGTGCGCCAGGAGCTGGGCGTGAAAAATGTCCACATGTGGGCTGACGGATGCATCAGGAATTCGTCTCTTTAGTCTCACACTTTTTAATTTAATTTTACTTGCAAGCTGCATTGCTAAAATTCCCAAACAGTTAAAGCGTCTCTCTCTCTCTCGTTTTGCTGCTTGGCATCACTTTCGTTACGCATCAGAATTTTCAGTGTGGAAAAGTTGACATGAAAAATGGCAAAGCAGCAGCAGCAACAACAAGGACAAAAAGGAATAACAAATAAAAGTTATTTTTCTCAGGGGTAGCCTCCGATCAAAAAATAACAAAGGGGTTAAACAGCAGCAGGGAAAGGGTGGGGGGTTAGTTGTTATGACGCATCAATTGCGTGATTTTTGCCCGACAGATGTTTTTCCTGAACACAGATTGCGCCTCATCCTCTATTCTCCATCCTCATCGACGTAGGCAACACTCAACACTTGTGCCATTAGAGGTGAATCTCAAACGGAATCCCAATGAACTGCCAACCGGTTGCCCCTCAGTCCCGCACTTCACAGTAGTAACAGCAGAGCGCACATACACATTGTATTTTGCAATTACTGTACAACACACAGAAAGAAAGAAAAAACAAAAAAGAGAAATGAAGAAGAAAACCTCAACGAAGCCGTCGCCATGTGCCGCAGTTGCTGTTGTTGTTGTTGTCGTCGCCGCTGCTCGCAACGGGCTATGCACAATCCCTGCAGCACAGCGCGAGAAGGAGTGTGAGTGCGAGCGCGCGACCGATAGAGAGAGAGAGAGGGAAGGAGACAATGAGCAGAGCGCTCTGCGCTGCTTTCATCCTATGGACAACCCCTATGCCGGCAGTTTATGTTTTGTTCCTCCGTGCCTTCCAGTGAGCGAGCGCCAACGACAGCGCCAGAGAGCAAGAGCTGGCGCGCGAGAGAGCGCTTACTTCCAGTTTGACTGAAGTACTCATTTGTGCTGCCATTTGCAGCGTCCGTTTGCGCTGGCCGCCAGTTTGAGCAACGCTCTGCTAGACGCCGCACGCTTTCGGTTTCGCTGCTTCAGTAACGCGCACGCGACGCGCACTTTGCCAGCTATTTGCCCACTCAAAAAAAAAACAGAAGTAAAATAAACAAAGAAAAACTACGACCGGCTTTGTGAAGGATACCTTTTAAAAATCCTATTGCCAAATCCAAGTGCAAAAAAAAGAGAATTTTCTAGAGTATTTTGTGCGCATGTTGATAAACGAAAACAACAAAATTTGTTGCATTTTTTGTTTTGCCAAACCACAAGAAGAAGAAATCTGTGCGCGTTGCATACACACCTAAGTGTCCTGCAGGACTCGTATACATGCTCGCTGTATGCTGCACACTCGGATTATTTCCACTTGCCATATTTTGCCATAACAACAAATTTGCATAAAGCGGAACAAGTAAGAAATCAAAATATAAGCCAAATAATACAAATATTATTGTTAAATGGAAACAACATTTAAAATTTATCTTTTTGCCAGTGAATATAAATATAAATAGATTGTTGTTTCTAAAGATAATTGTAGAAACATTTTCCAAAAAAATGTTATACTTTTCGCATTCTTTAAAATGGAATTAAACTCTAATGTAAATCAAAATCCAAATCTCCTTGTCCATAGAAAACCCTGTACAACTTTATTTTTCAATCAAAGAGCAGACAATCTTTTATCTTAACTCCAATTTGGAAAACCATAAATATGCCCAGCACCCCCTCATATATCCGTAGGCACCTTCAAACTAATAGCTCGTGTCATTATTCTCTCCCCCCACAACAATTTTCTCGCCCCTTTGCTCCGGCTCGGCCCGATGACATTTCCATTAGCAGCACACGGCTGTGAAAATGCTTGGAAAATCCTTTGAAAATTTCATAAACATAACGCGCTAAGCCCACAAATGTCATTGAAATATGTCCAACCATCGGGCCGCCAGTATAATTTACACTAGCTTCCATAAAAATAGGCTAGCCAGAAATAGCTGCTCCGGGCCTAATTAATATGCAAGCCAGCAAAATAAATCCCCAGAAGAGACGTCTTGGACTTAAAGCCCCGCGATTCGATCGTAATTCAATAATAAATTAATAGGCGCTGGCAATTAAGAAAAACTCCGGCGCAGGCGAATTCCGGGCAGCTGTGCTACAACAACAATGAAAAAGGGCGCCCAAATGACTTCCGGGAATCATTTGAGAAAACAAAAAAAAAAAGCCAACAAAATCAAAGCAAAGAGAAAAACCTGACAGCTCGAGGGGAAAACAAAAAACTGAAGACGCAACATTTGCATTTGCATGCGTTCAAGATTTATTGGGCCGCGACTGTTCCAGTGGGGAGCTCCACTAACCACCCCCTCCCCCACCCCTCTCCTACCCATGGTAGCCCTATTTTCCCAGCCGCCAATTGTTTTGCCAGCTTTCAAAGACAAAAGCCGCTTTTCGTTCCTTTTTTCTCACTTTGTCAGGTTTTCACATTTTCACTGCGTAATCAAAAAACAGAAAAGGGAAATATATTGCTTCAGATTCAATTGAAATTTTCTTATGTCATGGGCGTCAGCATGTGGGCGTGGCAGGGTCCCATGTTGTGTGTGCGTGTGCTTTTCGGGCGGCACGGCTTTCACTTCAAATGTAAACAACAATTAGAGTCTTTAGTTTTTCCAAATGGCCAAAGGTTGGGGGAGCAGAGTGTGTGGAAAACTAAACAACATTTTCAACACTTTCCAATGCTAGATAAACAATATGCTCAACAGTTGTGGAGCGCACCCCCTACTCCCTACGCCCAAACACTCAAATGCATTTGCTGTGGCTTTCACGGGTTCATGGTCAAATGTTTCATTTCAATTGACTTTTCCGGCGCTGTAAATCCCTCAACGATACCCCGACTCTCAGCACAGATCACCACACGACTTCGACTCCAGCTCCGATTCCGACTCCAACTCCAACTCCGTCTCCGACTCCGGCTATTGACACTGACTAATGAGGCAGCCATTGGAACAACTCATAAATTTCAGTGTCCAACTGTTGACACACAAAGTAAACAGTCGGCAATAAAGAATACACGTTGCTTCCAAGGGCTCCTAACTCAAAAACCAGACAACACACACAAACACACACACGTACACACACACACTCGCACACACAAGTAGGCAACGCTCATAAACTTCCATTTTGAGTATCCTGCAATGCTCTTCAGCTCTGCTTCTTATCTGACTAGCCCAATCTTAGCCTTATCGCTGGCTCATAAAACACAACTAACGCATCCTTGAGAGAGCGGGCTGCAAGAGAGGGGACAGCATGAGAGTGAGCGAGAGAGGCGAGAGAGAGACGCGGGATACTTGGAAATCTGAAACGTTATCTTGTTTGTTCGAAGTGCGCAATAAAATCTTACATTGATCCGTTTTTTTAGATAAGAAAGCAGCGAAACATTTGCTCAGAGCATTACAATAGTTTCTGAAACTAAAGACAGCGCAACTAATAGATACCCTGTGAAAGTAATTTCTTCTTAATTTTAATATAATAATATAAACAATAATGGAATATTTTAATACTTTTTAATAATGATGTAAAAAGGGAAAAAAGAACTGAAAAAAAGTGGAATAGAAAGTGGCTGGCCATATAACATTATATAGAAAAACTTCAAGATCTTTTCCTAATGATGAATATTCCGTATAAATATAGAGATCGAGCGATACTTAATGATAATAATGAAAACGTGAAGATCTTTTGCCTCAGCTAGTATCGAATAATCTATTGTAAAAAAGATCTTTTCCAACACAAGATACCCTCAACACTCGCACGTACAGGGTATTCTCTGGCGTTAAACTCAATGGAACACGTTTTTTTTTTGATTGTCCCGTGTGCGCGATTAAATATTCATCAAAATGGAAGTTGTTTTTAGAATTCCCCTGCGAAATGTCGCCCTGCTTTTGCGTATCCTTTGAGCCCTTCGTGAACTCTGGGTCTGCTTTTCCCCAGGAGATTGGTATCTATCAAACGAGTCCCAGGCTTGGCTACCGGCGTCGACTGTGGGTTTTAAGTTTGAGTTATATTTGTTTCACATTTCATGCATGGCTGGGTGGCACATCCTGACACATCCTGTCCTGCGACACGTGCAGGCAAATGAACTTTGCATGCGAACAATTGGCAAATGGCGCAAGTTCATTAGCAGCCAATGTGCCTCCTCTTCTTTACATGTTTGATTAATCGCCATGAAATTAACCAGAAGAAGCATAAGAACAACAACAACAGGTAACAGCCGCTGATGGGCTATTAAAAGTTAATTTCGAGCGGGCGGATCGTTTAATAAATTGTATCTCACAGATACACCACAGCTAAACAGCAAAAGCGCCCCGGGCATTTGTACTTGAACTCCGTGGAAGCTGTAGCCGTCGCTTGTTAGCCAAAGCAAGTAAGATGAGTCTATGCGAGAGTGATCGACTAAGAGATACCCTGTGCCTCCTTCTCTATGAACTCAGACTGTACTTGTTCTTTCCCGTTGACCCTCAGTTTGTAGGGGAAATGTATTCCTGATTAACTGTGAATCTTCTATTTTGATCTTTTTGAAATTATCAGGGCTTAAATATGGTCTACAGAAGTGTGCATATACCAAAGCACAAGGCTAAACACTTAATCATTAGGGAAAACTTAGGGAATAGAGAGGAGATAACCAAAAGTTTGGTGTGTCTAGCTCTTATAACTATCGAGATATGTCGCAAAAACCTTATCCTAAAATCTATATTTATCGATATTATGATATATTATGGTATAGGATATAGTATATAGAATATATATAGAATTGGTATAAATATTTCTTGTTACAAGATGAACATAGTCTGATTATGAAATTACATACCTGTGCCTCCTGCAAAGATTTCCTTTCCTCTGCTTGTTACATACGTACGCACCAACCAATCTACCCTCTTTAAGCATTGCAAGCATCTTGGCTGGCTGTTAGGCCCTTCATTGGAGCCGCTTGTCGGTGTCCGGATGACAAATTGACTTCGTTAGAGGCGCGCGCCCGCGATGATTTTGAAATATGAGTCGCAAATTGAAAAATGCCTTGCCGCAGGTTGTTGAATGTGCCGCTGATTGCTTTATGGTAGAGTTGCGGCTGCTGCTGCTGGTGCCCCTGGTGCTACTGGTGCTGCAATTTTGAGTTGGCCAACTGGCGCCTAAATGTGCCACCTTGCAATTTTCCACCCACGGCGCCTCGGAAATTTGTGCCCGCCGCCGCGTGTTAATTGCATTTGCAGTTCCTGCCACAATAATTGTTGTTGTTTGAGTTGTTGTCGCCGCTGTCTAGACACATTTCCTCGTATATAATCAAAACTTGTCTACCAAAAGTATCTGGAGGGTAGCTGCGTTTATTTACAGCGCTTGAAATTCGATCACAATCATGTTTTTTAATAGCACAGTCGTCCGCGTGTGTCCTGCAGTTCTTTTCTAATATCCTGTTTAATTGTTCATGACGACGCCCACAACAGGACAACAGACTCGCCGCTGCATGTTCAAATTTTTATTGCGCTACCCTGTACTCTAAGTACAAAGGAGTATATAGTTTTTAGTAGAGTACTCGCAATCTCCTCCCACCCCCTTGAACTCTATTTCGCTTTAACTTAGAAGCCATTTAACAGATTCACAGTTGAAAAGCAACTGCTTTTGGGCATACAGTTTAGAAGCCATCAGGCTAAAATTTCCTCTTGACAGAGCATTGCGTAGTCGACTCCACCCGACTTGTCTCTTTTGCTGTTTACCTGTCTGCCGCGGCGAGACAACCCTCTCCCAAAATGTACGGCGTGTCAACACGCACATGGCACGCCATCTGGCGGTGGGAGTTGGCAGCCGCCCTTCGTCTTCGGCTCACTTCTGCGTGTGTTAGTCAACACTAATCATAACAATAACAAACAACAAATGGATTGCTTTCAATCTAACTGCCACCGCCCCCGCCCCTGCCACCGCCTCTGTCACCCCCCTTGCTGTCATTTCCTACTTGAATTTTATTTCATGCCTGGCTGACTTTAACGGTACAGCACCAGGGTTGAGCACTCGCAGGTTGCGCCTTTGTCGGCAGTTAAATCAACAGTCGCCGGTTGGAAGAGTTCCCACTGTACCGGCCGCACTCCTGGGCGTGCACAGCAATTGCATTTTTATGCGTTTCAAAGTGTTTCTCGGACATGTTGAAGATAGTCCAAATTTATTTGCTGATTAAAATCCGCGCATTACTCAACTGCTCTTTGGGCTAATGCGTGGTTAGTTGTTGCTTGTTTTTAGTGGTTTCTTTCATTGTTTTGTTTTCTTTTTGTCGGGGTGGGATTTGTTTTATGTGTGGTTTGTGTTTATGATGCATGCTTTTTGGTGTCGCACAGTGGGCTGCATCCAGGCAGCAATTGTCTAAAGAGGAGCTACACACTGGATTGTAAGCACAGATAAGCGAAGCCTGCTTTGCCGTATTTATCAACACTGGCTTGAATGTTGTCGCATTGGTTCCATCTGAAAGCTGACTAACATGTCGATCACACGAGAAAAGTAGTCAATCCCGAGGCACAATATCATGCTCCTGCTCGGGCACTTCCACAACACATGGAGCCATATTTTTGCAGACCAGTGTTGGAAGACGGTTCACGTAGCACCTGTAAATAGCGAGTTTTTTCGAGTTCTCTCTAGATCCGCCATATTCAGTCTAAAGCAGGGGCACCTCGTGCAGGATGTGGTTTCTCACCACGTATGGTCGGTCTTCAACAAAGGGCTTGAGGACCGCATTGTTGCTGAGTTTGTGGCGCAGGCTTTTGGCCTTTGCCCAAAGTCTTCGCCCCCATATATTATTTATTTAAATTTAATAATTCAAATGTTTGCTGGCGAATTTATGGAATTTCTGTAATGAAATGTTGAAGTTTCTGCAGCTAGATTTTCAGCACTCAGCAGATTCATAAGCCTCGACCCACTGTGCCTGAGCCAAAAAAAAAAAACATGTTTGCGGGCAGAAAACATTTATGTTTTAACGGCAATTTTCGGCGCACTAAAAAAAGGAAAAAATACAAAAAAGAAGTAGTACAGGAAAGGGAATCGCATGTCAAACGCAAGTTTCGAATTGTGATTTAATTTATGAGGCAAGACAAATTATAGACGCCCGATACATATGCCACATGCTACTTATACTATATACACATATGTGGACAGCCGGATATCTCTGGCTCAGATATTAAGCGGGGGAGATGAATGACGTGTTGGGCGCGTCAACGTTGGCCTCTTTGTCTGCGGCTGGTCAAAGGCTTTCAACACATTTCTCAGCTAATTAACAATGATGAGTGTTTGAAATTGATCAACTTTTTTCTTTTTGCAATTGCAATGAAGATGCTGCACAGACGCATGCACAAATACAGATGCAGCTACAGTTGCAACGCAAGATACAGATACTTTTGCAGCGCAAGATACAGATACTTTTGCTGTGCGTAGCTTGAAGCGCGTCGTAATTACTTTGACCTGTTTCCATTAACGAGTCTGCAGACTGGCAGACAGCGCGGCCTCCTACACTCCCAACCCTCTCTCCCCCTCCCCCTCCCCCACAATCCCTGCCCCACCCCGTTGCCCCCTTGCCTAATGCCCTGAAATCCGCTTCAATTGGATTTGTCCGCTTCTTGTGACACTTTTTTTTTTTTGTTTTGTTCACTTTCGATACGCAACATTCGCTGCGTTCTATTCGATTCTCATTTGTGTTGTTTTCCATGCTGTCGAGTTTTCCCTCGCGCTTTCCACCACGCTGCACAATTTCCATGCAGTTGACCAAACAGTCGCTGTCGCTGTGATAATGATAATGATAATGTCCACAGATTATGTCACGCAACAATTTGAACTTTAAGTTCACATTTTAATGGAATTTCGTTTGATTTACATGCACGGACAGTTGCGGGTCATGACCCGGCATCGTTTTCTACGGCGTAGACTCTTAAAGTGCATATGTTAAGGATTGTTTTTTCGTCTTTGCTGAGGCTTCTCCTCAGAGTCTGAGTGTGACTTGGTATGTTAACAACTCGGTCGCACTTTCCAGCAGATAACGAGAATGACATACTCAATGCCGACTCGGGCAAGTCTTATCAAAAGAAACGCATCAAAAAAAGACTGATGAAGTCGTACAGAAAAAATGACAGACTAACAAGAAAGTTGGGAAAGCTGCAGCAAATGCTGTAAAGCAAAGATCAGCGCGAACAATTTTAGAGAACTTGTAAGCAAAAGTAGAGGCAGAACTGATAAAATTCCTTTTTGTTATTTTACCTATTAATAAAAGTCTCTGATCAAGGTTTGATGAACTTAAGCCAGTCTAGTTCTATGTAGTAAGGTCTTAGTAAAAGAAATTAATAGAAATGAAGTCAAAAATATTGTAATTATATTCTCACAAAGACGCCTGATCCTTAGCTAATGCCTTTTTGAGCAGTTCATTGGAAGAATTCTCCATTAAAACCTTCCCAAATGACATTCACTTAAAAAAAAGGCAGCTTCGTTGACTGCACGTTTGTTTTTTTGCAAGGACTTTCTCATGACTTCTGTCGCCTGGACTGTGGTCAATTAGCCCGACTCGCAAACGGGACGTGCTACTGTCGCAATAATTGCGGGAATTTTCGTACCCGACGGCGTCAACCTTAATGATGCGAGGCCCAGTGCAGGGCAAACGTTGCTCACGAAGTTTTCCGCCAATTAAAAGGCGACTGCGTTTTTCTTATGGAAATGTGTGAAATGCGTCAAAGTGCACGTAACTGTAGTTTAGAGCCCGGGGAAAGGTAGCTGCCCGGCTGCCTGCCTGGCTGTAATGTGCGCAGCTGGCTGCTTAATAAATTTGCGGTCTTCCCGCCCCGAAAATGCCATGCGGCAGCCAGGACACGCAGGCGAATTTCCACGCTTACCTGAGACGCTTTTCCAGGTAGTCCGTTTGGGCCCCAGGTAGACGACGCAAGACAAAGGACTTGGGCAGCCGGCATTTCGCTTGGGCTCAGCTGCGTCCGGATTTTCCTTGGCCTATGTCGCATAAAAGTCAAGCGCCGGACGCAGCGGCAGCTAGAAGCAAAACAGCACGCGATCGTGATAGATCCTAGATCCTTAGCTGCCTAGCAACTAGATAGAAGTACACGCAACAACTGAGGCCAAAGCTTAACCTAGTTAACCCACTTAGTCCAGGTCAGCAGCTGGAGAGGATTGCCATCAACTGCCACGTGAACTAACGCCAGTTTTCTGCTGATCTTTTATTTCCAGAATTCACACAGAGTTCTCTAAAGTTAGACGCAGCAACTCAACAGACAGCAAAGACTTCACGATGGGCGAGATCGTGGAGAAGGAAACCCCACAGACTGAAGCAACAACGGTACAGGAGCCGCTCGAGGAGCCCAAGGAGACGGACAAAATGCTGGACACCAAGAAGGACGACGCGAAAGAGAAAACAGCCAGTCCGCAGACCTCGAAGCCAGCCTCGCCGAATGCGGGCCAGAAGTCGCCGACGTTGCCGCAGGCAGATCCCGCCGAGAAACCAGCCGGCGGCAATGGCGAGGAGATTATTGATATACCCACGGAGAACGGCAACAAACCGAACGGTGCTGCCGACGAGAAGAAGGTCAGCAAGGAGGAGCGCGAGGTGAAACCCAAGAAGATACCCATCGGCGGACTGAAGCTGCCCGGCTACTTTATGAAGAACAAGCCCAAGGCGGAGGGCGACGGTGCCGAGGGCGAGCTGCTGGAAAAGGACAAGGAGCTGGCCGAGGAAAAAGAGGCCAACGGCGATGCCAGCAAGGATGAGCAGAAGCCACGCACCGGTCTGGGCCAGCGTCTGCGCAGCCTTTTCGTGCGCAAACCGGCGGCAGACAAGGAGCAGCAAAAGAAGCCGCTGACCAACGGCGATGCGGATGCCAAGTCGGGTAAGTTGCTGAGACAGCACAGCAAAGATCCATGCTAACATCCATCTTTACCTCGAAAGAAGCCACAGCTGAGGCGGCGCCCGGCGAGGACGCAGATCCGCCGCCAAAACGTGGCCTGCTCAATGCCATCAAGCTGCCCATTGCCAACATTATGCCCAAGAAGCGGGGCGGTGATGATGTGGAAATGGGCCTGGGCAAGGCCGGTCTGGCCTCGATGGAGACACTGGATGATTCGCTCAAGGATCAGGACACCGTCGATCGTGCGCCGCTCAAGAGCAACGGCGCCGACGAGCTGAAGAGCGAGCTCAAGTCCGAGAAGCTGGCCGCCGAGCAGAAACTGGCCGCCGAGGAGGAGGAGCGCGAACGTCCGGTCTCCGTGTGGTGCCGCCTGCGCGGCTACAAGTGCAGCGTGGACGATGCGCTCATCGTCTTCGGCATATTGCTATTCATGCTGCTGCTGGCCGTGATTGGCTATGTGCTCACCCACGAGACGCTGACCTCGCCGCCGTTGCGCGAGGGCCGCTACATTTCGGCCGTGACCAGCTGCGGCATGGTCGAGGGCGTCAAGGAGGACGGGGCATTCGCCTTCCGTGGCATACCCTATGCCAAGGCGCCGCTGGATAATCTGCGCTGGCGTCCGGCGCAGCTGATCTCCAAGATTGACGACTGCTGGAACGGCACACTGCAGACGCACAATGGTAGTGCTGTGTGCATGCAACGCCTGGGCAATGGCACCACAATTGGCGACGAGGATTGCCTCTACTTGGACGTGGTTACTCCGCATGTGCGCTATACGAATCCGCTGCCCGTGGTGGTGCTCATTGGTGCCGAGTCCTTGGCCGGCCCTTCGCCGGGCATTCTGCGTCCGTCGGCGCGTTATTCGCGTTCCCATGATGTCATATTTGTGCGTCCCAACTTCAGGCTGGGCGTCTTTGGTTTCCTGGCACTGGACGCACTCACCAAGGAGTCGCATCCGCGCACCTCGGGCAACTATGCGCTCACCGACATCATTGCCGTGCTCAAGTGGATTCAGCTGAACATTGTGCACTTTGGCGGCGATCCGAAGTCCGTTACACTGCTGGGTCATCGTGCTGGCGCTACGCTTGTCTCGGTGCTGGTCAGCTCCGCCAAGCTGGAGGGCCTCTATACCCGCGCCTGGGCCTCGTCCGCGTCGGCCATTTATCCGGGCAAGCCGCTGCAGGAGTCGGAGCGTTTGAATCAACAGCTCATGGCAACGCTGGACTGTCAGGATGCGGAGTGCTTGCGTGCGGCATCCAGCGAGAAGTTGTGGGCCGCCACGCCAGATACCTGGTTCCAATTCCCCGCCACGGTGCCCCAAGCCGAGGAACTGAGCAATGCCAATCGTCACGAGTGGCTGGTGCTGGATGGCGACATACTGTATCAGCATCCGTCCGAGTCCTGGAAGCAGGTGCCCACGGCCAGCCAGCTGCATCAGCCACGCCTTGTCATGGGCGCCACTGCCCATGAAGCGCACACACTGAAGCTGCGCGAACTGCACGCCAACTGGACCGCCGAGGAGGTGCGCTCGTATCTGCAAAACTCACAGCTGGGCGCGCACGGGCTAACCGATGAGATTATCCAGCGCTACAATGCCACCAGCTATGCCGCCCTTGTGGCCATCATCACGGACATACGCACCGTCTGCCCGCTGCTAACGAATGCCCGCCTCCAGCCGACCGTGCCCTTCTATGTGGTCACCCAAGGCGAGGGCGACGATCAGCTGGCCACCGTGGATGCCGACGTCCAGGCCATACTGGGCCGCTACGAGCCGCACACCGTGGAGCAGCGACGCTTCGTCTCGGCGATGCAGCAGCTCTTCTACTACTATGTCTCCCATGGCACGGTGCAGTCCTTCGACACGCGTCGCCGCGTCATCATTGTGGGCCAGGATGCGCAGGCACAGGAGGATCACGATCACTGCAACTACTGGATCAGCAAGGATATTGTGCCACGCTATGCGCGCGTTGATTAAGAACCCGGAATCCCCTTCAACCACCCCAACTCCTACTCCTACTCCTATTCCTACTCGTGCTCAGACTATGACAATGTTCGGCGGTTTATTAACTGTCCTATAAAAGTTCGTTTATCCTTGCTATCTACCCTCCTCCTTCTCCTTACCCATCGAGATTTCCGATTTCATTATGAGTTTAGTTTAGCCTAAGTGAATCTAGTGTTTATATACGAATGTACATTTAGTTCTCGACAATTATTTAAGTTGTAAGTTCTTTTAATATAACGCCTAACTCCACAGCAGCAAATGCATCTAAGTATGTCTCTACTAAACATAAACATAAACATAAACATACGTACATATATCTATGATAATGTATTCTTTAATCTTAAAAACACACACTCAGACAAACACACAAACACGAATAAAACACAACAAAATATATTTGAACATATACTTGAAAAGTATAGACCAAATCTAGCGTCTTTCAACTATCCAACACACACTTTCACAAATTCTATATACTAATTATATACATATATACGATTTATAGCTGGAGCGTTTAAACAAAAAACCTTTGACCAACGATCTTTTTTGATACAATTTTACATAGAACCGGGGCGCTATAGACAAGACTCGATATTACAAAACTAAAGAATCAAACAATTTAGATTTAGATTTAGTGAGGCCAGAACAGGAGAAAGCAGCAAAAATAAAAAACAAAAAGAACGAAGTAAATATACGTGTGTTTAACATTTGAGACTGTCCCGTGGGGCTACAATTTACATACACATTATGTACTATATAGAGTTGAATTGATTTAGTTTGACATTCATTTGGAATCCATGCCAGCCCAATACAAATATGCAACAAAACATTTTCTATAGCTTTAAATGTATATTAATCAAACATTGAACAACTTATGTAAAACTAGAGTCTATATATAAACATATAGAATGTTTATATATTGTGTGTTTGATAAAACGCTGAATATTTCGACAAATGTTTTTTATTATAATCATTTTGTTTTTCAAAATATACTCAAATATCAAAATGATTTATATGTGTAGTTAATCGTACATGTAATTTGCCGGAGTTTAGAGACCGCACATTAAATAAAAGAAAGAAACTTTAAAAACACAAAATTGATGAAACACTGGAATCAAAAAAGAGATCTTCAAACATAAAGAATTTAACATTATGGTCAAGATATGTGTATAGATGATCAAATAATAAAGAAGGATACATTTATATTTCAAGTTTTTCTGTGTGCGTGCGAAGCGAGCATGAGAATGTTTAAATAAAAAGCCACAATGAAACATAACTCTTAAATGTTTTAACTAACAACTAGTTACTAAATAATTATCGGTACGCAGTACGCAGTCGAATTGTCACAGTCTTTGCACAGTCAACAACAGATTGGAATCTCAGTTCCTGCTGCTGTTGACCTTGTAGATGCGACACTTGTTGTCCGTCAAGGCGGCCAGGTAATAGCCAGCCGGCGTGCCCACTGGACAGATGTCGTAGACTACCTCGTTGACGGGAATCGTTTGGACGCGTTCCTCGCGCCGTACATCGTACATCATCAGCTGCTTGTTGTCCTGCAAGTAGCCAATGACCAGCGTATTATCTTCCACGCCCATCTGTGTGGGTCGTGTCATATAGGGCGTGGCAGTTGAGCCAAATATTGTGGCCTTAACCTGGAGCACTGGAATGCCATCGATTTTGTCCAGCTTGGCGAGTATAAAGCGCGACTGCGTACACTGGGCATTGGAGCGTGCCGAGAAGAGCACCGTGTCCTGCACCACATCATAATGCATGGACAGGAAGGGACCATCCACGTTGAGGCGCGTAGGCAGGGCCGTATCATTGGCATACTCATAGAATTTCACTATGGTCAGCTGGCAGACGAGAAATCCGCCATTGCTGAACACCTTGCCCGCGGGCACGGCAGCTATGTTTATCACAGGACTAAAGTTTTCTGCAAAGATGCTTTAGCTTTAATTCGATTCGATTTGAAAAGCGTGCTGACACTTACCCTCAGATTGAAACTCGCTGAGGATCGTCTCCGGGAAGCGCATGTCGAATACATAGACACCACCGCGCAGGTCGCCCGCATATAGAAAGTGCTCACGCTCGTTGCGGTCCACGCCGCAGGACCACAGCGGCTTGTCATTGGCCGTGAACACGCTGCTGCACACCCGGGTGCGTATGTCGAACGTTTTAATGCGCGTCTCCCGACTGGCCACGGTCAACAAATGCTGGCTGTCGCTGAAACCAATATCGCGCACCAGCAAGGACGAGGTGTGCAGAAAGTGCAGCGGCTTGAAGCTGGGCGAATCGATGAAGCGCACTCCATAGCCGGGAAACAGAAGCTGTGCGCTCTTCTGGGAGGCAACCAGCGTGGAGTGCTGCGCCGAATAGAGCAGCACGCGGCAGCCGGGATCTCGTGTTATCTCAAAGTTCTTTTCCATGTATAGTCGATGGCTGGTCAACTGGTTGAGACTCTTTAAGGTGCCGCCGCCGCTAAGATCGTCGCCAAAGGCGCCGCGACAGCCGCCGCCCGCGCGCACCACCTGGCGCAGCCGCTCGTAATCCAGCTGCAGTTCGTTCAGCTTGCTGACGGTTAGGGAATGTGACATTTTGACTGTTGCCAGTTCGGTGGTCAGCGCCTGGGCGCGGCGACGCTCTGCATCCAGCTCTCTGCGCATGTCGTGCTCCTCTGTGCGATCTATGGCCCGCAGTCGCTTCGCATAAAGGCAGCGTATGTCTCGATTGGTGGCCTTCGTCTTGCACTGCGGGCACACCTTAACCGCCGACTGCCGTTGACTCTCGATGAGCCAGCGTCGAATGCAGGACTCGCCAAACAGATGACCGCAGCGCAGTGATACCAGGCGATGCTCTCCGCTCATCTCCCACGACTCCAGGCATATGGGACACGTCATGCCGTCGTCCTCTTCGTCGTTCGACGATGGCTTGGCTACCGGCGTGCCCATTTCCGTGCTGGCCACGTTGGATAGACGCTTGCGTTTCTTTGGTGGTGATGGCGAGTCAAGATTTATTATGTTACTCTGTTGCAGCTGTGCCCTGCGGGACGTTGTGGGTCGCTCGGCAGCTGGTTCCAGCAGCACAACCTCATCTTGTTCACCAGGAAGTGGCTCTGGCTCGTCTACCGACTCGGGTTCTGCTTGCGCAGGCTCTGCTGGCGCAGCCTCTGCTGGCGCAGGCTCTGCTGGCGCAGGCTCTGCTGGCTCAGGCTCTACTTGCGCTGGTTCTGCTGGCGCTGGTTCTGCTGGCGCAGGCTCTGCTGGCTCAGGATTGGCATCTTCAGCATCGGTGTCTTCGGCATCAGTTTCATCAGGATCTCCTGGTTCAAGTTCTGCTGGCTCAGTATCACTTTCTTCAGGATCAGTTTCGAAATCTCCGTGCTCTTCTGCATACTCAGAATCGGTCTCCTCATCGGAAATCATTAAATCCTGATACTCTTCTTCGTGTTCCCCCCCAAACAACATGTCTATCAGCATCAGCGCGTATCTCGCATCCGAGTCCCGATCGTTCATGGAACAACAGTAGTTTTTAAAAATTGCGTGGAACCGAAAATTAGCGTTGAAATGCTTTTATGGGCTCAGCATTCTGCTGTATTTGTTTGCCTTAGCAGCGATAATAAAAACATTAATAAAGCGCGTTGATTTTGTTGACTTAAAGTTGCGATATCTGGCAGCACTGTCGCGATATAATCGAGTAGATATGCCCAAGTATCGATGCTCTGCAAACCATTTCGAGTCGAAAATTTCGACGCCGCCGACGCCATTCATTTTAGGTTTTGTAAAGAAAGGAACGATTCCAATTGTTTATTAGCGCACAAATTGTGTAAAAAGCACGCAAAAAATAACAACTGAACGCATTGTGAACAACCAGCCACTATTGAATTGAAAAATACTTGCGAGCTGCTATAAAATAGCTTCAGTGCCGGCAACTAAATTGTGAATTCCGGCAAAAAAATTGCATCAGTATTAGTGCCTGGATACAAATTGCAAATTCCCAGGGCACACACACTGAGAGATATTTGCGAGCAGTTCTCAGGTGAAAGTGCGCTGCTTGAACACGCAACACAACCGATTTGGTAAGCGACATTCCGAGTACTTTTTAAGCGCAACGCAATTTGCTGACTAACCGGTCTGTCCTTGAACCCGACAGACTTGGCTGCTGTCCCATTCGAGTGAGAAACCCAAACACACGCGCCGCTAGCAAAAGCCACTGCCAGAGTGCCGCCGTTGCAATCAATTCAACTTCAACTACTTAAATCAAACGCCCCGCAATCGCCCCCGCGTCACTGCCGCCCACTAACACCTCATAACATAACGGGAGTAAACGAAATCTTAATATGGCCGAGGCAAAAACACCCGAAAAGATGCTCTCTGCCAAGCCGCCGGTCTATCATCAAAATAGCCATAGTCCAAACGCCACGCTGCAGCTGCCGAGCCCCATCATCACGCGGCGCACACGCACGGCCTCCACGTAAGTGACCCCCCGCCCTCGCACCCGCCCCCCTTAACACATTCCAACTCTCTCTCATCTGGCATTGATTTAATTGTCTGCTCCTCCTTCTCCTTTCTGCTTGCACAATCACGCGCGCGCACTCAACAGTTCGGCGCGTGCCATGGAAAACCCGGTTGTTAGTGGCGTTGTGAAATCTTTTAGCCGCACCAAAGGACACGGCTTTATTACGCCCCATGGCGGCGGCGAGGACGTATTTTGTCATGTTTCCGAGTAAGTTTTTTCTTTCACCTTGACGCTTGCAACAAAAATAAACACTATTTAACTTCAAAACAGCATCGAGGGCGAATATGTGCCCATGCCCGGCGACGAGGTCAAGTATCGGCTGTGCGCCATTCCGCCCAAGTTCGAGAAACATCAGGCCGTGCACGTGCAGATAAGCAACTTGACGCCCGAGGTGCACCACAAGTGGGAGGAGTCCGTCTTCTGCGGCTCGCCCGCCAAATAGAAACCATTTGCAAAGGCCTTCCAAAATTTAATTAACTGGAGCACGCCATATCCGGGCGCAAACAAAGCAAATGAAAAACAATTAAAATGATCAACAACAGCAAAAACAGTTGTGAGACGACAGAAACACAACAAAACACAACAAAATAAAATAAGAGTAAACGAGAGCAAGCACACAAAGCGACTTTATCAATCGTATGCCACACAGCCAGCCAGCCAGTTTCAATTAAAAATCTTTATTATTATTAAGCTAAGCTGAAATATATTAACCCATGTCACAATTGTGTTCGACTTTTTTGAAAAGCGATGCGAAACCAGTTTGAAGAATTTATGAATTTGTCTTGAAATGGAATATGTATGTGTTATTTAGGAACGGAAGTTTCGTCATTTTGATTTGGAGCCTGTAACAGTATATTCATATGCTTAATTTTTGATTCTAATGAAATAATATGTAAAAGCAAAGCCCGAGTCACAATAAAAATCAACTAAAATCAAAATATACGTTCTTTTCTTGCGGTTTAACAATGCTGGGTTAATTGGCTTATCAGCGAATCGCAGACATACACATTTGCTTGTTTGTTTCGCATATGAGTAAATATTTGTTAATTTATCCAATAACCCGTTGCGAAATGTGCTTTGAATGAGGTATCGATACATCGATAGCTATCATAGCTTTCGATAAGTTCGATGTGGCTGCAGAGAATCGTCGCACTAAATATGAAAAGTACTTGCGTTTAGGGAAACGCAAACGTCAACAAACCGTCGCCACATACTCACATTATGGAATAAATCGCATAAATTAATTTGTTAAACATAGTTTGGAGCTAGGGTTAGCGAACGAAATAACTAATACATACCTGCATACTTTTCGAAACCGTTTGCTAACGCTTGCCGCCGTTAACTGACGTGGACCTGCTGCTGTTGTTGTAACTTCTCTGCTGATTATAGCCGCTGCGTGTGAGTGCAAATCGAACAACAAATTGAACATGTGCAGCACACACTTAATTGATTAACTGTGTTTGCAGGCCACAACATGTCCGCACGTCGACGGGGTCAAACGAAAGACGGGCGGGAGCTCGTCGAGTCCATGGCCGATGCAGAAGACAAAGAGGAGAAGCCCGATTTGCGAGGCGATAGACGCAACATTGCCATACTCCTGTTCCTGTACGTGCTGCAGGGCATTCCCATTGGCCTAATTGCTGCAGTGCCCATGCTGCTACAGAATCGCGGCGCCAGCTACAAACAGCAGGCGGAGTTCTCATTTGCCTATTGGCCCTTCAGCATCAAGCTGCTGTGGGCGCCCATTGTGGACTCCCTGTATGTGCGACGTTTCGGGCGCCGCAAGTCGTGGCTGGTGCCCGTGCAGTATCTGCTGGGCGGCTTCATGCTGCTGCTGTCGGCGCACGTGGATCGCTGGCTGGGCGGCGATGGCATCGAACCGAATGTGCCGCTGCTGACGCTGTTGTTTTTTGTGCTCAACTTTTTGGCTGCCACGCAGGACATTGCCGTCGATGGCTGGGCCCTAACCATGCTGAAGCGCTGCAACGTGGGCTACGCATCCACCTGCAACAGCGTGGGCCAAACGGCCGGCTACTTTTTGGGCTATGTGGTGTTCATTGCGCTCGAGTCGAAGGACTTTTGTAACTCGTATCTGCGATCTGTGCCTGCGGATGAGGGCATGATAACGTTGCCACGTTTCCTCTGGTTCTGGGGCGTCACATTCATTGTGGCCACAACGCTGGTCGCCCTGTTCAAGCGCGAGAACGACATTGAGGATGCTCACACTGAAGCGCGCTACAAGGAGGAGCACGAACTAAACATACACGAAAGTTATAAAGTCCTGTGGGACATGGTACGCAAGCGACCCGTCCAAATCCTGGCTGGTATTCTGCTCACGGTGAAAGTGACATTTGCCGCTTCCGATGCGGTTACCTCACTGAAGCTCATCGATGCCGGCGTGCCGAAGGAGAAACTGGCCCTGTTGGCCATTCCCGTGATTCCACTGCAGCTCATACTTCCCATTCTGGTGGGCAAATACACCAACGGACCGCGTCCTATGGATGTGTACTTAAAGGCAATACCCTACCGCATATTGCTGGCGTCTGTGGCCACGCTTATCGCCTATGCCACGCCATATTTGATCGCTGGCGGCGAGGTGCCCGTCTACTACTATGTGCTGCTGATCGTTAGCTATGGCTGCTATCAGGTATTCCTGTACTCCATGTTCGTGGCAGCTATGGCATTCTTCGCCAAGATATCCGATCCCGCCGTTGGTGGCACCTACATGACATTCCTCAATACTTTATGCAACCTCGGTGGCAACTGGCCAAACACGGTGGTGCTCTGGCTGGTGGACGTGCTAACCGTAAAGCAGTGCACCACACAGCCCGACAATCTTTGCGAGAACAAAGAAGGACAGCAGGCAAGTTTCCTTATTGACTACTATCATGAATAGATTTCCTTATTAATTTTGCCGTGTTCCTTTAGGCTTGCACCACGGCTGACGGCAAGTGCGAAATAATCTTCGACGGCTACTATTTGGAGGCCATGGTGTGCGTGGTCTATGGCATCATTTGGCTGTTGGTGGTGCGCAAGTGGATAATCCATTTGCAGAATCTGCCGACGCGTGCCTGGATGGTGGTCAAGCCTTCCGCGGCAAAGGACAAATTGAGGTAGCAATTAATCGTATGATCTTCGTTCTGCGCTAGGCGCACAGTCATTGGTACAAGAAGCTATAAATAGAGAACTAGAACTAGGACTAGGACTAGGACCTAATTGCATTATAGGCTAGACAAATTATAAATTTTTCTAATAGCCGCGGCTCTCAACAGCCTCCGTATTGTTTTGTAACTTATTCCATATGGAAATTAAATTAAATTTGATGTTGAATGGACTACAGCATTGGTATTTAGGCTGCGAGTAGAGGATGTTGTTTTATTCGCGCCGTGTGTTGTTTGTTTTTCGACAAATTGTAAAGCATACGCAGACATCATGGGCCACGGTTTCAAATACAAAAAAATTATGTTTATCTTATGCTTAATAGTACTTCCAGGAGTCAATCGATTCTTGATTCTTTTGTTTGCTCTTGCGCTCAATCAGACCTGCCAAATGCTCTGAGCGCATGGACAGCGAGTCAATCTTCTCCACCAGCTGCTGATAGGGACTGAGAGGCTGTGTGCCCATCACCACATGACCCAGCTTCGAATCGATCTTGGCATTCAGACGTGCGTTGCGTATCAAATTGACTATCCAGCATTCAGCCTCGTTGGGCTTCATGTTCAGCTTGTCGGCCAGCATGCTGATGGTGATGCACTGATGGATGCGGCAGAATGTTTCGAAGATCATTAGACGCGCATCCTCCACGAACTCGTTGAGGCAGGCGACAATGAAGAAGTCGTTCAAAATGACCGTTTGGCACTCATGCAGCTTCAGGCGGGCGCCCTCAAAGTCAAAGTTCACGTAGAGACACTCGAGGAACTCGGTAATGGGATCACGATACGTGTACGACTCCTGCTGTATGACCTTAATCAAATCCTTGAGCGCATTGCGACGCGTGCGATTGATGACCACAGCGGTGGCCAAATAACGCATAATGTGCGGGCACATCGTCTGTATAGCGTTCAGATAGAGCGGCTTGTACAGGAACATCTCGATGATGAGGTCGCGTCCCTTGGGATGGTTGAAGAACACCAGCACCGACCAGTGGATCAGCCAGGTGCGCTGCTGCAGCGCCTGGATAGTCGAGAAATTGGCGCTGTCAATGTAGTCGCGCAGACGTGTCAAATCCTCCAGTGCAGTGTTCCAGTTGAGAGTCAGAATCTCGGCGGCCAGCTTGCCCCACAGCACGTTCAGGTAGTTCTGCAAGGATAATAAATTCAACACCAATCCTGGGGAAAAATTGAATGTGACTCACCTTATCATTGGGTGACATGACAATAAGGCAGAAATACAAATATGATGTGGACTCCTGGTAGTTGCCGCACTCATACAAGTATTTGGCCAACTTGTAGGCGCTCTCCAGGTGCTCCACTTTGAAGTTGTAATCCTTTTGCAGCGCATTCACAAAGGTCTTCGAGTCCTTCATGCTCTCGCCATTCTTCAGGATATCGGTTGCCTTCATGATGGGCGCCACCTCGTTCTGGAGCTGCTTCAGTGTGGCCAAGACCTCGGCCTTGCGCTGCACCAGCTCATCCGGCATCTCCTGGCTGAGATTGAGACGCTTGCGCGTGTCCATGGTGTAATCAATCATGTTCGTCTTGTTCACCGTCTCCAGAATGTACTCTAGCAGCTCTTGCTGATTGTAGATCTGCACAATATACACAATATATAAACATTAGGCGCTTTGTTCGGCATTTTGCCCGTGCTGATGACGGTGACACGAAGCAATGAATTTTTCTAACCTCCTTGCCGCACAAAAACTCCAGCAGTGGAAAAGTCAAGTGTCTGTCCAGATACTGACAATTGATGCGTGTTAGATCGAATTGTGCCATAATTGCAGCTGTATTTCACTATATTCACAACAAATTACTATGAATTTCTACACGAAATCTGCACAAAAATACGCGTGCGAAAGACGCACAGTGCTGCCCTATGGCGAAAAGAAATGTTATTTTTTATTTGTTCAATATGTACACACTGACAGCAGGCAACATCGATTTGAAAAAGCCGATAGTCAAGTAAGCGATATTTCAAACGAAATCGATGTAACTGGTGGTGATGTAGCAGTGAGCTTTTTAACAGCTAACATATGAGCGCCAACATTTGAATGCCAAATAATTTGATTTTTGCTTGAAACACTTTAATATATATTTAATACTTCACCATTTTATTTCATATATATGTTTGTATACAGAAGGTATATATTGTAATGGATAATTTACTTGTTTCGTATATATATATATAGATTAATAATGGTAGCTTGCCAAAGCGACACTTAACATGTGGCTTTGAAAATTCAAATTTTCTTTTTATTTTGTTAATACATATTGTAAATCGTTTGTAGGTACTTTGCAATTAACGATCCGTTGTAGCTCAAAAAACGAACAACATCTACAAATGCAATTCGACATAAGCTGAGACGATTACATATATATGTTTTCAGTGCTATAAGTATTTGTATTAATTGGGGAAGAATCAGCATACCAATTTTTCTAAACAGCTCACGAAATATAAATCAAATAAGTACGATATCCATATGAAACACAAACGCATATCTATTATATGATATTATAGTTTTTTTTTTTTGGTTTTTTTTTTTTTTTGGCTTTTCAAAACGCGGCAACGGTTAATTTCTAGTTATTGTCCTTGAATTTGGATATTTGTTTTAGCCCCAGAACTTTGGGATTTTCGAAACATTTCGATTTGCACTTGTAATTGACTCAACCTGCAACATCGTCTTGGAGGGCATCGCGACGGCTAGCCTGGCCAGCAGCGCCATGTGGGCGTGGCGTGGAGTCGCATAAAATAAAACCAAAAGGAATACGTGTTTAATAGTGTAAAAAAACTCAAGTCTTTTTAGTGTTAACTAAACTAAAATCGCGAAAATAAAAATCACAAATTGTAAATCGGTTTTCGAGCGAAAACACACGAATTTTTCTAAGCTAAGGACGACGCACGCACACACAAACAGACTCCCCGCATCACCATCCTCTTCCTCTTTCTCATCCACATCCTCGTCAGCATCATCAGGTACTTAGAACCTGGGTCCTGTGGGATCAATGACACCACCAGGTCCGGGCAAGCCGCTGGGATAACCGGTCAGATAAGAATCCACTTGACGCGCCGCCTGACGACCCTCCGTTATGGCCCACACCACCAATGACTGACCGCGCCGGCAATCTGTAAAGCAGAATATTGAAGGGGTGCTCTGTTGCCGTGTGACTCGACCAAGTCAACTTACCGCCCGCTGCGAACACCTTGGGATTCGAGGTGCCATACTGTCCATTGCAGGCCTTTATGTTGCCGCGCGGATCCAGTTCCAGGCCCAGCTCGCTGGGCACTGTCTTCTCGGGTCCCAGGAAGCCCATGGCCAGCAAAATTAGATCGGCTGCAAAGTATTTCTCCGAGCCGGCCACCTCCTGCATGCGCCACTGTCCAGTCTCCGTCTTGGTCCACTCCACCTCGACGGTGTGGACGCCCTTGATGTGGCCATTCTCACCAACAAACTCTTTGGTTGTGGTGCAGTACTGGCGTGGGTCCTTGCCCCACTTGAGACGCACCTCCTCGTGGCCGTAGTCGACGCGGAATACCTTGGGCCACTGAGGCCAGGGATTGTCGTCGGCACGCTTCAATGGCGGCTCCGGCAATATCTCAAAGGTGGTAATGCTCTTGGCGCCTTGACGCAGCGAGGTCGCAATGCAATCGCAGCCGGTGTCGCCGCCGCCAATGATGATAACATCCTTGCCCTCAGCCGAGATGATGTCCTTCTTGCCGCCCAGCTGCTTCTTTTGCTGCGCTTCGAGGAACTCCATGGCAAAGTGAATGCCCTGCAAATCGCGATTATCCAAAGGCAAATCACGAGGCCAGGTGGAGCCCGTGGTCAGCAGCACGGCATCATAGCTGCAAGTGTTGGAGAGAAGGATTAGCAAGGGTTCCAATTAAGTCCCATTTATTTAACTTACCTCTGCACCAACTTCTCGGCGCTGGTGTCCTTGCCAATGTGTACATTGGTGCGGAACTCAATGCCCTCGTCGGCCATGAGGTCTACACGCCGCTTGACCACTTCCTTGGACAGCTTCATGGTTGGAATGCCGTATTGCAGCAGACCGCCGACGCGATCGTTGCGCTCAAAGACCGTAACAAAGTGTCCGGCACGGTTGAGCTGCTGGGCAGCGGCCAGGCCGGAGGGACCTGAGCCTACAATGGCCACACGCTTGCCGGTGCGCGTCTCTGGTATCTCGGCCTTGATCCAGCCCTGCTCGAAGGCATGATCTATGATGGCGCACTCAATATTCTTGATGGTCACCGCCGGCTCCGAGATGCCCAGCACACAGGAGCCCTCGCAGGGCGCAGGGCAAACGCGTCCCGTAAATTCGGGGAAATTGTTGGTCTGCAGCAGCTGACGCAGTGCCTCCTGCCATTCGCCGTGGAAGACCAGATCGTTCCACTTGGGTATGATGTTGCCCAGCGGACAGCCCGTCGAGTTTGACTGACAGAAGGGCACACCGCACTCCATGCAGCGGGCGGCCTGCATCTTGAGGTTCTTGCGCACATGCGGGAAATTGTAGACTTCGTTCCAGTCCTGCTGACGCTCGCCGGCATCGCGATATGGAGCCGCCTCGCGCTTGTATTTGACAAAGCCACGCGTCTTGTCCAGCACACGATCGGCACGCTTCTGCTCCAGGGCCACATCCTGAATGGCTTCCTCGATGTCCTTGATGTGCGGCTCGTGTTTGCCGTTGCCATTCTCGATGGCCGCCACCTTGGCGGGCTGTTGCACCGCCTCCTGCTCGGCCATGTCCTTGAGTGCCTTCTGGTACTCGTACGGGAAGACCTTGACGAATTTGGACTGCACTTGCGCCCAGTTATCCAGCAGCTCCTTGGCCACCTTCGAGTCGGTTTTCTCAATAAAGTCAGCCAGCAGCTGCTTCACGATAGCCACATCTTCGTCCAGTTGCAGCGGCAGCAGTTCCACAGACTCCGGATTGACCTTGGGCTTGAACGAACCATCAATATCATAGACATAGGCAATGCCACCGGACATGCCTGCTGCAAAATTGCGTCCAGTCAAGCCCAGGATCACAACCAATCCGCCAGTCATGTATTCGCAGCCGTGATCGCCGACACCCTCCACCACGGCGGTCACGCCCGAATTGCGCACACAGAACCGCTCGGCGGCAATACCCCGGAAATAGGCGGTGCCCTCGGTGGCGCCATAGAGGCACACATTGCCCGCGATCACATTCAGATGCGACTCGAAGGGCACGGTGTCGGGTGGTGTGATGATTATATTGCCGCCACAGAGGCCCTTGCCCACATAATCGTTGGCATCACCCTTGAGGGTCACGTTGACACCGCGCGCGAGGAAGGCGCAGAAGCTCTGGCCAGCCGAGCCCTCCAAGAAAATGTCAATGCTCTTGCCAGCGGGCAGGCCAGCTTCGCCATATTTACAGGCAATGTGATAGCTCAGGGTCGAGCCAAACGCCCGCTCTTCGTTGTGTATGGGCATCTTGACGGTGATATTGTCCCTGGCACCGTTGAAGATCTGCTGAGCCTGCTCGATCAATTGGTTATCGGCACGCTTCTCCAGCTGGAAGTCCTGCTTGACGGAGCCGCCCACAATGTTGGTGCCCGGACGCAATTCCAGCGCCGGCTGCAGCAGCAGCTTGAGATCCAAATTGCTGGCCTTGGTGTCCCGCTGGCTGGCCATGCGCAGCAGATCGGTGCGTCCAATCAGATCCTGGAACTTGCGTATGCCCAGATTGGCCATGATTTGACGAATCTGAAAGAGCAAAAACGTGAGCTGAAGTCGGTGTTTTTTAACTGCAATACTTACGTCCTCGGCGAGCATGAAGAAGAAGTTGATGACATGCTCCGGCTTGCCGGTAAACTTCTTGCGCAGCACTGGATCCTGTGTGGCAATGCCCACGGGACAGGTGTTCAAATGACACTTGCGCATCATGGTGCAGCCTGGAGCAAGGAGATGAGAGATTAGAGTGGATTATTAACTAGGTGTGTGTCTCTACGTACCCATGACAATCAAGGGAGCCGTGCTGAAGCCAAACTCATCGGCGCCCAGCAGCGCGGCCACAACCACGTCGAAGCCCGTGCGCAGTTGTCCATCCGCCTGAACGACCACCCTGCACAGCCATAAGCGATCCATGGTAGTGGGAAGATATGACATGGAAGGGAATGCAATGTTAATTGGATATTCCGAATAGAATTCAATGTAATGAGAAGAAATTACGAATGGAGCACAGCGCGGCGCGACGATCGTGCGAGCGAGCAAGTGAGTGGATGGCACCGATCGGTTCGGTTCGTTTCGAATTGGATTGGTTCAGATCGGATCAGATCGGATCGGAGCGGATCTTTATCGATATCATTTTGGTCAGTATTTGGTATAAATTTGACGTGTGTGTTGATGACTTGTGGGCGAAAGTGTAAGCAATCAGGCTATGTGTATTAATATATATCTCGATCTATCCAGCGATCTCACGATCATTGACTGAATTTTGAGCATGGAACACAGCAGCATTAACGACCACATCGAGTTATATGCATGCATATGTGCGTGGTTACATATATATAGAGATCACTTTCCTTTATCCGGTCAGCCATATATACTCGGATCTCAGTATCAATCCGCAGCGCGATCGTTCGATCATTTGTCTTTAAACTGAATTCATGCGAGTTAAATCTCAATACGTTTTCCAACGCTGTCATCTGGATAACCAGGCTCTTCAGTAATATGTTTCTTTCATGATTAGTAACAATAGGGGGTTGGGGGGATGTGCCCAGGGGTCTGCTGGTCGGAAACTTACCTTGAGCGTAGATTATTCAAAACAAGTACTTGATGCGTCTCTGCAATGCCCAGCTCCCAAGGCAGTCCGGCATTCTTGATGCCCGTCCAGGAGCTGGCGCCGGTGCCGCCATCATGGCCAGAGATGACAATATGCTCGGCTTTGCCCTGCAAAAAAGAAGAGCGGCATTTAGAGCATCTATCTTTATTTGGCTAGCAGTTATTTAACCTACCTTGGCTACGCCAGAGGCTACCACGCCCACTCCCACTTCGGAGACCAATTTGACGCTGATGCGTGCATTGGGATTGGAGCACTTGAGATCGTAGATCAGCTCGGCCAGATCCTCAATGGAGTAGATGTCGTGATGTGGCGGCGGGGAGATTAGACCCACGCCCGGCACTGATTTGCGCGTCTTGGCAATGTCCTTGGTCACCTTGTAGCCGGGCAGCTCGCCGCCTTCACCCGGCTTGGCGCCCTGCGCCATTTTGATCTGCAGATCATCTGCATTGGCCAGATACGAGGCGGTCACACCAAAGCGACCCGAGGCCACCTGCTTGATGGCCGAACGCCGGCTGTTATTCGGATCCTGATCTGCACGGGAAAAACATGGAAACAGATTAAGGCATAATTGAGGAAGTGACTCGTCGTGCCGGGACTTACTCAAATAGCGGTCGGAGTCCTCGCCGCCTTCGCCGGTGTTGCTCTTGCCCCCGATGCGATTCATGGTAATGGAGAGCGTTTGATGCGCCTCCAACGAGATGCTGCCAAAGCTCATGGCGCCAGTCGCGAAACTAGAAGAGCGAGAGAAGAGTTGATTAGAGTAAAGATAAGTTAGAATAGAAAGAGCTTGTTACGCACCGCTTGACAATCTCGCTGGCCGGCTCCACCTCGGCTAGGTCAATCTTCTGGCGATCGGTCACGAACTCCAGCTGGCCGCGCAGGCAGCACTGTTTGACGCTCTCCAGGGTGGTCTTCTTGAAGGCCTCGAAGGCGCTCAGATTCTTGTTGACGGCCGCCTCCTGCAGGCTGCCAATGGAGGAGGGCTCGTTGATGTGCGCCTCGCCGCCATGACGCCAATGATACTGTCCGGGATTGCGCAAAATTCGCGTGTCGGGCGACACCTTGCCATAGGTCAACTGGAAGCGCTCGAGACCCTCCTTGGCCAATATCTCGAGGGTAACGCCGCCAATGCGGCTCTGGGTACCGCGAAAGCACTTATCGATCACCTCGTTGCCTAAGCCCACCGCCTCGAAGATCTGTGCGCTCTTGTAGGACTGCAGCGTGCTGATGCCCATCTTGGCCATGACCTTGGCGATGCCCGTGTCAATGGCCTGAGCATAGGCGGCATAGATCTGCTTGTCGGTGACGTCCGCACCGATGACGCCATCATCGCGCAGCGCCTGGGCCAGTTCGAAGGCCAAATAGGGGCAGATGGCGTCGGCGCCATAGCCGAGCAGAACGCAAACGTGGTGCACCTCGCGTGCCTCGGCCGTCTCCACAATAATGCCAACCTTCATGCGCTGCAGCGTCTCGATCAGATGATGATGCAGTGCACCCAGCGCTAGCAGAGCAGAAACCGCAACGTGCTCGTTGCAGCCAGCCTCACGATCGGAGAGCACAATCAGCTGGTAGCCCGCCTGGGCGGCATTGGCGCCCTCGCGGCAGATGCGATCGATGCAATCGAGATAGCCCTGGTAGCCCTCGCTGTACTGGAATGTAATGTCCAGGACCTTGGTTTTCCAGCCACGGTGCGTGTTGCGCTTGAGCAGCTGGGTATCTGGAATGCTCAGTATGGGATTCGGTAGCCAAATGCGATGCACCTGCTGTGCTGATGGCTGCAGCAGATTCGCTTCCGGTCCAAGTGGACACTGCATGGACATGACAACCTTCTCGCGGAATGGATCGATTGGTGGATTGGTCACCTGTGCGAATAGCTGCTTAAAGTACTCGTACGGAATGGGCTGATAGCCCGAGAGACAGGCGAGCGGTGCATCGTTGCCCATGGAACCAAGTGCCTCCTTTCTGTAAATACACAAGAACAGGGATTAGGTCATGCAAGAGATTGAGAGTGAGGATCCACCTACTTGTTCTGGAACATGGGTATCAGCAGCATGTTGACCGTCTCCGTGGTGTAGCCGAAGAGCGAGAGACGCGGATCAAAGATGCCGCGCTGCGAGGCCGGCAGCTTGGGTGGCTCCACGATGGGCGTGTTCAGCACATTGGCATTGCGGATCTCGTCCAGCGTGATCTGATGGACGGTAACAAGTTTAAAATGGTATTAGGCTAACACTCTTTTGGAGCAGCTGTGAAACAAGGACATGCGATGCAACCCAACGTAAAGCAACAAAATTTATACAACGACTACGCGACTCGGCGCAAGGTCCGACAACTCACCATCTGGATTAGTCCACGTTATTATTATGGGAGCGATTATATCACATTGTGAGCATGGCGGAGAAATGGACAAAGTGAGACCAACAACAATTACAATTACAGAGAGTTACGATTATAAACAATCACCAAGTGCGTGTCGAGATGTGCGTGGCGTGTCAGAGTGGGGTGGGAATCGACCTGGTTGGTCGAGACACGGAACTCACCTTCTGCTGCAGCCAGTCGGAGTGGGGACGCGACTTGGCTATGCGCGCCTTCAGCTCAATATCCTGGATGAGCTTCTGCTCTTTGGTGTCCACCAGCAACATGCGACCGGGCTTGAGGCGACTCTTGAGCGTCACCTGGGAGGGATCCACATCGTAGACGCCCACCTCGCTCGCCATCACCAGCACGTTCTCCTTGGTCACATAGAAGCGCGACGGACGCAACCCATTGCGGTCCAGCACGGCGCCAATGTAGCGCCCATCGGTGAAGCTGATCAGGGCCGGGCCGTCCCAAGGCTCCATGACGCATGCGGCCCACTGGTAAAAGTCGCGTTTCTCCTGCGGCATTGTGCGATCGTTCTGCCAGGCCTCTGGCACCATGGTCATCACGGACTCGGGCAGCGAACGGTCGCTGGCCATTGTGATGAACTCCAGCACGCAATCGAAGGAGCCCGAATCGGACAAATTGGGCTCGACGACGGGATACAGCTTCTTGAGCTGCTCTCCAAACAGCTCCGACTGCATGACGCCCTCGCGGGCCTTCATCAGATTCACATTGCCACGCAGCGTGTTAATCTCGCCGTTGTGGGCCAGGACGCGCAGCGGATGAGCCCGCTCCCAGCTGGGGAAAGTGTTGGTGGAGAAGCGCGTGTGCACCAGCGCCATATAGGTCTCGAAATCGGGATCCTGCAGGTCCGTGTAGTAGTCCCACAGCTGGTCTGACGTAAACAGACCCTTGTAGACGACCGTGCGATCCGACAAGGAGCAGATGTAGAAACGTCTGCCCGGCTTGGTCAGCTCATGGCTGGCACGCTTACGCAGCACAAACACCTGACGCTCAAACGACTTCTCGTCCGTGCCCTCGGGACGGGCAACGAACACCTGGCGCGACAACGGCTCCGACTTGCGTGCCACAACCCCGATGGCCTGCTGATTGGCCGGCACGGTGCGCCAGGCGAGCACCGACAAGCCCAGACTCTTGGCCAGCTCATCGAACTCCGACTCGGCGGAGGCGTGCTGAGCTACGTCCAAGTAGAAGATGCCCGTGGCATAGTTGCCCAACTCCGGCAAGGTTACGCCCTGTGCAGCGCTGTGAAAATAAACGATCAAAATTAGAGTACAATAAATACACTGAGCGAAAATGAGAAACTATTCATGTGCATTTTGAGTATTCAAGTTATGCTGAGTATTGGACGAAATTAGACGCAGTCTATTTGCATTTAAATAAAGCAGATGCACTGAGAGAAATTGTGCCTTAATATATATGTATATTGAAATATTTAATAGTACTCTGATGATTTAGATTAAGTTCTATTAACATTCACAGAGTCTTGGGAGTAGTAAATTATATATACTAAGCAGATCTTTCTTCCTCTGCATGTACTCAAATGAGTACACTGAGGAAAATATATTTAATAAGAGCAGGAAAAACTTATGTTGAGTCTTTAAAGCAGTTTATGCCAAACATTTACCCGCTGTCTTTTTTTTACAGTGTAATTTAAGCAAATGATAAATGATGAATGAATAAAAAAGAATCCATTTTTAATAATGTACCCATGCATTTTTTCTCCATGCTCAAGCAAATGCAACGAGAGAGATTCAACTTAAATACAGCCAAGCTATGTTTATTCAATAAACATTCTTTGCCTTGTCAAAAGCAGCCATAACTTTTTTTCAGTGTATGCAATACAAATCATCGAAGGGGGGCATTGAAATTGCGCGACTTTTTATTGAGAATTGAATTAAACGCTTACGCCGTAATTGTCTACCCTGTCGTGTCAGTTGCCATTCATTTATCGCCATTCATTGGGTCTGCGATTGCGTCCATTGCGTCAAAATGACGAAACAGATGGCGCATTATCAGCCTCGGCTGTTTGTCCGTTTGTCATTCAGCGGCGCATTTCGCACGGGCTGCGGGTTGGAAGAGCTCCCGGGAGCCAGGCTCACATGTAGTTCGCGTAACATGTGCTCATGTCTGCGTTTCGCGAACTTGACATTAGAAAACTTGTTGCTCCACATCCCACAAAAGCTCTTGTCCCGCTCCCGCTCCCAATCCCAACCCCAATCACTCGGCACGTGCGTGACTGCAGCGAGTTTTGACTTGTTTTCGCAGTGTATTTCACAGGTTTCCTGTCGCGCGACGACAAAATCGTTTAGACATAACAATTAGGCGGCCGTGTCTAGGCGCTAATTAAACAAGATTTACGGCCTTTTGTTTTTGCTGGACATTCTCTTGTTTTTGTTTTAGTCGAGTATCAAAAATATTTCGACTATTTTTAGAATGTGCTAAACATTAGCTAATTTGCTGGAGAATGTTTTTAATTGTCATGCTCTATCATCATATACAAATTTAAGGGCATTATCAGCCTAAGTAGCTTGTGTAGATTTAAATGCCCAATAATAATAAATGTATTATACTCAACGCTCGGTTAATGGCCGCAAAACAGGTTAAGTTCAACTTTCTTTCCAAAATGAGTAAGGCTTAATCGAAAATATACGCAGAAGCAATCCAGAGGACAAACTTTGATCATTTATCATTATAATCGAATATAGTTCCAATTTCTAGTAAGAAAATCCTCCTTCTCTATATAGTACAGATATTATCTTAACTAAACAGAGGATAAACCTTGATCAACCCTGACCAGAGGAAAAACTTGTTCATATATCATTATAATCGATGATGTAGTTCCAAGATATGTAGTTCCAAACTTTACTATAATAATCTTGAGAATTTTGTGTAATATTTATAAAGCAACATCTTTTCTTTATAGTATAGATATTATCTGTCTAATCAGAAACACTTTCGCTTTTGAGATTCCCCGAGGGCTTCTGTGTATATCTAATCTTAAGTCTTTATGCCCAATCATGACTCCTAAAAACCACTTGCAAAGTTCAAAACCCACAAACTGTATGTATATATAAGTATGAATACACATTTTTGTATAAACATATTGTTAAACGCGATAAAAAAAAACTAAAGAGCAGAGCTTATTATAATTCGTCTGTCATATTTGACAGACCTTGGAATAATTGCGCAAAAGTAATTACCTGCAAATTGTACCCAGCCACAACTTTCTACGTATAATCCAAAAATGTCTGATATATATGCACATATGTATATATATATATGTATTGGGTGAATACAAGCTGAGCGTGACGAGTACACAAAACCAGTATCAAGCCAGAAAAACAACAACAACAACATCGGCAAAAACGTAAATGGCAATAAAAACAAGCGCAAAGAGAAATTTTGAAATAATTCTAGATGCTTATGGGAATATTCAATGGATGGTGTGCAAACTATTTTTGACGTGCTCGCCTGATGTGCAAATGTTTTATTATATTCATTTCTGTGTCGAGACCGAGCCAATGAAGCAAACAGCGCTGGCAAATATACGAGTATACTTATATATATACATATATGTATATCTTTGCATATATATTCAGTTGTAAATAACAAAATAACATGTAGAACATTGTAGGCGAAAGGTGACGCTTTAATACCCTAACAGGCCGGCAAGACTATAAGGCATGTCTAAGGTACATTTTAACAGAAAGTTTGAATGCATTTGAAATATAATTCTTACAAATCTTCTGCACCTCCACCATCTATTCAAGTTGAATAACTATTTATATTAGAAGAAGTTTTTGGAAGCCTTATCTCAATATTAATTAAATAAGGCTATTCGAAGTAACCCAAAGATTAGATAAGTTGCCTCAGCTTGATGAGAACCATAGAACTATATCTCGCCCAGTTGTAATTTTCTGCTCAACGCATGACTAATGCACTTGGCTTGGTTGTAATGGCCTCAGCTGTTATTACAGGGTATTCCCTTTACTGATAGACAATAATTTTGTATTTCGCGCACGAGATCGCCGCGATATCGCGCACATCGTCAACATGGTTGACGTATGTTATGTGTCCGTTGTTCGAGACATTCATCAATGGCAGCCGGCAAAGCTGCAACTTTGCCAAGTCCCCCTCCTCCCCCCCCCTGCACCCCTCGCGCATTGAATGTAAACTTACAGAGCCTTGGCATAGAGTCCGTGCGGAATGGAAGCCAAGACACCAGCGCCATCCCCGGTGTCATTGTCGCAGGCGCAGGCGCCGCGATGATTCATCCGTTCTGACAGGGTCTGGGCATCACGTAGAATCTGTACAAAGAATCGTAGAGTTATAGAAATGGAGATTGTTTATAAATAGGGAATTTACCTTGTGAGAGCGTTTGCCATCGATGGCCACAATGAATCCCACGCCGCAGGCCTCGTGCTCGTTCTGCGGATCGTAAAGTCCCTGTTTGCCAGGTGCCTCCCATGGCATCTGCTGCTGCTTCTCCTGCTGCTGCTGCTGCTCCTGCTCCACATGATCTTCGACTTGAACTTGGCTCAAATTCGAAACATTCGACGCGTTGCTCACAAAGTTATCGTTATCGATGTCGATATCGATATCGTTTTCAAAGTTATTGTTTTGGCTGCCGTTGATGCTGCTATCAACACTTGTTGCACATTCAAATTCGCAATTGTCAGTGGTAATTGGTGCCATTATACGTTGTTACCGTTGCACTTGCTTAAACTTTTTTAGTTTTTCGTTTTGTGTTGCTCTTCGTTAAATATTGCAATTGTTTTTACTTGATTTTTGGTGTTTTCACTTGCACTTGGTTAAACACTTTAATTAGCACAGAAAACGCGGTTGTATTTGCTGTAAAAGAACAAAAAAGAATTAACAATTTAATAGTTGTTGTTGTTGTACAACGTGAATTAACACAAAATTTTCATTAAAACTTTCTGTTTTGCACCAAATTTGCATGCACGCACACCACTACAACACAAACACATAAACGCATACACACACACGCATGCACGCACGCACGCATGCAAATATGCATTTAGAATTTCTGCGCTTGCCTCAAATTATTTATTCCACACAGCGCTTGTTGGGGCACACGCGACACTGACGGCTGCTCACAAGCGAATGAGCGACGACAGCAGAGCGCAGCGCCGTCTAACCCACAAGAGCGTACGCCTGCCGAGTGACGGCAGCGCCAGCGCCGCCAGGAGCAGAGCAGATCGACTGTCGCACTCAAGCGCTCTCCTACACTATTTCACTCTCTCTCTCGCCCTATGCACTAGTTTTTGCATGCGTCGCTGAAAGGCCCTCTCTCTCAGTTTGATTTTTAGTGCATTTCGCATTTGCATCTGCTTCTTTCTCTGCTCTGCTCTGCTCTTCTGCCTATCGAATATTCATAATCGGCAATTCTCTCACAAGTGGGAGAAAAAGTGCTGCTGCGTAAAAAGTGTGTGCACTTGCGGCAATTTCGCCAATCTTGACTTGATTGTTTCATAAATAAAAGATAGTTGAAACGAGCCACACTCATCACACTCACACATACAAACATACAGTTTTATCAAAGTTGGCGCCACGCCTTCTTAACGTTATCAAATTGTCGAGTACGCGTAATTTATAATTATTTATTATCGATCAGTTACAGCACATAATTATTACGAGCGCAACGGGCACATTTCAAATTTAAATTCCTATATGTACCGCAATAATAAAAACAAATGCATTAACCGCAATAACAAGAACGTTCAATATTTTAATTTAAGTTTAAGAGCTTGAAAATGAAAACAAGTTTTACAAAACTAAAGTAAATGAGAAACATTTAACACACTTTTAATAATGTTCGTGTTTTGAAAGTTTAAGTGTTTGTCAGGATTCCAGAGGCATTTCTTCTATTAAATCAAGGCAGATTAACTGTTTAAATATATGGTCAATTTTCCCTGCCTCGACCTAAAGCTGTCAAGAATTTCTGCATGATGGGTTTATCAACCTCGACTTCGCCTAAATACATTAGCTAAAAATGCATTTTAATATTCACATTTTTTGCTCTTTAGCATGAATTTATAAACACCTTTATATATAGCAAATAAATTATAATCATCTATTTATAACGAAATGCAAATTTGTTTGTCACATGGAAAAAATTCGCGCAAAATTTTCCATAACACGCGCCGCATGATAGAGAAAGAGATACAAAATTGTCTGCAGCCCGAAAACAGAAGGCAAAAGGCATGAGAACGGTTTCGATATCTACATATGTATGTGTATGTACTACGTATGTGTGTGTGTGTGTGTGTGTTTATAGGTTTCTCTAAAAACTAATTAATCAATGCTGGGGACTAGCGCCGATAAGCGGCCAAGTTCAGCGCTCCAGTGGCATCGCCTGCCTTGGTCCGATACGTACTATCAATCTGTCAATCTGTCAATCTCGCAATCTCGCAATCCGTCAATCTGCTGGACTGCTCATAAAGCAGTCAGACATAAAACCCACACATTGGCAGACTCGTGAATTATACGCTCAATTCGAATTGGTCAAAGTCCCAGCCGGCCGGCTAGAGCACGATCGAACTTATCTCTGCCGGAGGACTACGTCACGCTGCGGCGGAGACGCAAGACGGTGACACATTGGTAAAATATACTCGCACTACACCCTAGACTTGAGAGGTCTACGACTATATACAACCGGTTTTTTTGGCAGCCAAGTTAAAGAAAAAATTTCTAGGCGATAATATTCGTCTGATTGTTTGTTTTGCTTCTTTCTTCTTTTTTTTTGGGGGTTCTGCGATTAGAGTCAGGTGTCTAACATGTGATTTGCGAGTGTCTGCGGCTGGGGGGAGTCGGGAGTATGGCTCATTACCTGCATACCCTGGGCCCAGTCAAACAAAGGGTATATAGATTTGGCAAATTCTTGTTACTTCAATTCGCTTCGCTGCAATTGCACGCTAAATACAGGGCAGCTCGTAGTCGAGCTGTCTAGTTTTAGTTAAATGACGTGTGATTCTTGTTTAATTTATAATATTTCTTCGTCACACCTTTGCCGCCGACTCTCCCAGCTGGAAGATAAGACCCATTCTGAGCACGGGTTCGACGGGTTTTTTGGCACACTGAACTTTTCCACAAAGTGCGCAATAAACGTTAGAGGAATTCAGCAAAGATTGATTGGCCCCCAATTGGATCGATTGTATCGGCCAATTGATAATTGATAATGCTGCACGATTCAAAGGCGTGTTAGCGAGGGGAAGCTGTATTTCAACTAAAAATAGACCAATTTTATGAATGAGAATTTTATAGAGCTTCTGGTTAAATTTGATAAGCTGCCTGCAAGAAGCGCGTGTAGCCAATGTGGGCGTGATGTAGGTCGGACAATGTACGGAGTCCAAATTGAGGAACAAAAAACGCAGTGGAAAAGTTTTAGAATGACTTATAAAAGCGAAAACCCGAAAGATAATAGTCACAACCGGGATTTATGAGAATGATTGCCTCAAGCAATGCTGGATGATTATCTTTATAGCTAGTGTTAAGAGTATCCATAGTATCTTCTAAAAGAAAACACTTGCTACCAAAAGAAATATCCCTTGTACATAAGTTTGACACTCACGTCATTTAGATATTCTATTTTAAAACTTAAAAAACAAGATCTGTCCCATATATATATAGAATCGGATGACGTCTGAAATAGCGCCGCAGCTAAACAGAAAATATGTCCAAGACATAACATATAATCTGGCTAGTATTCACATAATCACATAATCTCGGTTACCTGAAGTAATTGCTTAAATATTTGTATCTTCATGTAAATACAAAATCATGCCGACATAAGCAAACAGTTCGAAAAACCGCAAACAAATGCACAGACGGGAATAGATACAAGATCTGAGATACACAAATAGGCTATACACTGGCAATCGATGAGGGGGATGAGGGGGAGAAGGGGAGAGGGGGGCAATCTTCCAGTGCGTCGGTTCAAAGTCCCCGCGATAGGCAGGTCCCACGCCAGCCGCGTGTGGCAGACCTATATATATAACATATATATATATATATATATACATGTATCTGTGGCCTATGATATATATTTATAATATAAACAAACGTTGCGATTACGAAGAATTCAACAAGTTTCAATAACCTCGCAGCGTATTAATGTTAAACAATCAAAAGAAATAACAATAATAATATCATTTGCGATAAACAATAAACAAAAAAAACTGTCTGATTTTGTGACTGGGGAATGTCGTGTGTCCACTTAACAGAGGTTTCGTGTTGCGTACAGTAAAAAAAAGCCGGACGGATTTGTTTTCAAAGGTTTCTATTTACAATCCAATCTAATATAAATCAAGCATTAGCTCGATATGATTTCGACAGTCTATAAACTGATGTTTTTTTCCCCCTTTTTTAACTATTTACGATATTTGGTAAATGCGCATTATCTGGCTCGACGGGGCTACCGTTGGCTTCTTATCAGACGCGTACTTCAAGCAGTCGCCAGTTTTATTGGGGCTGGCCATGCCCAGTTTTTATGGACAAGTGTTTTATGCCTGCACTTTGTGCACCTCGTCAGCTGTGCAAACTAATAAGAGGGCAAGGGAAAAGGGGGGCGGAGATAGCGCCAATTAGGCGTAAATCCACAAGATTTAAAAATAGTTACAATTCGTTTACATTATCGATAAATTACGACACAAGCTGTTAGCCCTGCCCCGCCCCGCACCCGACCCGCCCGCAGTTAATTAGCAAATGCATTGTAAACCATTGAGAAAGCAAACCTTTTGCTTCTATATAACGATTTACGGCACCCGGTGGGGAATTAATTGCGCTTTACATTTAACTGGAATACTGAATATTTTTTTGGTATGGCATGTGCACTTGCATTACAGCCAAGTCTAGGAATCCAGACCGAGACGACTTTTTGTTTTTGAAACATTTGTAAAAACTCGTTTATATGTGCTAATTTCTTTGAATATATGGTTCTATGTAAGTACTTATGTAGACTATATATAAGCACAGTAAATATATATATATCTCATGCATATACATTGAGAGAGAGAGATTCATATATTTAGAGCTGTGCTAATAGCAGGTCGAACCCGGCTAAAGGCACGATCTATTCGCGTTCTATTATAAAGTGTGAAAGACTTTAGACCGATCTCCGATCCGTTCAAGGTTCCGCTCGCTAGATAGATCATTTTTGAAAATCATATTTCTAGGAAATTTCTTTCAGTGTATGCCAGCCCACTCGCATCGTGTTTGTCCAGATAGTATACTATATCGTGCAGTGTCTATTTATGGACGCTCTGGCCAAGGTGCGGCGGGGCTCCCCGTACCGCCAATGGCAACTGCATTCATTCTACGGTCAATAAACAAACATCGCTGTTTTCCAGCTGGCCCATTTGCATGCCAAGGCGGCTCTCGATGTGGCATCATCAATTGTCCAGCCTTCAACTGGGGTACTCAGCACCCTTATTATCGTAGCGACTCGCCCTTTATATTTGGTGAATTGAAGGGTGCAGGGTGAAGGAAGTGGGTGCGGTTGCGGGGTACTTGAGTGACTCGCCTGCTGACGTCACGTGATTCGATTTCTTAGCATGCAAGTGGAAGAGTCCGAAGCGTGGACTCCGCTTATCAGTGGGTCGGCGTAATCCTAGCAACAGCGAATCGATCAGGCGCTCCATTGTCGTCCATTGTTATACAAGAGCAAGAAAAACATAATGCCATATAAATCAAAGGGCATTAAGTGCAGCGTAAGAGTCAATTAAGGAAATTGGCGTCAACAAATGCACCTCAATCAACCACAACAACAACAAGAATAACAAAAACAATTGTACATAATACTATTAGCTTGTTATCATAAGTATTTGTTGCTATTTTGCTTGGCATACTTCAAGCAGATGCTTCATTTACGACGCAATTGGGGCAGCATTTTATCACGTTTTCCGCTGGAAAAATCACTGAACCGTTCACCGAGCTGCCAGCGGTGACTTTGGCGCCCGTCGCCCCTCGCCCAACCGCAAGCCACGTATCCAATTTCTGTCTCAATTCGCCAGCCAATCAACACTCGCACGAGTAATTGGAATGAAACTAAAATTGCCTTTGAAGGGCGGCAGCAGCTGGTGCGACCGTAACACCTGTAACTGCAATTAACACCTGTAATTTGAAATTCTTTCGAAGACAGGAATTGTTAATAAATAAACTATTTTGTTTGAAATATGGCATTTTCGTATGTTGAATTATATTTACATGAATCCATTCTATCCATTCTACACACTATAACGGGTTCGGCCTTTAACCGGTTTAAGCGTAAGAAAAAAAGGATATGCGCTGTGAAGTGCCCATTAAAGAAGAAGCTTTTAAACGGCTTTTATGCTATTGCCGTTAACAGGCAACACACACGCCCAGAAAGTAGCTGCACAACAAAGACAACATTGTTATCCTTTCAGTTGAAGTGCACTTGAAATCCTTTGGCAGCGTGAAAAGAACTATAAAAATAAAACAAGCGTCGTTTGCAGCTGATTATGTAAGCTTACGTAAAGAGAGCGAAATGCGAAGAAGAGCGAGATGCTGCGAAAACGGCTACAGCGCAATTAGGCAGCGAGCGAGCGACAGTGAAAGAGAGAGAGAGAGAGAGAGAGAGACAGAGAGAGCTACTCCCACGTACATGGTATGTATGTATGTATATGAAAGTGTAAATGTATTTGTGATATGTACGTGCAGTTGCTTGTACAAAAGATAAATGTCAAAGGGCAGTTTGCACTAGTGACGTAGAAAGGTATCAGCGAAGCTTTTACACACCCCCAACGCAAATAACACACACAAACCGTTGCACACAAGCGACATTTTGACGCCTACGTCACGTACATAAGCCGCTGTCGCAGCCGCAGTCGGCGTCGACGCTGTGGGAGGCTGCCAAAGCATGAAAAACAAATTAAAATGAGAAGGGCGCACACAGAGGAATGTCAAAACGCTTGACGAAGGATACGCAAGAAACCAAATACATATGTACATGTTTGCGTTTAGCTATGTATGTATATAATATGTACACACTGGATCGTTGTCATGCCGATTATGGTTGCTGGGCACACACTAAGTGCCAGCGCCCCAATTGATGCTTAAAATAACAACAACACAAGGAATAACATTGACAACGACCAACGCACAGAGCAGCAGTAGCAGCAAAATCACTGCCATGGCCTGCGCGTCGCAATTGCAGAGCTAACCTTACACTGACCTTGAAGCGGAGCAGTAGAGCAGGATGGCTGTCTGCTCTGGAACAGCTTTGGCGCGCACATGGCAAGATAGCGAAACAAGCTGTAGTTATCGTCGGCGTCGTCGTCGTCGTTGTCGCGTGCAAAGAATCCAAAAAAGCAGAAAGAGAAAAATATAAAATAATAGTCAAGCGAAGCGTAGAACGTTGCGAATAAGCAGGCAACAGAGGAAGGGGTGGAGCAGCATAAACATTGTCAAATACATACAGAAGCTGAACGAGCATACACACACACACACGCGCGCTTACACAGATAGAACACTCAACTTTAGTTAGCCAACGTCAAGGGCGGCGGACTTGCGGCAGGACGGGTAAAGGGCAAGCTTTGCTTGTGCTATCACAGCGCCGGCCATAAATAGAGAACCATTAAGTAATCACTTCAAATCCCATAATGGGCACACACTGCAGGAGAATCTATTAATAGCTTCCCTTTAATGCTGAGTCCACACAATCCACTAAAGAGTTTCTAAATGTATGCACGAAACTGTCAGCTGTAGGCTGTTACCGCGCCTACTTCATTCTGCTCCCCCTTAATTTACTTCTTTTCGCTTCAACTTGTATACATATTTACATGCAAGTGTGTGTGTGCGCGTCTATGTGAAAATTATCGATTTTTGCAACCGCAAACTCTCAATTGGAAGAGTGTGGGTAATCATTATGCGGGCATCGCAAGTTTAATGCACAACATTTGGTTAATAATCAGCAAGTTATTAGAATTCACTTTTGTTTTTAACTGAACTAAACATGTATTGCATTACTTTTCCGTCACACGCTTTTTGTTGGTTGCTGCAGTTAAACTGTTTTCACACTAAGCACACAATGAAAAACTTTTTCAGTATATCCGTTTGCTTTTATCACTTCGACTTAGTTTATTTTTTCAACGTCCGATGGATTCAGAATGCGACTGATTCCTTCAAAAGACCGAATGAGAATGAACGAGCGCCTAGGACGAAAGTCGCATTTTCATACGTTGCGAAGAGCGACAAGTTCCAGAGCGAGAGAGCGAGCAATTGAACTGAGAGCTTTTACTGCCTAGCAGATGTTACGTACAAAAAGAGCCGACCAACGCAATAGGCATACAATTTTAAGCGGCGCTTTGTATTCCATGTCATATGTCAAGTGCCTAAAAGCATGTTTTAATAAAAATGTATAAAATGAAATATAAATAAAACAAAGCCTAATTTGGCCCGAGCTTATGCTATGACATTTTTCTCCCAAAAGTCCGTTACCCTAACGGATGCCTTATTGAAAGCTGATTGATACGCTAAACTATCGGAAAATATCGTATGAAATTATCGATGAATAATAAATGAGAGTTTTATGGTAGCACTGGCTGAAATAAAAGTACTTGATGAGTTTTTGATTATAATGAAATAAAACTATATGCTATTGTTGCGCTATAATTATTGCGCACTTCAAACAATAAACCTTTTGGCAATGCATTTCTTAATGGTTGTGCACCTTGCTATCGATTAGAAGTTATTTTTGGCGTATTGTCAAGCTGGTCACACTATCAGTCACCGGCACACAAGTCAACTCAGAACAGAATTCAATTCGGAAATTTCCAGAAAGCTAACAAAAATAAAGTAGATTTACAGAAACGAGAGTTTGTTATTTATATAAAAACAATGTCCGCCGACGAAGCGCAGTTCGACAACGTATTACTGGCCGTGGCCGAGAAGCATCGTGGCGGCGTGCCCGACGTAAGTATCTGCCTGAACCGAAAGCATGGGACAAAGGAACATGGCACTGGCTACGAATACCTTGTTTTCCAAATGCATATATAGCATCACATAAAGAAAGCGCGCTTGCCTATTATTTGGAGTATTTTTAACTCCTACCATGTGGCTTTGTTCCTTCCAACGAAAACAACAATCTCAATCGAGACTAAACCCACGTTTTTGCCATGCTTTTTTTAGTTTCTGCACACATTGGCCAGCTTCTTGCGTCGCAAAACCGATTTCTATACAGGTGCCAAACAGGCCGAGTGGGAGAAACTGCTGCTGGACGTGTTCCGCAAAGAGTCCCAGCTGGCCATGGCCGCCCACGAGGAGAAAGTCAAAGTACGCCAAGCGGCACAGCGTATGAAGGATGAGAAGGAGCGTGCCGAGCGCGAGGCGCGCCAAAAGGAAATGGACGACAACAAGATTTGTGATATAAGCGACGAGGAGGCCGCTGCCATCATCAAAGAGGAGGAGGACAAGTGCGTTACCCACAATACTAACAAAAGAAATTTAACTAAATTCTGACTTTGTCTTTGTTAGAAAACGACAGCAGCTGCTGGATGGCGCCGGCGGCGACTCGGCGAGTGTGACAGCCGCCAATGAAGACATTTCCAAGCCCATTGAAAAGGTCGAGGATGAGACCGAAAAGGATGAAATTGGCAAATTGAAGCCAAACGCAGGCAACGGCTGCACTCTGGATAAATACATGTGGACACAGACGCTGCAGGAGGTGGAGGTGAGTTTCGAGTCTTAAATACAGATATTATACATCTCTAAACTGAAATAACGCTAAAAATTCTTTTGGTTGACCTCCAAGTAATATTTAAGTAGCTGGCTTTTAGCTTTAATCCAAATATTTATATGCTTAAAAATGCTCATTTATCATGATATGCGATGAATTTTCGCTTTATATTTACTTAATGAATATTTTATTAATGTCAAAAACAGATATGAATATCAGAGAGATATAGAATATCTGAGAATTGCGAGATTAATGAGCATATGATAAAAAGCGATTGATGTTAAATGGATAAAGAACATTTTTCTTAAATTTCGTTTAGGCTGGATCTTTTCCATATTGTTGTTCCTTAGGCTGTTGTCAAGGCTTCAGTTTATGTTGTTGTTGCTAGGGCAACGTGAGGCTCGTCTGGGCAGGTGCTGATTGCCGTGTGTCAGTTATTGAACTCTCTAGTGGGCTGATGAGTCATAAACCAAAAGAATTTCCATCGTTTTGCTTACAATTTGCATACAATTTTAATTCTGTTTATTTGACATATCACAGGGCTAAATAACTTAATTGTTTAACAGAAAAGAATACATTCGCTTGTCTCTGAATACATATATCATATTTTCTGCTATACATATACATACACATATATACGTATTAGGTGTATATATATGTATATTTTGCTTTAACTACGGCATTCACTTCAGTATCGTTCATTGTCCCAGGGCTTTGCTGTGATACATTGACCATTAATTTAAGGCTAATTAGATGTAATTCGCTTAATACTAGCACGACGCGCGGGTCATGCAAAAATTTCGCTCTCCAAACGATTATTGTTCTTTTTCTAATTTTGTTTTTTTTTTTATAATAAATAACTTAAACAACTAGCACAAAAGACGATGACGACGCACATAACAATAATTGACACGGAAATCAAATAAATAATAAACTAAGAAGCCACAGAAAAGGGGTTTACGCCCAACCGAAATATCGCACGCAATTGCGTTAGCTCTTGGGCATGTCGCGGGCACGCACTGCAAAGATAGAGAGACGACAGAGCATGTTAGAAATAATGAGAAAGGTGGGAATCTATGGGGAATACTTACTCTCCAGTGCGTAGACCATGCCCATGATGAGCAGCATGAAGATGGTGCTCATGCTGACAATCAGCACGGTCACCTGGCGTCCGCGATCGCAGAGACCACGCTTGGGCTTCTTGGCGCCGCCGGGCTCGCCATTGACCATGGTGAAGTGCATCGAGCTGGCTATGGACACGGTGTCCAGGTCTTTGGTTCGTACGTACTGCAGATTGGGATCGGCATCGATGGGTATCACCGCGTCCTTGTCGTGGCTGGCCAATGCCAGATTGGCATTATAGTTGGCCGACGAGGAGCTATGGCCATGCACGCTGGGCAGCTGCTCCGACAGCAGCATCTTGTGCTGACGCTCCTGTTTCTTGTGTATCTCCGCGAACCGTTCCAGATTCGCTGCCGTCAGCAGCAGTGAGCCGGAAGCGGCGCTCTATACAGCACAGAGAGAGAGATGAGTCAGTCAAGAGTTGTTCCATGTGGGCGTCAAGTCTCTGGTTACTCACCCGTGTGCTGTTGTTGCTGTCGCTGGAGCCCTGCGAGGAGCGTGATCCACGCTTGGCAGCCGCCAGCACAGCCGCCGCAGCAGCTGCGGTAACCGCCGCGCTGGTCCCATTCGAATTGGTCGCATCCGAAACGTTGCTGCGCTGCGCCAGCGTTGGGGGACTTGAGTTCGATTTATTCGATGATTTTGATGAGCTCGCCGAGCTGATGGCCGAGCTGCTAGAGGAGACAAGCGAGGCGCGAGGTATGTGCCAATAGTCCTGCATCTGCAAAGGGCAGGGGCGCAAATAGAGAGTTAATAAGAAGGTATTAACTTTTAGATGAGAAATTTAATATATAGATTCAGCGCAAAAGCAACAACAATATAGAAGATCTGGGTTAGTTGGCATAGACTACAAATGTAGCCCGCTCTACTTGATAGTATTTTACTTTGAACTATGCTTAAAGTGGAAAAGATTATAGATCTTATATAATCCCTTGAATCATTTATAAATGTGAATGTTATTTTATTATATTGGGTACCATACCATGAAAGATACCTGATTTCTGCCTCATGTTCATATGTTCCTTTATTATATTGAGAACTTTAGTTTTTTTTATTACATTTTTGTCAAATATGTTTATCTCAAAGCTTAAACTCTTGTTTAAGTACATAACTAGCTGAAAGATAAAGTTCCTAAATCCCAGATCTTTTATAAGAACCTAGAACCCAGAACCTAGATCTTAGTTAATCTAGATCCTCGATCTTATATCTTAGAGAATTTAATCTTGTACGCAAACTTTCGTTTGCTTATTTGCAACTGCAACTCATTTCTTATGCAATATTTGATTTAGTTTTTCTAATTATCAAATGCCATTTTCTGCAGTCACATTTAAGGCCAGTTCGAGCCCAGTTCGAACCCTCGACTTGGAGTTGGTTTTGAGGCTTTTTTCTTATTTTATTATATTTGACTTTTTTTTCCCCCCATTTGGGTTTGAACATAAAAAGTGAACTTTCGAGTCTGCGAGCAACCCGTTTGATATTTATGGTCTGATATTTGCCTGGCACGGTTTAAAAAGGCAGATTCGTTGTATTCTATTATTTATTCAGCTAGTTTTTTGTTATTGTTGTTATTGTTATTAATGGGACTCCTCTCTGGTTCGGTTTTCGATATTTTGCCTTTCTCATTTTATTGGCCATTTGGAAATTTGCATTTGACAATTTGTTGTTATTTTAGCTGCTTTAATTGTTGCAATTAATTCTAAATTTGTTGCACGCACGCACGCACGCACACACACACACACACACACACACACACACACACACACACACACACACACACACACACACACACACACACACACACACACACACACACACACACACACACACACACACACACACACACACACACACACACACACACAATTGTCAAGTTCGTTGCCTAAGTCTTTTGTTTGCGTGCACATTTATTGGTAGCTTGCGTTGGGCTTCATTTATTTGTTGTATTTAAGCATATTGTGTAAATTATATTTTAAGCATGCGGAAGTCTTATCAGCGCTCAACATTTTTGTATACTTTTTTTTTTTAACTCGTTCGGCCAGTTTCCCAGCTGAACGGCAAGCTTTTGTAATTTCTGTTGTTACTTACGTTTTTTTCTGTATAATATGTTGTATTATATTTGGCAACTGTTCTTGGCTTATCTAAGTGTTTATCACACACACTTTTCACTTATTTATAATATCACAAAATATATATATATGGGTTTTATCTAGGCCAGTTTTCAGTCTTGGATTTTATATATAGAGATTTGCTGGGCCTGGGCACAAAACACTCGAACTGTGACACTTTTGCAGCAGTCGCTGTTTTGAACCGTTTTGCCAAATTCTTCTTATTTTTGTTAAATATGTTTTGTTTTCTTGATTGCCAGGCGACTTTGACGTTTGCTGTTTGTGCTTCTTGCTGATGTTTCGTAATGTTTTTTTGCTTTCAAAATGTTCAGCACGCGCCAAAAACAGAACCGATCTAAACGGCGTCAAGAATCAAACTGAAGCAAACGGCGCGCGCCAAGCAGCTAACAGCCCAGAGCAACGGCTGCTGTGGCTGCTGCGAGCGTCGCTGCTGACGTTCACGTTGACGTTGACGTTAACGCTGACGTTAACTTTAGCGCTAAGGCTGTCGACAGGTTGCTCTTGCTTGGATGCGCAAACTTTTTTTGCTGTTGTTCTCGCTGTCGACTTTCTTGCCGGATTTTTGCATGCCATAACAGACTTTGATTGTGCTATATTTACGCCCGAAACATTCTCTGATGAATTGCCGCTTGTGGCGTGGGCAGGCAACCCCATAAGTCCAGCCCAGTCAGCCGCCCGGCTTTGATTTTATATGTGCCGCGCTGTCACTTTGATGTTCTTCTTTTTCTTCTTCTGCTCGCCTCGTCTACTTTCGTTTGGCAGCCGAGTTCTCTATAAATAGACGACATCTCGTCGAAGCTGAGGCAGCGAACTCTGCAGCCCCGGGGGCATGTACATTGGCAAATTGAGCTGCAATTCAATTGAGTGTGTGTGTGTTATGGACTGTTGGTTAATCGCTTCTTTTATTTTTATATTTATTTGGACACGCTTCCCACGGCGCAACAATACATGGGCTGAAGGGCGCTCAGAGCGTGGGCGTCTTGTTTGCGGGTTTACCAGATCCGGCTCCAAAAGAGCAGAAGAAAAGTTGTTGTTGTTGTTGTTTAAAGATTAAATATTTTATATATATACTTTTTTTTTTGCTTTTATAATTGTTAAGGCTGCATAACACGCCCTTTTCTTGTTGGCCGACTGATTGGCACAGTTTCTCGTAAAAAGTAGAAAACAACAAAAATTGACGATCATTAATTCGGTTGTTGTGTTTTTTTTTTGTAGGATTCGCCAAACTTGGTTTAAGCGTATTTATTGAACATTGATATAGCCATTTGGCATACTAATATCAGCATTTAGCGTCAGATATCTGCACAAAAATGATAAAACATGCGTCGACATAAAACAAAAGCTGAGCTAAGATTGATTGAGGATAGAAGTATGATGTGCTGAGTCCAGATTGCAGCAGATCTATTAATGAATAGTGAAAACACTTGATTGCAATTTCAGACGAAAATATTTAACTAAGCTGCCAGCACATCAATTGGCTTGCATCAGAATGTACATGAGATCATTAACCAATTAATGGATCAATAATTGTTTATAAACATTTGCCACTTTGTCACACTGTGCCAATTGTTATGGCAAATAGATTGTTACACATTCTGTTTGCTTAGCTGCGCGCTGCGACAACAAGAACAACAATCATTAATTTGTATCCATTTGCAGCGTGCTTATATGCCCCTCGATCAAGCAGCTTGTTATCACCTTTTAAGTGAGACAAGTGAGTGGTACCCCCCACACACATGCCTGTCTCCACGACTATATTTGTATTTGTGCGTTTTAATCAGCTGAGTTGACAAAGATTCAGCTGACACCGCCAGTTACCAACGAGAAGAGCCAAGCCGAGCCAGGCCGAGCAGAGCATCAGCAAATCCAGCAACCACTTTAGCCAAATGGAATTGAGACGAGATGAATTGAATTGAATTGAGTTAAGAGTTAAGAGCTGAGCCGCTTGAGCTGGCAGCTACACTGGCTACACATTGTCGAGAACAACAAAATCCAATCCAATTCAATTCAATTCAAAGCAATCCACAGCTCCAGAGCCAATATCTTAAATCAACAACATTCACCAAGCAGCGGCTTCTTCGCTGCTCGCTGAGCCAAAACAAACGGCCGACATTTGTTGTTGTTGTTGCTGCTGTTTTTTTTATTGCTTTTGCATATAATTAAGCATGCAAAAAAGAAGAAGAGAAGAGTAGACATTTTATGGCCATAGATTGCCCGCCAGAGCGCTGCGAGTGTTATGCGAGCTGGCATTTTAAAATCAGCTTGCATAAAACTCTCGTTTGGCTGCCATCGTTTAATGGTCGCCTTTTTGGTGACAATTTTGTTTAACAATTTGACGGGGAAACCCGCACAACACAATGCGACCATTGATGCGCGTCACTTTGCTTTTGCTTGTTGTTCGATAGACCAACACGCAGAATGCGTCAAAGCAAAAACAGAGAATATCAAATTAATATCAAGTAAAAACCAATTTATTGGCTCCAAATTTGTATACTCTATATTTGGTGTAATTTGGTATTCACGTGCCGCATTCAAAAACATCAAGAAGCTACATTTTCTTTTCTCTTCCTAAAGCCATAAACATAGCTAGTATAAATGTTGTGATATCGACGACTATTCGATTAATTCCTTATTGATCGATGATCCATAAATAGTTATGCTAGCGATCGATAAGCTCTTCCAAGCAAAATAAAGTGAAGGGGCTAATAAAAAATAAATAGGATATTCCCTGTTAGTTTCTTAATCCAACGATAAAGCGATCGATAACTTCTCTCTAAAGCATTTTCCTCAGTATTGATATGAAATCTATCGACAATTTGCGTATGCTTCGATATCGATAACCTCAGTCAGGGCTTATATTAAATCTCTAATAAAAAATAAATAGGATATTCCCTGTGAGCTTCTTAATCCAACGATAAAAAGCGATCCAAACCTTCTTCCAACTATAACATGCCCCTCCTGGATGAAAAGACGAGCACCACCGAAGCCATTCTGTTCTCGGCCCACTGTGACAAAGTTGCTAAGAGCTAATAAATGCTTGCGCAAAAAAGAACAAGCACTAAAAACAGAAAAGGAAACCAAATATGTTCTGTGAGTTTCCCAATCCCCAAACTTCAATAGCGATCGATAACTTCTAGCATGCTCAACAATCATAAAGGCAGTATTATAGTATACCTATTGTCGAATAAAAATCAAATAAAATAAATGCATTGAGCTTCCTAATTTACCAATTTTTTTTCTGTCATAATACTAAAAGGATTGCAATTGGTTGCTCCCGTTCCCAGTGTAGCAATATTAATGTTATCGATAACTTATTTTTTATAAAAAGTAATCGGAAGCTTCTTGCGAACACAACAAACGGAAACGCATTATAATAATACCTTTTAGTTTACCACTTTACCTTAGTTAAACATAAAATGTGCCCAGTTTCCCAATTCAATCGATAAATTTCCGATTTCTTAAAAAGCTATTGATTCTGTGATAAATATCCGACTTAAACAATAATCGATATTATCCGTTGCAAGCGCATCGACAATGCCATGCATACCCTTTAGCAAGTAGTTCGCTGTATAACAGCATTTGTCGTAGCTAATTTCGTATATTAACGCTTTAGAGAAAATTTGCCTAGGGGGCAAACTGAACACGGGCTAAACGGCGATCAATGATGCTGAAAAGTATGCACATACCACAGCTTGAGTCATCTGGCAAACGGAAATACTATGCGTAAATTCTAAATGACGTCAGTTGTTGTTAAATCTTTTGTGGGTTTTTCTAGCTAATTACGCAAAAACCGGCAAGATAATAGGAAAAATGAAACGGCCTTTACGATCGTACCCTTATGACGATCATAAAGTTAGTTCGTTTAGTCATGTCTCCAAGTAATGCCACGGCTCTGAAATTGTCAACTTAACTTAGTTGAATAGAATAGAATAGCAGAAGACAAAGCGATCTTCAACAATGATAACCAAAAGTCGTTCAAATGGGTAAATGAACTTTTGGGTCTATTGAGGTTTTTATTTTTTTAGCCGGAGATCCGTTTAAGCGCGAATTTGTTGTAGTTTTTTTTCCTGGTTGACGCTATTTTTAATTGGTTTTAAATGCTGGACTTTTTCAAGCACATATTTTACTTGTAATCCCGAGCTATCGATCAATCAGCTGAGCTATGAATAGCGTACGCTTATGCTAATTTGTCTCCAAGTAGGCCAATAAGCTGTCGCATAGCTGTTGTGACTGATCTATTGGAATCGTTTATGGGGGTCTTAACAGCTACCGGATCTGTGCGAACTTTCAGCTTGTGGAGCTCACAACAGTTTCAATTGACACACACGCACACACACACAGGCACACACAGGGCACTCGAGTGTTGGGTAATATTCCAATAGAACTAGTTTGCAGCTTGGTCGCCATTCTAATCAGTTTTAAGCCATTCAATTGATGATTTGGCTGTCAAGTGGCGACGACACCGATCTACTCCAATATACTATGGCATACGATTGGTTTTGTATCAGGTTTTATGTTTTTGTTTTTGGTGTGCTCTGTCTTTTGATAATGTGTTATCGACACAGAGTCGCGCCGCTCACTCGACTCGCTTAGTGTTTCTCCGGCTAGTTTTGAAATGAATTTTGTGGCTTCTCATTTGATTCTGTTTTTTTTTTTTTTTTACTTTTTGGCATTTTTGATTGTTTCCACGCTGGTTTGGAGATCGGTGTTTCGTGCCAGGCACCGTGCCGCTTCTTTCAGCATAAATTATACGTCACATATACATATTTAAGAAAATCAAATGTGTTTTTAGTTGTTGTTGTTGTTGATTTTTTTTTCGAAATTCGTAGAATTAAGCAAATTGAGCAAAACAAAGCGCGACAACAATAACTGTTTCTTGTTTTTTTTTTTTTTTTTTTTTTGCTGTATCTCTTGAGAAAAACGGCAGCTGCAACAAATCGCTTGAATCTCAAATTTCTTTTAACTTAACTCATTTGCATGGCCAAACACTTTTAAAAATAAATCCCAAACGTAGAAATCAAGCGCGAATTTGGTTGCCAGTCGAAAAACTGGTGCACAACACTAATCGATGATCGATTAGCTGACTATCGATTAATGCAGGCGGCCGTCATTTGCATAATCGGCAACTGTTAGACTTGGTGTCTGCTAAACGTCTGATAGATTTCATTGCTGCTCTCCCTCTCCCTCTCACACACACTCTCTCTCACTGTGTGGCTGCCTATAAGTGTGCCATAGGTTTGGCATTATCGCGGCTGTTATTAATTAATTCAAGCGCGACACCTTTTCCGTACGCTTTGAACTTTGACTGACGGCTAAATGATTGCGCATGTTGTTCTTCTTGTTTTTGTTATTTATGTTGTTGGCATTTATTTTCATTGTCGCAAGATGTTTGCGTTTTGTTGCTGCTGGCTTCTTAGCTTTCAGCACGGCTATTTGCATGAACCATTGTTTGCGTTTAATTTTTTTGCCGTGATTTAATGCGCCTCTTTTGTGTGTGTCCCAGAGTTGTCGCCGCTGTGATTTGTGTAGATTTCCTACTTGTAAGCCATAGAATAGAATTGTTGTTTGCATAACCTTCGCAACACTGTGAAAGCTACAACAACAAATCCCTTTCGAATAACAGCACACGCCGAAAGGCCATTAACCGATATCAGTAGCCGTTTTGATTCGTAATTACACACACACACACACATGCATGTCGATATGCAGCAGCAGCAGCTGCTGCTAACAGCTGTTAATTGCAGCCCCTGTTAAGTACCTGTTGTTCTTGGCTAATTGAGATCGCCCACGCATGGCCGTTCGCCTCGTTTACATCCGCGTCGCAATGCTTCAAAAATCCCAATTGACATCCGCTTCAGTTTCAGTTTTGACACATTTTTAAGTCCAATTTGTCAAAAATGTGTCGGCGACAAGATACTGTTGAAGCCTCCACATTGCTGTTGCTATTGCCGTTGTTATTGTTGTTGCTGCAAAGTGCGCTCAAGTGCTGAGCAGAAGCTCCTGCTAGAGATGCGTGTTTGGCTATGCGATGACAAAATATCGATTCGAACTTATCTAATGCTGAGGGAAGCGTAGCCACATTACAGTTAAATTTACTGGTACTAATTGGAATTGGAATTGAGCGCATGTTGTGTTGTGTCTTCTCAGTACCCGATCAAAATAGTCGTGTCACGAAAGAAAACACTACACGCACTCAGCTCTACTTGGAATGCTTTAGTTTTGACTGGAATGCTCCAGTCATAATCTTGCTCATCTCTTGCTCTTGCTGTGCTGTTGCCTGCCCGTTGTGATTGCTACTGTTGCTGTTGCTACTCATGTTGTTGTTGGGGCACCTTGGCTACCTACCCACACACACACACACAAACGCAGATCTCAATGGGTAGATGCGCACGCACGAATCTTGTCGTGCCGCGTATAGTTGGTCTGTGGCCGCGCCAGCCGTTGACTTTGTCTTCTTGAACGAAAGCGTCCTTGGCGCTGTTGCTTTTGTCAGATTTTTAATTAAAGAGCCGCTAACATTGTTTGCCAGTTGTCGACACCAACAGCGACTGCGACTGCTACTGCGACGACGTTGGCGACTGCGACTGCGGCTCCACATGCGACTGTGGCAAGTGGGTCGCTCGTTGTTGTCGTTGCTAATTGATTGCAATGTTCTCAGCTGCCAGAGAGTGTCTAATAACTTAGGCTTTAATTATTTAGCCGCTGTTGCTGTTGCGTTTTTTTCACACAAATCACATTATTAATTTGTCTTAAAGTTAATAGAAAAGGTGCTAATATATGTGGCCTGGCCAGCGCATAATTAATGGGCAGTCAGCACAATGTTTTAGACGGCACTGTAATTGCTTTGAACTTGGACAGGCATCACTCAATTAGCCACCGCTGTCCCAAAAGCAGGCCCAGGCCCAGGCCCATGCGCAACCTGTTGAGCGGCATTCCTCGCTCTGCTCCTGCAGTGTGCAACCGGATCTGGCTGGCGATATGTGCTTTATAAACAACCGCTGTACGTCCTTGAACTCTGCGGCAGTTAAACGAAATTCCCGTTGAATGCAGACCAAGCCCCAGCTATGCGGTCCTTGGGCCAGCCTGGTGAAGGGCACCAATGCAGCTCCAGTTTTCAGATTGCAGCTGCTGATACAAGACGTGCCCCTTGGCCAAGTGTGTGAGACTTATTTATAGATATTTTTGTTGCTGCCGCTGCTGCTGTTGTTGTTATTAGCTGCTCCAAGGTTGTCCAAAGCACTGGGCATCATCATCATCATCATCTCATCATCATGATCAGCAATTGTTATTTCTGTTGATTTAGTTACGTGGCCACTAGAATGTCTAAGGGGCTTTGATCATTAATCACAAATTACATGAACCGGAGACGTTTGCCTCCGTTACGTGCTCACAATAGTTGGGCAATTGGTATCGCTGTCTGCAGCTCGAGCTCTGGCTGAGATTAGATGTTGATCATCTTGAACAACTGGTTATATATATATATATATATGTATTTACATTCTAATTGCAGCTGAAGATTCCCTTCAATGTGGCATTCGCTTTGCGCGCTCGCGACATTGTGGTCAGCATTGGCAAGAAGTCATTGAAAGTGGGCCTCAAAGGTCAAGAGCCGATCATCGATGGCGAGCTCTGCGGCGAGGTCAAGCAGGAGGAATCGGTTTGGGTGCTCCAAGACAGCAAAACTGTGCTGATCACGCTCGAGAAGATCAATCGCATGAACTGGTGGAGCCGTTTGGTAACCACAGATCCAGAGATATCCACACGCAAGATCAATCCAGAGCCATCCAAGCTATCCGATCTGGATGGCGAGACGCGCAGCATGGTCGAGAAAATGATGTACGATCAGCGTCAAAAGGAGATGGGTCTGCCCACCAGCGAGGATCGCAAGAAACAGGATATACTAGAGAAGTATGTGGAGCAGGTATATAAAGTATAAGAAATAAATCAAATTAATCTCTTATATCTCTGCAGATTCAAGCAACAGCATCCCGAAATGGACTTCTCCAAGTGCAAATTCAATTAAAATACAATTTACAGGACTTTCGTATTCCACAAGTTTTCTCAACTTCAGTATCTAACACACACAACACACACACACACACATGCACACATTTGACATGTGTGCCTCTGCATTTTTTCTACACTTACAAATAAATTAAATACAGTTTGTTAGAAATGTTAAATAAAACAAATTGTGAACGATCGCCGCTTGCCTTTAACATATGTTAATTAACAGTTTTTCGGGGGGATTAGTGAAAGCGACAAGGTTTCTATGATAGATCACAGGTCGCCGCCCGGTTAAAGCTACAAATTAAAAAGACATAAAAAATAAATAAAGAACTTAACAAAACTGGGAGCGACCCAAACGACACGATCTTAACTGTGCGATAAGGGTAATTTTTCATTTTTATAGCTGCTTAAATGCAATTAATTTCGTGCTAATTTGTTATCTCCCGCCCAATTCTCAGCGCTGTTTTTTTTGTTTTTTTTTTTTTTTGGCTAGCCATGGCTGCGAATAGATCGGGGAGTCAATAAGGTTCTCAGGCCATGTTGATGGATCGACTAGAACGTGCTCGAAGGGGATAGACATACACAGTTTCGGCGAGCCTCAGTTCCAGATGCTGCTGCAGCCGGTATTTCAGTAGTTCTCTGGGTCATTGCCTCGATACGAATACGCGTTGAACCCGTTTCAGCGCTTGGCCATAAATTAGCCAGCTTTTTGCCGGGGCTTAAGTTCTTTATATTTTATAGCTGTAAAGTGTTAAGCAAATTATTGTTGTTAGCTGCCCAATTTGTTGTTTTGCTATCAGCTATCAGTCGGACGATCTTAAGCATTACTTAAGGCTGACACGCGCCACATGCCGGCAGCTATCGGTAGCCGCCATCTGATATGAGTATCGATTACACAAAGTATCGATTACACAAATCGATGACTGGCTTAAAGCAGTTGCGCTGCATTTCAATATCGTTTAACGTAAGCGTTCACACTGGCATTGCGGCGAAAAGCCTTTTATCCATCTTTAATATTGCAGCTTACAATAAAAAATGCATTAAAAAACCGGCATTAAAAAATGTGAAATGCCGCAAAATTAAACGCAAGCGAAATGCAATCGTCTGCTGTGCCCATTTTTTTTCTCGTTTGTTTCAAGTAAATTGGGTTAAGCAAATGTTACGGAGTGGAAAAATTTTGATTACATCAAAGATTTCTTTGTATGACACGCGTTTGACCAAGTATTTAGCCTTTCAGAGCGTAGCCAAGGCTAAACTATTTCCGATTGCCCACTTACTGTTCCGCATCGGTGTTCACTTTTAGAGCACGACCCAATCCCACATTTGATATGCACGCCCCGCTGTTGTACATGCAAAAGTCTTAGTTTAATAGCCCATTAATTAGAGAGAATTTTTTGTTTAAAATCTGTGTTCAACAAGCCGCAAAAAAGCGCTAATTGATAAATGGATTCCCGCACAATGGGATTGGAGCATTAAAATAAAAGATTTGGATGGGAGAGGCGTCACAATTAAAAATGCAACATGATGTGCATGATTTGTGCACAGCTTGTGTGTGGGCGTATAGTTAATTAATTAAAATAAAAAGAATATTCAGACAAATTTAGCACAGCGGGAGTCTTGGCCCCATCCAAGTCAAGAGAGTAACAAATGTAAACACAAAAATTCCTAACTCCAAACAGTACCGGGATTCAACCGGATTTGCTTTAGATTTCGCTTCGGGATCGGATTATTTGTTTTTTTGTTATTGTTGTTTTCTTTGTGGTGCGCTACAAATTCGAAAGCACAAGATGCTTTCATGTTAAGTATCCGTTTTTTGGGGAATTTGGCAATTAGGAGAGCAGCCGATCAACCGGTTAATGCTACTGAACCAGCCCAGGCGCAGCTCACGGGAGAAAGCTATAGAAATGCCATTAAAACCGGCAAACAAAAAACAAAGTGAATTAAACATGTTTGATCACAAAATCCGATCTGAGCTGATTAAAAACAAGTAAATGTAAATAACTGATAGATCGCCTAAACAAAAAATCAAACCAAGTAAAGATACGATATGCCGTTAATTGGTCTTCGCCTCTGATTAGCTGGCGGCTCCCTTACACACACACGCCACGCCCCAAAATAGAACAGCTGTAAGCCCAGCTGAATATCGATTGAACGGTTAAATGACGCACGTGATGAATTGCGTCTGGCTGGCAGACCCAATAAATATATAAATTTCATACACGCCGTATGCCATAAATAACGAATCCGGGTGCCGGCTGAGATTGAGTCTGAGACTGTGGCTTTGACTGTTGAGTGGCTGTTGCCGCCTCCTGCCCCTCCCTCCTGAGTTGCCACCCCTCGTTACCCTTTTGTCATGCTTGAGGTTTTGCTTGTTCTTGTTTGTTATTTGTGCTAATAACTTCTATGTTTCTTTTTGTTATTTCGAGTGTTTCCCACATCATCAATTCAAGAGATATATGTATATGTGTTTATATGTGGCTGTGGGGCGTACGCGGTCGCGTGGGTTATTTCACAGACTGTCTCCGTCTGGGTCGGGTCTCTCGTAATTGCCATTCATTTGTTATTTTTAGCATTAAATCTTGTTAATGCCCATTAACTATAACAGTCGACCGACTTGGTTGTTTATTTATAAGCGCGAGTCATGCTGGCCTCCACCCTCCGCCCGCACACCATGAAACCAAACAAAAGACTTAGGCAACGAACTTTGCTTCTCCCATGTCTGCAGCCATCAGCCATCCAATTGGTCTGCGTAAAACGAAAACATCAGGCTGACATCTTGAAGGTTAGCCCTGACCAGCAAGCCATACAATTAACTTCATTTTACAAGCCCAAAAAAGTAGTCTGCAACTGTAACCGAGTTTGTGCTGGGCGTGTTTCGGTCCGCTGCGTTGTTATTGAGAGTGCTGGGCAGAGCTGGAGCTGAAGAAGCCGAAGAGTGGTTCGACAAATGCCGCTGGGGAGGCTCGAGCGCTGTCTGCGCCGTGTCTGTTGCCGGGTGCCGGTGCCGATGCCGACGACGACAAATGTTGGTGGGCTTGTCACGGCGCCAATGAACTGTGGAGTGTCAGTGACTGCCACCGAAGCTGCTGCCTTTTGATTGGCATGCACGTCCACGTCGAAGATGCCTCAAGATTAATGTCACAGCTCGGCTGTGACTGCAGTTCGCTTGCAATGCCATCCGCCAAATGTTCTACTCTGTGTCAATTTGCATTTGCCAATGAACATCCGGCTGCGACTGTGACTGCGACGGTGACGGTGACTGTGCTCCCGGACCTCGTTGAGCAGTCGCCCACATAGCTGTGCCTGTCGACAATCGCATTCACTTCGCTTAGCCGACTCGACTGCCTGCAGGAATTTCGCAATTAGTTTTGGTTATCGCCGTTTGCATTTGCAATGCAAATGTGTTTAGCTGCAGGAAAATATACGCCTGGCAACGCTAGTTGCGCGCGTTTATAACAGTTGAACTGTTATACAAACAAGCAGGCTAGCAAAATTAACTAAATATCAGTTGCGTTAGGTTTGGGAGAATGTATATCAGCTACTACAACAGTAGAACACTTTTGGAACTGTTATACACGCAAATGCGCTTTAAAGCCTAACTATAATTGAATAAATCACAAGTCAGGGACAAATAAGTGAAACTGCTAGAATTATAACAATTTTTAACTTTCATGCAAACTGTTATACAAACTTATAAATCTATTTCTCAGCTGGGCGCAGTCGGGAAAAACTCTAAGAATATTAATAATAGTCTTAACTATTAGGCATATTTTAAAATTATTACGTAAAATTATAAAAATATATACAAAATTCCTTACGTATAATAATTATAACAGGCATAAGCCTGTTTATAAGAACGTCTCTAAATGTAATGTAAATGGAAGCATACACACTTGATTGAAATTCTTCTAAAATTATGTTTATGTAATGAAATTAAATAATGAATATAATTCAATACTATTTAGAGCTAAAAACTGTTCTACCAGCACTGAAGTGAGCACATGGCAAGTGGTTTGCATATGCCGCTCGTTCCTGCTGGCCTAAAAATTATAACAGATTACGCAATTCTGAAAACTGTTATACCTATATAGAAGCTACGCACAGTTGGTTAAATAACTATTATAATGATTCCTACATATTACAACTAAATAATAATGATTCAATACTATTCAAAGCTGTTCTAAAAACTGTTCTACCAGCACTGAAGTGAGCATATGGCAAGTAGTTGGCATATGCTGCTCATTCCCGCTGGATTCGTGGCCTGAGCTGCATTTGGGCAGCTGCCGTGGAGCTGGCTGGCTACTGTGAAAGATTTATCAAGCGATTGTCCATTTTTGGCGTGGCTTTTTATCTGAGCTATGACTAATCTTGTGGTATTTAGAGTGCTGGCGTCTGTTTTTTTTTTCTTTTTGTATATAAAGTTGGTTATTGTTTTGGCCATTTTATCGATAAGCTCTGGCGCAGACAAATGCTTGCCATTTGGAAAGCTCGTGGGTGGTGGATAAATTGGGCTTGCAGCGGGCAATTCTTTTGGCCAGATAATCGCCGCGATTAATAACAATGCAAAAATAGCAATAAGCAAATCGTTTTGCTGTTCTTTATGTTGGCGTTAATCGTCCGAGAATGTTGTGAAAGGCAGGCCAGTAATCGAGCCGCTGATGATACTGATGATGATGGGGCTGATGATGCATCGCTTTCGATTGAGTATGAATCTAAATACGAATGCTAATGAAGAGGCGATTAGTAATGTGCTTGAGCATAGTTCGGCTGAAGCACTCAAATCGAATGGAATGAATAGTCAACGAGTGTAATTACAGTTATGCAAGATTTGCGGAAGATAAGTTCGACTTAACTCTTGAATGCATTGATCTTAAGCATTTCGAAAGGGGAAGTTATTCATATATAACAGATTTGCATATCTCTAAAAATTCTCTTGATGATTCAGTTTTCAGTTCAACTTTGACTGAAATTTCATTCATATTCGGGTATTTTTTGACCAATGTGGAAACTTATTTAACTAATTCTTGCTAATGAAACTTGTAATTCACCAAAATACTTTAACGCCAGGGAATTTACTATACCCTACAGCTAAATACATTTGTCTATTGTGTAATTGACTAAATTTAATTCATGTTTAACATTTTTAAGCGCTTTTGTTTATTCATTAGCTAATTGATGAGGCAGCTAGCATCTCCCAATTAGACTCTCTGAATAGCTTTGTTAACATAGGGACCTATACACTCCCAGTTAACTCAATCAAACAACTGACATTAAGTCGGGTTTTGCTTTCGTAACCAATTTATCTGCCCGTTTGAGGCATATGTGACCCATGTTCATAGCCAAACACTAGACATTAACGAGTTGTTCGCAAACTTGACATGGGAAATGCCCCCAAATGTGAAAAGGTGACAACAGCCCAGGCTTAAAGAGCCGAAGCTTAATGGATGTGCTAACTTAGCGAGTAAATACTGTGGGTGTTCCAGCGTTTAATATTCACATTAATTAGGAGACAAAGGGCTACATTAGCTTTGTCAGGCAGTTTGTGAGAGTATATGACATGCAAGTACATCAGAATTCAAGTTGCTTTCTTTGTTGTAATTGACTTTCATTATTTAATTATTTGATTACTTATTTATTTTTATTTAATTACTTAAAGATGCATGGTCTCTTAAGATGTCAAATCAACTCAAAGAAAGTACAGTTACGCCAGAGCCACTTTCGTTAACAGCTGCTTCTCTCATCGCATTCTAACAGTGTTGTACAGTGACTAAAGTTCTGTTAGTCATATAACACTAGCTGTGGTTTATGGTTTGAGCCAATATTCCTGTGTATCGATTGGTTCGTAAGCCTGGATCTATACATCCATTAATGTAGGCTTAAGTCTTATTTTGTACTAATTTTAAAATTGTATACCTTAAATATATTAAATATTAAAAATATGTGCAAAGATACATAAATATCAAAATTCTTTTCTTGATTCAAGCGTTATTTGAACTCTGTTTTGGGACTCTAAAGAACAAATACAGTTTTTTTTTGAGGAAACTATCCTATTATAAATGGACTAGAGTATATCTAGCGGTTCGGCTTTTATCGAATTAGTTTTTGCTTTTCGTTTCTATTTGGCTTAGCAACAATTTTCTATTTGCTTTGACACCTTTACCGCCCGTCTGTCCGCCTGTCCGTCTGCCTATCTGTCTGTCTGTCTGCCCGTTTGTCTGTTTGTCTGTTCGTCTGTTCGTCTGCTCTCCGTTGCGCTGTCTCGACATTTGCATAGCAAACAGCGTGGAAAAGAGCGCGCGGCTGAAGCTATTTGCGAAGCGATCGCAGAACAGCTGAGAGCTGCGCGCCAGGGGCAGAGACAATTGTCGCCTAACCCGCCAGGCCCCTCCCCCCTCCGCCACCCGACATTCCGCTATGAAAGACGGCAACGTCGCCGGCGCTTAGCGCGTTCATGTAAATTTGACCTTGACACAATTACGTTTCATAACAGCAAAGGCAAACAAATGAGGCGGGGGCGACAACAAACAAAGGGGGCCCGCGGCAGGGTCGGGGGCGGCTCAGAGGGGCAGCAGGCGTGTGAGCAAGTGTGACGATAACAACAGCAACACGAAGAGAGAGCCAAAACCAAGAGAGCGAGAGAGAGAGAGAGAGAGAGAGAGAGAGACTCGTGTAATAATTCAACTCAAGTGCGGGGCCAACTAAAAAAAGCAGTCGACGTTACAGTCAGCGTAGCTGCTGTGGCTGACGCCGACGCCGACGCCGACGCTGGCAGCGCAGCACAATTGATGCAAAGAATCGCACGCTCTGAACTTTAGCTATGTCTAGCGAGGCAAACAGTATGTGTATTGCAAATAATAATAAAATGCGAAAATACTAATAAAAGAAACGAGAATTGAACAATTCAAATATTTACCCACACTTCATTGTGCACACACAGGAACTGCAAGGAATGCGAATAAATCTGATGCCTGATCCCAAGATTAAAGTTGATTCGCCGACGAAATTGACTCATTTTGAGGAGCAGACCAAAACCAAGCGGGCTGGCAGCCCAATTATGGTTTGTTTCGGTTTTTATTTTTAAACAATTTAAATTTGTTTAATTAATTTGCCAACACATTTGTAAATATCGACTCATTGTCGTGTTTTATGGCCGGCACGTGGAAGCGTTTCATAAATATGCATAGCTCGAAGTTCGCGCTCCTGCGGATATCAGCAGCATACATATATCTCTTACTCAGGTGAGAATGTCACGCTTTTGCCGAAGAAAACACTTTAAAGATTATAATTAATTTACATATATTTGGTATTTAGTTAAATGCTTTGGCTCATAAAGCCTGTTCTAATGGCCAATTAATAGGTATAAGCATATTTAAGACTGACAAGCCGCATGTTCCTAAACTGTGGCTATGAGTCAGAATGAAGCTGAACGATTCTTGGTTTAGTTTAAGAGCTGCCAAAATATTCCATAAACTAAACGAAATTAATATAGATTACAACAACTTTTAACTTTTTGCGTAAATACGCTTTAAGCTTGTCATGCAAACAAAAGACTTAAGACACAAACTCGTGCCTTTTTATGCACGCAATAAACATTTTAATTGGATTTCGAAAGTGAAAAGCGACAGATTCGTATTCCGAACTCAGATGTCAGCTGCCAGACTCTTCAAAATGTTTATTTGTGTATCTCTTACAGTTTAATTTTTTATTTAATATTCGTTTTTTTTTTTTGCCGCTTCTCAAATTGGATTTGTGTTGATTGCCGCATTCTCAAATTGACGCCGCATTTGCCAATGCTGCTTCCACATTCTCGTTTTGCGGTGCCGCATTTCCACGCTGCCCAAAAATCTGCTGAGCCAGTGGGCGGTGTGTGTAGGTGTGTGTGTGTAAGTGTGTGTTGTTGTTGTTGTGTCTGTCAATTGCGAAGTGGCGCAAAAAAGCGTCTGCTTTTGATTGGGCAAAGTGAAGGGCGAATCAACTGTCTGGGAATGCGATCAAATACGGAGACGCACGTGTAATTCTGTGAGACATTATTATTTGTGTTTTATGGCCCAACCAATCGATAAAAAAAATGTCAAAGCAAATTGAGGAACTGAACAATTCATAATTATGTACGACCAATTGAATGCCTATTAAATGCCAGACGGCAACAACAATGAAATCAAGCAAAGCCTCGAAACACTATGAAAAATGCTAACCCAAAATTGCCCAACATTTAACATTTACTTTGGCCGCATAATTTTTTTTTTGTATTTAGTTTTTTATTTTTTTTTTTTTATTTTTGTCGGCTTGTGAATTGTGCACAAGGTTATCAAACAGCAACAGAATTAAATTGAATGCAATTAAAGTTTGCATTGAACGCCAAAGCCTTAAACACTTTTTGGGGCCTTTTGTTCAACAATTTTAATAATCGAATGCAATTTTGTGTATTTAATACATTTTGCACTTTGGGCCGAAACACATTTGGGTGTGCTTTGATTTGCAATAGAATCGTTGCCCAAAGCGGCTTCGTTTACTCCCATCGAATATGCACTTGTTCTTAAAGCTTATAATAATATAATTGGATTATCGTTAAAGTGCACGAGCTTTATTTGAGCGATTGATTAGTTTCCCATAGAATGTAACTATTAAAATGGATATTTATATTTGACCTGCTCCTAAGACGCCCCCTACTTCTGCTCAAATGCAATACGCCTTTCTCTGCGATTTTCATGGCTTTGAGAGGCTTTAGGTTTCTGATTGTTTACTTGCTAACCTCAATTTTCCCTATAAAGAACGTTTTATTAAAGCTAAATAGACATTGACTGAGAAAATAGACTGAAGGCAGTGAATTCGATCTCTTTGTTACACGCTCCTCACCTCTATCCCCTTCTGGTTGTTTTCACCATAACATAGTTTAAACTCGGACTCTTTCTCTTACCCCACTCGCCCTTTTCTTACTGGCTATCGTACGCCCATTTGTGCATCCACTCTCACTTTAAGCCCTTCATTGAGTCCATGAGAATCGCAAAGAAGGGCGCTGTCATGTTAACTCATATGTAAATGTTCTCTTAAGAAAATATTTTAACATGGTGATATATTCACATATAACTAATTTGCGATGCATGTGCGAGCTGTTGTTCCCCCCGCCTGCTGTTTTTTTACCTTCCACAATAACTTACGCTGAAAAATGCAAGCAGAGGGGAGAGAAACAACCACAGCAGGTGACGAAAATCTCCAGAGGAGGATGATGATGATGATGTTCATAAAGTGCGAGAGACTTGAGCAAAACAAACAAAGTGTAAACAAGTTTATGGAGCCGGCCCACAAAGGCGCGGGGCGTGGCAGGGAGGCAACTACAAAATAATGTCCAACAACTTGTCACGCACATTTTAATGCCAGCTGTTAATGTTGTTGTTGTTGTTGTTGTTGTTGTTGTTGCAGTTGTTGCAGCTGTTGTTGTTACTTAGCCTAGTTAAGTTGTCAAACAGAAATACAAAAAGCAACTTTTTGGCAAATATAGTTTGGAATATTTGTTAAGACGCGTGTGTTTTTAATTTTTACCTGTTTTGCAGGCGCATCCATCGTTGTCAAATATATATATATATATAGAGGTTTATATGGACGTGGAGAGATATATGTTTAGTTGGGTAAAGTCACTTTTTGAACACTTTTGAGTCTTTTCGCTTTTTGTGCTATTTTGTGGGTGTGTGTTTATTTATTATGTTTTATTATTATTATTTTTTTTTTTAGATTTATTGTCAACTTTGTTTTTGGGTTTTTTGTTGCTGTTTGTAATCTTTAGTTGTAAATTTGATTTGAAGGGCAAACACAAATGGACACTTTTGTCGTTGTTGTTGTTGTTGTTGTTGTCATTTATGTGTGTCACTTGTCGTTACTCGATTTAGTTGTTGTTTGATTTTCGCAGTTTGTTTTTATTTTGGTTTTTTGCAATAAATTGTTAAATGTGTTTTGCTCCTTGCGAAATCAACTGGCAGCAGCAACAACTTTGATTCGGTTGCAACTTGTTCTGGTTACCGTTATAAGTTCGTATGGATGCAGCACTTGCAACAGTTTTGGGCAACACTTTGAGCCGCCGCAAGCAATTTGGACAAATTTTCGCATACCCAGCCGGATGGATTAAACTTGTTGGGATTTTCTCGATAAATTTGCGCATGCGTTTGCTTGCCTGGCCAACTGTCTGCGGCTGACTGACTAAAGGCCCAACTGACTGACTGACTGAATGACTGAATGATTGGCTAGCTGCTGCTGCTGCTGCTGCGCGTGCACACTCCGTTGCGGCTGTGCTGAGACTAACTGAGACGCCAGCCGCCCGACGGCTCAAGTATTAAAAAGCATTAAACATTACCGTGCACTGTTGTTGCCCATGCTGTGGTTGTTGTTGTTGTGGTTGTTGCTGCTGTGTCTGTATGTGCAGGCACTAGCGGAGACCCACACACACACACAGAGACTCGACTACAGATGTGAACTTTGTGTTAATGCCAAAAAGCAAACGTAGCAAATTTTTTGTTGTTTGCGGCCATGTGGAAGTGGGCTCTGTTAGCTGGGTGGGTGCATAATTTTGGCAGTGAGTGTAGCAGACGCCAGGTGGGTGGCTGCTGCATCAGCAGTAGCAGTAACTGTAACAGTAGCAGCTCACAATGCAGAACAACAGGCCGCCTTGGCAAGGTCAGCTTCGAGGGTTTCCGTTTTGCTTTTCTTCTTCGGCTTTGTTTGATTAATTGCATAATCCATTTTTTAACTTTTAGAGCTGTTCCTCCAACGGATAGAGATGCGCAATTTGTGCCTTACATTGGGAAATTGCCAGCTGACGCTGATCACGTACGCGGCTGCAATAAAAACTCTCTCCCTCTCTTTCGCTCGATATGCGATAACGTGATGGAGACGCGACCTTGACACATTTCCCAGTCCGTAAAGTCAACGACCCATTTGAAAGCTGTTGCCATGCACAACGTGTAAAGGCGTAAAGGCGTGAATTGCTAACAAAAGACTCAGGCAACGAACTTGAACTGTTTTGGTCAATCTGAAGACTTGTGTGGTTTTAGACAATGTGCATTTGATGAAAGTTAGGCAACAATAAAAGTGTTAAGCATGGCTAAGCTACGACAAGAATCAACTAAGGTGAATAGTTAAAGAAGTGTAAGGGCAGCGCATATATAGGATATTGATAGCCTTGAAATATGCCTAAATAATTATACCTAAAACAAATAATTATAATAATTAAAATTATAATACTAATAATAAACGTGATAGTAATAAATACCATAAAATAAAGATATCTTCCGCACGTCGAAGTTTTAACACCCTTGAAGACACATTTCATGACAACATTATAATACCCTCTAATAATAATAATAACATTAGTTGATATGAATCGGAACACATATCCAAAAAGTGCTCAAAAATATTCAGTCGAAATAAATACAAACCATATCATGAAATTCGCAATTCAGCTGAAATTCGGCGTTGTGTGTCAAGGCATATACCCTATAAATATGAAACCTACCTCAATTCAACGCATCTCATCTGCCATTTCGCATATTTGGCAAATACAAACAATTGGGCTTATATCTCATATCTCATGGCGCGAATTTCATAATATCCAGCGAGAAGCGACAATCGGATAATGCTGCCTGGGAAAACCCAGCAGCTGTTTCTCACCGCCTCGCTGCCCCCGTTTACCTTTTGTCAACTTAACCAAAATGTTGTTTATCATCGCGAGTGACGCGTCGCTCTCGCTGTTGTTGTTGTTCTTGTTGTGATTTTTGTTGTTGATGGTCAGTTTTGTTTTGTTTGGCGATGACGCAGCGCATTTTCCAGGGCGAACCTGTCGCCGGCCACTTTGCGTTCAGCTTTATTAAATATTTAGTTTGGGCCACTTCCATGACTTCAAATGTTGCTAGCGTCGTCTTCAATTTCCCGCGGCCGCGGATTAAGCGGCTCGTTTAACGCTCAGCCGCAAATTGTTGCTAATTTTTGCACGCGACTCCAAATTGCTTGATTAAATATTTGCAGCACTAAGTGGAGCAGCAGCCGCAGCCACCGTGGCGATCGCACTGATGGCCATCGAATTTGCCAAGTGGCCAATGCCAGGCGAAACTGCGCTGAATCGTCGAGCTGGCCATAGCCCCAGAACCCCTGCGCAGCGGGCCAGAACCTTGGGCTCCAAACAAAAATAATATTTTCCTTTGGTCGTCGGCGTATTAATGTCACTCAGCTGGAATTTCAGTCGCTGGACAAGATTACCATGCCCTGGCGTCGTGCCGTCGTTCGAGGCGCTTTTCGCTCTTCGGCCTTGCCGGCGACTTACTGGGTTCAGGCCGTCAGATCGGTAACCAGCTGTGTGGACTCAACTATGATGGCGGCTTTAATTACAGTTATTCTGATTAACGGTGTCGCGCTAGCGACTGACATTTGCATAGATCAACAAAGGCTTTCAAGTTCGTTGCCTAAGTCTTTTGATTGACTAATGAGCAGGCCAGGCCTGTGAACTGTTATACACAGAACTGTTATATGCATAATAGATATATTATGTATAAATAAGTACTGAAATGCTTGAAACTGTCATATAAATATATTGACTCTTATACTGATAGACTTGCAACTATCATATATTACTAACTGTTATACTGTTAGACTTCTTATAAACAGAACTGTTATATGCATAATGCGTCAATACTGTAACCCTCGCAATTTTTATATGGGCATACTGTTATACTGTCATACTGTTATACTATGTTCAAAAAATCGATTAAATTGTGATCAGTTCATCCTTCGATCAGTTCATTGCCTCCGGCCACAAACAAATTTGGCTTTCCTTCGGCCAAAAGCATTTGCAGCCACTTTTGAAGGGCAGGCCATTTAAAAGAAACATAAACAAAAATTCAAAAACAAATTCAACGTAAATGCTAACCACAGCTGAAGGCAATTTTATGCATATCAATGTAAATAATTTGCATGGCTGTTATACAAAACATAATTGTTATGGCCAGCCGGACAAGTGTGTGTGTGTGTGTGTGTGTGTGTGTTGTTTATAATTCAGTTGGAGCTACCGAAAAATTGAAGCGTAGCGCTTGCCTCTTCCTACAACTGCTTATTCTTCCTCTTCTGCGCAGCTGCATGTCATGCTTAAATGTTCATGCATGCCAAAAATTTGTGCTATTAATTATATTATTTATAGAGTTATTTAAACGCTGTTGCGAGCGTCGCCAATCGATTTGCAAATTGCAATTAAATTCGCGCGTTCAACAACCGATAAGCGATGCGACATTGATATTGTTAAATACCCCCCTCCCCTTCCCCTGACAGCTGCCCCATTGTTAGGCTAAAACTTTGCTAATTTCACGTTGCCTAATTAAATGCTTTGAGCATTAATTCGATATTGTTTTTTGTTTCTCTGCTTTTTGACCATGTTACAATTTGCAGGCATTTGTATTAAAAGTTCGTTTGTTTTGTTTTGGTTTTTTTTAAAAGCTTTAAGCATTTGTTATTAATTTTCAATTTGTGGTTCCTGCTCTTTGTTGGAGAGCCACTTTGGGGCTCAATTTTATTAAGCATTAACAACAACAACAACAAAAAAGAGCTACAGTGGCCGCTTAATGGCGTTCTCCATACGTATACTTAATATTTTGCGACCTTCGCCAGCGGCTTCGAGTGGAGGCAGAGCGAAAGAGAGAGAGAGAGGGGGAGAGAGAGAGGCGGCGGGTGGACGGTCTTTAGATGAGTGCAGGTCTCACTCGGCTGGACACGCACTTAATGCGGAACTGGAAGAGCCGGGCCGGGGCGGGCCGGCCCTCGCTGAATTTGTCTTTGTCATTGGGGCAGGGCCATTTGATTAATTACACAAGCTGTGCTTAGTTAATGGCACCTAATGTAATCCACTTCCACTTCCAGTTCTAGACGATTCCGCTTCCTAGTTTCAATTAGTCTTCAATTGTGCAGCGAAGCGTTTGCGGCTGTCATCATTAACATTAACATCTGCATCAACAGGTATTCGAATTTTCAATTGGTTTCCCACGCCAATTCCGCGTCGAGTTTGCATTCGCAATTATTCAGGGCTTTCGCCTAGCCAATCCCACACATTTGACATGCCACAGCCAAATCATATTTCGCCTGGTTTATAAATAAACATCAGACAGTTTCAGGTTCTAGTAATTGCTCAGCCGAGTTCTATAAACCGATTATTCCACAGTTCGACTGCAACATTTCCATTTGTGGAACATCTGGGCTGTCGACAGGCAATCAGCCGGATTGCACAGCTGGCCCAGCCGATCCCCGCGGGCCCAGCAATTAGGCACAGATGGCCAAGCTCATGCGGCGTTAAGGAAAAGGGCCGCTGGCTGTGATGTGACTGCAATACAAATACCTCAAATCGTGGCAATTACCAATTACGAACGGGCCACAGCCCGCTGCACACCTTATCGAAAAGGCTACAAGATTAATTGCCTACGTGTATTAATTATTCAATCTCAGAAAGAGAACTGAGAACTCAGAACCTGACAACCCAAGACTGTGGCGAATCGGCAGGGAGGCAACTGCCTGTACTAGACAGGTGTAGGCTAGGACAGCAGCAGCTGCTGCAACAGTTGCTGTTGCTAGCCGCGCTAATCTACACTGTGCTGCAAGCAACTAGTTTTTAGTAGATGAGGGCAAGTGCTTAAGGTTCAACTTTGAAGAGTTTTAGATGGGACTCCAAGCCTAAACGAGTTTAAAACGAAAAGAGGGAACCTATGAAATAGTTAGTAGAAATATTCCCTGATCCCTTATCAATAGCAGCCATGTCCGTCTCTCTGTCTGTCGATCTCAGAACCTAGAAGGCCAAGAGATCTTACATTTTGAGTGTAGGTCTTCCAGCGCCCGCGCACCACAAGATTGTTACCCATAATTGATAAAATGTGCCAATTGATTCTTGATGTAGCTGTGTAGTATGAGCCGGTGGCCAGTAGTTCGTTCGGTTGAAGGGAGTTGCGAGTGCGAACCCGAAAGAGGGATCCAAATTTTCTGAACTTTTATTTTAGTTTTATTTATGCTAAAGCAAAGGAGTTGAGCTGGATGTGGCATTGGTAGAGAATGGTACAGGGTATCCCATAGTCGAGCACTTCCGACTCGAACACTCTTATTTGTTATGTGTCAAATAGAATTGAACCTGAAATGAAGAAGCGACATGTTCCTCTTTGTCTGCAATCTTGTCAGTTATAACATTTATAATATCATTTATAATATGCATAAATATTATTTGTTATATTTTAATCTTATCCCATAACTAATTACCCTCAAACGCAGCCCTTTAATTGGCCTCATGCATGGCACAGATCTTGTTGCCTAGTGTATTTGTCGTGTAATTTGTAACTAATTCGAATTTCAAATATGTGTCATTTGGACAACGCAACAATTTTGTTGTACATTTTTTTTTTATTACATATACATATACTTTGTTGTTGCATCTGTTGAGTTATGAATGCAAATGCGCAATGCAGCTAGCTGACAGTTGGCAGCAACTATCGATGTAGTGCATCAGCAACAGATGTGCCCCCAGCAACAACAACAACTGCAACAACAACAACAACAACAACAAAGTGGCAAATTAGACACGATTGTAGCCAAACACGATTGCCAGGCAGCAACAGAGTGCAGATAAATGTAGCTATATACGATCCGAGCATTACGAGTACATATGCTAAGAATATAAATATATATATAGCTTATATGAACGCTCGAAAATGACGGCGCACAGTTGGCGAATTCATTAAGCGAGTGGTTGGGCGGGGGGCGGGGAGAACAGGCTGCCATTTGAATGATATTCATCAGTTACCCTTTTTGTGCTAATTGGTCTTAAATTGCACTGGCAGGGGCAAGGGCAGGGGTACGGGGCAGGCGGGTTGGGTGCTTGTCTAGGGCACAGCTGTGCGCATTTCGAATGAGATTTATATTTATTGAGCTGCTGTGCAAAAATGTGAGCGCAGCAACAGCTGGCAGCGTTTATCACACACACGCCTCCTCAATAGCATGTTGCCCGCCCCCCTCCCCCAGCTAACCCACCCCTTAAGCCACAAGCACAATTGCTGCAGCAAATAGTCAAACACACACAAATTATATATCAATCATTGCATCAAGAAGTCGCTTTTCCTCTCAGCACGGCCTTGAGCTAAAGTTGAGCGCTGACTTTTATAATGGAAATTTCAATTGGATATATATATATCATATATAACATATCGTATTGATAGCGATGATTCAGTTAAATGCAAATTTGCACAAATATTTTGAGGTTTTTTGCTTGAGTTCATTTGTTTTTTGTTTTCTGCTTTTCTGTGGAATTCTCGTGCGCATTCTTAGGAAATCTCGCGCATAAAAACGCAGCTGGCGCCAACGAATTAACAAAGAAATAAAACAAAAACCACAGCTCGACCAAAATGTATACATCATAGCTAATTTAAATATAACTCCAAAAAAAGTTGTTTAACTTTGTTGTACATTTAATACATCCATATATGTACGTATATGGACATATGCCAGCAGAGCATCAGGCGCTAGCTCAGGTTAATTCGCGCGCTTAAGTGTCAATAAATATAAATTAATAATAAATAAATTAGCTGGCAAATTGCGTGATTTAACACAAGCCCATAAATATATTTAGACAATTTAAGTGCATAGCAAATTCGGTGAGCTGCAACGAAAAATTCGGTTTAATTCTTGTTTTTGGTTGAAACTTTGCTGTGACGTAGCTTTTGTTGTTGTTATAGTAGTAGCTGTTGTTTTTTTAGTTGTTGGTCAATGAACGCGTTTGTTTATAATTTGAATTTCCAGTTTTTCTATATGGATTTCGCACTACGCTGCGTATGCGTAATATTTCAATAGTTCGCCCCAAGTTGCTTGTTTAAAAGTCATCAAATGGCATATAATTAAATTATGAATAGTTGTTTATTTTTTGCCTTTAAAATATTTTTATTTATAAATACGCATAAATTGCCACTAATAAACGTCAGAAACTTCAATTTTGCATGTTTTATGGCTAAGTTTATAATCATTTTTATATTCTTGTGGGTGTTTTTTTTTTTTTTGAAGATTTCTTTGGTTTTACTTGCCTTGTTGATGTTGCTGAGAAAAAAGACACTTGAAGTTCGCTTTGTTTTGTTTGTTTTTTTTTTTTATATATATTTTTTTTTAATTTTGCAATGCTTTGCAGTCTTGCACTCATGCACTTGAGCGAGAGCCACGCCTTGTTTAAAAAGGGTTCGTTTCTTATTTATTTTAGTTTTTTTTATGCTCAGGATTTCAACATTGCGCGAAAACTGATGAGCCGCCGCAGCCGGGCAACGACAATCGTCAACTGTCAGTCAATGGGACGACACTCGAGGCGTTTAATGGCCAAATAAACGCGACAAGCTTCGAAATTTTTCGTCAACGACAGCAGCGCTGCCCGCCTGTCTCCCTGTCCGCCTCCGCCCCGCGGCAGCTCATCAATTTTTCATTTAATTTACATTTAGCTAAGTACGTGCACTTGATGGCCAGATCGTATCGAAATAAAGCGGCCCGCTTCGCCGATAGCCCGTCTAGACGAGGGACAGCCGCAGAGCGCGACGAATTCTTATCGCCTTGCATTCCGTTCGCGATGACGTGCACCTGCCCGATGACGTGGCGGCTGCCTGGTCGAGTTGTGCGGGAGTTGCCCGTCTCACGTAACCGACGAAATTCTCGAGTCGATTTCATTTGATTTTGCTTCGATTTTGGGAATACGTGCCTAAGCTGACAATGCGACTGGCTTTCGGCTAGTGCGGGAGGGGGCTGGTGGGGAGGGGGGGTAGGGGGACAGCGGCTACCCGAATATACTTGAAGCTGTTAGCTGCGGCCGAGCTGGGCTCAGAGGTCAGCGAATTGTCAGCAATGTTCGTCTCATGTCTAGAGCCTAACAAACGAGTTCGTTGCCTAAGTCTTTTGTTATGTGCGGTCGAAGTGCGATAAATGATGCATTACCGGAAGTTATTCACTTTTAGTGTTGGCTTCTTGTTTTTTAATTTGTTGTTTTTTGAGTTTTTAATTAGTCTTTTAACGAATTTGCAAAAGAAAAGCAGGCACGAGTGTGCTCATAGAGAGACTGAGGCTGGGGCATGCCTACGCCTGGCAATTGCGGGCTGGAGTGGAGATAACTATTCAAAATGAAAAATAGTTTATATTATACAAGAATTTATGTTGAAAATCCAGATCCAAATCAATTTTTGGTATATGGAAAGAAATGTTAAGAGAAATATTGACTTCTATTCATATTGCATATTGCAAGAACTTTTCTCTAAATGAGATGAGCTCGATCTCGTTCGTTAAAGTCGTATATGTCTACTTTCTTAACTAAATTTCGTTCTTACTAATTTCTAATGTGTACATAATCTGTAAAGAAAACTAAAATCTCTTAAAAAGTAAGTCAGGCTTAAAGACTTACCCAAAGAAATAATCTAAATAGCATTTCCATTTGTTATAGATACTTGAACTGTCTTTATCATTTATTATAATTATTAATATTAAATTGATTTCATATAACAGTTTGAACCGTTGACAGAAGTTGCCTCTCCATAAACATTTGATATTAAAATCAATTCATTAGGCAATGTAAAGTTTTATAAACCCATGCTGTGTGTGTGTGTGTGTGTGTGTGTGTGTGTGTGTGTGTGTGTGTGTGTGTGTGTGTGTGTGTGTGTGTGTGTGTGTGTATGTGGGTGTGTATTTTGTTTTGTAATTCAGTGCACGATATTTAATGCGATGATGGCGACTAGAAACTGCAAACGATCATTCATAAATTTCAATGTTAATGATCTGTGTGCAGATATCGCAAATGAAATCGAAGCCGAAACCAAAGTCGAAACATTTCAAAGTTTGTTTCTATAATTAATGAAGCTTTTTAATGCGAATTTCAACAGGGGCATAAAACACATTAAAACGGTAGCAGAAAAAAATACGATTCTCGATTCACTCGAGTCATTGATATACTTGCCCAGCTCGTGATAAGCAGGCCAGGCATTGATAAGCCGGCCAGGGTCAACTTTTGACTGAGTTTTTGCCTCCATGCTTCCTGTAGCTGCCGGCCCAGCTGGCATTGAACTTCCTCGCGCACGTAGCTTCAACAAAAGCAGCGCAAACATTAAGCAAAATATGGGTAATTGTGTCCGATATTGTTGTAGTTATTGTAGTTGCTGCTGCTTTTATCATTATGCTGACAATTATTGTTCAGTTAATAACAAATTGTTGCGAGTTCTAGAAAAAACAGCCCAGACCCAGGCCCAGCCCCAAGCGAAGGTTCCACAGCTCATTAGAAATTCTGAAGCACTTTAACACAAACTAAACAAAACGCGACTCATCGCCAGAGGCATCGACATCGACATTGTCATAGTCGTATACTTTATGCTCCATTTGGAGGCACCTTGCGTATCAAATTTGGAGAGCATTAAAGTAGATATAGTTCTATTAGAAAATGTTGTATAGTTCATATGATATATTGCTACTAAATTTTAAGGTATGAGAGCCAAGGCTGCCAACATGCATACACATATAAATAATTACATGCATAAATTTTGTAAAAATATAATTACATATGTACATATAAAAGTATACTTGCTTGCATAGATTACATACATATATAGACACGTATATACATACATACACATTTATACATATGCATACATAGGCAGCAGATGCTATTTGAATTTATGAGAACCGCGGAGTAGGGCAGCATTTTAAAAATAGTAATATAAACTCTCTTTGTATTTGGTTACACAGATTATGCATGCATAAATACACATTCATACATATGTAAGTGCAAACATGCATACATGTAGACATGTATACATGCATACATGCACACAAGCATAGATACATACATGCATACATGCATGCATGCATGCATCTACACACATACATACATCTACATACATCTGCATACATACATACATCTACATGCATACATACATATACATACATACATGCAACCACATACATACATACATCTACATACATATCTACTTACCCGCCCCACCACCTCCTGGTCCAACGCCTTCTGGGGATGCTCCTCCACCGGCTGCAGGAGACAACTGACTGCTTTGATGATGTTCAGCCAGGCCTACTTAAATTTTTGAGAATCGAGGAGGAGAGCTCTTAAAAATACGTTTAATTTAAAGTGACAGCGCAGTGGTTAAGTGTTAAGCTAAAGAAAACATTCTAGTAAACTTACCTAAACACACATACATGCACATACATACAAACATACTTACATACAAACATTCGTATATACACCCATACATACATATGCACTCACACATAAATGCATACAGACTCCACAATTAGGGATATTTTCACGCTATTTTCCAACCAACTGTTACCAAAAATCTGTAAAAATTATTCTTGGTCAAAATTCATGTAAAAATTATAGCCTCAAGTATCCTATTTAGACTTAGATCCAAATTTCCCACACCCATAACTCGGCCAAATCTCATCCGATTTTAACGAGGTTTGGTGTTTTGTTCATGGCTTGGCCTTTAGATCAATTCGGCATTTAAGTCTGGCAACATAATTTTAGGTCGAAATTCATGATAAAATCATACACTCAAAAATCCTATATAGACATAGGTCATAATTTCCCACACCCATAACTCGGTCAAATCTCATCTGATTTTAACGAGGTTTGGTTTTTTGTTCATGATTTGGCCTCTAGATCAATTCGGCATTTAAGTCTGGCAACATAATTTTTGGTCGAAATTCATGTTAAAAAGGTACACCCAAAAATCCTATATAGACATGGGTCAAAATTTCCCACACCCATAACTCGGTCAAATCTCATCCGATTTTAACGAGGTTTGGTTTTTTGTTCATGGTTTGGCCTCTAGATCAATTCGGCATTTAAGTCTGGCAACATAATTTTTGGTCGAAATTCATGTTAAAAAGGTACACCCAAAAATCCTATATAGACATAGGTCATAATTTTACACACCCATAACTTGGCCAAATCTCATCCGATTTTAACGAGGTTTGGTTTTTTGTTCATGGTTTGGCCTCTAGATCAATTCGGCATTTAAGTCTGGCAACATAATTTTTGGTCGAAATTCATGTTAAAAAGGTACACCCAAAAATCCTATATAGACATGGGTCAAAATTTCCCACACCCATAACTCGGTCAAATCTCATCCGATTTTAACGAGGTTTGTTTTTTTGTTCATGGTTTGGCCTCTAGATCAATTCGGCATTTAAGTCTGGCAACATAATTTTTGGTCGAATTTCATGTTAAAATGGTACACTCAGAAATCCTATATAGACATGGGTCAAAATTTCCCACACCCATAACTCGGTCAAATCTCATCCGATTTTAACGAGGTTTGGTTTTTTGTTCATGGTTTGGCCTCTAGATCAATTCGGCATTTAAGTCTGGCAACATAATTTTTGGTCGAAATTCATGTTAAAAAGGTACACCCAAAAATCCTATATAGACATGGGTCAAAATTTCCCACACTCATAACTCGGTCAAATCTCAGCCGATTTTAACGAGGTTTGGGTTTTTGTTCATGGTTTGGCCTCTAGATCAATTCGGCATTTAAGTCTGGCAACATAATTTTTGGTCGAAATTCATGATAAAATCATACACTCAAAAATCCTATATAGACATAGGTCATAATTTCCCACACCCATAACTCGGTCAAATCTCATCCGATTTTAACGAGGTTTGGTTTTTTGTTCATGGTTTGGCCTCTAGATCAATTCGGCATTTAAGTCTGGCAACATAATTTTTAGTCGAAATTCATGTTAAGAAGGTACACTCAAAAATCCTATATAGACATGGGTCAAAATTTTCCACACCCATAACTCGGTCAAATCTCATCCGATTTTAACGAGGTTTGGTTTTTTGTTCATGGTTTGGCCTCTAGATCAATTCGGCATTTAAGTCTGGCAACATAATTTTTGGTCGAAATTCATGTTAAAAAGGTACACCCAAAAATCCTATATAGACATGGGTCAAAATTTCCCACACCCATAACTCGGTCAAATCTCAGCCGATTTTAACGAGGTTTGGTTTTTTGTTCGTGGTTTGGCCTCTAGATCAATTCGGCATTTAAGTCTGGCAACATAATTTTTGGTCGAAATTCATGATAAAATCATACACTCAAAAATCCTATATAGACATAGGTCATAATTTCCCACACCCATAACTCGGTCAAATCTCATCTGATTTTAACGAGGTTTGGTTTTTTGTTCATGGTTTGGCCTCTAGATCAATTCGGCATTTAAGTCTGGCAACATAATTTTTGGTCGAAATTCATGATAAAATCATACACTCAAAAATCCTATATAGACATAGGTCATAATTTCCCACACCCATAACTCGGTCAAATCTCATCCGATTTTAACGAGGTTTGGTTTTTTGTTCATGGTTTGGCCTCTAGATCAATTCGGCATTTAAGTCTGGCAACATAATTGTTAGTCGAAATTCATGTTAAAAAGGTACACTCAAAAATCCTATATAGACATGGGTCAAAATGTTCCACACCCATAACTCGGTCAAATCTCATCCGATTTTAACGAGGTTTGGTTTTTTGTTCATGGTTTGGCCTCTAGATCAATTCGGCATTTAAGTCTGGCAACATAATTTTTGGTCGAAATTCATGTTAAAAAGGTACACCCAAAAATCCTATATAGACATGGGTCAAAATTTCCCACACCCATAACTCGGTCAAATCTCAGCCGATTTTAACGAGGTTTGGTTTTTTGTTCATGGTTTGGCCTCTAGATCAATTCGGCATTTAAGTCTGGCAACATAATTTTTGGTCGAAATTCATGATAAAATCATACACTCAAAAATCCTATATAGACATAGGTCATAATTTCCCACACCCATAACTCGGTCAAATCTCATCTGATTTTAACGAGGTTTGGTTTTTTGTTCATGGTTTGGCCTCTAGATCAATTCGGCATTTAAGTCTGGCAACATAATTTTTGGTCGAAATTCATGATAAAATCATACACTCAAAAATCCTATATAGACATAGGTCATAATTTCCCACACCCATAACTCGGTCAAATCTCATCCGATTTTAACGAGGTTTGGTTTTTTGTTCATGGTTTGGCCTCTAGATCAATTCGGCATTTAAGTCTGGCAACATAATTGTTAGTCGAAATTCATGTTAAAAAGGTACACTCAAAAATCCTATATAGACATGGGTCAAAATGTTCCACACCCATAACTCGGTCAAATCTCATCCGATTTTAACGAGGTTTGGTTTTTTGTTCATGGTTTGGCCTCTAGATCAATTCGGCATTTAAGTCTGGCAACATAATTTTTGGTCGAAATTCATGATAAAATCATACACTCAAAAATCCTATAGACATAGGTCATAATTTCCCACACCCATAACTCGGTCAAATCTCATCTGATTTTAACGAGGTTTGGTTTTTTGTTCATGGTTTGGCCTCTAGATCAATTCGGCATTTAAGTCTGGCAACATAATTTTTGGTCGAAATTCATGTTAAAAAGGTACACCCAAAAATCCTATATAGACATGGGTCAAAATTTCCCACACCCATAACTCGGTCAAATCTCATCCGATTTTAACGAGGTTTGGTTTTTTGTTCATGGTTTGGCCTCTAGATCAATTCGGCATTTAAGTCTGGCAACATAATTTTTGGTCGAAATTCATGTTAAAAAGGTACACCCAAAAATCCTATATAGACATGGGTCAAAATTTCCCACACCCATAACTCGGTCAAATCTCATCCGATTTTAACGAGGTTTGGTTTTTTGTTCATGGTTTGGCCTCTAGATCAATTCGGCATTTAAGTCTGGCAACATAATTTTTGGTCGAAATTCATGTTAAAAAGGTACACCCAAAAATCCTATATAGACATGGGTCAAAATTTCCCACACCCATAACTCGGTAAAATCTCATCCGATTTTAACGAGGTTTGTTTTTTTGTTCATGGTTTGGCCTCTAGATCAATTCGGCATTCAAGTCTGGCAACATAATTTTTGGTCGAAATTCATGTTAAAATGGTACACTCAGAAATCCTATACAGACATGGGTCAAAATTTCCCACACCCATAACTCGGTCAAATCTCATCCGATTTTAACGAGGTTTGGTTTTTTGTTCATGGTTTGGCCTCTAGATCAATTCGGCATTTAAGTCTGGCAACATAATTTTTGGTCGAAATTCATGATAAAATCATACACTCAAAAATCCTATATAGACATAGGTCATAATTTCCCACACCCATAACTCGGTCAAATCTCATCTGATTTTAACGAGGTTTGGTTTTTTGTTCATGGTTTGGCCTCTAGATCAATTCGGCATTTAAGTCTGGCAACATAATTTTTGGTCGAAATTCATGATAAAATCATACACTCAAAAATCCTATATAGACATAGGTCATAATTTCCCACACCCATAACTCGGTCAAATCTCATCTGATTTTAACGAGGTTTGGTTTTTTGTTCATGGTTTGGCCTCTAGATCAATTCGGCATTTAAGTCTGGCAACATAATTTTTGGTCGAAATTCATACACTCAAAAATCCTATATAGACATAGGTCATAATTTCCCACACCCATAACTCGGTCAAATCTCATCTGATTTTAACGAGGTTTGGTTTTTTGTTCATGGTTTGGCCTCTAGATCAATTCGGCATTTAAGTCTGGCAACATAATTTTTGGTCGAAATTCATGTTAAAAAGGTACACCCAAAAATCCTATATAGACATGGGTCAAAATTTCCCACACCCATAACTCGGTCAAATCTCATCCGATTTTAACGAGGTTTGGTTTTTTGTTCATGGTTTGGCCTCTAGATCAATTCGGCATTTAAGTCTGGCAACATAATTTTTGGTCGAAATTCATGTTAAAAAGGTACACCCAAAAATCCTATATAGACATGGGTCAAAATTTCCCACACCCATAACTCGGTCAAATCTCATCCGATTTTAACGAGGTTTGGTTTTTTGTTCATGGTTTGGCCTCTAGATCAATTCGGCATTTAAGTCTGGCAACATAATTTTTAGTCGAAATTCATGTTAAAAAGGTACACCCAAAAATCCTATATAGACATGGGTCAAAATTTCCCACACCCATAACTCGGTCAAATCTCATCCGATTTTAACGAGGTTTGTTTTTTTGTTCATGGTTTGGCCTCTAGATCAATTCGGCATTCAAGTCTGGCAACATAATTTTTGGTCGAAATTCATGTTAAAATGGTACACTCAGAAATCCTATATAGACATGGGTCAAAATTTCCCACACCCATAACTCGGTCAAATCTCATCTGATTTTAACGAGGTTTGGTTTTTTGTTCATGGTTTGGCCTCTAGATCAATTCGGCATTTAAGTCTGGCAACATAATTTTTGGTCGAAATTCATGATAAAATCATACACTCAAAAATCCTATATAGACATAGGTCATAATTTCCCACACCCATAACTCGGTCAAATCTCATCTGATTTTAACGAGGTTTGGTTTTTTGTTCATGGTTTGGCCTCTAGATCAATTCGGCATTTAAGTCTGGCAACATAATTTTTAGTCGAAATTCATGTTAAAAAGGTACACCCAAAAATCCTATATAGACATGGGTCAAAATTTCCCACACCCATAACTCGGTCAAATCTCATCCGATTTTAACGAGGTTTGGTTTTTTGTTCATGGTTTGGCCTCTAGATCAATTCGGCATTGAAGTCTGACAACATAATTTTTGGTCGAAATTCATGTTAAAAAGGTACACCCAAATATCCTATATAGACATGGGTCAAATTTTCCCACACCCATAACTCGGCCAAATCTCATCCGGCAAGAAATTTGTTCAAATCGTGGACCAGATTAACGTAAATTAATCTTCAGCTTGCAGCTAATATGAGAGGTATAGCTAAACGTTATTCTGGGTGGTCCGTGCCGCTGCCCGTGCCTGGCGAGAGATGCCCTTGCCGAGGGCCATGCGCCACCGTTCTATTAAGCTTCTATCAACCGGATCAGAGTGTTCATTAGTTATGGATTGACAGCAATGCGGAACCGGAGATTAACGCTTTCCTCAGCTCGAATGTGCCGCCAAAGGTATGAGCAATACGCCCGGAGCCATAACGCCCCATTTGCGGGTTCGATTTTCAGTTCTCTAATTTTTGCATACCGTCAACAATTAAGGCTAATTCGACAATGCGCATTTGGACTTTGGCTGGCCTGCTGCCGAAATACCTAGATATACCGAAAATCAAATAATCATTAATCACAATTTCTGGCTGACTCCAGCCAAGCCAACTATTTGTCGCACACTGCGCATCGCAGCCACAAAAAAAAAAAAGCAATTAGCTAATGAACACCTAGCGCAGCTTGGCACTCGGCACTCGGATGGGGTCCAAGCACACACACGCGACCCGAAGCTGTTGGCACTTGGCGCTGCCCGCCCCAAAAGCTCGTACAGGCGCTTGACCCGGAAGTGGTCAAGCGAAGCTGCAGCTCCATTTCCAATTCTAATGGAGCATTAACTGCCAAGATTTATGCCACAACAATAGCACTTGACAAGCTGGCCCATAATCCAGCATAGTTTATTTACCCTTGACGAGCTGTGCGATAATTGTTCGCGATCTTGTTCTTCTCTATATCATTTGTTATGTAAAATCTATTTTAGCCTTTTGGACAGCTGTCGAGAGCGTCACTTAATTCATATGCGAAGATTGAGTGGAGCTAGAGTAAGCATCAAGGTGGGAGCACGAAACTAATTTATATTTTACTAAGAAACCCTTTGTACACAATAGAACAGTCTGATTGAAACCCAAATCGAATTTAAAGCTAATAAAAAAAAAATAATCTTAAGACCCAAGCATTGGATTTATCAAAACATGTTAGATTAATGCCAACTTTGGGTATATATCAAATTTAGCCCGCTATTTCTATATGAAAATATTTATATATAACAATATTTTCAGTAGAACGGGCAGCTATAAATTTAAAATTGAATTGTTTTATTAAAGTTTTGAAAATAAATGTCACACCAAGAGTTGAATCCATTCCTATCTTCCTCCCCTTCCTCCAACTCAATTAGAGAGAAGATAAGAAAATGTCTTTTTCTACAGGGTATCTCCTAGTTGGGCATACTCTGTAGCACTCTCGTTTTATACATAGTTCTCATAGGGTTCAAGCATATTTATCGAATGCTATTTGTGCTGATCTTTTCTATTTCTAGCTTATTTTGTTGTTGTTGCTTTATTAATCGCTGCAAAATGATGCTGGCAATTTTTATTAAACAATATTATTGTCTCTTTGTTGTTAATGATATTGTCGGTGGCATCAGGTGTAGCTATTTTTTTTTTATTCTGGTTGCTTGATCTTAACTTTTTGCTATTGAAGTGAGATTGTTCGAGCATAAGTACGCAATGTGCTTTGTGTGGGTTGTGCTTTGTCTTTAACATATAATACCAGATAATTAAATAACATTACAGGGTAAATTTTGATACAGTTTTTGGTCTACGACTTCCGCATGTCTATAAAACCGGATCGCCGTAGGTTTTCTTAGAATCCAGCTCAGGGGATCGGGATCGCAGTTAAATTGATTCTCGCAGCGATTGCTTCATTACAAGTTTCGAGTTGTTCAATTAAATTTAATGCACAGATTTATTTGCAAAACAAACATTGAATTTCATTATCTTGAATTGCTCATGCGCCTGCTTCTTCTTCTTCTTCTAATACAATGTGCCATTAGCTTATTTTTAGAAATCAAATATATGCGGCTATTTTTAAAATAATTCTCCGCACCGAATTAAGACTTCTATTTATAAATGTAAAGGCATAATGGCTGTCAATTAGCCAAACTCCGAGTTAAGCCCAACTCTCGGGCAAAAACTTCCGCAACTGAGGCAAGTCGAAAAAAAATAACAAAAATAGTACTGAAAATATAGTGGAAGTTTAATTACAATGAAAAAATAAAGCCTCAGCTCCGTTTAGAACTCGACACGAGTCGACTTGACGTAGCCTTTGAAATGGGCATAAAAGCGTTTGGGTCAAGTGTGCACACGATTTTGTTGTTTATGCCTAACGACAGTCCATTAATTCTGTAAACGCTTAAGTGTATTAATTAAATTTATTACGTAAACTCAGCATTTAATGCCACTTGGCTGCCAAACAATAAATCAAATCGTGTATCGATTCCAGTTGACAATCTCGCTTAATCCCTTGCTGGGAACTAAGTCAAAAGCTTTCGATGGAAGCCCGAGAACTTTTGAAAAAAGTTTGAAAGAACAGAAGACTTGCTCGGCTTCACCCAGCTGACCTTTCAGTTGGATTTTAGATTTATTTAGGAACTATTTTTTATGCATAAGCTTCGGTGAATATGAAAAAATAAAAAAAATGTAATATTTAATTATTACAAAAATAATAAAATCCAAGAGTTCTTGGCAACGGCAACAGCCCGAGGCGTTTCCCCGACTGAGCTTACAGCTATATTGTCAGGTTGACAAGTTGGTCAATGGGTTATTATGATAATGAACTCAATTACGGCACAAAAGCCTCAGCCGGAGCCGGACGACCGCCAGCCGCTGTTGTAATTTGCTTGGCCTTGGGCCGACGTCGCCGCTGCTTGGCAGATTTCTCAGCAAGAGAAACTCCGTTTCGGTTTCTATTTCGGTTTCTATTTAGAGTATATTCTGCTTTAGACAATGCCAACGAAGAAGCAGCAGAAGCAGAAGAAGCAGGCAAAAGCCACAGCTGGCCAGGGCTGGAGGTCAGACGGCTTTGATCGGGCTAAGCGAATCAAGTTTTCAAAGCCCAATTACAGCCACAAAAAAATAACAACATTTAATGATAAAATAAGAATTGCTCAGTTGCTAATTGAGTTGGGATGCTCCTTTCTCGTAGGAGTAACCAAGGTAGCCATAAACGAAAACACATTTTCACTTATGAAACGAATTCGTTTCTAAATTGTACTTCAAAGTCGCGCCGACGGGTTTAAGTACAAGCCCAATGACTGAAGGCGAAACTAACTGCAAAAGTTAAAATTCCTTAAAGCAATTGCAATTCAATGGCCAATTGTTAATGGTAAATACAATTTGGCGCAAAGTTTGCGAATTGCCTGCGCACACTTGAGATAACGAATACGCCATGTTGGGGAGACAGCGCAAATGGCTACTGTAAAGTGCTTGGAGCGCACTTGTTTATTGATTTCGCTTGCCAGAAATCAATCAACAAATTGTGGCTGGGTATTAGGCATGAGCATTGTCATATGACCTTCATTAAAAATCAAAGTTTTTTTTTTTTTTTTGCGAACTTGAGCCAGTCGGACGTAATTACTGTCAAGCGGAATCGGATACTGGCATTCCATGCTAAAAATGCAAATGGAGACCGAGGAACTACCTCGAAAAGTCCAACGACTCTCGCGACATGTGTTAAATGTGGCGACAATTAGGCTTAACGAGTGGCCCAGAGATAAGCTTCTGCATTTACTGGCACGTTTTTATTTTTTATTGAAATGGTAACAACAATTGCGACTGCCCCGCGGCGCTGGCATAACAAATGCGTTAATTTGAAGTAAACGCAGATCAGGGGCAGCTTTATTTCGATTAGCCAACAAAGTGTAGCCAGTTTTATATAGTTGTCGTTATATTCAAAACCAGCTAAGCAACAAATATCGATAAGTGCTGAGCACCGATAGACGATAGTTGCTGTACGGAGCCGGAATGCGCATCGATAGGCAAACAGTTCATTTGTATCGACTACGCAGCCCTGAACGTTGTTGGACAGTGTGACCAGGCAACTACACATTTATTATTACTCGAGCAGCAACGTGCTACTCCGATTTTAAGCGTTTTCAAAATAGGACAAAATGAGCGGCAATACAAAAAAGGAGTTAATCCTTTGCGACTATTGCCAAGTCGCAAAAGATGGCAATCAGATTTACACAAACAGAAAGCAATTTGCCGGCTGCAGAATCGTTGACATTCTACAAAGTGTCACCCAACGCACCGTAAGTACAGTCTTACAACTGGAATTCATTCATATTACATGTGACCCACAACAACAATTCCAACGATTTAGATACCGCTCCCAACAACTGTTAAATTGTGCAGTCTGTGCGCCTCAACTTTGCATGCCACAACCGGCACCATCGCCAGAGCCATCGAGTTGGTGTCCAAGCTGACGCAGACTGGCAAGAAGCAGAACATTGAAACAGTCCTTGTTGAAGCCGAGTCAGATGACACAGACGAGGCAAAGCGAACAAAGCCTGTCACAAACATTGATTCACCGGCAGCCAAGGAGCGCAAGTCAAAAGGCGCCGCAACTACCAACGGCACGCCCATTGTTGACCTGGAGAGCCCCAAAATGACGCCTGCTAAGGAAAAAGGCACGCCAAACAAGACTCCAGCGACAAAGAAAGGACTCAAAGAACTAAACAGCTCGGCAGTGGGCGTCCAGCAGAGTCCTAGAAAACAGGCTCTCAAAGCAAGTCTGCCACAAACTAGCACACCTGCGGCATCAGCACAACCGTCCACTCCAAAGAAGGTAGAAGATTTGCTACAGAATGCAATCAAGTTGACGCCCGCCAAGGATGTGCCCAAAAAGAACAAAGATTTTATACAGCTTTTTGGTGGCAACGCTGACAATGCCAGTGACACCGAGGAGGAGGATGAGGAAGATGACGAGGTAACGACAGTCGGGAAGACAGAAATTAAGAATATAGCAACCGGCTTCGAGTGCAAGCTATGCGACTTTGCATCCGTCTACCCAAATCCCATGAAGAAACACTTGAAAGAATTGCACGGACAGAAGCGTCCGCGCATCTACAACTGCATGAAGTGTACCAAAGCCTTTGGAGTGCTGAACTCCTTAAAGTCGCATCTGCTGACACACGGCATAACCGAGGAGAAGGATGAAAGTGCAGCACCAGACCCACAGCTGGCAGTGCTCACGGCCCTGAAGCCAAAGCCGAAACCTTCCAATACCGAATATACCTTTGCCATCAATAACACCAACTCGTCCACACCAAAGCCCGCCGGGGAGCAAGTGCAAGCTACCACATACCAGTGCGAGATATGCCATCTAGATTTCAGCGCGGTCAAAGCTCTACAGGAGCACATTAAGACCGTGCATAACATTGAGCGTCCCAAAGCATTCAAATGTGATGCCTGCGATTCTCATTTTATGCACAAAGTCACAATGGATCGCCACTACAAGAAGAAGCACTGCGGCGAGGACGACACCAACACTGCGTTGCCTGCTAAAATAAAAGGTAGACGCAAAACCATCTCGATTGTGGTTAACCAGCCGCCCAGCAAGGAAGAGGCCACCCCGCTGGCCAGTTCGCCAGCTAAGATTACAGGCAGACGCAAAACGATGGCAGTCGAGCTGAATGAAACAGAGGAGCCGCCGGCCAAGTTGAAAAGGCAATCACCACTAAAAGAGCCAAAGAAATTAAGCGAGTTAAACACTGAGGCAACCCATAAGGAAGCCATTGAAGAGCCAGCCTCACCGAGCAAGAGCAAATCAAAAGTGGACAAGTTGTCCGAGAGCTCAACTGTTGACAAGGTCGCAGGCACGCCCAAAAAACCCAAGAAGCCATCACAAGTGCTTAAGGATTTCTTTGCGCCGAAGCTGGCCTCGCCAGCCAAGAGCAAACCAAAGGCCAACGACGGACTGGTCGCGCCCACACTCAGCCAAGAGAACGAGATCATAGAGGAGCTGAATAATATGGATCTGAATGATATTGATCTGCTGGACTCATTTGACGTCGACATGTCCAGCAAAATGACGTCCAAGAAAGATGTCGATACGACAAAGTCATCATCACAAATCATAGAAATCGACTCGCCAAGCAAAAAGGTCAAATCATCGAATGAAGTAAATCCGCTGGAGCCTGTACAGAAGAAAATTAAGTCCAAGAAAGATAAAGATACACTCGATTCATCACAAATTGTAGACAGCAAAGAGAAGGAACTCACAAATGATGTAGATCCGCTGGACTCATCGCAGATCGTATCCATCAATGGCACGCCAAAGAAGTCGGGCAAACGCAAGGCAGCCAAACAGCAGGCAGAGGAGTCATCACAAGCGGACACCGCCGATGAGGAACTGGCCAGCCCAGTGCAGCTGAAACCGCTGAAGAAATCGAAGAGCGACAAGCAGAAGATGCCAGACAGTGATATCGAGCTGCTCGACGAGATCAATCCCAATGTCAAGCCGCACAAGCGCACAAAGGTAGACTCGATGGCGCTCTCCGAGTCGGAGCTGAGCTGCAGCATGTGCAGCAAGGTGGTTGCCTCACGCAAACGTCTCGATTCGCATATGCTCAAGAAGCATACCACAAAACTGACATGCCCCAATTGCAAGGTGACCTATAACGACAGCTTGGAGTACGTTAAGCACTTCTCGGTCTGCAACGGCGTCGACGGTCTGCCATGCGGCTATAAAAACTGCGAAAAGGTCTTCGCAGCGGCCAATTTCCTCTGCTCTCACTTGAACAAGAAGCACAAACTCGCGAAGTAATGTAAGTTACATAACGATCATATCAAATAATTAACTGATATAACTAGCATGTGTCTAAGAATAGCACAGGAAATATGCAGAAAATAGTTTGATTACCAAAAAGTATAACGCATTGAAGGACCTTAAAATAGCTACGTATGATTATGTATATATAATCTATCTAATACATAGAGATATGTCAGTCTGCTAAGATTTTTCCGTTGGAAAACTGCCTCGTACTTAGACATATTAACTATCGGGCTCAGCTCTTGGAAAAACTTAAGATATCAGGAATTAGTCAAACTAGCTCTCAATTTGATAATTTAAAGCTCTCAGTAAGAATATTAATTCATACGTGGAATTATTTCTTAGCTGAAGATAACTTTTTTCTTGTTATAATAATGTATTAACTAAATCTTCCTTACTTTTTCAGATTTGTACACAGCAATTCAGGCCTTGAAGGATGCCAAAATGACTGAATTTTTAATGTTTTAATTTTCTTTTTAACTATTTGTAAACAGTACAAAACCTCAATAATACAAGAAACTAACACGGAAATGGAAGCCAATTCCATTAAGCAAATATATATGTAGTTTTCAATTATATATAAGGTTTATGATTTTGTATATGTATATATATTGTTTGACTTCCATAACATAAACAATGTAAATTACAAAGAAAACCAACGACAATTTGAGAGCAGTTCCTAAAGAGAGAGCACGTTTTTTTTATATATTTATATAAAATATATAAATATATTTCCTACATGCGTTAAAATAAGATTTACGAGTAGCCTTAAGACTAACCCAACAAATAATGTACGCAGAGCCCGCGCGTAACTAAACAAAAATAATGAAAACAATTTTCTAGTTCAACTTTTCTACTTAATGCGTACTCTTGAATGGATTATGGTGATGATAAAGATGGAAAGCCGTGCCGTAGCCTGTGCTGGCTCAGGTGCCCACTTTGCTGTGAATCTCCGCTTGGGCCACCTTCATCACGTCGAGCGCTCCCTTCTTGATCAGCTGCTCGGCCAGTGTCTGGCCCAAGCGATTGGCCTTCACGTATATGTCCCGGCTGTGGCAGGCGTGCTGATAGAGACCGCAGAATAGATTATCCACATCCTCGATGAGCACAGGCAGCTTGAGCTGCTGCGGCTGCGGTTGCTCCTCATCGGCATAGTCGAACATTTGCACCGTCTTCTGCAGGAAGGGGCATTTCGCGTGACCCGTGATTTCTTGGCTGACCTCGAGGCCGCTGCCTTGGTGCATGGCTGCAAACGGGCACTTGGAAGACGCTGCTGTCGTTGTCGCATTGTCCGGCTCATCGCCATTGCTGCGCATTGGCGTGGGAAGCGGGGCCATGTGAGTGACCGGACACTTGCCCGCAATGGCGTACGAAATCTTCGTCTCATTGTCGACAAACGGACACTCGCCCATAACGTCCTGGCCGACCTTCAACGGCAGCGGACAGTGAGCAATTGTGTTGGCATTGCTGGTGTCCGCATCCCCGCCGCCGCCGCCAGCGTCACCGCCAGCGCCTAGTGCATTGTTATTGTCGTGGCCAACAACGGGACACTTGCGCGCCAAATCGATGTGCCGCTCGATCAGGTCCTCCATGATATAGCCTGTAACGGAGGCGTCCTCGCATATGACCGGCGGACTACCCTGTTGGCGCGGACTATCAGAGCTTGAATCGGAGCCCGAGCCGGACCCGGAGCCAGTGCCATTGGCAGGCAGGCTGTTGCCATTCCTAGCACGCTTCGTGGCAGGCGGCGAATCACAGCTGTTGCTGTGGTTGCCATTGGACATTTCCTGCTCCGGCTGCTGCTGCTGCTGTTGCTCATTTGCGGCACGCTTGCGCCGCAGCACCTCCGTCTCAGATTCATTCAAGGCACAGTCCAGGTGCTCGCGTATTTCAATAGCACCATCCAGACTCCAGACAGCGCCAGTTAGCGACAAGCCCACTTCCTCTAGCTGCTGCTGCTGCTGCCTGTTGTTGGCACTGATGCTGCTTGGCTCGCCCTTCAGATTGCTCCAGACAGCAACTGGTGCAGAGCAGCCGCCGCCCAGCGTCTTGAGAAAACTGCGCTCCGCCAAAATGCGGCACGTGGTGTTCAGGCACATGAGCTTCTGCAGCATGGTCAGCACATGAGCATCGTTGGCACGACATTCCACGGCCAGAGCGCCCTGTCCGACGGCATAGAGCAGATCCGTGGGCTCAAGCACTTGGCTAATGCGGCTCATCCAGCCCATGCGCACGAGACCCGCCTGCGCCAGTATGATGCCCGCAAACTTGGACTCCTTGGCGTCCAGCTTGGCCAGACGTGTATTCAAATTGCCACGAATATCGCACACAATCAGATGCGGGTACAGGCGACGAATCTGTGCTGTGCGCCGCAATGAGGAGGTGCCTGTTGGGAAGATGGGACAGTAAGTTGATAACTTGTAGCTGCACACAAGTTGGCAAACTTACCAATGACACTGCCTTTGGGTAGCGTGGCAATCGTGTACCCCTTCAGATTCTCGCGCAGCACCAGCGCGTCGCGGGCATCCTCACGCTCCAGCACCGCGCCCACAGCCATGCCCGTTGGCAGCGCTGTGGGCAGATCCTTGAGCGAGTGCACAACAAAATCAACGCCGCCATTGCGCAGCGCATCCTCCAGATCGCGGGTGAAGAGGCTCTTCTCGCCAATCTTCGGCAGTGAAACGTTCAGCACACGATCCCCAAAGGTGGACATGGTATCTGCAAAGTCAACAAGATATCCAAATGAGTTGCATGTTTGTAAGTATGCATGAAGATCTATTCTCCAGTGGCCCATTCCAATTGATATCGTTTCTTATATCAGCAGAGATAAAAGCGCAACTCTGCAATCAAGCGAAACACGCAAGCGAATTGGGTTCCCGATGATGAGGTTCCCCTCCCGCCTGAAGCAGGCACACAGCACGATAGCGAAATTTTAAATATTTTTTATCAGCACGCAATGGAGTAACTACTGCAGCTTATCAGACTCTTAATTTGCCTGCCAGTTGGCGCTATTTGAATATGCTGCTATATACATTATATATATATATATATACATATATACTGGATATATATGCATGGGACTTTGTGTATCTAAACGGGATGTTGCGTGTGGCGCGAGGCACCAAACTGCTTCCATTGATTAACAATTACGTTTAATAGCTTGTAAGGAAGATAAAACACCCAAGCTATCGGAATTAACAGAGGGAATTATGCTGGTGGAAATTCTTAAGCTTAAATGGGCAGGGCAAACGCACGTTTTTAATATGAAGGAAATTTAAGAAAAATTCTGTTTTTGGAAGCAATTTCAAACTGTAAGCAAATAGTTATGTAATCAAAAATAATAAACAATAAATGTGGCTTTCTTCTGTATATATCACTAATTGGGCTAAAAGGAAAGGGTACACAGCTCGGATCGGGGCTTCTTTAGTAAGAATTCTAAAATCCTTTCATCAGGGAGTCCTGGGCACAATGGACTATTGTCTAGGTCACAATACCCTTCTCACTTTTGTAAGACTCCCCCCTTCAGACTATAATCTATATCTATATAAACAAAAGACTCAGAAGAGCTCTCCAATTTCCTAATCCTATTTACTTGTATTTTATTTGGTAAAATGATATTTTAAATAAATAAATATGTCGTGCATCAAATATTCTTGAGTTTCTTTCTAGACAAAATCCATAATAATGCCCGTTACGTGACATATTTAAACAATTCATTATTCTTCTCTCTTTAAAGCTGCATTTAAATCTTTAACGTGATTTTATGAAAGCAAATCTTAAAAGTATGATAAAAAGCCAATTTGCGGAAGAAAACGTGACAGAAAGTGACGTAACGTCAACAAAAGTCCAATATTATCATGTTGTAAATTTAGAAAGGCTTTCATCAGTTAAATTTTATCAATCAATAATCAAGTTTTTGCATAGTTTCTTTGATTATAAAAGCAACAAGAATTGCGTGAACCTTAACCAAGAATAAACTAATCATAAATATTCAAACAGAAACAAACTTTATCAATTGTTATCAATGGCAGATAACGTAAAATGAATTTCAATAGATGAACATATTATGTCGGCAGCACGTTAGTCAAGTTTCTATAATAAAAAGATAAGTGCCTGAAAAGTGGGTGCTTTTAATCTAAAAGTAAAATCGTTAAAGTTATTCACCAAAAGCGAAATAAAAGCCACAAAAGTAAAAGACATTGACATTGAGCAAATTTTGGCAAAAGGCACGCAAAAGAGCAGAAAATGAACAAATTCAGACGCGCCTCTGCATGCAAATAAATAAAACATTTAATCTTATTAGACTTTACGCTAGTAACGCTTGCAGAATTGATAAGACAATTTTGGCTAGGCTCAACTTGGGCCTGATAATGCTGCTCAATACTGCTGAGTCACGGTGAAGCCTAGGAAAATGTTAACTGTAAGCATGCGCGCAAGAATATTTCAATATTAACAATGTTAACAATTATGGGGAAAATGAGAAAACTTTCACTTACGTATCTCGAACTTCTGCTTGGGATAAAGTTTCTGCAGTCGCCCGATGACATGTTTGGTCTGAATGAGCGCCAGCTGCAAGGGAAGAGAGAGAGAGAAGAGAGCGGCAACAGTAATGAGTAAATGCTTTCAAGTGCATATGCAAATGCTAAATGTAAATGAACTGTAAATGGCAAAAAGGAGTGAGAGAGTAATTGAGGGAGAGTGTGAGAGTAATTAATGGTAGCTTCCAATTGGATTTGCAGTCACAGCTGCTTCTGCTGTTGCTGTTGTTGTTGCCAATTGGCATTTTATATTTTAATTAGCAAAGCAATTTGAAATATGCGCGTATTAAAGCAATTGCGGCCTTGAAAAAGCCGGACCAAGCCAAGACAAGCTGATTTGAGCCAATCCGCGCCAAGCACGACTCAAGTTGCCACAAAATATGGTGAAAAAGTAATAAAAATATAAAAACTCACGAATCAAGCGGTGGGCGGGGGGTAAAATGTGGCGCACACTGACAGATAAATATTGTGATTGCGAGACTAACAGCAGCAGTGCGTGAGAGCCGCACGAATCTGAGCTGAGTATTGTATAACACTAACCAAAATAATAAAGAAAAAAAAAAAAAACACGGTCAGCAACAACAAGCAGCAGCAGCGGTATTTTTTAGGCGAGCAACAAGTCTTGGTCTTGCATAAATGTGTGAGGCGAGACGAAACGGAAGAGAGACAGAGAAGGAAGCGTAGAGGGAGCAAGCACGAGGCGGATGGACGTAAATACCTGATTGAAATTCAAATGAAAGTTGAGTAAATCGAATGCACATATTCAAGCACTTACATATACATATATGCACATAGCTTACCTCGCTTTTGCGTGAACCAACACGAATGACCTTTTCCTTTTCCTGCGTAGACATCTTAAGTCTCTTTAATTATTGCACAATTATTCCTAGTGGGCGTAAGGTACTTTAGTGAAAGTGTGTTTGGCGAGGACAAGCAGCAGCAGCAGCTTTTTGGGGTCACGACTTTTGCACAGAAGCAGCGATGAACGATGAATGAAAACTTCAATTCACTGAGTATTAAACACACATTCTTGTATTATTGTCACGTAGACTTTGTACTAGACGGTTAGAAATCCAACCAAAAAAAACTTATTTAGATTTAATGCTGGGCGATACTACGTCCGAGCAAAGCGCAATGCAGCAAGTGATTGGCAAACTGATTGGCCATGCGACAGGGGCCTTGATGGTATCGATTATTCGATATATGTTGGGTAACATTCGCACTAGAGATGAAACTGCATATCGTTTAAAAAATACCGAGCTTATTCACATGCTCAAATCGATTAGTGCAACAACGGGTGTCACTATTCGATACATCGCCAACAGCTGATGGCAAACAATTGAAAATATAGCGCTGTTGTTGACATGTTTTTGGTAAGCGATTATAACAATAGTATACAAAAAACTGTTTAATAAATTTTCAAATTATCCGTTTCAGTTCATAAGCCGTCCCATGGGGACGCTGGGCAATCGCATGCGAGCGGTGCGTGACCGCTTGGGCGATGATTTTCTAGACAAGCTCGATGAATTACATCTGAATGCACTGCGCACTGGTTTGGTGTCCACTGCGGATCTGCAGGAAGCTTATCGAAAGGCGCGCGACAGGAATGCCAATCAAAACCGGTTGAATTTCCTGTGGCTGTTAGGCATCATATTCTTCATAATGGTGGCGACGCCCGTTTTCTACGAGACCATCTCGTTCCTGCTGGGCGTGCGCTGCTTCCTGCCCAACAACCACCTGGTCTGGGAGGCAACGCGCCCAATCAGCGACTGTGAGTTCTGCAAGGGCGTTGTGGCGCCTCTAATTTTACCTAATCTGACGCGCGAAGACTTTGCCCGATATGCCTACTCCTCGCGGCCAATCATTGTGAAAAAGGCTGTTGCGCATTGGCCAGCAGAGCGAAGTCTTAACTATACATACATCAAGGAACTTTATGAGAGCGTGCCCGGTGCTTTGGACACAATATGCCAGTTTCAGCACTTTAATTCGGACCTCAAATCCTTGCGTGACGTTTTCCAGATGTCTCCGAAACGCGCCAATCTGAGCGAGGGTGCGCCATGGTTTGTGGGATGGAGCGTTTGCCATCCGACGGTGCTCACGGAGCTGCGCAAGTTGTATCCACGGCCACACTTTCTGCCCGTCGATGCTGAAATGCCGAACACAGACTATATTCTGATGGGCTACGAGCAGGGTGCCGTCATGCACGTAATAAGTACTGAGCTCATGCAATGAACAAGCTCTGTAAGTTTCTGTCTTTTCTCACAGCTGGACTATATTCCGCGACTCATGTGGCAGGCACAGCTGCAGGGAAACAAAAGCTGGTTTCTGTCGCCCGCGCCGGAATGCGATCATCAATGTCAGTCGTTCTTCTTTTATGTTGAGCCAGGCGATGCAGTTCTGGTGGACACACGCACCTGGTATCATGCCAATACCATACCCAGAGGTCAATTCTCGCTCACCGTGCAATCTGAATACGGATAAGTGAAAACACTTCATATAAAAGTCTGATACTAGATTTAAGCGGTCTGTCAATAAATGTAAGCTCGTATTTATCGAAAAAGAATCTGGCTGTCAGTATTATCATTATTGGTAATTAAAATTAATATCATGGAACAATTTCAAAATTCGCGGCCAAAACAGAGTCAAGTGGTTCGATATACAATGTTACTCGATTAATCGAATGCAATCGATTAGTAACTCTACCAATGCTTTGACGCGCGCGTATATTGCTTACATTTTTGGAAAAGCGTTTGCAACAAACAAAAATGGATGCAAATTTTGATTATAGTGCGTTTTCTGCGAAATGCAATGAATACTTCGATCAGCATCCAATCAACTTAAGAGAGCTGTGTGTCACTAAATCTGTTATAAAGGCAAACGATTTCTTCAAAAGTCTCGAGCAGAATATCGAAGCCGAGACGACGCCGACTTCGCCAGGCAAGGTGCTTGGCACAGTCGAAGAATATGCAGAACTGTTTAAAGTATTCGAAACTTACCCAAGCAATCTGCAGCGGCAGCCGAAAAAACGCGAACTGCAACGGGCAAACTCCGTAATCATCAAGGGAACTGATGCTATGCAGGATCAAAGTGCTATCAACACCTCAAGCGCCTCTTTGGCGCTCAGCATGAGCCGCTTGGAGCAGGAGTCGAGCGCTGCGCAAGTGTACAAGGACTATAAGAATTTTCAGCAGAAGCTGCGACAGGTCTTTAATGAGGCTTCTGCTCTAGAAGGCGAACAGTCAGTCTACCTGGACAAGATCGCACAGCTGGAAATCTTCGCTCAGCAGCTGGAAAAACTGATGCCCAGCCAGCGTGAGGCGCCGGATGCGTTCACGGTCGAAGAGGCGAGCAAGCTGAATGCCATTGCTGAAAACATGAAGCAATTAAACTATCTACGCTCGCACAGCCTCTCACCTGTGGTCAATCCCATGGACACGACCGTTGCACGCCTGGAGACTCTGGTCGAGGTGCTCAACTACACCCTCATGCAAATCAGCTGCTTCAGTACTACTTAAATGTGTTTATTAAGTTTTGTATATTAAATGGATTTATGTGCTATCGCAATGTGAGTCGTCTTTCTCGACATTGGCAAGCAGCTCGTGCTGCTCCTGCACGTGCAGCTTCAGCTGAGCAATCGTATCGTGAAGTGCCACCAGCTTGCGGGCGCTGCTTCTCAAGTTTTCCACGCGATGGCGTGTAGATAAGCAGCAATCGAGGGCGGTTTGGGCACCGGCTTGGTTATCTTCGCACTTTACACTTTGTTGCATGAGCTGCTGGAACTGCTCCAATATTCTTGTGAGCGACAGTTCACAATCTGAACTCAAATGATAGAGATTTTCGGGTTGAACGCTGCCTTTGAATGTTGGCATCGTTGAAGCCTGCGCTTCGATATGCAAGAGCGTGTTGTTGGACTTCTCCATGATTTCACCGATTTTTTCCGACTGATTGTGCATGGTCTGCCGTGTGGAAGCTGCAGTTGGATTGAGAGTGGACAGTGAGCTAGGCTAATTGCAATTTTACTTTATATTTACCGAGACCCGCCAATACATCGTCAATTATTTCCGACATTTTGAATCTGTTTTGATGTCTAATTGGGGCCAGCTGTCTTATGTTATCGTTATCGCTCGATAAATGCACACCTTAAAGGCAATCGAATGTTACGTTATCGATTTAAAATTGGCTTAACGTTGGTTTTTATTCAATTTTAATATATTGTTCAAATTAAATTTGATGCCTTTCATTTAAAATTAGTGTAATCTTTTAATGGATTCGCGTTACATTTAATCATATACGTCCTCCTTGTCGGCCACATATTTTATGATGTCGGCAGGTTTCAAAAGCTTCTCTGCGTCCGAGTCTGGAATTTCAAAGCCAAACTCATCCTCCATGGCCATGATGACCTCAACGTGGTCCAGAGAGTCCAGTCCAAGATCATTAATGAAGTGCGAGTTCACGTTGAGCTGCAAGGGAAACACAATTAATAGTAAAAATAGTAATTATGGCAGCTTTGTTCGTTTCTTTTGACGGCACAATATTCATTCATTTAACTGGCAAAGGCAATTGTGGCATTGAATCAAATAAGCCTAGGCCATGAGCTTGGTCTTTACCTTGCTGGGATCGATCTTATCGTACAGCTTCAACACAAGCAAGACGCGCTCGTTGATAAGCTTCAGTGACAATGGCGGTTTCGCCGAGTAACTGCGCACCGATTGCGTTTGCCAGCGACATCTGCTGTCCTGCAATGTGCGCCCCAAAAAGAAAAGAACAAAAGAAACCAAGTTAGTGGATTCTTGATAACATCAGTTTACCTTGTCGGCAGTCACTTTGTCGTAGGCGGACACGACTTTTAACACACGATGCTCAATTTCTTCAATGGTATTCCTGGCCGAGTAGTTGCGCATTGTGAACTTCTGTAAGAATGTGAGAATCGATATTGATATAACTAATCCCAATCTATGAGCAATGCCCAATCATTGCCGGCGACTATCTCCGCAAGTGTAAAACTGAGATTTCACCATAACAATCATGTTTTGGTGCAAAAAATATGATGCAATATATATATGCTGATAGAGGGCGTCTATTCTTTCGACCAAGTCCAAGTGCTGTCAAGTTTTATAGGCACACGCACCCTAAATAACTCTTCGGGAGACAATATCTCCCCCGTAGAGTTTTTTCACAATGAGGTTAGGGCGCAATAAATAACTACTTTTATACACCGACACCTTGTGCAAACCAATAGAAGAAATCACTGTGCGCTTACTTGGGTGAGCTGAGTGCCCATGGCAGGCACGGCAATCCGGTGCAACATCCTAGACTGCGTCTGAACAACGGCACTGGCGATGCGAACTGTGCTCAGGGCAGCCGCAAATCGGCCGCAGCTACGTGCGACTTGTGTGAACGACATCTCTTGGTTAACCTGGAACACAAATAAAATATAATAAACTCGGATTGCTATTATGCACTTTGCACACGTTTTAAACAATATTTACACCGAATTTCTAGCAAAACGGGGGCTCAGATTATGTAAAAGTTCTGGAGGAGCAAAGGCAGCACAGATGTTGAATAAGTATCGATACCAACCGAACCTCTGCTCATCGATGTATTTTGTGTAGCCGGTTCGCTGTGATTGCCTACAATGGAAGAGCTGTCTAGCGCAAAAGCTGCCTAATAAAAGACCTAATATGACCTGTTCAGAGCGACATAACATTATTCATACTTATTTTGTTAAGAAAATGCTTTAATATTTTTTGATTTTTTACGAAGTCATATCGTAATCGATTAGCCGGCGGGCAGTGTTGAAAAATACACGATAAATTTTGAACTGCCAATTAAAAATTTGTTGTATACAAATATTGTTCGATGTTGCCACTTGTTAAATAAAATGCTGCTGTCAAATGCAGGCGAATGAGCTGACAGCATGTTAAAGTGGTTGTCAGCTGATAAAATGTGCACCAAATAACGGCCTTTAATGTGCTTGTCATTGATGCAACTTAATCAATCAATATTTGTATTGAAATAGGAACATAGATAAGATTGTATTGCCACGCCTGTGGTTACGTAATCATGCAATAACTATAGCAGCGCAATTAGACGTATTCAATTAAAAGCGCTGATATATATTTATGATTTATATAAACAATTAGTATATAATTAATTGGAACATAAGTACATAGAATCAAAATTACACGCCTCATTGCAGTAACAAAATACAAAAATACAGTATATAAATTACAGGAATAGTATAACAAAACAGTTGTCGTTTGATTTAAAGCCATTTGGTAGTTAATTGTATTAAATTCCTTATTGACCAGCAATCTGAAAGGGTTAATGAAAGTTATTTAAATCTTAAAATATATGATAATTCATTATTTTTACTCACAACAACAAGATGGCCGCTCTTATCACGCACAACGCCGGGTTCGGCGCCCGTTTGAAGTTCTATGACACCGCCCTTACCCTTGACCACATTGTGTTCCAGGCTAAAACGATAAAGATTAGAAAAAAAAACCAAACTCGAGTTTTAGCTGCCACTCACGAAGCTCTGTCCACAATGGAGACGATATCGGCGGTGCCGACGGTGTCAATGATGTAGGTGCTAAACTCGATAATGTGCGGAATGATCAGGATCAGATCGCCCTTGTCCTTTTTCAGATCGAGTGGTATCCGGATGACCATCAGGTCGTCGTTGTGATTCGTCAGGGTGAAGTCGATCTTCTCGAGCGGCAGGCGATGCTTCTGCTTGTAGCTCTTGCCGTCCAGCACATAGACGGCCTTGTTGCTCAGCAGAATGAAGCGTTCCCGCGACTTGTAGCCATGTCGATCGAACTTGGTGCAGGCCGATTGATATTTGAGTTGTTCGCTGCCAAAGTTGCTGGCCACAAAGTCGTTGACGCGCTGTATATGCTCCTGGGGGATGCGGTCGGTCTGGAACCAGGCTGGCACGCTGTTCGCATAGTTGTTCTTCTTGTTCTTGAACACCTTCTCGGCGAGCACCTTCAGCTCGAATTGGCGCTTGCGCTCCGGCGTCAGCTGGTGGCGATAGATGCGCGCCAGGTGCAAGCGGTGCAGGCGATGCAGATAAATGGACGCCTCCTGGCAGTGGCCGGGCGCTGGTGGCCAGCTCTTGTCGAGCACCTTTGTGGGCAGCTCCTTGGCCAGTCGCAGCAGCCACATGCGCTTGGCATTGGCAATGAAGTCATCGTTGTAGCCATTGGGCGCATCGTTGCGCGTGATGAATCCCTTGATGAAGGCGCGTATCTTGTCCGCCGCCTCGCGACGCTGCTTGGCCGCCTGCTGGGCCAGACGCCGGCGGCAGTAGCTCTGCAGCACAATGACCTGGGCGCGCAGTTTCAGGTACTTGCGTCGCTGCACCAGACCCTTCCAGTGCGCCTGAATGATGGCGGCAATATCGTGCTTTTTCGCCTGGTAGGCATCCTCCGTGTCGAAGAGCGTGCGTGGCCAGCGTATGAAAAGCTTCGTCTCGCCCAGCTTGAACTGTTCGCTGTTGTAGCCCAAATCCTTGACCAGCAGCTGCACGCCAGCCTTGGCTCCGCCAGCACCCTTGTAGTTGGGCCAGGTGGACTTGCTCAGGCACTTGTAGCGTTCCAGGAAGAGCTCATAGCTGCGCCTATAGGCGAAGCCGGCACGACGCACGCGCAGATTCTCCATGAGGCCCAGATATTTGACCTGATGCAGGACCAGTTGATCGTCAAAGATGCCCGGCGATTGCAGATCGTTGGGCTTGATGCAGCGTATATAGCTGGGCTCCTTGCACATCAGTATGTCCATAAGGTTGTTCAGCGAGGACTTGAACTGCGTTATGGCCGTCTCGGGTCGCTTCTTGCTGCGTAGCTCCTGCTCCGGGAAGCACGAGCGCACAATGTTATTGCCCGCCTTGCTCAGCGTCTCCTTGAGATCGCGGAACAGCAAATCGTTGTTCTTGTCCAGGAATCCGTTGACAGTGTAGGTCACCTCGCCGGCATAATGGACCAAGCGGAACTCATCGCGTCCCATCACCTTCTGCACCTGAATCGGTGCCTTCTCGTGGCACACATAATGATGATGATCGGCCAGCTTCTGTGTGAGCTTCTCGAGGAAGGTGCGATCAGTGGGCTCGCCGGGACGCAGGCACTCCTCATCCAGTATGGAAATAATGCCCTTGTGCTTCTCCTCAATCAAATTGCAAATGACCTTGTTGTCGAAATACTCCACCGGAATCCACTCGATGCCCTCGCGTCTGTACTCATCCTGCTCGGACTTCAGCGTCAGCTCAATGAACAGTTGCTGCAGTTTTTCATTGCAGAAGTTGATGCAGAACTGCTCGAAGTTATTTCTCTTGAAGATCTCAAAGCCATAGATATCCAAGATGCCCATCACATTGTTCCTTGCGCCGCGCGTCTCCTTCGCCTGCAGCGAAATGTTCAGGCGTTGCACCAGCCAGGAGAAGAGACGATCGTACACAGCCTTGGCCAGCGCATCTCGGGCATAGATGGCCAGCTCGTGGTTCAGCGGCGAGGTGACCACATCGCCCCGTGCATCAATGGTGCGATGGGTCAGCGCAGCGCCCAGTTCGCTGGCATTGACGCCCAGCAGGCGGGAGACTGTGACAACCAGATCTCGACTGTTCACCTGGGCATTGCCCTCCACCTCGTTGAAGGCGATGTTGCCCAGATGCAGTATGCTGGCCACAATGGAGAAGATCTCGCGCTGCTCCTCTGCGCTGAAGTCAATCACGCTCAATGCCTGCTGCACCTGCTTGAAGTTGTCCGCATCGTTGATGCTCCCCACGCTGCCCTTGACCTATTCCAAACGAAGCCAGTTAGTTGGAACAACCTCAGATGTGCTTCACATATAACTTACCCCATCCGTCAGGTAGTTGTAGCTGTCCAGAGCACGCTCCAGGTGCAGCTCCTGCAGCAGAGCGGCGTCTGCGCCCGCCAGCAGCTGATAGAAGATGTGGAAGTTACGCTCCCCGCCCATCTGGGCCACCACGCGCGACTTCTCCAGCAGATAGTTGAGAATGTTGCCACCAATGGGCGCGCCCTTGTAGTCGAATTGGATGTCCATGTACTTGCCGAAGCGGGAGGAGTTGTCGTTGCGATTCGTCTTGGCATTGCCGAAGGCCTCCAGCACGGGATTGCTCTTGAGCAGCTTATCCTTGACGCCTTCCACGGTGGTCTGATGGCCGGAACAGGCGGCAATATACTGCAGCACCTTCTTGGAGGCCTCCGTCTTGCCGGAGCCACTCTCGCCCGAAATGAGCACGCACTGGCCGCGATTCTCCTCGATCAGCGAGCGGAACGCGTTGTCCGTCACGGCAAAGCTAAAGATGAAGCCAATTATAAGACAACATTCAGAGAAAGAAAGAGGTAGATTTCCGACTTACATATGAGGTGGCATCTCATAGAAGTGTTTATTGCGATACTCCTTGATGTGGGCATCGGAGTAGATGGGCAGCTGCTTGTAGGGATTCACCGAGATCAGCACCTGGCCAATGTAGGTCTGTAATGAAGATAGACAGATTTTGTTTAACCGAAAAAAGGGAAACTTATGGGCAAGAGAATAGCATGAAAGGGCTTACACAGATCCAGCATCCGGTCTAAAAATTGTGTACAATATTTTAGAGCAGTGGATGCGTGGTAAGAGACAAGAAATAGAGACAGAGACAGGAATTGAGATTGAAATTGTGAAAGACAGCAAACAGAGCAGGGAAATCAATAGAATTTTGTGCACTTACATAGATGAGGTTCTCCTGAAAACGCTTCTTCAGATTGCCAATGAATGCATCCTCGCTTTCGTAGTTCTCGAGCAGCACGAAATCCTGTACGCCCGCACGATCGCGTTCGTGCAAACCCGTCTCCATGTTGGGTAAAGGTTTATAGCTATGGGAAAAGTCACGACCACAAGATCAGTTAAGTTTTATTTTATTTTATTTCTAGTCTTGATAAGCGTATGTAAATTTCTGTAGAAGCATTTCAAGTACACACACAATCGGCCCTCGCGCCAGTTTCCAGCTAAACAACTTGAGGGTCTTAATCGTCAGGTATTGGATCGTTCGGTAAAAACCGATTGTAAAAACCTCTTACCCAATTGATAAGATTTTTTTTATGTGTAGAGAATTTATGGCCATAAGGAAATGTAGCCAAAGCTATTAAAATCAGAAGTAGATATATGTATCTATATATATATATATATATATCGATAGATCCAGAATTGGGCGTATATAAGAAGCATGCATTATGCATAAAAGAAACTCGCACGTTATATTTAATGAAAGCATTCGCGATGTTTATTAATAGATATGAACGTTGGGCAGGTGCAATTCGCATTCTCTGCTTATCGATGTCATATATCATATCACTGGAAATGCCTGGGTTATTAAGGTCTAGAGTTTTGTACACACTTTCATATCGTAGCCAACAAATCCAAAGGCGTCGATTACGCAATGACATTATTATATTATTTGCCAATGTCGGATTATGCGGAGCCGCAATAAATATAAGTATAAATTAAATTAGTTGCAGGATAGCTGCGGGCGGAAATTGTTAAACAAAGTCCAACATTGATAGCATGATGTAAGCACTTGAAGGTTGGCAATTTTTTTTTTTTTTTTCATTTTTAATCAGACAAAACACATTAGAACAAGGGCCAATTATTGGCCCAGATAACGCTATACCTGGCCATTGTGTTTGCTTGTGGTTTATCCTTGTTGATTGACTATACACTGATCGATATCAGTTTTCGCACATACTATTCTGCACATCAACGACTGCGTTGGCAAACTAACACGATCCGGAGTTGGCAATAGCGTTTTAACCATCAATATAGAATTGTTGGCTGTTGGCCCGGTTGTTTGCCAGTTATCAGCTTTAGGTTAGGCTGCACGGAGAGCACTTCCCAAGAGCCGCAATGGCCCAATCGGCAGCGATTAGATAGTGCGTTGGGTCTCCGCTCGCATTCACGCAAATGCCGCCTGTACCTGGCCCGTATATGCCATATACACGATATACACTATATATACAGACGATGCGCCGACAGATGACTCAGAATAAGACAGTATGATGAGTTCTAATCAAACGAGCTCGCTTTGTGATAGTATGTTTAAAAATAAGCTTTTGTTTCCTTTCACTGTGATCCCCATGCGCCGGAGTTCTACGTGGTACTGGCAAATTTCTGTTACGATCTGTGCTAAATTTTCAAGAACTCTGAACCGCACAGCGAGTCATTAGTTTTGTTGCCAGTTGCAGCTTTAGGCGCCATCCGAGAATTACAGCTCGGCATTCGGTCCATTTAGTATCGCTCTCTTATCAGCTATTGAGTGCACACATACTTATGCCCTTCCAGAGGGTCTTATAACTATGTCATTGAATGTGTTACGCATGCGAGGCGATAGCTGCGACCTTGAGGCAAAGGAGACCTTGAGGCCAAGGAGAGTCTCAGTGCTTCAAGCTCTTCTTCTGTTGCAGGCAGTAGAATATCGTGAAAGTGAATGGATTGGATTATATATATGAAAAATTTTGATATCCTATAAAAGATATCTTTACCAATCTCGTGTCAACATATCTTCACAAAACTCAGCATTTAAGAGCTTTAGTTTATCCCCTTCAAATTATATCCTTTTCAAAGTCCGTAAGTCTAATAGGGCATTCAGTGTTCGGCGTGCACTTCATTCTTATTGTGTTCTACATTCGATTTGTTTAATGCCGCTTTTGTTTCGCAGAGAAAATAGTTGAAAAATGCGACGAAGCTGTTTGCACTTGTAACTAATTACACAATGTGCCCGAAGTGCGACAGATATTCCATATTCCATGTTCCATGTTCCCTAACCATGCGCTCATCCATGTCTACGTCCAAGTCCATGCCCATGCACAACTGCAGCGATAATAATGATCTATTTGTCACATATTTTGTTTACTGCACGTAATTGTCACAGCCCCGATAAAAGTCTGTATACAGAAATTCATTTCAAAATTAATTTGAAAACCTCATGTCTTTGCTATGTTGTGAGCAGAAAGTAATCACATATATGCTTGATGGCAGGATTTCATATTAAGCTAAACAAAATAAGTTTTTGTACTTGAAATACTAAGAATTTCTGATACTTATTTTAAGATTTTTGTATACCTGATTGAAGAAGAATCGAGTACAAGAAACTCCATTTACTTTATACGCTTCTTCTGCGTAGAGTTAAATAAAAAACCAAAGGAAATTAAAAATATGCAGGAATATGTACTTAAAAATTTAAGTAGTAAATTGGCATGAGTGCTATTCCATTTACTATAAACTAGGCTTTACAAGTTCCCCTTTCTCTAAGTCTATGGCAGATCTAGATTCTTTTTGCTGAAGAACTTTTTGCTCTTGCAATCTCACAAAGTACTTCATGAGGCAGACTCTAAATTCGGAACATTATCGGTTCAATTATTGTTTGATTCTTGCAAATTGTGTGGCTGCCTAAAGTTATGCCGCACTTTTGCCTTCGAGTTCTTGAAGTCATTGACACTCGTTTGGGATTTATGTGTTTTCTTTACTTGGGCCGGGTAACACCTTAATGTACACAATTCTTTCAACACCCGAGAGCTCCTTACGCAAATCGTGTCAAGAACTTTGGACTGGTTTGTGCTGTGCTTTACAAAGCTGGCCCATTAATCTGATATTGACCTCAGTGGGAAAACTAAGCGACGGGGGGTCAAAATGATGATAGACAAATGTTGAAACTGCCCAAAACCAGTCAAGAAACTGAGCTGAGAGGGTCCAAACGAGACTCGACAAATGACGTAATATCTCAAGCGACACCCAGACACGATTATCGGCTATTGAACTCTTTCTCTTTGCCCAATGCTCGGAGCAGAGATTGTCGCCGATCGCCCAGCAGAGATTACTAAATGCATTCAGTTTCAAATTGGCTGGATACAAAAGACATCGAAGAATATTCAACACTTCTTATGCAAATTAAGCACCGATCTTATTAGCCACGAATGCTCAAGAACAATCCAGAGGTAAGTCGAATCGGAAAGAGCTCAACGACGAAGATTTTATACCCTTAGAAATGCCGTAATACGAAAGCTTAACGTTCGATAGATTTCTGATAGGGCCATAAGATATAGGTAGTGGTCCGGTTTGACACAGGTTTGCAGATCTTGATAAACAGATATCAAGACCGATTTTCCCTATAGAACTTTATTATATAGTGATCCGATTAGGCCAACTCCAACTCAGCTATGAATACAGATTAATATTATGTATATATACTTCTTGAGTTGGAAGTCTTCTACTTTATATGAGTTACACATTCCATTTACAGATGAAATTGAACCGGCGACCTCACTTCTGTAAGTCCGACGTTTAGTCAACTAGCCCACACAGGCTCTACAACTTATGATACCCTACAAGACAGCTTATGATACCCTACAGACGAAAGAAAGCAGCTGGCGACAATTGGTGTGTAGCTCCGAATTGGGGTCTGCTCGATGGGAAAATGGAAATGGATGCATCGAATATTCTAATGAGAAAACCGTTAGCATAGAAAAGCGATAAAAGATGCACTTTGCAGCTGCTGCAGGTTCACGGAGTGGCTATATAAAGGTCGTCCGGCTGCATTCGCAGCATATTTATGAACCGACCATGGAACACAGAGCATCAATACTCTGGATAGGTGAGTATGAGGCGCAGACTGGACGCGGGCTATCATCAATTTGTTGAACTCTTGCGCAACTCCTTTGCAGTGCTGCTCTCGCTGCTAGGCCGGGCGCTCACCTACCAGGAGAAGGCGTCGCTGCAGCCAAGCCAGGGCCAGGCGCGCGGCGAGAACTTGCAGCAGACACAACAGCAGGTCCTGGGTGGCAGGGGCAGTGGCAGCGGCAGCGTTGGCGTTGATACAGATACGGTGGGATCGACACGTAACATCGAAGATCATCTGTTGACATCGATGGGTAAGGCTGGCTTCAAACACTTCGTGGGCTCCAGCTCGACGACTACAGCCAAACCGCCAGTACAACATCAACACCATTACTATTATACTTCAGAGGGCAGCGAGCATCCTCGCCAGCACGGGCCAGTATTACCGCCAGGAGTTTATCCGTGGCCCGGTTATCCTCAAGTACCACCGCAGCGTCCCTGGGCGCCGCCCTATAATCCTTGGCCCTATGGCTGGGGTCATTGGGGTGGTGGTGGTGGTGGTGGAGGTGGTGGTGGCGGTGGCGGTGGCGGTGGTGGTGGTGGTTATCCTGGCTATCCTGGCAATCCTGGCTATCCTGGCTATCCTGGCTATCCCGGCAATCCTGGCAATCCCGGCTATCCTGGTTATCCCGGCTATCCTGGTCATGGTTCCGGTGGTCCTGGCTATCCTGGTTATCCATATCCCGGCTATCCACGCTATCCCCACTATCCTGGCTATCCCCATTATCCTGGTTATCCTGGCTACCCTGGCTATCCAGGCTATCCATGGTATCGCTCCACGGAAAACGAAGAACTCGACGAGAACGCAGTGCAGCCAGAGCTCGCACCACGCTCCATTCCCGGCAGCTATCAGGCACGCGTCTTGGCCTCCACGAGCAACCTCGTCGCTGGCAAGTCCAACAACAATGTTTGGCCGCTCTATCACCTGCTCAATGTGGCCCGGGTCTAGCCCAAGCCCTTCTACACGACCAAGAACTTGAACGCAAATAAAAATAATTTGATACATTCCAAAATATTTTCTCAATCCAAGCTGGAATACATTGCTGTAATTGAAGACGTTGGCATCTGCCAGTTATATGGAATAACAAAGCAAGATTCCGGCGTGTTTATCCAAATGACGAACACAAATATATTTAGCAATTCCCAAGGGTTAGCCACAAAGTTCTTGTCGGCATCTCGAGCAATATGCATAATAACAAATCGATATGGCCAAGCCGGCATGTGCTGCGACCTTCCAGCGTCAATGGCCCCCACTTGGCGATCATTGAATCGCTTCGCTCCACTCCGCTCCGCCTCGCTCCGCTTCGCCCCGCTCTGCTCTGCTCTGGATGATCGTTAAGTTTTCGGCTCTCGAATTAAGAAACCGAAACGCCTTCATTCAACCGCGAGCTGGCGATGAATGCAAAAAAGACGGGATACTATCTCGAGCTGCTGACTCATATTTGTCCAGCGATCGGCGCGACTGACGCATACGAGTTTTGGATCAAATACAAAAAAAAAAACAAAAAAAACCAACTGATTTCAAACATATATTGCCAGCTATTCAACTGGCTGGTGACTGATCTTTCACGCAAATTCAATGGCGAAAAAAATCTGTTTAAGAAATGAAATGTTCAACCGTTTCGCATTTACCTTTTTTATGGCCCAAAAACCAGACTTTTTGTCTCTATATACGAATATATAGGCGAGTAATCCGATTCGCAATGTATATTTCTTTTCGTACTCTTTACGAACTTCCACAAAAAACCCTTAGTTGACACTTTGGCACTTGGCGTCTCGCCGATTCGGTAATCTTGAGCCCCGGGCAGCACACGTTCTCGCTCGACCGACCGCCGTTTTAACAATGGATCGCCAGTTCTTGAAGTCGAAAAGTGTCGAAAAAATATAATATTGTAATGGCTGGAAGTGCCGTGCAGCTGTGTGTATTATATTGCCTGTGCCTGGGGCAATCAAAACTTATGATAGCTGCGGGTTTTTTTTTTAATTGATGGATGAGACACTTTGAAAATACTAGTTTAGTTTTTACTGTAGTTCTGGTTTTCCAAATCTATTATTCCAACTTTTTATTTTAATTTTAATGGAGCTCACTTTCGGTTTTCATTGAGGAGTTGCAACGATAAGCTGTCAAGTGGAGTAAGACACGTTTTTTTCTATAGGGTATACAATTTGTCGCGCTGACCTCGATCACGAACACGTTCGTATCTGTTGGCACAGCTTAAGGCCTGACTCATTATGTTATACAGGCCCCATATACTATCTTATCAGATGTTTGCTCGAGTAAAAGAAAACCCAAAGCCGTAAAATGCAATTTCTCAAGTACTTTGATTAAGCAAAGAATGGTACATACAAAATGTGGCGGAACAGGCTTACAAGTCAGCATTTCATGTGTGCAAGGCACCCTGTATAAAAAGCCTATTCTCAAAAAGGGGGGCTCCCTTGATATGAAAGAACGATCAAAGCTGTTTGGCGTAATTTATCATTTGATTTGAATAAACAAAGAAATTTAAAATGGTGCAGAGGACCCTGTGCATACTTTTATATGTACAAGGCACCCTGTATGAATAGCACATTCTCAAGAAAAAGAAGCTCACTCGCTATAAAAGAACAATTAAAGCTGTTAGAGGTAATTTACCATTTGATTTGAATAAACAAAGAATGTAACAATGTACGTACAAAATGCTGTGAACCAGCCTTTTATATGTGAAAGGCACCCTGTGTGACAAGCCCATTCTCATGAAAAAGAGTCTCACTCTCTATATAAAGAATAATCAAAGCTATTAGAAGCACCTTTTCCAGTGCATTGAATAAACAAAGAATGTTACAATGGTGTAGACGACTCTGTATATGTGCGTGGCACCCTGTAGAAAAGGCACCATTCCGAACAAAAGAAACCTTCTCGTTATCAATAACATTTTAGTGGAACTTGCCAATAGATAATGCGGCGTAACTTGCTTTTTCGACCATAAAACAGCAAATTTGTAGCTTATAATAAACACAAATCGAGATCTGATAAATCGAAGACACCTACCAGCCACCCCCACAGGTACACACAGGTGAGTGGCGCACATGACAAAGCTCGTTAATAATAAAGTCCCCGTGCGGCATTATCGCAATTAACGAAACTAAAATGCGTGCAATTTTGAGGGCTCGCTTTAAAAGACGCTCTCTGTTGCTTTATTTGCGACTTCTTTTTTGTTTTTGTTATGGGCCTTGCTCATTGTTCAGATATCTATGCAAGAATTACATCATTTCCATTAGAAGCGCTGGCCACAAACTGACTTCGGCTTCTGTGCTTCGCTCGCCTCAAGGTGAAGCTCCGTGGAGCCAAAAGGGGGGAGCATATATCTATATATATGACTGTGTCTTTGTGTGTGCACAACTGTGCTGGCATATATATTTGGCAAACAATGGAGAGGGGGGGGGGGGGGGGGGGAGAGTACTTGGCTAACCAGACGATCGCTTTGGACTGAAGCTAAGCGGCTTAGCGTCTTATTGCCACAAAAACACACACACAATTGAAAAATGGGTCAAATCAATAGACGCCATTGAAATTGAAATTGAAATGAAATTCGATACATTTTCAATTGGGCGTTGATAACAAGAGCAGGGCGGGGCACAAACATGCCCATACGTAATTACATTATTATGTATGTTAGATTACAAAAAAACTGCGGGTTTTGGCTATGAATACGACTTGCTTATATACATATATACATATGCATATATACTATTATAATATAGATGTTAAATAAATGACTCACTGACTGCTGATAAACACAGCGCCTAAACGATAATTGACATTTTAGCTAAAGCTATTTTTTGGAATAAAAGAAAACATTAAGAAGCAAGTCTCTAGCTCTTACAGGTTCTGAGATACTTGCGAACAGACGGAGGGTCACGGCTAGTTCGACTTGGCTATTGATGCTGATCAGGAATATATATATAAGTTTATGGGGTCGGAGTTGCTTCCTTCCCCGTTTACACATTTTTAATGGGTTCAGGGTATAAATGCTGGTCAAGGTCTCTATGATAAATATTAACAACAAGTCTGGCTTAGGCCCAAGAGCATCTGATAAGTGGGGGAAGCGAACGCCTCCTCGCAGCATCGAGTTTAGGGATCAAGTTCCCAAGAAGACAACGGGTAACATATTGTAAATTTAATGGAGCAAAAGCTTGTCTGAATTAATAATCACTTGAACCGTGTGCAGCCAGATGATTTCTAGCATATATTTTCATACATGCGTTATGTATGTACATATCTCTTGAGTTGACCCGCTTTGTTGGTGTTTGTTCCTGCTGTAAAAACTAAGCAAACAAAATGAACAAAGAGAGGCGCAACCACAGCGGAAAGCGTGGATGGGGGCAAAAGGAAGTGTCCAGGAAGCGAAACAGTCGCCTAAAAGCAAATGCGCAGATAGTCTGCGGCCGAGGTTAAGGTGTTGCGGCCACCAAGCAACAAACCAAGAAACCACCACCACGAGCAGCACGAAGAGGAGCCGCCGTCGGCACATGGCCGTAAATGCCGCTTTATTAGACGCACATAAACATAAACCAGATTTGTGCCTGTTGTCGTTTGGTGTCCAAGTTCAAATTGTGCAAAGGAAAGAAAGTCGTGCTGCCAGCTAGAGACAGACGGATCGCGACCTGGGCAAACCGGCAGAACCGCTTTTTGCTGCGATCTTTTTTGTGTTTGGTGTCTTCTTCACAGCTTGCCGCACATTTGTTAGACTCAGGATAACCCAAAAAAAGAGCCCGTTTCAGGCATTCACATATGCAAAAATTGTAGCTCCGATCAGTTTGACGGCCGCTCGCTCAATCATGTTGCAGTCGCGCACATCCGTAATGGCTAATTAGCTGCGGCGACAACTGTCGCCGATAAGAAGTTGGGCAGTCAATAAATATGTGGGCACGTTTATAATAAATGAAAGCAAGTACATAATTTCACTCACAGTCTGTTTGAATTTCTTTTTCGATCGTTTACCGTTAGCTTGACCCGCCGCTGTCAGCAGCAGCAGAGCGGCAGCAGCGACGCTCAAAAAATTATAAAACAATCGAATAGACACTTGTTGCTTCTATGGCCGCGACACTTGTTATGTGCTAGATATTTTTTTTGTTTAGCTTTGGCACGCGCTTAGCATTTAGATTGACATACAGCCAAAAAAAGTTCTTGAATTATTTATACCTTGTTTAAAAGCAAAGCCCGGCGGCGACAGCAAACGCACCTTGCAAAAGTTAAAACCTAACTGAATCGCGGCGCTCGTTTGCCGCCACATTTCGCATAGCTCACCGGGCAACAACAACAAACGCGCTGAGCAATAGCGATGTGCATTTGTGCTTATTAATCGTGTATCGCTTATCGATTATTTAGTGATTTAATTAAAGGCGGCAACACCGGTAAAATAAAAAGTGATCAAAACAACGCACTTGAACGATATGGTACCATTAATATATGAAATTTTAAAATGTGCCCGTTAAACTATTTAATTGATATTTGAACATGTGCACCTATTGTTATTCACTTTTATTGTTAATTCACCAAATTTAATTATATGTAACAATATGCTTAAAACTTTTACTAAAGCTACAAAACACAATAATTTTCCAGTTGATTTAATCCCTGAAAAAAACTGTGGTTTATATTTTCTTTTTAACTTACAATCCAAGGCAAATGCGAAATGTGTTTTAGAAATTGTCGAAAATAATATCTGCACTCAACAACGCTTAGATGAAATGATTAGATCAGACTAAAGCCCTGAGTTTGCTGTATGGCTTGCAGCAGCTTATACTTAAGTCGTTCCTTGGTCTTATATCGTGGCAGGTCTAGCAGATTGAAGCACGTGTGTGCAACGGGTAGGAAACGCTCATCAGGTGTGGGTTGTATTACGATCTAAACAGAACGGTCAGAAGGCAATAATTGTAATGCTATAAACAAATAATTTACCTTGATGGCCTTCATGCCTTGTATGGGAATCCGATCACTGCCCGTCAAATAGAGCAGGAACTTTTTCTTCTCCGCAAGGGACAATTCGTGGAACACTTCCCAAAACCATTTAACCTAAGACAAAAAGAATATTACATTCACTTCACACGATATTTTCTTGGCTGACAGAATTACCGTTTCATCACCGGACATGTAGCCCTCCTTGTATTCGCAATTGTCCTCCAGCGCCTGCCAATCATATTCTTCATTGCCAACCACAACAGCCATCAGCTCCTCGGGTTGAAAGATCTGCAGAACACGGCCAGAGCAAACTTTCATGAAACCCTCGTGAAAGGCGCGATAATGCAGCTCTACGGATTTGTTGAATATAAAATCTACATAGAGATTCACAAACTCTTTCCTGAAAGCATCATATGATTAGGAATTGAAAGCACAATGTAATTTACATGCAGAAAACCTGTTTTCTAGCGTGACAGCAATACTGCTTCCATTGGGTTTCAGTTCCTGGGTCTCAGCTTCGCCGTAGATGTCGCGTGAAATCTCAAAAGTCAAATCAAATGTTTCCTTAAAGTCATCGCCATCATAATCCAGCAGTGCCTGCATCGAATTGGCCTCCGTCGGCGACATTTCGCGCAGATCGCTAAGATCGACGGGTTTCTTTAGCAATTTCTTATACAGCGCCAACGGAAAGGGCAGATTGATGATTGTGAAATTGTATATTGCCAGGCCGCAGAGTACGCCAATTAGGAAATACATGTTCTCCGTCTCAAAGGTGACATCTGCAAACCACATGACGCGCGAATCTTCAAATTCCTTGAACATGCCGTACTTGGGATCGATCAGGTCTTTGAGCAACAGCATAAAGAACTCCTTTCGCACACCGCCCGCATCTTCCGCCTCCTCGCCATGAAACTTAATTTTCAGCGGCTTCTTGAGATCACTTTGGCTATACCGCTGCAGCTCACGCAGCGAATCCTGCACAAGGTTCTCTCGCGTAACATTTAAAACAATGTACTGAGAGACGTGTCCATAGTTGAGCAGATTATAAAATGCCTGTAATTGAATGCTGAGCGTTAAAGGAAATTAATAGCTGTATATGAGTTAGTCACGAACATTGGAGATTGCGTTTGACATGGCCGAGTGCATTTGTAGCGCCTGATCCGCTTGAAGCAGCGCCGTTTTGGCGGACGCATCGAACAGGAATGGGAAGTTGCATATGTTGAATTCGGCTGCCGTTTCAGGCATTATCCAGCGAAGGTACTCCTGCTGAACATCCACATAGTCCGACAGATCTGGCCAGTGGAACAGCTGATAGTTGAGCCGTTCGTCGCGGTTGTCGTTGACGCGACACAGATTCTCCAGCAGTCGCAGCACCGCTTCCAGATCTCTATTGTAGGGTAGCAGCTAATAGGCGCGATAGGTTTAGATTAATAAATGATGGGACAGGACTAGAAAATAGTTGTATACGATTACCTTTTTCTGACGCGGCTCATTTTGATTGATTACCTCGATGCCCAGCTTAAAGCTGATGATGTGCATCGTCACGTGCAGAAAATTGTTGACCATTTGTTCGAAATAATCGGACGGCGTCTGACCCCACCATTTCTCCAGCACCTTGCGGGGATTCTCAGTTAGCTGGAAGGTGGCATTGGCAAAGGGTACGTGCAGTGTTTTGTAGTGTTTGGAATTGACAAACTCATGATATAATGGTAGCAGCAAATAGATACGCATGCTCTCAACATCCGCCGGCGAAGCGACAAGCGAGCCAATCAGCTCCTTCGTCAAATTGTCCCAGATCTAAAATAAAGCATAAGGTATAGATTTAAGCGGATCAACATTTCATATAGTACACTTACCACCTGCTTGATGCTTTGGTTCTCCACTTTGCGCAGATTATCGAATGCCAGCTGGGCAGATTTCAGATCCAGGCCATAGTTGCGGGCGGAGCAGCCAAAGTGCTTGTCCTGGTCCAACAGAAAGGAACCATTCAGGCATGCCTGGCTCTTGAATATCAGCTCCATTGAATTCAACAGATCCAAGTCGCTTTGATCGCCCTCCTTGAAGCGCGCACACTGCCTGGTGGCATCCGCTGTCAGCACCAGAATCTGTGATTTGGGTCTAAATAGAAAAGGATAAATACTTAAGATGTTGCGGAATGTAGAGTGCAAAATATTACTCATAGACGCGACAGTCGGCTGGCGGCACTTTGTCCACAAACAGCGAGGTGGTCACTATAGATTGATCGCCACCCGAAAAGATTTGATGTATGACAACGGATATCTTTTCATCGCTGGACTGCAGCAGGGCTGATCCACTTGGCGACACCCACGGTCCTATCACCACCTGGGGCAGATTAAGGCTCTTGGTGTTGCGCGTGCCCAACTGTCCAGAGCTGCCCAGGCCAAAGCCATAGATGCGACCACGCGAGGGCACCAGCGCCAATGTGTGCCGATTACCGCAGGCCACCTGAGAAATGGTGCTGCCCATCAGTTCCATAACCATGCGAGGCAGCATCTCATTGGAACTAAAACCATGACCCAATTGCCCGTAAGCACCAGCACCACAGGTGAATACACCACCCTCATTGGTAAGAAAAACGGAAAACTCATCGCCGCAGGCCACAAAGCGAACGCCAAGGGTGCGCAGGGTTTTCAGCTGCGTAGGATAAGCACGATTCGTTTCATCGTTCAGGCCCAGCTGGCCGCAATTGTTACGACCCCAGCCGAAGACCGCGCTTGACTTGGATATGAGGAAGGTGTGATTGCCGCCACAGGCAATGGCTGCCGCAGGTATGCCCAGCAGTGTGGTCAGCCGCATAGGATAGTTGCACTGGCTGAGCTCGCTGGGCGACTTGACACCCAGCTGGCCATAGATGTTGGAGCCCCATGAGTATAGTTCGCCACCTGCAAATTCAAGTCTTTTAGGATACAGCAGAATCTCAAAACCGGGAAGACTTACAGCAGGTCAGAGCTAGGCTATGATTGTTGCCACAGGCAATTTGCACCACCGTCTTGGAGACCAGATAGCGCACAATTTTAGGTAGCTGTATAACATCCTGATCGCTGGCATGACCAAGTTGGCCGCATTCATTATCACCCCAGCTCAGCACCTGGCCCCACTCGGTGAGCGCCATGGAATGCCGACTGCCGCATGCGATTTGCGTGATAACATAGTCCTCGAGCTCCGGTATCTGTACTGCAAGTAAACGGCAATAATCAATGGCAACGTCTGTGCGACTGGCACAGATAGCGACATGTGGAGATGTGATGGGAATGAGGAGTGACGAGTGTACAAGCGAGAATGGAAGATTTGTACATACGAAATGGCGACATACGTGGCCTTTTGGTGGGGAGTTCATGTCCAAGCTGTGAGTAATCATTGCTACCGCATGCGTACACCTTCCCGCTGGCTGTCAGGAAAAGCGTGTGCCGATGGCCGCAGGCTACTTGATTAACTGCCGAATCCGGCTTCCAGGGTATTTGGCTAGGCGTCAGTATCTAAAAAAAAATAAAGGCAAACAATGCAAAGAGATTAATCCAATTAAGATCGTCTATTTTTGCGTGCTCCCGTTTACTTGCTCATCCTCAATGCCGCCAAGACCCAGCTGACCGTGCGATGCGTTGCCCCAGCAATACAGTTCCATTTCGCCGCACCTCTTGCCTCTTCCTCTTACTTGTAGCTATCGTTGTGGGTGGCTTTTGTTTCATACGTAGCACGACTCTTCCTTCCTTCTTTGTGTTTACTTTTGCCAATTCGCTACGCGGCCAGAGAATATTCGAGAAGGCTCCAGGTTAGTGGAAACATTCTCTGCGGCCATACAATTTTATCTATATTGTTGGTTTCACACTTGCTCCACACGCACACAGATGCATTTGTAGACGCGAACCTGAGCACTTTTTATTGGGTTGCGTACGCCCTGAGCTGTTGCTGTAAATGTGGCTGTGATTTTTGAAAACAGCGCATTGAGTATGATTCTAACCGGAATTAAGCCTAAACATTCGACAGAAATTTCTGTTCTATAAAAAAAAAAACAAATTATAACAAATCAAAACCGCAACAACAACAACAACAAAAGAGACCAACAAATAATGACAGCGCTGCCAACTGATTGCAATCATTAAGGCCATTCCCACTAAATGCAAATGTTATCGAAACAAAACGCAACTTCCATATAAGACATGGGAAAGAGAGCTTCGGAAAATTAATTTTGATCATATTAAGATTATTTTTAGTTTACCTTAATTATAACGCATGACGCTAACCCAAACGGTTAACACTTTTAATATGTTAATTACGCATTTGCATAGTTTAGGTCTGCAGTGTGTACCACTTACACATGCATTCGTACATGTGTTTTTTTTTTTTTGGGAGAGTGGACATGCCTTCTTCCAAATTAGCGAATTATACCGGCAACTCAGACTGACGACTGAACTCTGCCCTTTTGTGCAATTATACCTGATATAGAAGAATAAAGCAAAGCATAGACGTGGTTTGACGTTGATAATACTAGATAAGCCGCGCAATTGAAAATTCAAATCTCTTAACGGCTGTTACGTGAGGCAGCGCCAAAAAACCGGTTACTTCAAATTGGCCAACTTGAAAAGTGGAGTCACAGGCGAGAAAGTAGAAATCTATTGATTTACACCGAACTGCTGCTGCCACGCCAACACAATGCAGGAGGCGTTTGTGAACCTAAACGGCATACCTACGCACATCATAACGTGGGGCAAATGGATCGAGGAGTCGCTGAATGATGTACAGGAGGTGGTTATTTGCATAACAGGCAATCCGGGACTGCCAGGCTTTTACACGGAGTTCGGTGGTGCACTGCAACAGGAGCTGAGCTCCGACGGACAAAATTTGCCCGTCTGGGTGATAGGTGAGTCATATAAGCATTATCTGCAATTATTGCGCTTGCTAACAGTATTTGCTGGCTTCATGTGCAGGCCACGCTGGACACGATGATCCGCCCGAGGCGAGCATACGTGAGGTGCCGCAGCTCAGTGGCAACGAGGAGCTCTTCAATCTCGGTGGACAGATTGCGCACAAAATAGACTTTATCAAAAAGTATGTGCCGCAGCATGTGAAAATACATCTCATTGGGCACTCGATTGGCGCATGGATGATACTGCAGCTGCTCAAGGAACAGGAGATACGGGATCGCATCAAGAAGTGCTACATGCTATTTCCCACCGTGGAGCGCATGATGGAGTCACCGAATGGCTGGCTATTCACCAAAGTTGCCATGCCACTTTATTCAGTTTTTGGCTACGTTTTCTTTAACCTGTTCAATTGGCTGCCTGTCTGGATACGCATCTTCCTTATACAAATATACTTCTTGATCTTTGCCATACCCAATCACTATATTGGCACCGCTCTCAAGTACACCAAACCATCGGTGGCGGAGAAGGTTGTGTTCCTGGCGGACGACGAAATGGGCCGTGTTCGCGGCTTGCAGCGTGATCTTGTCGAGGAGCATATGCATCTGTTAAAGTTCTACTATGGGACCACAGACGGCTGGGTGCCAGTCTCCTACTACAATCAGCTGAAATTGGATTTTCCCCAAGTGGACGCACAGCTGGACAGCAAAGGCATCGCTCACGCATTCGTCTTGCGACATTCCAAGCCCATGGCAAGCATTGTTAGCAAAATGATACAGCAGAATCTGCATTGAATCCCACATCCAAGTGGGCGCATTTAGCCAATTGTTGCCTAATCTTAATCTTTTAAGCGAATATTTGTAGACCACGTTTAGTTTTTGGTAGAATGGAAAGTTATACAATGGACAAAATGGAATTTTAGGCCAGATGGTAATAGTGGTAATAAAGCATCGAATGCTCTAGTAAATCTATTTACATTAGTTGACTTAATAAAAAAAAAAATGGTATAAAAGAAGTCCTCAGCTTATATTGTTCCAACACATTTCATATTTTGCATTCTGCACGAGTTACATATAAGGGTTAACTTAAGTTGAAGCTTGATGAGCTGCTCAATGTGGAGCTGCATCTGCGGCATGCACTTAATTACTAGCCGCTGACCCGGAACGAGATCGAGAACGGCTGCGCGATGGCGAACGCGAGCCGCTGCCGAGACGAGATCGCGAGCGCGACTTGGACTTGGAGTGGGTGCGCGAGCGAGAACGTGATCGGGACATTGATTTTGATTTGGACTTCGACTTGGATTTCGAGCGGGTGCCTGAGCGGGAACGCGATCGGGATGCAGACTTCGAGCGTGAACGGGAGCCAGACTTGGAGCGAGAACGTGATCTTGAGCCTGAACGTGATCGTGACCTATCCGATTCGCCGCCAGATTCAATGCGATTTTTGGGTCGCTTGCGCTGTGCAACGCCATCGCTTTCGCTGCCACTGCGGCTCCGGCTGCGCTTCCGTCCATGATCGCTGCCACTGGCGCTGCCGGAACGGCTGCCGCTCCGACTGCGACTGCGACTACCGCTCTTGCGGCTTCTGCTGCGACTGCGATCGCTGCCGCTGGCACTGCCTGAGCGGCTGCCACTGCGACTGCCGGATTTGCTACGGCTTCTGCTTCTGCTGCGACTGCGCTTGCCATCGCTCTCGGACTCGCTGGTCGATATTGTCTCCTTGGAGACAATTTTGAGACGCTGCTTGGCGGACAGCTTCTCCTTGGCTTCCTTGGCGTTCTTTTGCTGTTGTTTCTTTTTCTTCTGCTTTTTGTCACCCCCGCCAGCAGATTCCTCTTCGCTGTCGCTCTCATACTTTTCTGCCTTGCGTTTGCGTCCGCTGCCCTTCTTGCGCTCAGCCTTGCTCTTCTTCTTGGTGGGCCGTTCGGCACCCTCGCGCGGAGCCCCATCACCGCTATCTGTGCCGGAGATGTAATCATCCTTGCGCGGTCGTCCGCTGCCTTTCTTGCGTTCTTTTTCGGTTGGTGCGTCCGCTATGATCAGCAAATTCTTGGTCTTCTCTACGTATTCCTGTCGCTTGGCCAGCAGCTGATCTCGAGACGTTTTGGCCTCTTCCTCGCGTCGCTTGCGCTGCTCCTGCATCTTTAGCTTGAAGGCTTCGCGTTCCTCCTCTTGGCGGCGACGCAGCGTGCGATCTTCCTCATCAATGCGACGCGCACGTCCCACATGGTATTGCGCTTGCGACAAGAGATCCTGACAGGTGTTGGCCTCCACGCCTGCCACCTCAATGTTGAAGCGCGTCTTGTCTCCGTGCACAGACAGGTATTGGAAATATCTAAATGGGATGCAATTTGATATAGTGTCATAGTATTAGTAAATTTGGAGCTACTCACTTGTGGGCCAACTCGAGTTCATGCACCGCCTGCAGCACCACTTCCAGTGTCGACTTCTCATCCTTGAGTATGGCCATGGCCAGACGGGATAGCACTACAGCTATATTGAACAGCAGTACGGTGTCCTGGGGCGCGACACGACGCGCTTTGAGCAGTACAGCCTTGGCCTCCACCAGCTTATTGGCCCGCAGATAGGCTCGTGCGAGGTACTGCATCACCTCGACATTGTTGTGCTTGTAGAACTTTTTCATGCAATTCTCGTACATCTGTATGGCGCTGATGTACTGCTTCTGCTCGACGTAGACGTGGGCAATGTTTAGCCACACATCGCAAAAGTCGGCGGTGGCCTCGCGCACCTGGGCAAATATGTCGCGTGCCTCGATGACACAGCCCTTGTGGGCGAGCACGGCGCCGATGCCATTGGTGGCCCAAATATTGCGTGGATCTGTGCGCAACACCTGACAAAAGAGTTTTCGAATAAGTTGAAGGTTCTGAGGGGTTAATAACGCCTTCCTTTACCTGCTTGAAAATAGCCAGCGCTTTTTCCTGATGCTTGCGCTCCTTCTCCTTGTCCCGACTGGGCTGATGCAGTGTCTGCAGCGAGAAATTGCCCAACGCTATCAGCGAATAGGCATCCGAGGCCGTAGCCGGATTCTTAAGTATTGTCTCAAAGTTCTTTTGGCCCAGCGCGAATTGCATTTTGGCCAAATGCAAATTGCCAAGCAGCGATCTAGCATCCGGATTGTCATTGTTTATATTGAGTGCATCCTTGAAGAAATCGGATGCGACAAAGATCAGACCCTTATCACGCGCCATGCAGCCTAGTCGCAGATAGCAATCAATATAGTTGGGATGCTCCTTGAGTATCTCCTTGTACAGCTTATCGGCCACATCAAAGCTGCTCATGGCCTCATTGAGGCGAGCCAGATTATATTTCATGGTCACCTGTATGGACTCGTAATACTTCACGTCCTTGTCCATCTCGGAGCTGGCATGCTGCAGTGCCGACTCCAGCGTGTCCTTGGCCAGTTTCAGATTGCCCAGACGATAATGAAGTGAGGCGACGTTGTTTTGTATCTCCGCTGGAATTTCGTATTTGGCCTTGTCACGCAAAATGCTCGAGGCAGTGCCATAGGCATTCAGCGAGGCTTGCAAATCATTTTGCTCCAGTATCTGCGCCAACTCGATCCAGGCTTCTATGTCCTCGGGAAACTGTTCGGTGACCTTTTTAAGGTGTGTCTTGGCCATGTCGCGCTTGGTCTGCGAATTGGAGTGCGCATACAGAGAGCCGAGGATTTTCATGGTCTCGTAGTTGCCTGGCTGAATTTTAAGCACTTTCTCAAAGCACTGCGCCGCCTGTAAATATATAATATAGAAATTTAGATTTGCATAATTAATAGTTTTTTCTGTTGTGACATTTACGTTTTCCGTATCTCCGCGATAGATGTACATCTGTCCGAGTCCGTAGTGGGGCAGCACAAAGTTAGCTGGCGCAATCTGTGTGGACTGATAGTAGTATTGGAAGGCCTGATCATAGTCGCTCTGTGCATGAAAGCTTCTTGCCAGCTGGTAACAGCTCTCGGCGCGCATCGCCTCGTTTTCGGTATTGTGGAAGGCGTGGAGCGCCAGATGGTGCACCTTCTGGTAGTCCTTTTTGAAAAAGAAGTGATTGGCCAAATGATTTAAGACCATAGGATTTGCATTGTCGATGGTGTAGGCCTTGGAAAGCATTTGCACGCCCAGCTTGTTAGATTCCGGCTCTAGTTGATTTAGTTTAAGCACAGCCAGGCCAATTAGGGCGCCCACGCATTGCTGGTCCAGCTGCAGGGCACGCTCGAATGCCAATTTTGCCTTCTCTGCATTGCCCATTTTTAGAAAGCAGTGCGCCATGCCAATGCGCACATTGGCTGGACAATTGGGGTTCGTGCGTAGTGCTTTCTTGTAGAAGGCCATGGCACCGCGGTAATCCTTGCGATTGAAGGCAATGCACGCCTTGCCCAGCAGCGATGGTATATTTGATGGAGATTGATTGAGCACGAAGTTGAACTGCGCATCTGCCTGATCCATTTTATCGCCTTCCAGCAGGCAGAAGTAGGCACGTCCCAGCAAATGGCTTTGATCGTACATGATGATCTTGTCCGCATTCGTGTACAGATTGGTGGCCTTCATGAACAGCTCGCGCTTTTTATCCTTGGACTTTTCCCTATACGCTTCCTGCACATAGTGGGCGGCCAGCATGTCGAAGGCGCGCATTTGATCCGTTTTAAAGTCACGATAGTCCAAGGTGCCCTTCTCACGAGCTGCCTCCAGCAGCATAATGAAGTCATCCGTCTTTTTCTGCTTGTAGTACGCCAGCTGCGAAATATATTCATGCATTATTTATACTGCCCATTTGGAGCCCTGTTGTATTGTACTATTGCCACATACCGCCACATTGACCCATACGTGTAACGGCGCACGCTCCTGCAGCAATATGCTGAACACCTCGGAGCATTCGGGCAGTTGATCCGGGTCCACTTCGATGACCTGTAAGCATTTATTTTTTTTAGCAAACGCCGCGTTTACCCTAAAGCTACAGGCTGTTAAACCTACCTCATCTGTGTCCTGCAGCGGAATTTCGATGCAAGTGGACATGATTGCAGTAAGCGTGGCTCAAAGGCCAAACAGTTGATGAGTTTACGGCGTTTTATTACACAAAAATCACAAATTATTTTCCGAACGCGGTACGCTTGCTAAAAAAAAACATTGAGACCAACAACATATCGATACCCAGAGTTGCTGCAGCGATAGCATGCGATATATAGTTGAAGTGAATATCGAATAGTTTTACTCGAATCTAGAATATGCCATCGATTGATTTGAGGTGGCATTGTTTATGGACAAAATTATGTAGGAAAATAACAAAATATTTGGTTAAAATTTAAAGCGATAATGTATTAGAGCCAAAATGCAAAGTGCCATTTGGCGAGTGGGCGTGCGGCAACTAGCGCCCAATGTGCGCGCCACAGCAACAATAGCAACAGCAACAGCAGTAAGTAGACTCCAACTAAAAGTACACAAACAGGGGCAAACAGATGTTCTGTGCCGATTACGTAAGAGCTGTGTTAGTAAAGCACAATTGGCGCCGAAGTCAACACGTGCGGCCGACAACAACAAACAGCTGTGCAGGCACACACACACGCACCCAAGCATACACACGAGCGGACGAGCTGTCAGTGCTGCGCAGTATTCGAGATACTCGGCCAGCACAATCATGAACTCATACTGCAAGGAGCTGGATCTGATGGGCTATGATATCGTTGGGTTTGATCTGGATGGCACGCTTTTGCGCTACAATCTGCAGGAGATGACGCCGCTCATCTATAATGTTCTGAAAGTGTATTTGGTGGAGCAGAAAGGCTACTCGCCGGCGCTGCTGACCAAAAAGTTGGACATGGATTTCCTGCAGAAGGGTCTCATGCTAGATGGACCGCGCGGCAATGTGCTGAAGTTGAGCAATGAGGCTGTCATTTTGCGTGCCTCACATGGCACGCGTCTGCTGAGCGATGATGAGATTGTGGCTGCCTACGGTGCCGCTCGACGCTGGGACGTAGCCACGGCCTTCTACAATGATCCACTTTCGACGTGGAATGGTCCAGCCGCTACGCAGATGCGCACGCTCCTCGATTACTTTGACATGCCCAGCGCGCTGGTATTTGCCCAAGCCGTGGATATCGTGGACAAGGACAGCGGTCCAAACGGCAGGCCCAAGGAGTACAACGTTTGGCGTGATCTGCTCGACGGTCTTATGCACAACTACAGCCGCGACAACTTCAAAAACGATCAGAGTCTCTACTTCAAGGCCATGCGCGCTGAGCCGCATCGCTATGTGCTGCCCAGCAGCTCGAAGCTGCGCACCTGGCTCCAGCAATTGCGCGCCACGGGTAAAAAGGTGTTTCTGCTGACCGGTTCGAACATAGACTTTGCCGATCTGACGGCCACCCAGGCTCTGGGTCCGGATTGGCAGCAGCAGTTCGACTACATAGTGACCTATGCCAAGAAGCCGGGCTTCTTTACAATGCAGCGCCCCTTCATGCGTGTGGATGACGTGGCCAAGTGTGAGCTGCCCGCCACGGAGTTGAGTCTGCAGGCAGAGCTCAAACCGGGCGATGTCTACTCGCAGGGCAACTGGCATCAGCTGCATCAGTCGATGGCCAAGCAGTTGAACAAAGACATAAGCGCAGCACGTGCGCTTTATTTTGGTGACAACATCATACAGGATATCTATACGCCCGTGAAGCATCGCGACTTTGACACAGTGGCCATTGCCGAGGAGCTGTTTCTGCTGGAGCAAACGGACTATCCCTACCGGGCGGTGCTGGCCTCAAAGTTCTGGGACTCGTATTTCATCAGCGGCAACACGCCCACGCTATGGTCCGGCTTCATAGCCAATTATGCACAAATCTGTGTGTCCTCCATGGAGCAGATGGCCCAAACGGCACCCACCGAACGTCTCGTATGCAACAATGTCAACGGCTTCTATCCGGCGCTGCCCAAACAGCTCGAGTGCAGCAACCTCACGACCTGCTGGCATGGCGGCGGCGTCTGATAAGATCCCCTGCCCACTTGAAAGAAAAGTACTTGAAGCACAATCTTTAAATTGAGCCGTAGGCGGCTGCATCCAAAATTGAACTGCAAGCAAATTGTAGAGATAAAAATTATAATCGAAATAAATTAAAGCAATAAACAAAGTCATAGAGGTTTACATTCAGCTAGACAACTAACAATATTCCATACAATATTAACTCAGGCTAGCCTTTACTTAGTCAACATCTCAAGTATTTTGTAGAGTATTCAAATGTTCGCATACTAATTCTAACTATAAGCAACCATCTGCCTACAACATTTATAAACGTACAAATGCTTAAGCAGCGGAAGGGTTACATATATCGACATATATATATATATATATATTTTTAAGACCCGATCGAGACAAATAGGTCAATGCATACTACTTTTAATAAACGTTTTCTAGCTTCAACTTTTTTAATAGTATTTTCTCTGTTAATCCAAATGTATTTATATACATTATATAAATAAATTTTTCCCTTATAATCAACTATTTTTTGAGCTAAGGGTTCTTAGCAAATTTATCTAAAGTTGACAATTAAAATAAAATAATCTCCAGTTTCTAAATGATCCGTTTTTTTTTGGGAGGAATTCTTGCTTGATTTTTGATGCTGGCAGGTAAGTTATAGAGATTGGAATACATATATGATAGATCATATATAGGAACGATTTTCAGTTGAGTTCTTGATAAAAAGGTACATTTGGCTTTTACGGAAAATATAGTACTAAAAGATAATGCTGTCCTGTTTTTCCATAGGAAATTCCACAAAAGTAAGACCCACAGTTTTCGATTTATATATACCCATCGAAATCGGGCAGTATTAAAGCTGTCGCCATGCAATTTAGCATTTAAGATTTATAGATATAAATACAATCAAAGTTTCAGACTACAGTAAGATTTGTGACCAAGCATAATACCAAAGGAAATAATATAACAATACATATTGTGATTATGCAGCAAAGGGTAATAACGGAAGCAATTCAATGCTATAATAATTAGGTAGAGCCCATTGATTCTATTGAATCTATTGACTATTGACTAATTTAGATGATGCGCTCAACGGCCAGAGCAATGCCCATGCCGCCGCCGATGCATAGGGAGGCAATGCCGCGACGTCCGCCCGTGCGCTCCAGGGCGTAGAGCAGTGTGACCAGGACACGTGCGCCCGAGGCGCCAATGGGATGGCCCAGTGCTATGGCGCCGCCATGCACATTCACTTTGCTGGCATCCAGCTGCAGGCACTGCAGCACGGCGAGCGACTGAGCGGCAAATGCTTCGTTCAGCTCGTAGAGGTCCACTTCATCGCGGCTCCAACCGATTTTGGTCAGCTGCAAGTGCACAGATTAAAATGGACAGAAGGAACAGCTAAAGAGCAAATGCTTACCAGTGCTTCGACAGCGGTTACTGGACCCAGGCCCATGACTTTGGGCTCAATGCCGGTCTGTGACCAGCCGACAATTTTGGCCAGTGGCTTGAGGCCGCGCTTGTTAAGCTCCTCGCCGGACATGAGCAGAAGGGCTGCAGCCGAATCGTTAATGCCGGATGCATTGCCAGGTGTGATGGTGCCGCCCTCCTTGAAGGCGGCACGCAACTTTTGCAAGCCCTCCACATTGCTGCCGCTTTTGATGTACTCATCTTTGCTAAACAGCTGCGTGCCCTTGCGATCCTTGATCTCGACGGGCACAATCTCAGCGTCAAAGTAGCCCTGCTGCTGTGCCAGTTCGGCGCGCTGCTGCGACTGCACCGCATAGGCATCCTGGGCCTCGCGGCTTATTTGATACTTCTCCGCCAGATTCTCGGCTGTGATGCCCATGTGTATGTTTTCCATGGCATCGGTCAAGCCATCGTTGAGCATAGAGTCCAGCAGCGTGCCAGCGCCCATTTTAACGCCCTGGCGTAGATGCATGACGTGCGGCGCCAGGGACATGCTCTCCTGGCCGCCAGCAATAACGATCTGTGCATCGCCCGTACGTATCGCCTGGTAGCCCAATGCCACGGTTCTGGAAAATGCAGTCAGATGTTGTAAGTGCATCCAAGTCAAGCTACGTGCTGATATACCCACTTCAGACCCGAGCCGCAGAGCATATTGATGCCATAGGCGGGCACCTCGATGGGCAGACCGGCTTTGAGCGCGGCCTGGCGTGCGGGATTCTGACCTTGACCTGCCGTCAGTGCCTGTTGACGAGCACAATTCAGTTCAAGCCATTTACATAACAAATTTAAGCAAATTGTATGCGATAAAAAATTCACTTAAACAATTGCCTCGCTGATAAGCAACAATTGGCAAATTTGGGTTTGTACCTGGCCCATGATAACTTCGTTGACTTGCGGCGCCTCGACATTGGCACGCTTCAGCACCTCCTGGATGACCACGCTGCCCAGATCGGATGCCTTCAGTTTAGAAAGTGTTCCATTGAAGCTGCCTAAATATGCCAAAAAGAGAAAGTTTCACAAATGTTTAGGAATTACATCAGCTTTTTCTGAAACTGCGCTCTGTTTACCAATGGGCGTTCGCGCCGCAGACACAATGAACACGTCAGACATGGCTGGCTAATAATATTTTTAGCAAGTGTTTATACTTTAAGTGATAAATTAGCAATAATTATTGCACTTGGCAGCAACTGTGCGTCGAGGGCGCGCTGAAACAAATGATTCGCCGCGGCAAGCAGGTAGTTCACAATGGTATTCGCCGCGGCGATTTTATGTTGCTAGCACACCTTCAATATATTGATACTCGATAGCTATTTCTAAAATGTTTGTTTTTGATTACAATAACTTATCGGTTCTTAGCCGTTTTATCAATTTTCTATTTATTATTAATCTCAGACGCGTGGACTGCTTCGTATAATTCTATCTAAAAATAATAACAATAATAAGTTCAATATTGCTTACATGTATTAAACAGATCGTACTATTTACCAATGAATTTGCTTTGTTTTGAAAAGCTTGTTTATACGCAGCACAATAATTACTATAGTTTTTAAGATAAGTGTCTTTTAATTAAAATCAAATAATGGAATGCCTTTATGTATTTGAAATAAAGTCAAAACTATCGATATTGACAGCTCAATAAATAGACATCGATAACAGCGATAGATAGTTTTTTTTAGTTACCATCAAGCTATCGATGGGTTATTATATCGATACGGTATCTCGGTACACAGAAAATTATTTTTTGCTGAAAAAACGCACAAAACGCGCTTTGTTAACGCAATAAGAACAAAAGCGACCCAAACCGCGACTCCTGGACAGCTCGCTAGCCATAAAACTAGTTCAGATTGCAGGCCGAGTCGCCGTTTAAAGGAGCCGACCAAGAGCCACAGCGTCGACAGCAGCAGCAGCAGCAACAGACCCAGCCCTCGCCCAACGGCAGCAACAACACCACCACCCTAACCAAGACAACAACAACAACAACTGCAACAGCCGCACAATCACACAAAGCAACAACAGCAGCAGCAAACGCAACAAATATGCAGGCGATTAAGTGTGTCGTCGTGGGTGACGGTGCTGTGGGTAAGACATGCCTGCTCATCAGCTACACGACAAATGCGTTTCCCGGCGAATATATACCCACCGTATTTGACAATTACTCCGCGAATGTGATGGTCGATGCGAAGCCCATCAATTTGGGGCTGTGGGATACGGCCGGTCAGGAGGATTATGATCGTTTGCGTCCATTATCGTATCCACAGACCGATGTCTTTCTCATTTGCTTCTCGCTGGTCAATCCGGCCTCGTTTGAGAACGTGCGAGCCAAATGGTATCCGGAGGTGCGCCATCATTGCCCCAGCACGCCCATCATTTTGGTGGGCACCAAGCTGGATTTGCGCGACGATAAGAACACGATTGAGAAACTGCGCGACAAGAAACTGGCGCCGATCACATACCCACAGGGTCTGGCCATGGCCAAGGAGATTGGCGCTGTCAAATATTTGGAGTGCTCGGCGCTAACGCAAAAGGGTCTAAAGACCGTCTTCGATGAGGCTATTAGATCGGTGCTCTGTCCCGTTCTGCAGCCCAAATCCAAGCGCAAATGCGCTCTGCTCTAATTTTAAGATGCACAAACACACACACACACAGTACACTCACACACAGACACACACCAACACACACACACACACACACACACACACACACGCAACAAGAACACCCACGAAGCATTGTATTTGTATTTGTCGTCAAGTCTATTTAATAACGTAATATTATTAACTAATAACAATTATGTAACATAAGCAGCAGCAACTAGCGAGTTGACTCGAGAGGAGTCCAGCTTCCGGCATACTCCGGACCTGGTCAGCCTGCCACACGATGTATTTTCTGCTTTGTTGAAACTTGCCCACTTTAAAACAGGGGGAAAAACCGAATTTTCTACTAACTTTTCTTGTTCTGTTAGACGTCCTTAATTGTTCAACTAAGTCGTTTCGTTTCGTGTGTTTTTTGTTTGTTTATGCTTTCGATTTGAACTAATTTCAAACATGTGCATTAATTTGAACTAAAAGTTAATTAAAATTAATGTTGTAAAACCAAAAAACAAAACGAAAAAAAAAAAACTAAATAGAGTGAAATTTGTATTGTAAAGAGCTGAGCATAAAGAAATGTTTGGCCTCGTAAAGTAGTCGAAAGTTGAAAGATGATGCAGTGCAGCAGCCAGTAAACGTTCCACTGCACAATGCAAGACAACAAAAAACAAACAATACATTATAAAACACACTCACACACACAGACACACACACATTGTATTTAGATGTTGATTGAAAAACTGTTGCCAAGTATCAAAGGAAGCTAGGCAAAGGCAAAGAATTAGGCAGAATTGCAGCTAAACAAATACATAAACGTATATTAAATAAAAATCAAGAACAGATTCATGTATGAGATGCGCTTCCTAACGGCATCAAACAGCACCAGATTTCCAGATTGTGGAAACTAAATGAAAATTAAGAACGTTTTTAATTGCTAAAAAAAAAAATAAAGAAGAAAAACCAGGAGCTACCATACATAATAATAAGATAATGTCCTTCGTATACTATGTACATGTACTGATTTAAAATACACAAAGAAAACGCAGAAAACAAAATATTTGAAACATTTTGAATACTTTGTATTTTAAATATTCAAAAACGCATCAAATTATAAACATACATATACATAAATGTGTCAATGGAAGTCAAATAAAGCATACAACAAATTTCAATACACACGATCTCTTGAGTACCCGCAATGGCTAGCCATATGTGCCCTATATGTACACATATTTATATATATATACTTATATATACATATTCATGTATGTATATATGGGCATTAGCAATTTTCAGCGACCTGTCTGCTTTGGTTTTCAATTTCAACGTTGACAAAACGCTTATCACAGCGAAAAAATATATAATACAAATTGAAAACCGACAGAAATGAAAAGAATGAAATCAGCGTCCAGCGCGGGGTCGTCGGAGATTTGTTTTTGTTGGAATGTTCTCGCAGCTGGAAATTAATCGGGCACAGCGGCAGCAACAACAAAAGCGTTTTATGTTTATGTTATATGGAGGCGGACGCGCCTAACATGTGTGTACAGCGAGTGAGTGTGTGTGTGTGAGTGTGTATCTGTGGCCGGTTGTCTGCCCATGACGTGTCCATATGAACAAGAGAGAAATTATGCACGCGCAACCCCATGGACCGGACCAATCGTCGAGAGGCCGTTGTGCGTCTGGCTGACGTGTATGTTTTGGGATGCATATCAATTAAAGCTGAAATCAAACCAATTGAACAGGATGGAACCGGGTGGGGGTTATTCTATAGCGTTAAGTCTGTTATAATGCACTTGCAGAGTTGGTCTTACATGGCTAAATGTATTACAAGGTATTTGGCATTCAAGTTGGGAGTTAGTTAACTTATAAGCTAGAGACTTGTGGTTAATCTCTCTCTTCGATCTTAGAACTCGTCATGGCGTGCCAGTGCCTCGCCAAAGTCGGTGACTTGGGAGCCTACGAACACGTCGTATTTGTCGAGCACTTCGGCTTTGGTTAGCTTCTCATCGTTATCCTCGTCAGCCTCGAATATCAAATGCTTGGCCTCGCTCTCGGCGTGATCAAAGTCATTCGGCACAATCCATTGGCGTATTTCCGCCTCGGTTAGGTAACCATCTTGGTCCAGGTCGCGATGCTTGGAAAATGCTTCGCGTTCGCTGAGCACCCATTCGGGCTCATCCTCATTGGGCTCCGAGGGGCGGTACATGTCACCAATGTATTCGTCAACGGAAATTTTGCCATCCTTGTCCTTGTCCAAGTCCTCGGTGGTCTCCTGCAGTACTACATCACGCATGGTCGGATGTTCCTCAGGATGCAAGAAGGCTGTAAACTCCTCGCGCGTCAATTTATCGTCCAGATCCTGATCGGCCACAGCCCACCGACGGCGATCACGTTTCAGCATGCTCTTGTAAGAGATACCTGCCAAGGATTCTTATTACTTTCGGGAATCATTAAATCAGCGTCTATGGGCTTACCATGCTCCTCCTGCTCCAGTTCCTCCTTATCCAGTGCATCCATAAAACCATAAATAGAGTTGCGATACGTTTCCCAGCTAATGGTTGTCTCGTTATCCGGATTGTGCTGACGCCACAGCCGACCCACATCTTCGTCAATGTAGCGACGCTGCGTGTACTGGATCCAGGCTTTGAGCTCAGCCAGCGTTATGAAACCATCTTTATCTTCATCAATGCGATCCACAATCAGGCCGAGGCGTCGCTTGCTCTCCTCCGGCGAGAGTTCATCGTACTTCTTGGCCTCGTCAGCGCCCAAAAAGGCTTCGTGGTCAAACTGGGTATTGTGCTCGCCTCCATCGAAATGCTTGGCATGCAGCGAATCGTGCTCCAGCGGATTGTGCGGCACTTCACCGGCCGCCGGTATGCTAGAAGCGGCGGCCAAGCTAATCGCAGCGGCAGCAACAAGTAGAAAGGTACCAGTATTCATTTTGCTAAGCGGAGCGACGTCTGCTCGCTTTGAGTATTCAAACAAAAGTAATTCGAGTTAGAACTAATTCATCAAACGACGCCTAAAGTATCGATGTTTATAAACGATAGTTTTCAAATTCTGATTGGGAGAATTTATCGACTGCGTATCGATACAAATTTCTTATACAAATCTTCCGCATTCTGCGTCATGCCCGAAAATCCTGGAGAGGATCAGCGTTCCAAAAAGCGAAAGGTGATGGGTGCTGGCGAGCCGAAGACGACGGAGAAGCTGGAGGCGACCCAGCAGGAGCTGGAATCCGATTGGAATTCGCCCAGTCTTATGGTACTCTTCGATGGTGGCGATCTTAACAAGGCCATGGATCATCTTCTGGCCTCCCTGCAAAATCCATTCGCGGAGCATGCGGTGGCCACACTGTTCATCCAGGAGAGCGTGCGTGAGCCTGTTATCAAGCTTTTGGTGGAGCAATTGAAGCCGCTCGAACCGCAAATTTATAATCATCCCAATTATGTGCGGTCACGGGCCAAGCTGCAACAGCTCAGGTCGGAAACAATTGTCGGCAATCCAAAGACGGTGCCAGCACATACCACGCCCATGCTGGTCTGTGACATATCCCATAAATTTTTGGGCGACGGACCAACGGGCATCATCACGATGCACACATTCCGCACACCCAAAGATGCTATCCAGGCTATTTTGCAGGAGACGCTCGCCTACGGCTCGGTTAGCATCTGGCATGAGAAGATCGCCAGCGCCTATGAGATGTGCGATTTGCTCAAGAATGACACCTTTATGATCAACTGCTTTAATGTTGATCTGGCGCCAATAATGTCCACCTTCGAAGCCGGCAAAAATGATGCGTTGATCGAAGGGAGCTATCACTACGAGATCCTAACCAAAAATGAGAAGAGCAAGATCGTTGTCAGTGTCGCAGGCTCCATATTTGCCAATTGATCCCGCGAATGTCATCCTGCTGATATGTATAAATCGTCAATAGTGTTAAGTTTATTAAATAAATTCCTTAAATAAATAATAATAAATCAAAAGCTATTTACAAGTGGGCACGAGCGGCGAGTACATTTATTTGTTGCTTGGAGCTGGCACTGCAGGATCGTTCACGTCCTGGTTGAGCGAACTGAAGTCCCCAGTGTTGCAGGAAATGCTTGGAATATCAAAATTGGAGAACCCACGATAGTTGGCCACCTCCGGCTTAAGGGGGGATGGCAAGAGTACACCTGCGAGCGGCACATCGCAGTCTATTAAACTGTCCGTTGTGGTGTCCAGCAGGCTGAGCTCAGCCGCGCTGCTCGGAACGGTATTTGCGATCTGCTGTCGCTGCTGCACAAGCGGATCAAATTCATCAAGATTTAATTTGGACTCATCTGCGACACTGTTTTCGCCGCTTTGGTCGGACAAATCGAAGTCGTAGTTGATGTTTGTCAATCCACCCTGAAATTCCGAGCCTAGCATCAACACGTCTCCATTTTCGGATGATTCCTCCAGCAGCGAGACTGCATCAAAGGGTGTGTAATTGAATATGGGCGAGGCAAAGAGCTGATCCGGTTGCGGCAGATTCTGATGCAACGGTGACAGGCGTCCCACAGAGCCAATACTGGTGTCCTTGAGTGCCAGGGTATGCGCCGCTTCCAAGTGTGAATCCTCGTGCGTAGCGAGTTCCCTTCCCTTGACTTTAGCTGACAATTGGTGCTGACCTCGCCCACCACTGATTAGATTTGTTTGGTAGTGGCCAGCAGCCGCTTCTACGCCATCCAGTGCCAAGTGGGCGCGCGCCTGACTTATGAGAAACGGCGGCGTTTTAATGGGCAGCAGCGTTAGCGGCGCTTTGGCCATTACCGTGTCCACCTTCTCGGTCACCTCGCGCTGGAACTCAATGAGCTCGCGCTCAAAGTCTTTAATACCCGTGCTTATAACCGAGTTACGTTTCTGTAGCTGTTCCATGCATTTCATATTCTCAGATATTAGATGCAGGCTCTCGCAGGCCAACAGCGCGCTCTCCCAGGGTGTGCTGTAAGTCTGTTCGCCGGACATTAAAGCATCGAACTCCTCGGCGCCAATGCTCAGGCTCTCACCATTTAGATTCTCAATGAAGGCAATGGCCGAGCAGAGATTGGTGAAATAGTAGCCACCCTCGCCGCTCATGACACGCGAGGCGTTTGTGAAACGATTGACAAAGTTCAGGTTGCTGTGCAGCCGGACGGGATTCGCTTTGAGGACCACAAAGATAAGGGCCGGCAAGAAGTCATCTGCACTGGCTGGTCCGCCCGTGGAGCGTTTCAACAGCTCGAAAATGTGACGACAGCAGCGCACCGTGCAGAGCAGCTTCTCCTGCGGCGAATAATAGGAGTCGATCCCTACCAGTTCCGATATGGCATTGTAGACCAAATCACGCGCCTCCGCATTGACCTCGTCAATGCTGCAGTCTAGATGCTTGGCCGTTATCCAGCTCAATTGTCGTATGCGCTTTTGGACCTTTATATCGCTCTCCTCGTCTGTGGTAAAGTACGGACTAAATAGGAGACTACATGCAAAGATAAGATGAGAGATGGTCGTGGCATTGAACAGATGATGACTCACTTGTGATTCTGTGTCATCACAACTTTCTCGAAGAAGTCTATGGCACTATCGCGATCCTCGTTGGTGGCAATCTCGAAGCGTTGATCGTTGTGTACAATATCCGCTACTCTGGTGTAGGCATTCTGCACAAGATCGGACAGTTCATCCACATTCTTGGTACTGTTGTTGTTCATGTATTTGCGTATCTCGTGGTCCAGTCGCTGGATCTCGCTTTTCAGCTTCCGCTTAGCATCGTCCGGTATACGCAGCTGACGCAGCTGCAGCATAAACTGCTTCTCGGTGGCACTTGGCACTCGTGGCTGTTGCGGGACTGCCAATTTATTTTTCAATGTCTTTTGCAGCACAGCGGGCACAGTGAACTTCTTCCTAGGCATTGTGCTGCTGGCTGTTGGTGTCTCGCTGTGTGGTTGCTCCTTCTCTGGCTGCTTCTTTGGTTTAGCACGGCCCAGCGAGAGCGAATGCTGTGGCGACTTGCGCTCCATGGTTCCGCCAGCGGAACTGGCGCCAGTGTTCAACGCTTCATGATCCTCGCTGGCTCTCTCTGTGGTCAATAGGAATTACAAATATGACTAAGTGCTACGAATAGATAAATCACAGCAGCTTGCTTACGCTTTTTCCGCTGCTTATCGTTGCGCTCGCGGAAACATTTCGAGCAGAGTCCATCGAACTGTGTGTTGCCGTAGAAGCCGCAGCCCTGTCGGCACTTTAGATCTTGCTGCCCGATTCGCAGCATGGGCGCACGGTTCGCCATCGTTGGGCGTGGCTTTTACACAATTTTGATTGCTATAATGTATTTTTTACAACTGTCCGACTCGATTTTGGGCGAAGATTTTATTTACTGTCGAAGCAGCCACTCGATTGCAGAGAAACAGCTGATACCAGACTTATCGCATAAGTGTATCGATGTTTGTTAACGATACTTTTCTAAAATACTTGCATTATCGAAACTCTAAGTTTCGACATCGAATAGTTTGGTGGCAATTTTAAAAACGGTGCCAATATAGCTTGTCATTCTATTTGCATTAGCAGCGCAGCTGGATGTAAACTTGGCATACATATGAACAAATAGAGTTCTGTACGTATACGTGTACATATATTTATGCATAAATATATACACTCATATGTACTTACATACATACATACATACATACATACATACATACATACATACATACATACATACATACATACATACATACATACATACGTACATACATACATACATACGTACATACATACATACATCTACATACATACATACATCTACATACATCTACATACATACATACATCTACATACATCTACATACATACATACATCTACATACATATCTACTTACCCGCCCCACCTCCTCCTGGCCACCGCCTCCTGGTCCACCGCCTCCTGGGGTTGCTCCTCCACCGGCCGCTGGAGCCAACTGACTGCCTTGTTCAATTTTAGCAAAGCCTACTTAAATTTTTGAGAATCGAGGAGGAGAGCGCTTAAAAATTCATTTAATTTAAAGTCGTAGCGCAGTGATATGAAACTTGGACTGTGTTAAGATAAATAAAACATTCATGCATACGTACACATACATACATACACATACATACATACAAACATACATACATACATACATACATACATACATACATACATACATACATACATACATACATACATTCATACATACAAGTAGACATAATCCATAATTAGGGACATTTTCAAGCTATTGCCTAACTTAATACATTTGTACCTATTTTAAATGAATTATTGATATATTGACGAAATCAAGTTTTCAGAAATGCATTATTTTGAGTAATAAATTCAGTAGATAACTAGAATTTTACTAAAATTAAATTTTAGTGTATTTTATTGAAATGAAAAACACTTAAGTCGCATCTGAGGGCACAATATGTTTGGATACATTTAGTAAAAATCGAAGTGCCTAAGGAAACAGCTCGCGAAATTCTTAAGTGCTACGCATAAAACATGTATTTAAAATCAATTTGTTGGCAAGCTGATGTACATTGCTTAAGATTTAGGACGGTTATACACATAGAATGCAACTTCTGGTATGTATAGGCATAACGGGTAGATTTCAAAAAGTGTTATACAAGAAAAGTCGAACTGGTAAGCTAAATGGTTCACAACAACAATTTGAAAAAGCTCAGAAAACACATAACTATGTATGTATGTAGACAAATGGCTACGACTAGACTACAAAATTTTCAAGTTGACCTAACTGCTCTCCTCTACATGTCGATTCATTTACTAACATTTTTGTTGTTCCCAATAACAAATTCATATTTGAGCTAAACAAATGCCCACAAGACGCTTGCACACGTTCCCTACAATAATATCCAGCTTAATTGACGCACGCTCCAGAAATGCATTAGCTCTACTCAACTCTAAAAATGTCTATTAACGCTACTCTCTAATTCTCTCTACCATAGTTGCTTTTTAGCAGTACAAAGATTTGGAAAAAACCACTTGTTCTTGTGTGTTTAATAAGTCTCACAATTGCTAATACATATTTATCGAAATGCAACCTTGTTATCGTGTGCTCAGCTACCGTTAGTTACGTATACTTAACATGATCTCTTCAGTTTTAATTCCACTTTTCCAATTCAACCGTTTCGTAAAGTCTCGTAAATAGTTTTTAACTTAGTTCTATGCTACTTATGATGGATGTCTTTGGCTTCCGTTTTGCTTTTGTGTGCATCAAGTTTTCAACTCTATTATCTATAAAAATGTAATTATAATTAATCGATAATTATCGATAACACGTTTTCAACAGTTATGCCGCTTTGGTTATAGTTTTTGATTAAACGTTCAATATTCCTTTTGATTAATTGATGATTCCTTTCGTGTGTGTGTTTTTACTATTTAGTAATCAATGCTCTACAAAAGATTCGCTTTGGTAAAAAATTTCAAGTCTAACAATTTGCTTCAATAAATTCCTTATTCCAACTGAACTGCAGCTGAAATTTGTTGGCTGAAGAAACTTGTTCTTGCTTGGATAAAGTAGTAAAAGAGTATTGTACCCTGTGTGTGTGTGTTTCGAACTGAATCGAACCTAGTAATACATATTAAATAACATTAAAATACGAGTACTTTATAGAGGCTGTTCAAAAGTCACCAACATTTGTCCTGTTGATTAATCTAGCCCGGTTTCGCATTAGCCATGTTAACTGAAGTACTTCAGGCCCGCAATCAACATAAATTTTTCGATGAACAGCTCCGAGTCCAGCACCTAGGCGATACAGAATTCTAAATAGATAGAGTAATTTTTAACGAAGACTTTTTCATACCGCAATGTGGGCAGCTCTTCCGATCAGCGTGTTGGCCGTGTGGGGCAGGGCGTGGTGCACATCGAACCGGGCGAGCGTCAGTTCCGGTCGGGCCAGGATGGGTGCAATGACATTGTGAACCATTTCCCTGCAGGAATAAATCAGATAAATCTAGTTATCTTTCATTGTCTTAAATTAAGCCGGGTTTGAACCAGAAACTGGTTCGACACCAGAGTTTTGATTGAAACTGATTTGGTCGTAGGTTTGTGAATGTGCTTAAGCGGATGCACGAACCGGCATCTTCTATTATCTGAATATCAAAAAGTCTACCTGTAGATTGTGCCCAACGAGGAGGTATCCCGCATGGCGGCCTTGCACAGCTCCAGACGCGCCGAGTGCGAGGGCACATAACGATCCTGACTGGAGCCGCACAGCAGAATGTTGCTGAAGTGGTGCAAAGTGCTCCGCTGGCTCAGCCTGTAGAGGAAGCTGTTGCGCATGTCCGTGGTGTCGCGCATGCACAGCTGCAGCAAGGAGCCGGACTTCTTCCACTTTTGCATGAACCACATGCCTGATAGAAGCAGAAATGCAATAATCTGCTCTAGGATTAGCCACAGGCTCACTTACCCATGTTGACCAGGCCGCTGGTGTTGTAGAGCGTGCCCAGATGTGGACCAGATAGCGAGAGGAACGTGTGCAGGCGCGGCAGCAGGGGGCGCATCTGTGGACGCGCCAAGGCGCTGCGCACTATGATGGTGCCCAGGGAATGAGCCACGAACGAGATGCGTGCCGGGTTCAAGCCGCAGCTGTCGATATGGTAAAGGATCTCGGCCACCAGCCTGCAGGATAAACCCAAAATCAATTTGGTCGATCATCAGGGGAATCAATTATTGGACTTACCGATCAGTCATGGTATCAAAGTCGGAGAAGGTGTCGCCCTGGTTGCGCTCGGACATGAGAAACTCGAGATTCACGCCGGGCAGACCCAGCTCCAGATAGGTGCGAACCAGACGCAGATCCGCCGAATTTCCATCCAGTCCGTGCACACAGATGACCAGGTGCATGCCATTTGGCGAGAAAGCGCGATACTCGTCGCTGATGTAGAAATAGGGCAGCTCAGAGGCCAGCTGCACATAGTCGGAGTAGATGTTGCCCTGGTACTTGACTTGCTTGCGGAACTCCTCGCGGCACTTCTCGAACTCCAGCAGCGAAATGCTCGGACTGGACTCCTGGCCAGCCTGACCAGCCGGCGGACTCTTGCGCTTGTGCTTGGCGACGGAGCCGTTTGATGGCTTGCCACGCCCCACAACTTGACCATTGGCATTCTCCTTGTTCTCGTCCGGCTCCACATCCAGGCCATTCTCCTGGCTCGGCGTCTTGCATTGATGCTGCGGTGGTCGCTTGAGCTCCGCCAGGCTGTGGGATTTCAGCACCGGCTTGTTGCTGAAGATCGCTGGCGTGGACATGGGACGCAGTGACTCGTAAATGTGGTACACTGGATTGTCAATGGCTCCGATGGGCTGGCGTTCCTTGAGCGCCGATGCCGTTGGCGCATGCAGCATATGGCAGGGCATGGACTTGGCCTTCGACTTGGCCACGGCTGGCGGCGCGGGAATGGCTAATGGCAGGGCAATCGGCACCGACCCGGGCATTGGAGCTGCAGCTGGAGCGGGTGCCGGTTCCGGTGGTGGATCGCGAAACTCATCGGGTGGCGGAGGTGCAACCACCTGGTCCTGCTCCTGATCCTGAAACTGCTGTGGCGGCGGCAGGCATACGGCATCCAGCGGCTGCAAATCCTTCAAGCTGGTTATATCAAAGTCGGATTTGGACTTCTCGCACTTGGCGGCGGCGGTGCCTCCTCTGTGCCGGCTGCGCCGCGGCGGTGGACGCTCTAGGTCCTCCACCTCGGTGGACTCGCCATTGGGCAGCTGACGCAGCCGATCCAGTTGAAAACGTGAACGTTCCTTCCTGATTGTCACGGTCACGGATGAGATCTTCTTGTGCAGCTCCTTCTCCCTATCCTTCTCCTGCTGCTGATGTTGTCGTGCGGGCGTGCGGCTTTGGCTGGAACCCGCCGACTGGCGCTTTCTGGTTTGCTTTTGTGGCTGTTGCTGCTGGTCGAGCAGCTTCTGGAGCCGCAGACGCAACTGCTCGCCATTGAGCCGCGTCTCCAGGCCCATGCCCATGCCCAGGTTGAGTTGTGTCTGCCGCTGATTCTTCTGATGCTGCCCGGTGCTGGTGATTGTGTCCGGACTGGATATGGCCAACGAGCTGCGCCGGCTGCTGACCCAGCCGCTCTCCTCGCTCAGCGAGGAGGTCGAATTGCTGCGAGGTCTGCGCGTATCCGAGTCGAATTCCGGCGGCGGCGCCAAATTGGGCAGCGATTCACTGAAGCCGCTCGTGTTCGGATCGCTGCTGTTCGTGTTGTTGTTGCTATTCACCGTCGTTGTGGCATCCAGCCGGAAGGGCACACTGCTCGAGCTGAGCAGCTGCAGCTTTTGCATCATGTCGCTCTCCGAGCTGCTGGACTCCTTGCGCAGCGTGCCCGCGGCCTGGCCCTGGCGCAGCATCTCCTTGATGTCGGACACACGCACGCGGGCTATCTCCACGGCTCTGGGTATCTGCGAGCTGCTGCTTCGCGGCATCGTTGTGTATTGGCTGGGCGGCGGCGGTGGATAGGAGTTGCGCGGCGGCAACATGCTCTTCGGCAGCGAATTGTAGGCGCCAGTGCCGACAGGCTGTGGCTGCAGCTGCTGCTGCTGCTGCTTGGGCGGATTGAGCAGCTTGATCTCGTGCAAGTAGTCGAATTTGCTGGCATTCCCGTAGCGCTGCCGGAACTCGCAGATGTTGCGCATTAGGTCGTCCGCCTGAAGTCGGGCCAGACCCGCAGGCAGCGTGTTGTAGCTCACCTGGCGTCCATTGCAGGCGGGCTCGAGCACGTGCGTCTCGGTGGTGGTCTGGCCGCCATCCAGCTGATCCAGCGACTTGCTGTGACGTGTGGTCGGCAACGTGGGCTCGTTGCCCTCGGTATCGAGATCCTCCAGCAAGCCGGTGACCGAGTGCCTGGACAGATTGTGACGCAGAGCAATTGGCTGAGCCTCCTTGTTACTGGGTGCTATCGTCAGGCTGGCCTGCAGCACCTCGCCGCCCAGCGCAAAACGGGGCGTGACCACGCATTTGGCATGCGGATGGGCCGGGCCGTTGCCGTTGCTCGGCGGATAGTCGTAGTCGAAGTGACAGGCCAGGCAATCCTTGGTGCCGTTCAGGCTGCTGCTCGAGTGCGTCTTATCCGGCGTCTTCTTCTTGCCCGCCGCGGTTGTCTCCTCCAGCTGCGGATCGCTACCGGAGCGACGCCTCGCATAGCCGGCACCCGGCACCACATACCGATCCTCAAATATCAGCGGCAGCGACGCCGCATCTCCGTCGATGGGCGTGCAGTGGACAGGCAGCGGCGGCAGCGACTGTAGATAGCGACTGCGTCTGGCCAGCTCCGCAATGCCCGCATAGCCCTGGCAATGACCCGGACTGCTGTTGACCTCCAGACAGCCGGCGGCTGCATGACGCGGCTGTTCCAGCACAAAGAATCCCTCGGCAAAGCGTCGCACCCGCAGGATATGGTGCTTGCGGGCGAGCAGTGTGTGCACCGCCGTCGAGGATCGGGAGGCGAGCAGCACACGGCGCCACCAGAAGATGTTCTCCGCGCACAGCTGCGCTATGTCCGAATTGGCCAGCGTGGCGAAGTCATCTTCCGCCTCGAGCAGCTGCAAGAGCAAAGTTTCAATTACCCAGATGTACCCGGCGCCTATTCCCACTTACCTTGGCCTGCTCCAAGAGCTGCTGCAGACGCTCCCCCGTGTCATTCTCCCTCAGCGGCGGTGAGCCAATCTGTGAATTGATGCTGGGCGGCAGCACGGTGCTGAACTCGTTGAGGGTCGCCTTCAGCTGCTCGATGGCGCCGAGCAGCAGGCAGCAGATGTCCCGATGGATCTGGCGGGACTGCAGCAGACGGCCGGTGGGCCCGCCGCTGCATTTGGTGGTGCCGCCAATCTGTGGGCCAAAGAACACCGCCTCCAGTGGGCCCGGCGAGGTGTTCCCTCGGCAGCTCAGCTTCCCGGCGCTCCAGGGCTTCGAGCTGCGTGGCGCGCTGCAAAAAAAGAGCAAATGTGATCAGAACTGGTTCATTCTAATGCAAAAAAAGAACTACAGTCGGTTCATGAACTGAACCCACACACACATAGAAAGCGCTGCAAAACTGGCGACTACACCAACTACGAGTGGATGAAAGTAGAGAGATGCCGATACGTTTGTTGAATCTTACCATAACTTTATAAATGAGAATATGCTTTTCCTGTACCGAAAGCCGGGTACGTTTTGTAGTCGTGGGTGAAAGTTGTTCCATTCGTTAGATTGTTTATATATTTTGTATGGGGTTATATACGATATTGATTTGGTTTTCGATTGGGTTACATGTTGAGATTAAAATATTAAATAAATGTGGTGAATTGAATTTAAACAATAACAAAATTGCTTTCATTCTACATTTCGGGCATCTACCAAGATTGCACACGCAAATTTTTAAGGTTAGAAACGAAGCCTCATTCTTAGGTTCGGTTCGTGAGTCCAAGTTTTAGGTTCGAAACGGTTTATGAAAATATATTCCACCAAAAAAGGGCAAAATACTTCTTGGAATCTAGATTTCTGCAATCGCTGAGGAGCTCAGAATTTAATTTAATTTTTAGGATTCGCTTCAGAGTTCGGTCAATTTGAGTTTGCAATCTTGGTATTCACTTTCGATTTAAAAACTAAATGGTCTTAAAAGCTATTTTATCTAAAGGGACAAACTACAAAGTAGGAATTAAAAGAGCAGCTGCCAAAATCAAGGAAAATTTAACATAAAGTTAAATCAACTTTAAAGCATTTAAATACTTTTAAGCTGGCTTTTCTTGAATTCTCTTTCAGTTTCGCAGGTGGATAATCAGGCAATTTACAGCTGCCAGCCAGGAGGTTGCGATGAAATGCAATCAACATCAGAATTCACAGCAGACAGGGGCCAAGGTCGACAAGGAATCTCAATTCCAAGGGGCTAATCTATTATTCATTTGCTCCAAGCTCGCTGCTTCAGTGATTTCAGTGGGCGACTTTACGATTCGTATTAATGAATTTGGAAAGACTTGGGCCTATTTAAATGCCAGGTGGGGGACACAAGTTTTACTTTTCGAGCGATACAAAATACAGTTTAAAGAGTCTGTTGCACTAGAAACTTTGGCCACAGCTGCCGCTGCCTCCCCGCTCAAGTTATGAGAGGGGGAGGAGGAGTGGGTGGGCGTGGCATATACAAACTTTTGCTGAATCAAACGGCGTAAAAATTGACTGCGCCATGGTTGCAGTAAGTTGCTGGCTGGCAGCAGCAGTAGCGATGCCACGCCCCTGCCATGAATGCCGCCCAAATGCTGCAGTCTGTTGTTGCAGTTGTCGCCAAGTTTCGCCCGTCGGTCGAGAAGAGGAAGACAATTGAAATACGAGAGTCATTAAAATATGTATGCACACAAAACCAGAACTGGAAAAGGAGCACGAGTAGGAGCAGGAGCAGGTGCAGGAATAGGAGCAGGAGCCGGAGCCGTGGTTGCTTTTGTATAATACTATTGCCCGTCCAGACAGCGGGGCTCAGACGGTGGGTTGTGTGCAATTTTAATGAGTTGGAAATGATTTGTGCGGGCAGGCGCTGCTGCTGCTGCTCCAATCAAGCGCAGCAGGACACGCAGGACATCGGGCCACAGGAGGATAAAATATATATGACTATCAACATTGACATTAGAGATCATGTTGTCAACTCTACTTTGCATGCCTGCCCAGACATACTTGATGCCCCGCCCCCTGCTGCTGCTGCTGCTGCTGCACTCACTTGATATATGGCTGATGCAGGGCCACAAGACTGGCATGAATGCCCACACTGATGGCCGCCAAGTGGAAGTAGTCGAACAGCACGGGCAGATGATAGTGCAGGCCGCGTCCCGGATGAAAGTTGAGCTGCAGGTTGCGTGTGGAGGCCAACGTCAACTGGCTGGTGCCATTCTGTTCGCCGAACCATAGTTCCAGCTGCAATGAGAACTCAGCTCGTTCGATGGACTCCTTCAGGTGACGGCTGTCAACTGCAAGCAAGACAGAAATAGATAGGGAGAACGGGGGAGAGAGTGAGAGGGAGAGGGAGGTTTAATTTAATGTTGTCATATGGTCAACTTGAGCTGCAAGTCCCCAGCTCAAATATGTAAGTGTGCTCTAGTCGGGTATGCCCGACTAGCAGTTACCCTGAACTTCTACAGATACATACAATGCGTGCATTTGAAATGCGTTCTCTAGCTCGTAACATCTTCGAATTATGCTTAAAAACCAGGCAGAGGGATATCTCTAGATGGACTCAGCTCTTCGTCCTTATCAGGAATTAATATGCCTTTTTCGGCTAGATCCGATTTCTTCTGGCAGTTACATACATCTGCACAAAAACATGATGCTCCTTTGACCCGTTTCGTGAGGCATTTGCAGTTCTGGCGTGTCCGCATATTTCAGATGCTTCTGCTCCCACATTCGATTAAGGCTAGTTTCCCCCCCAGATATGCCCGATGCTCCATTAACATTGATTATCGGTTTTCGCTTAGGCCATCGTGTGGCTTAACCACAAACGAGCTTCAAGTGTGTTAACACAGTTAATGTTGTGGCAGGTAAACTAATCAATATGCTGCCGCAGCTATATATGTGTGTGTGTATATGTACTTGAGTCATAAATTCATCAAGGTATTAACAGAAACTAAGCGTAAATCTCGTTACTAATACACTTTAACTGGCCACAGTCCATATCCTTGATGTCATTTAATCAAATTCAATTCACTTTACACGTCGATGCGTCTTTCTGGCCAGCTATATGTTGGCCAATACACACACACACACACACACACAGCCTCAAGCTGTACGTGCATCAAACTCTTCTGTGTGTGGCATAAAATTCATTTGTTTTCATAAAATGGGGATTTGCGCGGCTAAAGCCAAATCCAAGTCTGACTTCAGTCGCATTCAAAGGCAATAAAAGAAAAGTTCTCCCTAAGCTGCCGACGCACCTCCCGCAACCCGGGCCACCCACTGCTGGCTGTCTGAGATTTGTTTGGCCTCCTTGGGCATTGCTCATACGCCTCGTGTGACAATTGCCTGACAGGTTTTTGTTTGTGTTCTTTTCTTTATTTTTAGTTTGGTTTTTATTCAGCATTTATTTCATTCTGCTGGCATTTTTTTTTAAACGCTGAGCTCTTTGAGTTGAGTGCGTGGCAAATCCCCTAGCAACTTTTGTGGCATAGTTTATCATGCTGCTTTATACTGTTGCCCGTGACAATTTGCCACACGCTGCAGTTGCAGCAACGCGCACCTGTGCGTCGAGGCACGTGTAAAAGAGATAAATTGCATAGCTACTCGAAGCAGCTCTCTTGTATGGCGCTCTGCTTAGGCATCCTAGAAACATATCCACATCAACTAAAACAAAAAGCTGTCAAGTAAAAGTAACTTTTTTGTTTTCCTGCGGTTATTTCTTTTCTTTTTTTGTTGCCTTTTGTTGCTGCCACTTGACAAGCTGCTGGCTGTTGTGTTTATAGAAGGACCCATCACAAGCCAGCAAAACTTGTCCAAATGAATTAATCACTTTACCCAACAGCCAAGTGGATGATGTTGCTTCAGCAACAACAACGTGTCGATGAACTTGAGCCCAACACATCGAAGAGGCAGCACCGAGAAGCTCGGGTATCTGATGAAGTCTGGCAAGTGCTCATCAGCCAGCTATGTGAAAGAGGTAGCCAGGGGGCTGAGCAAGGGGGCTGGTAATAAGATTGAAATACATAATATAATCACTAAGGCGTACCTTGATAATATATATTAAGCTTTTATGTGCCAAGCATAAGGGAATACCACATACAACTTCATTTGTGTGTGCCTCTAATCAGTAACTATTTATTTCAAGTGGACATTCTGTAAATGCCCTATCAGAACTGTCAAAAGAAACTTTTTAAAGGATTGAGTTGAAATTGTTAAAAGTATAAGACTTAAAGCTAGTGTCGAAAGGAGATAGAACAGAACTGATTGATACTAAGTTAATATATTATATATTATATATATATATTATATATTACACAATGCACATAAAAACGAATGCATGAATATATAAAAATAAAAATAAATATCTATATTCATGCAAATAGGTTCTACTTGCAGAGTATTTATTTTTATTTTCTTGCCGTAGAATGGCGAACAAAACATTTTGGCAGCGTTCGCTTTTCTTGTTGTATTTTTTTTATATTTATTTATTATTATTTTCCGTTTTTATTGCCATGCCCCCATTTATGAGCGCCTTCGGCGACGCCCAGCCCAGCCCGCCTGCCATGCGACCCACGAAATTGACTTTCAATTTGTTTTCCATTTTTGCGCCTGGTTAACTTTTTATGCCATTTTCATATTGTTTGTCTGTTTTTTTTTCGTTCTCTTCTATTTTCTCATATGCTTATCTGTGTTTTTTATGCCTTTGATGCTCGAACTATTGTTGGGCGTGAGCTTGCAAATGCCTTCAAATTGGGTCAATGCAGCGGGCAAGTCCTTTGTGTCCTTTGGCGCAAATTCAATTTAAAAGGCAACAAAGTAACGAAAGAGGATGAAAACTATTTTCAAAGGGCTGCCAACTTGGCCAGCTAATTGCCTGCGTGTGCATGTGTGCGTGTGTGCGTGCATGCGTCTTAGGGTGGGCGTGGCTCTATTGGAATGCAGTAAATGCAATTAGAGAGCCGATGCCAAATTGAAGTTCTAGCAATAACCACTTTTATATACTTGTGGCAACTATAAAGTATCCTATATATAGCTGCGCAGCAGTGCTGCCAATTCAGCTGTTTTCTAGCTAACTTCTGGCTATATACAGTCGTGACTAATTTTAAACTGATTCAGCTATTTCCTACGCTGGATTCAGGCACTTTTTTGGTCATTTCCCAGAGCTGAAAACTTTTGCCCTGTTGACACGCGACAGAGCCAAAAATTTTGTGCAGCGTCAAGCATTTGATTTATATATCGAATTGAGTAGCAAACTTTAGCTTTGATTTCAACTTTTGTGGCTCGACGGGGCGCCAGCTGTGCCGCCCGCCAGGAATGCGGCAGTTGCGTCTTGGCACTCGTGCCACATGCCGCAAGTGCCCAAAGTGCAGATTATTTTGGTCGTCTACTCACCCAACAGATGACTGCGAAAGTGTATAACATCGCGCAGCGGCACCTCCTCGTTGCGATAGAGTATCTGGAATATACGCGAGGCGCCGCTGCCATTGATTATGGATGCGGATGTGCAGCTGCCGATGCCCGGCACTGTGGCAGCATCCACCGGCGAGGCCAGTTCATGTTCACGTTCGCTATCGCTAGCTGGCTCAATGGAGCCGGCGCCGTGTCCGTTGGCTCCATTCGGTTTGCTGTTGTTCGATTCGGGTATGCTTGTCTCCACCTGGACGGGTAGGCGTGGCGAAACGCGCAGGCCGCAGCGCACCTGGTAGAGTCTGCAATACATAAGAGAGAGAGAGAGAGAGAGAGAGGGAGAGGGAGAGGGAGAGAGGGTGTGAGGGGCAGGTGCGAATGGGCCATATTAATCATCAATTGATACCGACTTGCACATACATTACGCATACGCCGCGTGCAACGCCTGCAAATATGCTTGAACAAAGCATTATTAATGTTTATTTTGTGCACCGTTTGGTAAAGTACAGTTATTATTTTTTAAACTCTCGATTAATTTACATAAGAATTATTTCATTTGTTTAAATATTCACATATTTAAAGCTCGCGCACACACATTATTTTTACCATCATTTAAAAATCGCAGTGCACAATTGTTTTAAATTTATTCCGTTTTTCTCCCTTTCACTCTCTTTTTATCTCCTGACATCTCTCTTTCTCACTGTGGAATTGTTTATGTTTTTGCGCAAATTTCATGCGAGCTTCTGTTTTGTTCATGTATTTTTAACACACGAGCTGCCCGGCAATGGCCGCCCCCCCACACCCCCTTTTTGTGCTCTGTCGGCCACTCGTTCATCTTCAAGGGCTGCCGTCAACAGCAGCACAAAAAACCAATACAACAACAACAATAAGAACAAAAACAACAACTGCATGAAATCGCATAAACACATTGCTGACAATTAGTGAGTGCTACGGTAACTGCAATGCCACGCCCACTGTTGATTGCCTGTGCAACCTTTATGTTTGTTTATTTTTCTTATATTTGTATTGGCATACTTGCTCGGACTGTGAAAACAGCATATTAGCTTTGTCTGACTGTTCATACTCTCAAATGAATTTATATCCTACAATTAGAAAATCTTCTTAATTTGCCTCCAAAATTCGTTCAACAACATTTTATCTGACCTGCGCTGTGAGCGTGTATTTTGCAGTCGGTTGCACCCGACTGAAATATTTATACATGTTTTTCTTATTGCATTGCGTTCCGTTTTGTTTGCCCAACACTTCGAGGGCGTAAGTTTCCTGTTTCTGTGTAATCTTTTAAAGCTTCGAGCAGAAGCTAACAACCTTTTTCTCGATTTTACAGGTGTATTGCATATATACATTTATATTACGGATTCGTGTGAAATAAATGAATCGCACTCATATGTAGCTGTTCCGCGTAATATATGAACATTGACCCAGTTTTGCTCAAGATATTTGGCGTACTTGCCAACATATGTGCGAGTTTTTAGGTCTATTGCAACATTTAACATTGCAAAATGCATTTAAATATAAAATTACGCAGAATTCTTGCAGATATTTCGAGCTGCCAACCTATTACTTATGCTTCACATTACTATATCGGCTAGAAATTGCAAATATATATATATTTTATTGCTTTAAGAAAATGTTTTCTAAAGTCTTTTCATTCGCTGTTCAAACTAAAGTGAGTTCCCTGTGGAATACATTTCTGATGAATTCTAATATATTGATTTAGCATTCAAATTGAATTATATTTTGTAATAAAAGTTGTTGAAATTGTTTTCGTAGCATTCCAGTCCATATTCTACTTCTCTCTAGACTACTTACTGCCTTAATTGCTTACTGCCTAATTTGAATATTTGAAGATATTTTTGTTTTGATTCTCCGACTAATATGTACGACCTTTAAAACTATTATCACTTAAATATTGTAAGAAAATATTAGAATCGCAAGCTTATATTCCTTAAATCAAGTCTCCAAAGTGTTTTTAATCTGAATCGATTCCCAGTATTGTATAACCTACCGTATTATATATGTATTTTTTAATGATTTAGTTCACATGTATAAGGCTAAGCCCAAAAGCAGAAACAACTTGGGCCCCAACCATTGCAATTGTCTAACCATATTTGGTAGCTGCCAATTTTGGTTAGAAATCAACTTTAGCCCGAATCTTGTGTTTGAAAATAAGCACGACTTGCCTTGTTTTCAGTACAACGGGCATGTTTAACTAAAAACGCATTATTTCATGAAAATATTGAAAATGCACAAATATAATTAAAACATTGGCTCGGGTTCATTTGAGCTGTGAACCAAACTGTGTAGCTACCATTTTCTTGTCTGACATTCTTAAAAGGGTTTTACCCGAGAATCAGATTTTTCTAATTTAACTTGAAATTGTTATTTTCTTGGTCTGTCAAGACTCGAATCACTTACCCGCGTTGAAAGAGATCCACATTGAAGAACTTGTGCAGCTCAACGGAAAACTCGATGGTTGCCTGAAGATCACCCATGGCTACGGGCGCTTCTGTTCCTGCTGCTCCAGCTACTCTTTGGTCCAGCAGACTCCTGGCCAACTGTGGCTCAAGTTGTCATTCAGTATGTTGGACTGCGGCCTGCCGTTGCTGGGTTGCGGGTGCGTGCGCAGCTGCTGAAAAGTGTGACAGAGAATTTGAGAATGAGAAGACGAGAATTAGTTGGCTCTGGACGCCGGGACAGTTGCGAGCCAAGTTCGATTAGGTTGCACAAACCGCGCTCCCAATATATATATTGCACACTATTGGCAGCATGAGCAATTGATTGGCTCGTAATTGTGCAGAAACTGTGCCAAGTGGGTTTGGCCGGGTGGTCGGGGGTGTCAGTCAAACTGCCAGCGGCTGAGGTTAGCAGGTCAGCCACAGTGAACAGCAGCAGCTGCAACAACAACAACAACGACAACAACAGGAAAATGGGAACCCCTGCGACGGTGTCACAAGAATGAGGCCAAAAGCGAAGGAAGACAAAAACCCCGACGACAACGACGGATAAAACTTTTAATCGCCCAAACAACAAAAGCTTCTCTCGTGTTTTTTTTTGTGCCCTTACAGAGGGTGTTACAATTTTTTGCACGTATTGTGCGACACACAGAAGGAGACTTTTCCAACCCCATAAAGTAGCAATATATTATATTTGTGAACAGCAACAACATTATACAGTTGATGATAGCCATATCCGTCAGTCTGTTTAAGTGTAATAATTGGACTACTATATCAAAAATTAGTTATAGGAATAATCGGTCGAAAATGTTGTTTTTGTTTTTCAAGAAATATTGCTTTAACTTGGCATAAACTGATTAGACTCAGCTTATCAACTTTGGATCCATACATAATATAGCTACAGTAGGATTGATCTTATAATAATTAAGTTATTGTGTAGAAAACTGACCTGTACTTAAAATATCTGAAATAAACTGGGCATTAATCAGAGCAACATACGAACAAAGCCTTTTCTCCTATATCTTAAAACTCTTTAGGAAAAAACGGTCGAAATTCGAGCTTTATAGCAATCTTTTCGGTTTACTTAGATAGAACATATTTTCCTATTCTTACTAGTATCGGAATGATATGTCAAAAAATGAAGCCCAGCATTTACAAGATTCACAGTTTGCCTCACATATTCGCTTGGGATTGTTAATATTTTTGTTCTACTATGTCATGTAGCTGCTGTGGGTATAATCGGTAGCTATACATGTTTGCAAGGGTATGTCATGTTCGGCTTGCTGTTATTACTAGTTGTTATTGTTGTTATTGTTGTGGTGGCTCTTGTTGTCAGTCAAGCGCAAAACCCACGCAGCGACGCCCACAATAACATTAATGTGCTGCAGTTAATGCCGCAGTCAGTTGTTCTGCCTGCCTTACTTGCTATGTCTCTCTCGTTTTCCCTCTCTCTCTACCACTCTCTCTCTCTCTCTCACTCTCACGCGCTGGTTGCAGTGGGTCACAGGCTGCCCTCGCTTGTTGACACAATGGTAAAAGACGTTGATGAAAGAGGCGCCGGTTACATTCTATGTGTGTGTGTGTGTGTGTGTGTGTGTATGTGTGTGCTGGCCAGCCCCTTTGTCAATGTGGGTTAACCAGACTGCGCCATTTTCTAAAATGAAGTATATTAACAGCAGAGCAAAAGAAGAAGAGTATGCAAAGGAAGAAGCAGCAGCAGCAGCTGTAGCACCTGACCAGTGTTGCTAACTGTCGCTTTAAAAAAAGTAGCTAAGACTGATAATAAAAATAGCTAAAAGTAGCTGTAGCAGTTACAACCGTCGCCAAAAATAGCTGTATCCGTTTAAAAATAGCCAATATTATGGGCATCTGCAAATTACAAACGTTTTCGGCTGACGGAAATTAGATGAATAAGCAAAACGCCGTCTGACGAGTTAAACTGATGACGGCATATCCTTAGACACATTCGCAGCCTAGTTGCCACAATTTTGATTTATTTTCGCATTAGGCGCAAGCCATGCCCCAGCCAGCCCTTACAAATGTCGCTTAATATTTACCCAACATGCATATGAAATTTAATGCCAAGTTTACGGAATGCGAATTTTCGGATTTGGGCGAGTTGCTAAATTAAAAGCAAATTTGTTGCGAGTCGAAAGTTTTGTCAATGTTGTGCGTTGAGCGTGGCGCGTGCTTTGCTCTTTCAGATGACATTTTTAGCTTTTAGCTCGAGCTCAAAGCAAACATTACCCATACGCAGCGTTGTCTGTTTGGATGGGAAATGTGCATATACTTTGGAACTGGGTCAACTAAAGTTTCATGCGAGCAGACAAGAGCAGGAAGAACCATAACAAAATACACGCAGCAACATTATATAAAATACAAGTGTGCACAGACCGAAAGTGCTCGACTAAGAGATACCCTGTCCGCAGCTTAGCAAACATTTATTCGTAAAAAGACTCCCAAGGGATTTCGAGAGAGCCTCCTTTTTAATATAGTCTCCAAATTTTGGAGTCCATATGGATAAATGGGCTTGGCCTTCTTCAGCCTGCTTCATAATTTTGAACAAATACTGGCATACCCTTCCTTCACATCGCACATAAGGACAGGGCATAATAAGACAGCAGGGACAATGGGGGAAACTTTTTAAAAGCTCATCCTGCACTTTGTAATGGGCAGCGGCAATTTTTAAGTTGAGTTTTGGGATTTGTGTGAGCATTTTGCCAACAATTGAATACTTTTTAGAGGCTTAACAATGCGGCCCCAACGAAATGCGGATTTTGGGGCAAGTAAGTCAGCCACAAAGCCTATAAAGTTGATAGTTTGAAGTGATTTGCAAACTTTTTAATTGGAAAACGAGTGGCATCTAATCAAATAATAAGTTCGTTCGTTTGTAGACATGTTTTATGTAATTCCTACTGTCGTTTCTCAGTATATCCACAACTTTAAGCAGAATCTAAGTACACTCGCTCTGCTTAAGCACTTAGATCCCATCGAGTACAGATAAAAAGCCACTTGAATCAATGGAACAAAACAAAACACTTTGCCACAAAGATACAACAGGAACACAGCGGAACAGTACGACTCAACTAGGACAAAGGATCTGCACTTGAATGCGAATCAACAATGATAATGATTATGATAATAGCAACGGGCATGATGTTGATGATAATGAGCATCATGCCAAAGACATTGACTGCAGTGGAAGACAGAGACTGGCGCGGATTTTTCTAATGTCCTGTCAATGACAACGACCCCCCAATAAAAGGGGAAAAATCAAACCGTTCGTGCTTATCGTGATAATGATTATACCAAATGCCTCTCGGGGTGGCACGGAATCGAGCGCCGAAATGGCCCTGGCCATCATCGTGCCACTCATTTATCCACTGTCTCGCCAGCTGCCGCAACTTTCTCTGTCTTTTGCTCACGTTTCGTGCGCCCCGAAATTATCGCCTTTTTTCTGTCTGGTCGCCCCCGCCCGAGTCCTGCTTGGCACGGCCTGGGCGTGGGCGTGGGCGAGAATGTATGTTGCGTCTACGTACGGCCCGTCAATGGCAGAGGCTCGTGAGTGTGGGCCCTAGATGCTGATAAGAGTCGGTCCATTGCCTCGTTTTGTGGCACGTTTGTTTTCTTTATTCTCTCAGAGTATCTTCTTATTTTTTCTTGAAAAATAGTGCCATGAAGGCTCACCCACACACACATACTGTGTGTGAATGTGTTAATGTCTAAGGTCATCTTCGTCCTTGTTGTGGATGGGCTCTTGATAAATGAATAGCTTTCATGTTCATATTTCAATTTAATTCTGTGCGTCGGCCCATTTCCGAACAGGATTCATGGCACTCTCTTTTATTTTGGGCTAAGCAAAAGCTCTCGGCTATAAATTCAATTAAATTTCCAATTTTTTTTATTGTTATTTTAATTAAAACTTTCATAGCTTCGTCTGCCATTCAAATCTAATCAGTTTAATGGAAAATTGTTTACATATTGTCTGATTGAAAATTTGCCAACATAACCAAAAGCAAGATCAAAGAATTGGCGAGGGCATCAAAGAGAGAAAGAGAGAGAGATAGAGAGAGAGAGAGAGAGAGAGCGAGAGAGAGAGAGAGAGAGAGAGAGAGAGAGAGAGTTAGAGGGAGGGAGGGGTGTTGAATCTTGTTTATTTTTTTCAGCATCATGCAATTTGTCAAGTTCATGGATTTCCCACAGCTTTTCCTGGTAAACTTGGCAACATTCGAAAATCTGTTTTATTTATATTCTTTTTGGGGTTCCCTTTTCAGCTGCTGAGGTAATTTGAGACAGTTTTGTCAACTTTGCTTGTTATTTTTATTTTGTTGGAGTCCTCTTTTTCGATTTCCCTGTTAGCCCCGCCCCTTGAGCGCACTTCTTACCATGACAACAGGGGGGCCCAGCCAGACAAACAGGAAATAGACAATTTTGTATCAAAGCTGCGGCAGACATTTCAACTGTCCATCTTCCCCTTCCTCTCTCTCTCTCTTTTGCCCTCTCTAGCTATGGCTGTAGCAGAGATCAAATGGAATCGCTTTAAATTATTTAATAAAAAGCCAGAAATTTATCCAAAGCCTTTGCATTTTGTATGCGCCAGCTCAGACATTTTCCCAGGCATGTCATAAAGAATGCCCTCAAGTGCCGCCGTCCGTGAGCATGAAAATAATTTTCCTGTGGCCCCCTTCCCAACCTCCTCCACCCCGTGCCGTTTATGCACAATGAAAATTGCCAACAGTTGCAGCTGTCGGGGCAGCCAAAAGGGTTGCGCCGCACGTCTTGGCCAAGTGCATCGCGTGCTTATGGCCATGCCAGGGGGTGACTCGGCGCCAAAGCTCACGTGCGCGCTGTCCAAAGAGGCCAAAGCGAGAACAATACAATAACAACAACAAACACAACAACTCAAGTGTGGCAACAACAACAAGAACAACAACCAGAGGAACAACAACTGCCAAATGAAATCGGGCATGAGAACCAGACCAAGTGCAGGCCGGGAATGGGCAAACGTCTGCAAGCGTGTCGCATTACCAGCCCGGAAAACGTCTAGTCACGTGGTCAGCCGGGTAACGGGAGATCGGATTGGAGTTTGAGCGGAAGCAGCTAGAAGTTTGCGAACTTCATATGTGAGGGAAATTGTAACTTATTTATGAATTGAGCTATGGAGATGCTGCAAGACAGATGCGACGTGAGTTGAGAGAATAGAGAAGAGACATTTTTAAAAGTAATCTTAGTTTTTCTCTAAAGGAAATAGGCTGCAAGTCGGATTTGAACCGAAAACCTTTTAACTGTTGTTTGAACCAAGCCAATTGTCCATAAAACGAAAATGAGCCAAGAAGAAAGACAGCGTCTAAAAGTAAGTATATAAAATAAAGTAAATACATATGAATATAATATATATAATTTATAACAAATCAAGGTTTAAGCAAAAAACCAGCGAAACCATCTACACGAATCCAAACTAAAGATAGAAAATGGGTTACAGCCGTGAAAGGATCGCTGATCGTATCAAAGGTTCAGTTGTGGAAATAGATTTTATATAAGCTAAGATTAGTTCTCCCAAGAAAATGATAGATTCAATAATAATTTTGTAATTGCAAAAAGCAAAAGTCTTAACTCAGTGAGTCATTAAATTGTATAAATTCTGCATAGCAAGATGCATAATTAAATTTCGAAGAGTTGACAGGCGTTGCCCAAAATAGATTTAGATAAGGCAAACTCCATAGAAAGCCAAACTAGCAGATCTTTAAGCAATTTAACTCGCAGCTAAACAAGTTACGCGTGGTAAGACTTAATTAGATGCCTCACCGAACAGGACATTTTATGGGTGCAACCAGCAACCACTTGAGTCCCTGCTTAACCCACTCGCAGCCCTATCGTGACAAAGCACGACAAGTTGGCATTGTGCGCACCTGGCTCGGGGCAGAACGGGGCTGTGCCAACTGGTTGGAGGTGCAACTTGAATTGGCAGCAGACCGTAAGGCCGGAACGGGGCTCTAAATTGAATTGCGACTTTTTATGCTACCTGACATCTATATATGGACGTGTATGCCGTGTGTCTATAGAGACGGGAAGGGGCTTATAATGGCAACGGGATATTTCATTACATTTGTGCATGCATGAGTGCTGAGTGCCGCCTGATAGATGAGGGCGGGGCACGCCCACACAAGCACATGCACACACACACACACACGCACACATGTATGCAAAAAAGGCAACATTGTTGAAATGTGCAAATATTGGCTCAAGTGGCGGCAATAAAAGAGTCGCTGGTTCTACGCCCGAGTGCTGTGTGGGCGTTGGGCAAAGGGGTTCTGCTTCTGCTCATGTTTCCAATATGAGATGTCCTCCAACGTGTGTGTGTGTCGCTTGGGATGCCTTGGCTCAACAAGGCGCAGCCTCTTTCTGTGAGCTGCGCGCAATTTAACATTAAATTAGTCATGCATTTTGTCGCAGCCAATTTCAATTTCCATTGATTGACGATTCGAATTCAGGTTCGAACTGCCCTGACCTTTGGCCAGCTCACCGCCCACCAGCCTCCCTTTTTGCATAATTGCAAGCTGTCCATGTCATCGCCATATTTCACCGGCTGTCATGGATTTGGATGGATGCGCATAAAAATACAACATAATATAACATGCTTAACCCATGGTTGCCCGTCATGTTTGCGTCTGGCCGTGGCCGTTTTGTGGGACGAGCCAGGGGTTGGGGCGCCCTTGTGGTTTGTGTGGCAGTTAACTTTGCCGTGACATGTGGCAAGCATAAAAGAACCGTAGAATGTCATGTTTGTTGTGGGCCGAACATGACGTCGAGTGGACAACGAAACGATGATGGCGACGGCGACGACGACGACGGATCCGGCGAGCATGACAGCTACATGTGACTCACACGGTAGGTGGGCGGTAACATAGGAGCAAGGGGGAAGGGGGGGGGGGGGTGGTTGGGAACAGTGGAATGGCTATGTCAACACATTGCTAAATTACACTAAACAACAAGTTAGGATAGGTTGAGGACCTTAAGTCTTAGGCTGATAAGTGTGGAATTCCAAAAGAAAGAGCAGCTAAAAAATGGCCAAGTAAATCAAGCTTAAAAGTAGCTAGAGCTGATGAAAAATATTCCTAGAATAAAAGTTTTAGAGCTAAGGTGAGGTTGGAGGGGTAAGGTCCTTAAATTCTAAAATCGCTCGAAGCAACCAACAAAAATAGCTTAGATAATATATAATAATATTTTTAACAGCTGTTAAATATATTTAAACATTTAAATATATATATAAATATTAAATATTAAAAAATTTAAATTTTTGTTTTAATTCCCTTGAGCATTTACTTCTAATTTCAGAAATATTTCCTAATTAGCATTTTAGTCTGTCTGATTACAGACAAAGTCCTCAATTTTGCTGTCTGGTGTCGGAGGGGGGAGGCGTTTTATTGGTTGACCGGCAACAAATTTTCCAAAATAACGGTCAGTTGGATGACCTTTAAATATGCGCCTTTTGTTTGTCCATTAAATGTGAGCTTTTAATTAAATGTCGCATAACGTTCAGGGTATATACACATATATATATATATATATATATATATTCTACGCACTTTGGCATATTTCACGTTTCACATAACGAGAGTTTTTCATTTTTCATTACGTTCACGTATCGTTCTCTTTTTTCTTTTTTTCATTTTCATTTTAATTTTATTTAATTTGTTTTTGTATTTTCGTTTTTTTTTTTTGAGAGTGCTTTCGCCCTACACATTTTATTTGCGACGATTTAGCTTGGCAATGAAAATGTGGAAAATGTATTTTTAAAAAGTCAACGAAAGAAACGCGTCGCATTATCTGTTTGCATTTGTATCTTTCACTCTGTAGCTAATGCTGCTGGTATCTAAGTATGTTCTAGCTGCGTATTTAAATGAAATATATTTTTTAAATTTATTTTTATTTTGCACTTTGCAAATGATTTCAAAATAATTGCGAGCAACTTGCAATGATTTATTTATGTGCTGTTAAGAAATTGAATTTCGAATTCAAATTTGAAACGCGTGGCTGCCGCTTTTGGGCTAGTTTGTGGGTGGGTGGAGAGGGGGGCTGGCGAACGGATTGGGACGGTGCCCATTGAATTAATTAGGCTGCGACGAGGAGGACACTTTGGGCGCCGACCGTGCCGAGCTATGGGAGTGTGAAGACCCCAAAAACAGGAGTCGCACACACAAACAGGGGCGTCCTCTCGCACGCGAATTGACTTGTTCTCCTCCTTGCTGCTTGCAGAAGCATTTTGCCCTAATTTTACTTTCTGCGATGTTATCAGGACATGCCACACAGACACCACACACACACACAAACAAACACACACACACATAAATAGCGACAAACCCACACAAAGAGCACGAGCGAAGCGATTTCCTTTCCATTTTCTGTTATTTTTTTTTTTAAATCGCACCCGCCCACATTTAAACACCCTGCCATCCTCCGGGCCGCCCACATTCCGCAAACAATGTCATAATTTACGCACTTTTTCATTTGTTTGTCGCTTAAATGTGCTGCACGGTTAACATTTTGTTGGGTCCATGTCCACGTTCACGTTCACGTCCACGTCTGCGGCTTGCGTCCCGTTTGCGGTCGCCTAATGAAAATCGAGTGGAAACCTCAACCGAAACTGTGGCAAAGCCCAAAGCAAACTCCGTTCGCTGCGTCGACTGTTTTCCGCCCGCCTATGGAGCGCGCGTCCGTGCCGGGAAAATGTCTACAATGAACTGATGACAGCGTCGCTGCCGACGGCGACGGCTACGGCTACGGCCACGGCTACGGCAACGGCTGTCTTGCGCCGGACACAGAGCACGGAGCACGGAATGCGTCGTCGTTGAGTTCGTGCGTTGCTGTCTGTATCAATGGCTGTGGCCATGTTTTGGTTAGCCCGATGCCTTTTGTAAATTATTTTGGCCAAAGAGATGGGAGTTTAAGAGACAGGTTAAGAGAGAGAGAGAGAGAGATGATTTCGGTTCTCTTTGCGTATGCACAGTGGGCTGCTGAACTGTAAATTGTGGTAAATAGTCTACGATTATATGTGAAATTATTAATCATTAACTATTGTTAGTATTATTGGTAATATTATTATTAATATAACTGATTGTTATTGTTATTCCTATTTATTTTAGCTTTAGTAGGGCTCACTTTCCACAGCATGAGCTCAAGCAGGGACCTGTTGGTCCACTGACAAGCTCTTTAGCTGGTCTTAATATTAGTATATATTTTTAAAGTTAATGTTAATGATAAAGAATGATATAGAATATATTTAAATAGATTGATAGAGTATACTAAAGACTCTCAACAACAAATTTTTAAGAGTTTCAATCGAACCTTAAGCCAAATTAAATCCAAATTTTAACGCACTTGTTGCCCAATTTATTATGGAAAGTATCTCCTACAGCCACACTTCTAAGCTATAGTTGAATCTAGAATATAGACATATCTTAAGTGTAAACCTTGAGCTAATATTATATATTCATTTCTAGAAGCGTCATATAACTTTAAAACTTTCTTTAATAAAGTTGATATTTAATTTCCTGTGATACTTGCCTTCTCGACACTTCCCAGCATGTTTGCTCTTTAAATTTGCTTTTTCTCTTACGCATGCGTGAAACTTTTCTCGCTCTCTTTCTCATTCTGTCTCACTCGCTCTCTCTCTCTCACTCTCTGTCCCTTTCTCGTTCAGCCCTTTTGGGCGCATAAACAACAAACAGCCGCAGCCTTTAAAGGCGGCGCGTTGCACGTTTTCGCATTGTCTGTCCCGAGAGGGTCGTGACTAGCCCTTGCCGGCGGCGTGCAGCTGGACAGCTCAACAGCTGGACAACCAGAGAGATAAACAGACGGTTCCCTTATGCATTCACCTTCTCTCTCTCACTCTCTCTCTCTCTCGCTCTCTACAGCTTGACTTGTTAAAGTTGGTTGCCTTGTCAAGCGGCTTCAGATGATTATAACTTATATCAGCATTAGTTGTGCTTAGTAAGCTGGCAGACGACAGGTGGCTGCATCCTCAGGAGCAAGTTAGAATAAAAAAAAGAGAGTGCGAGAGAGACTGAATGGAATATAGAGCAAGAGAGCGTGATGAAGAGCGAGAGAGCAGACTGTCGACAGGCACTTTCGATTTTATTTGCGCGCATTTTGGGGCCAATCTGATTATTGAACGTCACTCATACGCACCATTGCACCGCATGAAAATGTCACATATAACTCCGTAAATGATTATAGATTATAAATCGCATTACACTGTAATATGTATATATATACATATGTGTATATATACATTTTAAAGGGGTGCTTTTTTGTTTGTTTATTTTTACAAATGCCTACACGAGCGTATAATTTAATTGGTTTACTAGCTAAGCATCAACAAGAACTTAACCAAATTAATTAAATTATGTAAATAATTTTGTTGAAATTTTGGATTCGTCTGAAAGTTAGATTAACACATACACAGCACAGCAAAAGTCAGTTGCCTTCACATACTTAACAACTAATACACTACACATTAAAACTACTAAATTTGTTCATTTTATTCCAGCTAAATAATTTGTCTTGTGTGCCGCATGTCGTATGCTTGATATCCTATATATATATATATGTGTGTATGTATATATAAGCATTTATATATGTTTATGCAGATGTGTCGATCAGACGGGCTGCACCTCGCAGACAAAGTAGGTCTCGAAGCTGCAGGGTGAATCGTTCCATTTGAGACCTTTGCCATCTCGATTCCACAGCTCGAGGCAGTTCTCCTCCTCGCCATTCTCATAGCGGAAATTGTTTGGTTCGCCGGCATTCCAATTGGTAAACGTAATCGGCCGTCCGGTGGCCATCCAAAAGTAGTTGCCCTCATCGGCCAGATCTGTGCCAGATATCCAGAAATGTTCGTGACCCAAGCCTGTGAACGAGTGCAATCACCGCAGATAGCGAGAGTTATAAATTATATGCGCACTTTTCATCTGGATTAAGCAGTCACTAATGGGCGTGTCTCAACTGCCCACCTGCCCACCTGTCCGCCTGTCCGTCTGTCCACATGGCACATTCACTTTTGTGCTCTGCAGCACAGGGATTTATGTTGGATGCCATGGAAAGTGCATCGAAATTGAATGCCTGGCCGCATTTGCCGTCCATTGTGTGGCCCCCAAACACCACCTCGCTCGCCCGTTGCCCATGTCTCCCTTTGTCAGCATTTTAAGTTTTGGGTTACCAACTTCCGCGTATTATGCACGCTAGAAAGTCAAAGCCCCCCTCCTCCGTGTTGGCCGGCAGTTCACTCTCAGAGCATTCCGTGACTTCAGCGGCTGCTTTAAAAGCGCCCATTCACTTACCAAAGTCGCGTATATGTTTCTCCAGTCTATCGTTCTCTTCCTGTGATGAAATGCTAGCCAAGTGCATGCCATGGTACCGGCAGTATTGTGTGGCTTTGAACCAATTTGCCTGCAAGTTGAAGAAATAGTAAATTGTGAGTGCCAAGAAAAGCAAACTTTACTGCGTTGCAGCGAAGCTTAAACACTCTTAACTAATTGGTTTGAAAATAGAAAATTTATAAACCTCTATATACCTTTGATTTCTATGAAGCTGATGAACATACTTGCTATTCCTATATATTTTAGGCATTATAAACCTCTTCATATTTGAGCAATAAATGTTTTTTATACAATATTTAATGCTTCAATGATTTAAACAACATGCCTAAGCTAGTGTAGGGTATGCGCGGCAGTCAAAAGTTTTTGGCTGCTACAAAGAATTTGTACACAATCCTTAACACGTCGCAGGCCATTAAGGCTGTCCCACAGCCAGCACACCTGTGAGGTGGCAGGTTCGGGTGCGAAGGCACTGGCTAGTGCTTTCTTTTGCTCACATGGCAAACTAATTGACTTCTTGGCGTCAGTGGAGCATCCTCTTACAGCCCAATAAACACTTTCAGTGAGCGTGCCACAACACAACAACAACAACAACGAGAACATTCTTCACGTCATGGGGATGTCGCGGAGAGCGGATGCCATCGCGAGGACAGGTTGCTGCTGCGTCAGTTTGCGCTTTATTCGCGCACAATTACGGGTAATATAATTAAAGCAAAGTTAATGACGACGTCGATGTCGACACGGGCGGTAAACCGCAGAGCAAATGCCTGACGAGTGCCTGCCACAGGACACGGGGCACGGGGGCACAGGGTGCAAATGTGTGTATCGAGCAGGAGCACAGGGGAGGAGGTAGTTGCGTAATCGATTTAGATGCGCATCAGCTGCTGGTTGAAGAGCACTCATATGGACACACAGGAGGAGTTGGAATAAAAAATATATGTTGTTAGCCCAGCCACAGAATCAACAGGCAGAGGCTTGGCTAATTACACGTGGCCAGGTGCGGGTGCAGCAGGTGTAACCATAAGCCATTAGTGTTAATCGAATATCAAATTGCAGTTATTGACATATTGATATACTGGCTACAAACGGCACGTGGCATATGGCCAAACTAAACCAAAGCCCGCGCTGCTTCTATGGCCAACATAAACGGTTTTGGCCACATCAACGTCATCTCTAATTGGCTGCCAGCTCGTAAGCGGAATTCGTAATGCGTGGGCGGGTGTTAGCTGCCACAACACCCGGACCTGCCACGTTGCAAGCGCTGCCTGTTAAATAATTCAAAATAAAACATAAAATGCTGACGACTTTCATTGGCAGAGATTTGCAGCCAGGTGAAAGGCCACAGGCAACGGGCGAGGGTGGGGAACACATATGAATGTGGCAGCTGACACGGCGTTTAAGATCTGGATCAGTCATGCAATCGAATGTGGATTGTCGAGTGGGCAACTTGTGTCATGTGCCACATGTGCCACATGTGCCACATGCCGCATGTGGGCAACGGCAGTTGATGAAAGGATTGGCAGCAGGAATGATTGTTGTTGTTGGGACAGTTCGATAGGTATTATGTCATTATGCATTGCAAAAGAGAGAGTGGAAATTCGCCAGAAAAACTGACGTAGAAAAATATAAAACTAATTTATAATGCATAGCTCTGTGAATAAGCTTGCGGCCTGCTTTGTCATGCGAAGTTATTTCTGCACGTCAAATTTAAGACAACGCTTTTTTTAAACCCCTTTTCGCCCGTGGGAAAATGTTTAATATTACAACACTACCGTTTACCAGCACTTATACCCAGCTAAGTGGAAACTGTGCAATCGGGGAATCATGAGCTTTAAGTCGATCGGATAAAAAGGGATTCAACAGTATTTAGCCTGAGCACTTCTTAAAATCTATGGAACACGCATTCATTTTTTACTGATATGTATGAAAATTTTAATTAATTTCGACAAAGATCTTTGTATTTGCATAACCACCAACCAATTTCCACCTATTTTTTACATTTGCGCGTGGAATTTCCGCTTCGTAGCTCTTGCACTCTGTTTAAGAATCAATCAGTCAGAACGAACAGTTTAATATAGCATTTAGATCTAAACATTGTGGAATTTGTCCACAATGAATTTGGATAAAGATCTTTTAAAATGCATATAACCGATTTCCACTAATTTTTCACATATGCACGTGGAAGTTCCACTCCCTCGCTCTTTCAAGCATCAGTCAGTCAGGACAAACAGTTTAATATAGCATCTAAATCAGAATATTTTATTATCTAATCAATAAGCGAATGTTCTTGTTCCACAAATGCCACCGAATTCAATTTGCAGCAACTCAATTAAGTGGCAACAAAATGTTTGACAATTCTGTAAATGTCATTAACACATCGAATAGTGGAATCGATGGAGTTGCTCAATCGACTATTACCAGCTGCCCCGCCTTCGGCTCCCCTCCATCGTATAATCAACTGCAATTAGTGTCGCATTAAAAAAACCATCGCCCAAGTCCGAATCCATTTGCTGACTGGCCAGTTGGCCGCCGCCTGCTGACGACGGCTGTATGATTTTTCTTGGTCTATTCGTGCCGCAGGCAAATTAATTTTAGTATTTGTTTTCTTTATTTTAGCAATATTTGCATTTTGACACACGACGCGATGTTTATGGCATTGCGTAAGACACGAAACAAAGATTGAAGTATGCTAATTTATTCATGGGGCTTACAGCGATGCCTAATTGAGAATAGTCCAATAAATAAATGGAACATTTCTGAAAAAGTTTCCAAAAGTTAATAAACGAGAATCTGTTTAATTAATTCACGAGCTGAGATGATTTAGAATGGGGTTCCAGGCAGGAGAGTTGCTTTACCGTTATAAAGCAAATGTTTATGTTCTGTTTTTTTATTATTTATTGTTTTTGTTTATATATTTATTTATTTATTTTTTGGTAACATGTTTCGCGTATCGCAGCACAACGCCACCTAATCAGCTGTGGCACCTGCTCTTAATTAATGTTCGAATAATGAATACAATTCACAATCTAACTGTCGGCATGCTCACAATAGAAATGTTTTTATTTGCGAAGACCCCCTTGCCCCTCTGCCCCTCTCCCCTCGCAAGCAGCCTGCGACTAACTAGTCACATATCATAAACAATGTGTACATAAAAATTAATTACTTTTTCGTTGCTTTTGACGTCGCTTTGCAGTTGTTGGCAACATTTTGGTTTGGGGTTTCAAGTAAAAAGAATAAGAATAGAAAAATAAAAATAGATTTCATAGACATCGCTTAAAGTCTAAAGCCACAATTCAGATCAAGCCGATTGAAGAGTTTCGGCTTGAGTTATTTAATTACAAAATGGGAATGTTCGGGTAATTTGCATGTGGAACTGGTTTAACGCTAATGCCATCCTGACTAATTGAAATATCGCTTACCTCATGCCAATCTTTACGGGTTCTCACTTTTAAACGTGGCCAATATTATCTGTGCCATCTATACGAGCAATTAATCGTTTAGCAATTAAATGCGAGCGTTTTGTTTAATTCAATTTGTGGCTGTTTAAGTACCTGTTGCCTGGTATTGAGCTGCCAAATCTTTGGCTCACATTCCTTAAAATTCCATGAGAACTAACTTCGAACAGTGCCCATCAATCACCATCAATCTTTCTCCGCGAGCAGCTGACCTTTGGGTGTCGTCTATAGCCGTCATTTAAGTACCAAAGCAACAAAAAAAAAAGAAACAACTTCCTCTACAGGCTCACACAGATAAATCGCATCAACTTTTCTTTGCTTTCCGAACATTTGAGCTTAAAACTAATTTGCTCTTCTGATTTAATATGACGAGATTTCAGTGGCTGGCCGTTAAATGAGTTTATTATATTAGCTTTTGGCGTGGCTTTAAAGTTCAAGGAGATTGCTTTTTATGGAACAGAAGAAAATTTATTGATTTGGTTTGAATGCACAACCGTTGTGAGTTATTTGCATACCCGTCTCTGCACGTCACACAGAGCGTCACATACAAAAAACGCGTCAGAGTCGCGTCGCAAACGCACGCGTCGCGGGCGCGTTGCGGACCTTTGACTAATATGTTTTTAATATGAATGGCTGCATGAATTATACAAATATTAAATAAACGTAGCTGTTGATGCGTGTCCAAGCACGTCAATCTGCCGTTTGGAACATCATGGTCGTAGTAGCGGGCATTTATTTAATGATCCAATGGCATTGATATCAGTTCTGAGGCTAAAGATATCAGAAGTCAATGATATCAAGAAGGTTGCCTCAGCCGAGTCGACTTACAACTAAATATACATACACATGCACATATGTTGCTTTATAAGTAAAAATCCTCTTATGATCGTGTATTGAACTTTGTACTACTTAAACGAAAATGTATTGCATTGTCTGTTGCAAGCGTCTGAAATGTTGCCGCTAAATTTCATATGCATATTTGCCAACCGGCGGCTAAACTTAATGGCAAATGGCGAACCGGACTGGGGCCTGTCCGTTGAACCGTTGCAAAGTTGCAGTTGTATGTTTATGGTGCGGAATGCAGCTTACCTTGAAGAAGATGCCCAGGTAGTAGCGCTTCTCGCCCAGCTTCAGCAGCGGCATCGTCCACTTATTCGGCGTGTACTGCGACTCGTCCACACAGTTGGGGCAGTCTATAAATAAAATCAAGGAAGCGCATCAATAAAAATCTGAACAACGCAAAATAACTTGTATACAGATTTTAAACATTTTCTTACAGGCAACGATCTTAAAATATCAAGGTCGCGCCGTAAAAATTTACATACAAAAGTAAAACAGTTATAAAATGCTCTTAAAATATACAAGTTACGATCGGAGGCTTAGCAAAAGAATATTTACACACGCACAGACAGTATTCACAGTTAAAATCAAAGATTCATAAAGCCTTACTTAACGACAGTTACAAATCTAAGTAAGGCTTCATTTGAGTCTAAATACCTGCTCTTGCGAATTTCTGGTTTGTTCACAACTGATTAATTATTTGCCAAGAAGTTCAACCATTAAAATCGCTTTTAAATTATAAAAATTGTCATTTAAATGCTGTTTGACCATAAACAAAACTGGCCACGTCTAAACAGATCTTAAATTATGAACGGAATAGAAGCCTTTTACCTAATTGCGCTTGATGCGCATTTTGCATTTCGAATTTCGCCACAAAATGAATTATGCTGGACAATCTGGCTAAGTGCGAGTGCGAGAACTGGTTCGCTCCATAACTAGTTGAACCAGTTCCAGCCGCTGCAGCATAATGAGCTCATATGAATCGTTGACAGAATATTTGACAATGGCTTTGATATGCTGGCCAACTCGGGGGGGAGATCTATAAATGAAATAAAACTAAACCAAGGTCAACGACTGCTCACACCGAGTTCTGACTATGGGAAGGTCAATTAAGCAACAAGGGGATACATGGAAACGATATGTATGCGACTGTGTGTGTGTGTGTGTAGGGCAGCATTCTTTCAATCACGCGTGTGTCTGTGTGCTTTTGACCAAGTTAACGGCGTTTCTTTTGTTAGACAAACACAAAAGGCGATAAAACGACACCCAAATATGGCAACTGAGAAACATTTTCGCGAATTTCGTTAATTAATCATCCGAATGGTCGCCATTACGCGCCAAGGCTTTGCAGAAGGCGTCACTAATGATAATTATAATGCTGAATAATGACTGTTGTTGTTCTTCTTGTTGTTGTTGCTGCTGATTTGTTTGCCTGGGAAGCGGCATTGAAGTATTTACATGTATTTACAATGACTGAGAAACATTTTGACTGCATCGTCAAAACTGTAATTTATTTTAATATGCACAATTTGGCAATCGGCTTTATGAATTAAACTAATGTTTGCTTAAAACATCGTTGGGAGCAAATGTAATTTTTGTAATACTATCAACTAATGGATCAATGATGATTTTTGTGTATTTTTGTGAATACTCAAAGAACATTGTTTGGTTCGATTTTGCTGATAAATTATTAATGATATTAAGTAGATAATGAAGATATATTAAATAATTACCAACTTCTTCATATGTATAAGAACTTATTTTTTGACTGATGCTTCCTATGGCAGCAATATGACATGGTAGTTCCAGCCGACCCTAACATATGCAAGGCGACAATAAAAAGGAAGACCTGTGCTTGGGCTGAGCTTAGCTTCATTAGAACTCTATGAGCTTGAGCTATAGTTACTGATCAAGAATATATACATAAATAGGTACTATATATATGCGTTACAGTGTATTTTTCTAAACTTTCGATCAGTTGCATCATCGAATTTATCACGCATTGTTAATTATCTCGACTCGCGAAGCCCCATAGTGACTGACCGGTCTCCGCGGTAGATCGCCTGAGACAGGTAACAAATAAAAGGTGCAAATTGATTAAGTTTCTGCCAAACTTAATTTATAATCCGACAGTTTTGGCTGTGTTTGAAGCAAAAGTTTGGCAAATTAAAAAGAATTACTTTTGTTTATTAATAAATGAAGTCAATATTTATTATAGTTTTTATCGTTTACTATTTATTGCTTGTTCATAATAATTTTTTTTGCACGCAATTAATCTGGACTTGGCATTAAAAACCAGTTTAAATGTAAGACAACATTTTCAGCTTCCAGCTGGCCGTGGGGCGTGGCGTGGCCAAAGTCATTGCCAATGCCCCGAAACATTTTCTGCCCTGAAGTGCGGCCAATTAAAATTGAATTATGCATGGCTAAACGGATTCTGTGACCTTCAGTTGCCGCTGAAGAAATCGCCAAATATCTGGCACTGGAGACAAATTGGTGCCAAGAAATTGAAAATTGAAATGTACTTGATTGGAGCGACGATTGACAAACTTCCTGGACAATAAATACGTACGTTTTTTTTTGTACTGCTTTTGCTTCGTTTTAACAAGTTTCCATGCGAAGTATGCGAACAAAAGAATCGTTAAGTATAAATTTATACGAGTTATTTGAGTTTTTACTCTTGCAACCAGTTTTAAACACTTTTATGTCTGCTTTTTTTTGAGTATCAGCTGTCGTAATACTTGGATTTTGTTTTGTTTAGAATAAAGTTTCCGTCGCGTTAAAACCAAATAGTATAACAAATAAACCTAGTCTTCATTTATTCTATTTACTTGAAATTACGCATACGCCATGCTGCCCAATATTCTGTTTGATCCTGCCTTACAATTTGGCCTATTTACTTATGCGAAAATCGTGCTAAATTTGACTGATTGCTCTATTTACTCTCTCCACCTGACCCTGGCCTTCAATTCTGTTTAAACAATTCATATTTTAGACCAAAAGGCGCCAGCTTATCGCTGCCTTTGTTGTAGCTTGAACTTTTGTGACATTCAATTTGTCAAATATTTCAACAGCTGCCCGTAAATAAATAAAACAAAGCACAACAGGTGCAACAACAACAGCGAACACTCGACTAATTTCATTGATTGCCCAAAGCAAACCTTAAACAAAAACAGCCACAGAAACTGGAGCTACGCACAATAATCAATGAGATAAGTCAACACGGTAGCTGACAGCCTACCACAAGCACACAAATACACACACATCAAATGTAAACATCTCCTTAATTAAACGCCAAGAGTAAATTCCAATCAAAAATAAAACAACAAAAAAAACAATATAAAATAAACGTTTTTTTTTTTTGCTGCCGAGCTTGGAAAGTGAAAGTAAAATTAAAAATGCGCACGCTGCACGACTGCCCGTAAGGATGTCCAGAGCCGCGTGTTATGCAATCCAGGTGAGAAGTGGGCTTGGGCTTGAGTACCTACCAGCGACAGGACCGGCGACAGGACCTGCTGCTTTATTCGCCAACGCCAGAGTCCTGTCCGCAAAACAGCACACGGCAAATATCACAGTCAAAATCAAATATTTTTGCATGTTTGTTAGTTTTCGGTATTTTTGCTATGAATGGAATTTATTTTGTTTTGTTTTTTATTTTTTTTTTTTTCGATTTTGTATAATTTTGTATATTTTATTATTTTCTCAAATATTTCTTTTCCAGTTATGCAAATTTGCACTTCCGTAAAGATAAAAATTTCGCTGCTTTTTTGAGTTTTTCAACGCATTTTCGTCAGATCTATGTATTGCTGCAGATGCACGAATTTACATATGAATTTTAAATACGCGTTCCGCTTTTATATACTTATTATTGTAATCGTTGTCGAGTTTCGTGAAACGGAATCGAAAGTTGCCAAAAAAAATATATGAACGGCGCACAGACAACTTGAGAGCAGGCCAAAATATTGTTATATATATGTAGACCAAGACGAAGATACCGTGCGCATGCGCGCCCAAACTGACCGTCGGCTGTCGAAGAACTAACAATTTTGGAGCGCTTGGGCGCCAACTTACGCAGAATCCCCAAGCGCAGCTGAGAGAGGGAGAGGAGTAGGCAGAGAGAGAGGAAGAGCCGAGTGGGCCAGAGAGAGAGAGAGAGAGAGAGCCGGTTCAACTGGTTGGCCAGAGAGCTTCAACTTGTTTGTTTCGACTTTTTTGTCTTTCAGATTTTCGGTGTGAAACGAAACGCTCTGTAAGATTAGCATCCAAGACGAGAGATGCTGCTGCCCTGCGTGTACGGACAGCGGCACAACACTTGTTGGCGACTGTCGACAGTGGCCTGCAGCTGACTTGCTTGTCAAACACTTGACGTCTTGAAGCCGCAGACGCAGCCACAGCCACAGCCACAGCCGCAGCCGCAGACGCAGACGAAGCCGCGGACCAAGGTAAACATCAGTGGAGCGTGCGTTAATTTGGACATGCCCACAAAGCTGAGCTCGAGCGTGAAACGAACACCAAAAGCGAACAATTCAAGATATCTGGTTATGCGGTCTCTTGCATTGCGAGTTTTCCGACATCGGCGACGTTCTAAGATTTTGCAATTTCACTGAGTCTTCGTGTTTCTGACACGAGCTCTGCTTGCATACCGCACAATTCCATTTGTGGCAGATGCTTTCAATTTCCATTTTGAGTTTTTGCCAGCCAAGTTTCTCGCCTGACCTTGACAAGTGCTGCAGTGCGTATACGTAATATGGCTTTAAAAAATACATGCGCCGAGCAAAGCAAATGCGAACAGCTGAGAATTATTTTATACAACTACAAAAATATGTCAGCGATTCATGAATCTGGTTTTCGGTCTGTCGTCTAATTTCCAATTTTAAATAATTTGTACAATATTTGTGTCAGAAACATAAATTTCATTGAAAAAATTTCAATTAATCAAAAAAAACATTTTTGAAAAAACCCGAAATGGGACATATTTTTAATTTCAAGATTTGGTTCTTGGCATCTTTTGATTGTTATTTAATATTTACTATCTTTTTATATATATTATTTATAGTCAAATAGCAATCGAAATACCGGGTTCTAACCGGATCCGTTGATCCGTTAATCCGTTGATCTATGTACACTTGCCTTTAATGTCAGACTATAAATTTGAAACTATAAATACTTTCATTGAAAGGAAACGAAATTCGTGATTGTTTTGATTAGAAAAATTCAAATTTCGCCAAAAATTTGAACTCTCTGTAAAATGGAACGTCACTCATCCTTTTTGAAAGCCGAAATCGCGACGATACACGAAGTCAAGAAGTGGACACCACTTATTGAATTTCTTGCAACTTGTATTTTGACCTGTGGCATATTTCGTATTACCTTTGGATACTTGTCCTGAAAGATAATTATGTATAAGAAGTTAATAAAATTAAATATAATTTATTGGCTATTTGTTGTAAGTGGCTGCTTTTGAGCCGATTCTTAATGATTTCATTTGATTTGTTTGTTTGAGTCCGAAGCGAAACACGTTTCCAGCTGTTATGTTTTGTGTGTATCTGATTCGATTAGCATTTGCCATTGAAATTAGATCAGAGACGAATCGAACATAATGGTCAATAGACGAGTTCATTGCTACTTGGCCAGCAAGTCAGGGCTGTGGTTCTTTGTAATAAAAAACTAATTTGTGCATAATTTGGGGCTATTCCGATCAATGGAATGCGCCACAGAAGTCGGAAACGATGGCCCATAATATAATAATATATAATTAAATTTCCTATAACCAATCAAATCGTTACAGCAATTAGTCATTTGTCTATTTATTTATAAATGATAGGCAATTTGTGAGGTATTTATCGCTTGTGCTTGAGGGCTTATCGTATGTTAAGTTTTTCAAATTAATTTTCGTAAATTCTTGCAAACGTCTTATTATAAAAAACGTGTTTTACTACGCCTATTTATTTGGCAAACCTTCAATTTTACAATCATGACAAAATGTTTGCTGATTTTATTGATTTATACTGAAAGATGGACATCTGATGGATCAAGCGAAGAGCTTGTGTATATATTTTTTTCCTTTTATATGCAAATTTCCTTAAGTTTTGCAAATTTTAATTTCTGTTTTTTTTTTTTTTTTTTTTGTACTAGCAAATGCACTAAATTGACCTCAAAATGTTTTATCACTCGCAACTTATCAAAAAGTAGGGGATTTTTTTTTTGAATCGGGGGTTTTTTTTAAATTTTTTTCAATACGAAATTCTCAGAAAACTAATGTTTGCATTTTGTATTTGTATTAAATTCGGGGGGTTTTAGGTTTTAGGGGTTTAAGTATAGATAACGCTGAAAATTATGATTTAATAATCTTTCAAGTTTTATTTGAAGCGAAGGTTTTTTCCTTCATGAAATTGGAAAACAATTGTCTAAACATCTTCCATGTGTCTGTATCTGCAACGGGGATTTTTGTTTTGGTATTGTCCTCGATTTCGATACCTTAGTACTATTATTTAAAGTTTTTTTATATGCGTTTCTAAATAGCGAAATAATTTTGTCCAATTTTGACAATAATTTGTCGAAGATATCGCAGACATTTAATATGTTTGAAGTTATCTTTGCAGCGGAGATATTTTTGGTGTAGACAAATTACTTTGTAACAAATCATATTTGTACTTACTAATACCTTTGTAGTTCTTTTCCCAATATTTAATGAAATTAGCAGGAATACGTTAACTATGTGGTCTTTCTTATGCAAATGTCTGGATAGACAAAGGCGAATCCCGCTGCTGGTTAAGAAAGATTTATTAGTCCATGTTATCTCAAGCGATTGTCACAGTTAATTTGAAAAACACAAAAATTTCATGTGCTTATAAAGTCAATTCCGATCTGGGATAAGAAAACAATAAGCTGCATTGAAACGAGTTCCGAAACCGAATCGAAAGATATCTACTGCGTGGGGAGGTGTGAATTCAACGGGCAAATTCATCGATTTGAAGGTACATACATTTCAAATCAGTTAAACAAGTTTCTATTGACAGTTTAAATAAGATACAAGACTCACTATAGTCATAAATTAAAAGTTCAATATTGTGCAAGTGCTTTAGATCGCAGTGGCCCTGGTCATTGTGGTTATCATTGCAAGTGTGGGCGGCGGGAGGGGGCTAACAAAAGGCGAATGTAGCTTAAATTGCGAAAATAGGCTGAGAAAACAAGGCGAGAGAGTAAATATGCACACGCAAACACTACGCAAACGCGGCAAGTGACATAAAAAACACGCATACCTCATACGCCCCGTGGGCCATGAACCGAAACGGCGTGAAAACAACATTTACCACAGACAAAAAAGCTCTTGTATGCAAATATGTGATTCCGAGTATTGCCAGAAAATAATACGAAACAACATTTTGGGCGCATATTCATACCCTCACTGGGGCAGTTGGACGATAAAGCCATTGCATCTTTGCATGAGCACTTTTTTGCTCATATAATCGAATATATGGATACGCCATGACAAAACTAAGAGTATACGAATATGTGGGCTGCATCAACAGCAACTACTTAAAAAACTAAAAGCAAGGTTATTAACTGGAATATTGATACGATTGTTAAAGCGTCTGCTGCAGCTACTCCAAATTTAAATTTTGATTGATAGTCGGCTTTGTAAATGGCCTTAGCTAAATAGAGCAGATGCCCAGCAGCAGTTCAGCTTATTTAATTCCACGCTTGACGTCTCTATCTACCTGATTGCTCGCTAGATTAATGATTTTGTGGCCGTTTTCCAACACTAATCGCTATCGGTTTCGATTATTCACTTAATGCTTTTCAAAGAGTTTTCCAACACTTACCGCTGTCAACTTCATTCTCGCTGGGATCGCGATGAAAAATATTGCCGTAGTATTGATCGTGCTGCTCAGACTCGACGCTCTGCAGCGACTCCTGCACATCCTCGTCGTATTCATCATGAGGATTGCTATTCGCCTCCGACTGCTGGTCCGCCAGATCCTCCTCCTCGTCCTCGTAGTGCAAACGGTGGCTAGTTGTGCTCGTTAGCCGCTTGGAAGCCGCCGCCGCTGCTGCCAAACGATTGCGTTGTGCGCCGCCGCCACTTTTCTTGTAGCTATCGCTACTGGAGAAGCCACGCGGACGTGGACGTGGAGAGGGCTTTGGCTTGGGCAGAATATCTGCTATGGTGGGTATCTTCTGGCTAACGCTGCGGTTGGGAAACAGACGACGCTCCAGAAAGTTGGCAAATATCTGCTGTGTTATTTGATTCTGGCGCGCCAGCTCACTCTGATCCAGTTGAAAGTGATTGTTGCCGCTGTCGCTGCCACTGTTGCTGTTTCTGCTTCTGCTGCCGCCGCTCGTGCCTGCAATTGGATTGATGCACGATTAATCAATGTTATCACATGTGGGCCGCGGCAATTGGGCAATCCCAACAGGTGGCTGCCGCTCTGAGCGCTCAGCTGGGGCAATTACATAAACACCGGGTGGCCCACGTTCAGCTTGAAGATGAGTTGCAGAAAATCAAGTTGAAAACAAGTAAGACTACTCTAATAGAGACTGCACAGCTGCGAAATACCCTATGCGCAATTCTGTAATGAACTCGTAATACTAAAAAACTATTATCTTACTCGAATTCATGAGAATCTTGTAGAAAGGCTCTTATTAAGAGAGTCGACGAGAATGAGTGTGAGAGTATTGAAAGGGTGAAAGTGAATTTAAAGAGACGATTTATTTCATTTAACATCTGTAAAGCGCGTTTATTCTAATATGCAGCAAGGCATAAAAGAGCCAGGCTAAGAAACGAATTGACTTGGATCGTGTACCCCACAATGAAGATATATATCTGATGGGCTCAGACATGCCTGTTTAAAATAGGGTATCATCTCCTTATAGCACCATAAACACATGTACAATCTGTATAAACAAGCGAATCTTATGTACTCTTTACTTTGTGTCTGCATATATGTGCTTGCAGACATGCGTATATAAGTCTTCAACTTAATTTGAAGGTCAAGAGCTTAACAAATTAAATGTGGCGAAACATAAAACTGATGACTCATCTTGAAGAGCATCAGGTTTGGTCAGTTACTGCACCCAGTTTAATCAAAGAATCTGTAAAGCTAAAAGCAATTTGATCTATAGAAATACGCTTTTTCTGTAAACACTGGCCACCCCTAAGCCTTTAATGACTGTCGGCAATACATTTTGATTGACGTCATGACGCTCTGCGTCAGTTGCACGACTGACACGCATCAATCAAATCTGTGACCCACTGAAAGACAGGGATGCCCGCCGCCACGGCCTTAGGGTCGCGAACGTGATCATTAGCTGAGCTCCAGCTTGTAAATTTGCATTTTTCTTTGGAGCTCTTCCCTGTTTTTTTTGTTTATTGTTTAATGACAGATTAATTGTTTGCCGTTTGACTGGGGTGTTCCACTTACCCTCAACCCCGCCACCACCCAACCACAACTGTGTCAAGGCTATCAGATTTTTAAGTGTCCAGCATTTAAACGGATTGCGAGCAGTTGCAGTTCCAGTTCAAGTGGCCATCTCCCATCCAGTTAATGAGTTTAAATGGCCAAATAATTGATATGAATGCGACTGTAAACAGCGCAGACAAAGCGACATTAAAGTCTTTAATGCTGCCCAAAAGACCGCTTGATGCATTAGCCCGAAAACACACCCAAAAAAATAATAAAGCAAAAAATATTGTCGTGTGCCCAAAAATGTTGATTACCCGCCATTTCGGGTTTGTTTCACTTATTGCCTGGTATATGTTTTTTTTTTTTTTTTGTATTTTTTGCAACGCCTTTACAAATATGTTTACCTTCATTAAAGTGTGTAAAATGAAGTAAAATTTATTACGCAATTTATTGTTGTTTCTGCGCCTGGGGTAATCATTTTTTGCTTTTGCTTTAACATATTTTTATATTTTGTCTGAAGAGTCGTCATTTATAACTTTAAGTCAGCAAATGCCCCCAACCCGCTGTTGCTGACATTTGAGTGTGGCATAAGGGCAAATAAAATTCGAATTATAGCCACATCTGAAAGTACTGAAAGTGGGCTATATTGAAATTGGGTGTGTTAACTTGAGTAGGTGATAAATCTTATTGTTTAATGGATCATAACTGAAAGGCGGAAAAGATAGAAATATGATGCAGATGAGATGGAGTTTACCTATGCCCAATGCTCTTAAGGCCTTTAACTTTATGACAAAGCAATAATATTAAACACATGCAAGTAGTTTGTAATGATTAGTTTTTGAACATTTTTCGGAAGTAGTTGTTATCCAATATCGAAAGCAAAAAGAAAAGCAAGCTATTCCTGCTTTTATTATCAGGTAATTACTTTGTCTTGATCGATTGCTTAGCCATCCAAGATAAGATCTCGAACAAAGTGCAGCACTCAAGACCAATTGACAGTTGAGTTTTGTTGGTTTCTTAAAGAGCAAGTCATCAATATTTTGATTTCCTACTCGTGGCATTAATTCATCGATTTCAAACTCAAATTGCTGGGCATTTCAGCACAACTTGAATACTGGTGCGGCACTAAGGTCACAGACGAGGGCACTCGTCGGGCCGACAAAATGGACTCCAACAATGGGACTCTAATAGCAGTCACATTTAGGGCCCATTGTTAACACGCTGTTCCGCTGGCGTCTAATTGTTCTCAACGAGCCAACAAATCAAGCTGAATAATCCTTGAGATATTACGAGTATTTGTCGCTCATTATGAGCCACATTTCAATTGCCATAGTTATTGTTGTTGTTGTTGTTGCTGTTGTTGCTGTTGCTGTGGCAATTTACATGCCATTGTCTGTGCAGTTGACCAATTGAATGTTGGCCCCAAGTCGTGATGGCCCAAATGCACAATCTAATCCAGTTCCCGATCGCCGTTTATCGCATACTGATCGATGTTTTACACGCAGTTTTCAAATAGTTGGCTGGATTTTATTGCCGTTCGATTGGAGTTTATTAATTTCGTGCAACGTGCAACGTGCAACGCTGAAGCATGCAACAGCTTCAAATAGATGCCATAACCCAGTTCTGTCCGAAATTGTGATGTGTATCTCTATCTAGCAGATACACGGCATGACCAGCATTGGCTAATTGTCGTTTGCCCAGGCACATAAATCATTCGAGACTCGTCGAGGATGTTGGCTGACTGCAACTGCAACTGCAACTGGCAACTGCCTTGAAAATGCAACAACCAAATCAAACAGTAAATCATTTTGACTTGCATCTGTTGCAAATAACCCGCCAGCTACACCAGCGGCAGCGGATAGTGTATCTGTATCTGTATCTTTAAAACAGCAACTGCTGCAAAGAATCGAGGGCCGTGTAATTGCCGCTTGGCTGAAAAGAGGTCAATTAGCAGCAGCAGCAGCAGCATCTACAGTACAACCCCCTACACTTCAGCTGCCCGCCCAGCAAGAGAGTTTCTTTTGCAGTTGTGCAATCCGCCAAACCGAAGAAAAAAACAAATAAACTGAAACATGCGCGAAAAATATGTATTCCAAAAATGTACGCGACTTCGACCCGAACGAGACAAAACTTGCACATTCCGTTAAACAAAAAAGTGTTTTAGATTTCATTTCATTTCCAGACGAGTTTTTCACATTGCGCAATCAATGCACTCATAATTAGCCACAAGCATGTCATATGCGGCGTATACGCAACGCAATACCGAAGCGCATACGCCCCGTTGGCGAGCTGTGGTTTTGACTGTCTTGATTGACGCACAGAAATCTGATACATGATAGACAATACTCAAATACCAATTGTCTTTCAATGCCAGACAAGATTTTGTACAAGCCGACAGCTAATTAGTTAAAGTTCTTTAATTCTTTTGGTTGACTGAGCAGTTTTTCAAAATGATTATTATGTCAGCACTCGAAGAATAGATGGGGCACCATAAATTATTAATCAACACATTCGCATAATGTGATGTAAACTTTTGGCCCAAGAACTTGTTGGGCAATTCGAATTAATATCCCACTACTTAATATGGCAACTTTAGTTATAGAAATGGCTTTCATTATAAGGCGATTGCAAAGCAGGTGCTTGAACTCAACAGAAAAAGAAAAGACGAATTTAAATATTAGTTAAAGATATGCGCTTAGCATCTTCTACATTCAAGTCAATGAACGGTTCATTAATCTTATAGACAACTTTTTGGAAATGTTTGTCGCACGCGCGTCTGGATTTGGCCGAAAATGTCACAAGGTAAAGAGCAACCAACTTTTAAGTAGATATAAGTAAGTGCTAAGGGGTGCTTTAAGACGAGTTTCATAACGGACTGTTTATTAGGTTATCAACATGCCGAATCCATAACAAAAAAATAACATCGAATGCAATGCGAACGTGAAAAAAAAGATAAGAATAAATTGAAGATAAAATATTATTGAAATGAGTAGGTTTTGTCTTTTTTTTTCTTTTGGGTACACTTGTGGAATATTTAATGCTAATGGGCTACGTTATAAAGATGCCATTGACATTAATAATAAAATCGGCTGGCTTTGGTTTTTATATAACAATCATAGCGTAAATTAGGCAGAGCCGGTTTTATTATTTTTATAATGGGCTTTATATATATATGGAGAAAGATTCGAAAGAAATTTTAAAAAATTTGTTGACAAATTTGTGCATTCATTTGGGCTATTAGCATTTTTTCTAAAACGTAGTACGCGCCACCTGATTGAAAGATAAGTTAAGAATTCAACAATGAAATTCCAGTCGACAGATAGTATAAACTTGAGCAAAATATACAATATATAATGATTAGTTAGTTTAGCAATTATTTCGCATATGCAAACACTCGGTAAATCTATTAAAACTTTATGCTCAGCCTCACTCTAAGGTCAATTTCATTAATATCTGCTTTCACGCCTCAACAGCTCGCGTCAAGGCATTCGAGAAAATCCAATGATGCTTAACGAGTAAGATCGCTCTAGCCGGGAGTAGCTTACTGGAAGATACCCTGTGATCAGGGCTGAGATGCCATCAGGATATCGATAATTATCGATAGATCTTAAAAAATCATTATATGCGCGTAAATAAGAGAAACTATACAGCATATCTCAAACTTATAGTCTCCCGATATCGATGCGTAGGCGGACAAACAGATGGATACGGCTCAATCGATACGAAAATCGACTTATCGAAATTAGAGCAAGCTATCGATTTTTCTGAAATAATAAGTCGGTAAGAACAATAGGCTAACTTACCAAACAAACTCTAGCTCTTAAAATCTTCTGGAGTCGGTGCATTTATACAGACGGGCATAGCTCGACTAGATTAACCGAAAATATAAATGTATATAATTGATGAGTTCCTTCTGCCTGTTACATACATTTGATTGAACCCAAAATACCCCTCTTTAAACAAGTTCATTGGGTACAGGGTAAAATAAAAACTATATAACAATCTCTCTAGCTCTCTAAGTGCTATCTTAAATATTGGCACATCTATTGAGGCAGCCTCATTAACGTGTATCGATGAAACGACCTTGGCATGGATTTAGGCACTAGATGCCACTTGGCTATCATTCATTGAATGGTGGGAAAGCATCAAGTACTTACCTCTCTTGTCGCGGCCATTTGTGGTTGCCGACAGCGCCGCCTCCTCCTGATGCTCGACGACTGCAACTGGAACATTTCCTCGACTTATGCTGCTGCTGTTGTTGTTGTTGTTGCTGGCCGCATGGAAAGTGCGCGGCATGGGGCGGGCAGAGGCTGCAAGCGGCACGGATAGAGGCACGTTTTGTGGCGCGTTGTTACCGGAATCGACACTGGCCAATGATAAGAGCACTGTGAAGAGCGTGAAGCGTTGCATTATCATCGCGCGCTTTGATTCAAATTGGGCACCAGTTTGTGTTAAGCTATAAGGCTTCGAGTTGAAGCTAAAGTTCGCGACGGCGACACAGACACGACTGACGCGGGAGAAAGCTAGCTGCAGGCTGCACAAGCTCTATGGGACAGACACCACTCTGATCGTGTGAATATCTATGAATGTTGATGCTGCCGATTTAGCCGATATGCTATGATTATGCTGAACTGGCGCTTTCTAAATTAGCAATGCATGGATGCGACACATGAAACTACAAGTTATGACTATATGAGTTCACAATGGGTCGATCGATGCGACGATCGATGCGACGATCTTGTTTTTGTTTTTATGCTTCAAATGGGTGTTTAGTCTCAGTGCTTATGTTTTCTCCTCCTAAAGCTCATGGCGTTGTGGAATAGAGAGCGCCAGGCCATTAATCTGTGCTTCCAACTTCAGCTGGGATTAGGTAATCGAGCGATCTTGTCTCGCAGCGTTTACTTTCTTTCCGTTGTTGTTGTTGTTGTTGTTGGAATAGTTGCGGCAGCGGGAGCACCCGCTTCAATTTACTCTCACTTTGGCGACTTGGGTGACTCTCGAGCTGACCGATCGCAAAAGTGGTTCGCATTTGGCGTTGAGCTCTCGAACTGTCCAGAGCCTCGATCGTTGCTCCGTTTACGTGATGTTGCGTTAGCTTTCGGCTTGCTTACTTACAGACTAAAGCGTTTGAACGCAACTAAAACACGTTGCGAACTCGAGATTCCTCTCTGGAGCCGATCGCTGCTTTCAGCTTCGCTTCGGTCAGCTGGTTCGCTTGGCGGCAGGTTTCTCTTCTCTCTGGGCCATTGGCTCCTCTCTCTCTCTCTCCCTCTCTCTATGGCAACTTGTTTATATTGACCAAGACGAAGCTGCATCTGCTGGCTAGCTCCACATTCCTACGTAGCTACTTTATTGGCGTGAAGAGACCTTTGCATCGCAGACATCTTCAGCTGGACCAGAAGCGGGTTTTTTCGCTGCAGGTGTGGATGGGGCGCGGTTCTTGAGCAGTTGCAGGTTTTACTGGCCAACTGATTAAGCCAGGTTGGACAGATCGAAATCAGCCTCAAGAATTGCCAACATGCGACGATCAGTTGCCCTTTGCCAGGGCCGGTCTAGTCAATAAAAAACTGGCTAATCCAACTGATGCACGCTAATTATAATGACATGCACATATAATCGTAAATATCGTAAATATAATGTCTTCTACGAAGCATAAACAGATTATATGGAATATTTGCCAGAGCTTTAAAATTATACAAATGCGAATTAATCACAGATTTGTGTTTATCCCAAAATTTTTTTTTTATTCATTAGACAATTGTATTCCTTCATTCCGGGTGCTGGCTAAATGACCTAAAACTATAAATAATTTCGAATCCAGATGTTGTGTAACAGTGTTTCTTAGGGTAAAGGTTGGCAATATTATATATAACTGGGCAGGCTTCCTGGACTTATATATGCTATATATATATATGTCTACCAGGATTTGACGATGGGTTGCTGCTTGTGCCTTCGATAATCACTATCTATCCACTATTTCTTCTTCTTGCCTTTGCCCTTGCCCTTGCCCTTGCCCTTCTTACCCTTCTTACCCTTCTTGCCCTTGCGCTTCTTGCCCTTGTTAGCGTCCAGCAACGCCTCGGTCACGTACGTCTCCGTTGTCACCTTGCTCATGGGCAATGTCATCGGCTGCTTTGGTGTCCGCAGCTCGATCTCAATGGTGTTCTTCTTGTGCTGAGACTTCGATTTGCTGCCCAGCTTGACGAGGAACACATCGCTGTCGGTCTCCTCGCACGTTTTATAACACACCTAAGACAAAGATTGGGAAGGGAAATTAATTACATTTACAATCGGAAAGCAGTTGCTCCTCAAATAGAGGAAAGAATCAGGTATTGCCACATATTAACAAACTCCAAAATGTTCGAAATTATAAGCTTAATTTTTCCTAATAGTTGGGATGCAATGGACTAAGGTAATATGGCCTTAAATGAAGCTCTAGTCCACTGCGAAAGGTTGGGCAAAATTACCTGATATTTTATGCAATTTGTTGCGTTTAATTTTTTTGGGATGTAGAGAGTGGTTTTTTGCTGGCAGATTTACAACCGTTGCGAATACGAATTGTGGTTGGCACCACATATTTGGAGCTCTTGCAACTGACTCGTGTAGTTATGCAACAGACATGCTGCAGCTCTAGCAATTGAAAGCATTTAGCCAGACTGGGGGCCACGTCACGGAACAATTGGACTATTCGAGAGACTCGAATTCCGCATTCCAACACGTGCTTCGAGCTGCCTCTGTGTGTGTGTGTGCTTGTGCTTGTGTGTGAATGTGGTGTTTCTCTGCACTTACCTCTATGCCCTTCTTACGGGTGTCCAATTCGACGCCCTTCATGGTGTCCTTGATGTCCTTGGCCTCCACCTGCATGCAGCAGCTGCGGCGGTTCTGCGTTGGCGGTATCGCCGGAATCACGGGTACTCCGCCGCCGCACAAACGCCGGCGATAGCATTCGACCTTGGCCTCCCGCTGATCGCACACCTGTGATCGATAACAATCGACCTTGGCTTCTTCCTTTTCGCAAGCCTCCTTGATCTTCGAGAAGGGCACGTAGTAGTTGTCCGTTTCGCAGGTATCATTGCCCGAGTACTTGATGTTCGCGCGAACCTTAGGTATGTTGGGATGATTGACAATCCGGCCGCAGGTGCGTCGCTGTATGTGCTTTCTAGCAAAGTCGCTGCGCTGCAGCATATCGTTGAGGCACTTGTTCGATGAGCAGTCCTCCAGGTTGGACCTATAAACGGGATCATCGTCGGGTCCAAGGTTCGCATCGGCGCCATCGTCAACGCTCTGGACTTTGTGCGTATTCTTCAAAACACGTATTGTCAGGCCGCTGCCATTGAGACAGGCCTCGAACTCGTCATAGGCCTCGGGACCCGGATCCGGACGCGTCGGCTGTATAAAGCATGGCTGTATCTCGGGACTGCAATCGCAATCGCATTGGCACTGACAGCACTCCTCGCAATCGGGTACAACTGAAGGGGGGAGAGATCACAATGGGGATTACTTTGTAGGATCGAAAATTGTATCAAGGAATACCAACCTCTTGGCATCATTGGTCTCAGCATTGCGTCATTGATATTGATTGGGCAACTGACCCCACCTTTCTTCTTGCCCTTCTTGCCCTTCTTACCCTTCTTTTTGGCCATTTTGGTTGGATATGTTTATGTGGTCGTGTGTACGCTCAAAATTAAATTTAGATATAGCTTAAATTAGTCAATTTGGATATTGCACTTGACCAGTAAATGGCGCAATTTCCCTCGTCTGCGCGCTAAAGTTAATCAAAACGAAAACTAGGAATTATTCTCAATTCCCTTTAGATTCAATTCCTAGATTATCAAAATCCAAATGAATTGACCAAGCCGAGCCCTTGTGAGGCTGCCTTATGGTTCAATCAATTGGGTTAGCCTTCGTTTACTCAAAAACGAGAGCCCTAAAATCGCAGTCTTGAACTGCAAAGAAATAAACACAAACGGCAAATTACGAGAGAATTTTTTTCTTTTTTGACGATAGAAAATTCCGAATCGATTGTTGAAAATAAAATGAAATTTTTACCCTGAATAATTTTGTGAATGACTGTTGAAGCGTTTTAACAATTTTGATTTACTTTTCAAAAAATACTTTCAACGATTGCTAAGGTTTTGACATCTTAAAAATGTATGAACTACCTACAAGAAAAAATTAAATAAATAAATATATGCGAATTAGAGAACAGGAAACTTGTGACTCAACGTATTTGGAAACGTAGTTGGTTGGCGTCTGCCTTCAATAGTAAAAACCTACACAAACTTGGAATCACTTGACAAAGCGGAAGAAGTGTGATTTGATAGATATTAAGAAAAGATTACAATTGAGGCGTAAGACGAAATGTCTGCCTCATCACAGAGGAAATACATTAGTATGAAAAATAAATATTTTCTTATTACATAAATTTTATTTTAACTGATAATTATGACAGTTTTTATATTTTTTGGTTTTCCCATTCTTCTCTCCAATATTGTTCTATTATTGAACTTCCTTCACACTGCATCGGTTCGTGCAGTAGGTAGAATTTCACGGCTACAAAACGGATGTCCATTATGTCTTCTTAGTTTTCTTGTTACTCTTCTTCTTCTTATGTTTCCTTTTTTTCTTATTTGTATTGCAAGCTAATCCGGGAGTCAAGTCGACACACCTACCGCAGGGCTTGTTCTGCTCGGTTGAACTCCTGATCTTACGACAGATAGTTTTCTGATTATTCGCCATCTGCTGTTGTCTCTTAACAAGTAGATTGTCATAGGAGGCGAATCTGGGAAATATGTCAACGTCGGCACAATCCCCGCACGGTCTGTAGTGCTCGACAATCTTCTTGCATCGATACTTACACGGCACAGTGGGGCAATCTGTGGTCACACAGGCTCAATTAGTTGCTTTGGTGGGTTTTGGGCCACAAGCTGAAACTTACCGCGATCGAACTCATCCTCACATATGTCATAGGGACACAATTTATCCTCATTGCAGGCAAAGTAACGATAGCCTTTGGTGGGTTGTTTGCCGTCGCGCTCTGCTGGTATTATATAACACGGATGCTGATCCGGTGGGCGCGGCATTGGGACCAATTTGTTGCCAACCTTTTTGAAGTGCGATACTATTGTGGGTCCATGGCAGAGCAGACGCATTATGAGCACCATGTTGCCGGTCTGCTGTTGGCAGATATTGAAGAGAGGCAGCATTTTCTTTGCCATGGTGTAGCTGGGGCAGAGCTGCTCCAAGCGTTGAAAGCCGGCATTGAAGCACTCGCACGTGTCCAGCAGGTCTCTGTTGCTGCCCTTCAACGAGGGCAAATTCATCATATTATCCTGCCGCTTACTCCTCCATTCCCAGTTCTGCGTATTAAACTCCTTGTCGACCTTATCAAAGAGCGGCTTTACTATGACCTCACTGAAGCCAATCAGAAACTTGCAGCGATCCGTACGTTTCTTATAGACATGCACCAACAGACGATCCTCGGGTGTGACTGGCGATTCCAATGCAAAAATACAGCACTTGCCGCACTGCGGCTGCTTGGGCTCGATGCAGCCCCCATACTCACGATCGCATATATTGACATAGACGCTGGACCGGAATGTTAGTTCCACACATGTGGAGTACTCCTCGGGCGCACAGTGATTCCTACGCGTTATCACTACATCATCGACCACAAAATCAAACATGTACAATAAATGCGGAATAAAGTCCATTTTAACATTTAATACTGTCTAACATTAAACACGTGACCGAAACAGATATTGGTTCTGAAAATTGGTAAACCTAAAATTTGAATTTTGAGGAATTGTTTTTGAATGGAGCTCTGGAATGCGACTGAAATGATTTGTCTACGGAACAGTAGATATCAGAGCTAAGCAAGCCCGATTACTTTTTTTTACTTTCCATAACTATTCTATTCAAAATTATAACTATTTGGTTTTTGGCATTATCTGAGCACGAGTCGAAGCACATTTATATCGATTCCCCCAATCTCTGTTAACTCTCAGCTTTAAACGTGTCCAACGGAAATTAAATTCTAGACAATTGAGAATAAAAGTCTTCATTTTTCTGTAGATTAAAACGAGTGTTTTCGAGCAGAAAATGGTGACAGTCTAAGAAAGTTCAAAATATGTGAGAAACACTGTGCGTAAAATGTGACTGAAATAATACAGTTTAGTTGGCCAAGGCGCTGCACAGCAGCATCTCGTTGGGGACTTTATTGAAATAGCAATCCTCCACGCTGCCCCCCATAGCTACATTATCGTCAATACCACAACTCCATCCCTCCATTCGGTTGGCTCTATGGCAGCGGGGGGTTGATCCACGAAATTCGTTGGCATCAGAGTCAGATTGCTTTGGTTGGTTAAAACACGAAGCTGCATTCGCATTGGCTTTGACAACACTCTTAACACTCGTCACAATCGTCGATCACTTCGGTCGAATATTGGGTATTAGGAATAATCCCGTCGAAGCTCACATTGACCTACCTCTAGGTTTTTTATTATTGTACGATTGACTTTTTGGCTCTGCATTTCCTTAGTTTGCCACTGTGTATTTGGTCTCAATTTGGTTGCGGGGACTTGAACCTAATCAATCTGAATATTGTACTTGGTCAGAAGGTGGCGCAATTGCCGTATGGCTCGATTGCGCGCTGGAACGAAACGAAATGAAACGAGAGATTATGGCGTTTACATGGGATTACTATCAAATCATTTATGTTTTGCACACTACCTTACTCACCTAGGTTGCAGCAGCTGGCGTATTCAGGGCAGCAGTGGTTGCAGGGATCTGCGAATCCACCGCCCGGCGTTGGCTTGGAACTATCGCAGAATAGCCCGCCCGTGAGCGCTGGTGATGCAATATCAATGTAGGGTCCGCAGCCGCCGCCAGACTGGCGGCCCTTGCTCTTCTTCTTTTCCTTCTCCTTTTCCTTGTCCTGTTTCTGCTTATCCTTGCGTGACATATCCGCCTCCTTTTGTTTTTGCACCTGCACGAAACGTGGATGGGCTGGAACGCCACCGCATGGACCACAAGGCTCCAGGCGCTGTTCAATGACCGACTTGCAACGTCGCTTGGACGGTACAGTGGGACACTCTGTGCATGTGGGATCCATTAGAGAGATGAGCATTTTGCGTATGCATGGACTTACCGCGATCGAACTCATCCTCGCAGTACTCGCAGGGACACATCTTGTCCAGATTGCAGGCAAAGTAGCGCAAGCACTTTTTGGGCTCCGGTGGTGGCTGATAGCAAGGATCTGGCTGCACGCACTTTGGCAATGGGCATGGTGGACATTTGCCTCGGCAACATCTCTTGCCAGTGTCCATGGGACCACCTGTGGCGCTTGCGGATCCACCGCCGCAGCAGGGATCACAGGGATCTTCGGGACAACGTTCGGGCTCGCAAGGCGCCTTAAATTTGCCACAGGACGGACACGGTGGACACGGCGGTTGGCAAGGGGACGGGCAAGGGGACGGACAGGGCGGTGGACATGGTGACGGGCAAGGCGGCGGCCCCACCGGATTGCGTGAACAGATTGAATGATTCAGCGAAAAGGCGGACACAATGGCCGGCCCATTGCAGAGCAGACGCATGATGAGCACAATATTGCCTGTCTGCTGCTTGCAGAGATTGAAGAGCGGTAGCAGCCGTTTGGTTAGTTCCGAGGTTGGGCACAATTGTTCGCGACGCTCATTTCCGGGATCATAGCAGGCACAATTATCCAGCACATCTTTGTTGGGACCCTTCATTTTGGGTATATTCTGTAGCTGTTCGTACCATATCTTTTCCCAGTTAACATTTTCCGCATCAAAGGATTCCCTGACGCGATCGAAAATTGGCTTCATTGGCAGCTCGGTGAGTCCAATTAGGAACTTGCAGCGATTGGTTCGCTTCTTATACACATGTATCAGGAGCCGATCCTTGTCCGTGATTGGTGATTCCAGCGCGAAAATACAGCACTTGCCGCATTTCGGCTGCTTGGGATTCACGCAGGTTCCATACTCGCGATCGCAGATATTTAGAAAAACGCTGGAGCGGAACGTGATCTCCACACAGGTCGGATACTCCTCGGGCGCACACAAATTCTGCCGTGTTATGAGCAGATCATCAACCACAAACTCTAGCATATAAATTAAGCTCCTGGGCGAGGTCATTGCGAATTGTTTTTAATTGCAATCTGCGGGTGCAGAGAATAGATTCCAAAATTTTGTTACTAAAAAATTTAATGTTGTAATTTGGGCCGAGGTAAAAACTGAACTGGTATAGACATTTCGTTATTCTATAACATGGCTTACAAAACACATGCCTGCTGAGAGATCTAACTTGAAATATCTCATTGATACTTCACATTTTAAATTTGATTTTATTTTGTTATGTATCTAAGGAATCTAAAAACTCATTTTGCGCCCAAACATTTTTGACTCTTAACTAAGGCTGTTCAGTACTCAGCTATCTTTAAGTTAGTTTTAGCGTAAAGTTTAGTTTATGCTCAAAAATACATACATCATCATACATACAGCCCGTTTCAATACAAACATTTTCACAAAATATGAGTCTTGTTTGAATCTCAGGCTCCGATTTCCATATCCAAGCCAAAAGAAATTAAATTAAATTTTTTTTTTTTTTTTGGGGTTTTTTCTATTTTATCATAAAATTATTTATTCAATTCCCGAAATTGTTCTACAAAATTGATTGAGCTACTCGTAAATGTACTTTTAAGTGGCGCTGCTACGGTCACTGCCTCTGGTTGTGCATTGCAAGCCGCACGAAGCTTATGCTTAAGAACAACTCCATCTATTAATTAGCTAGGATGGTAGAAGGAAGAAGACAAAGGGCGTGTTTGACACAATATACATAATTAAAGAGCATTTGTATACAGGAATTTTGTTTCGTATATTTTGCATGCAGTGTCTTTAAATGTTGGTAGCAAAGCAAGAAGACTTGGCAGGCTATCCACCACGGGATAATCAACTAAACGACACTAACGTCAGGCGGAATGAAAGGACGGGAGAGGAAAAAGCTGTGGCCACTGCACGAACTCGATGCCGTAGTGGAGAATGCCAGTGGCGCTGACCGCAATCATGGCACCCCAGAAGAGCATGAACAGCAGGTTCTCCGTATTGAATTCGGCCGGATATGTCATAGTGATAATGAACATGGCAACAGCGACTAGCAGCACCGATGGGAAGGCGATGTAGCGCCAGCCACGTGCCTTTGACAGTGGCGATGGCAGAATGCTGCCCTCGTTTTCATTGATCAGATAGTTGCCCAGGAACAGGTCGATGCCATCCTGACGTTTACCATCTGCGAAATTGTTTAAATAGTAGCGCATTAGCGAATTCTTGCCATCATTCACAGCACCCACTTTGGTGCGTTTGCCGGTGCGGGTAAAGTCCGTTTTGAGGGCACCTGTACCGGAATACTGTAGCGAAACAAGATCAGCATTGTCCGCCCAAACGCCTTTAAACAGCGCCTCGAAGCTTGTGGAAGCGTGCTCGACCCGTTGACCCACATGTAGCACACCCAGCTTTTGGAGAACGTCGCTGAGCGAACGGCGGGCAAGCATGCTCTGCACTACGTTCGTTCTGTCCAGGCAGTCAATGCAGTTTGTACGGAACACACCCGTTTGCGTGGACACTACGTTGCCATTATCGAAGGCATGATAGAAACCGAAGTTTTCCTGTTCATGGGCGAGCCGATCGATTAGAATGTTCAGTCGGTCCCACCGCATTTTCCGGCACTCGTGATGGAAGTCAAAGGCCTCATAGCGCACTCCAGGGTTGCCCATCTCGCGAACCAGTCTCGCAAACGTTGCCTCCAGCTCGCCCTCAGCGCCTTTTTGATCAACTAAATTGATAGCGACCTGCTTGCCATAAATGTTCAGCTGTGCATTGAAATGCGCTGTGCATACCGCCAAATGATCCTTGCCGGGGATCAGACGCGGCTTTGGCTTATAGCGCAAATTGGGCAGCTGCTGCCAGAAAAAGGGCATGCTGCCACGCGTCTGCACGAAACTGGTGTGCTGTCCATTGAACTCGACAATCTGTTCCGTTTCCACAAAGTTCGCCACTTGGCCCAAATCGTTGCTGCCACGGCAGAAGAGCCGCGTGCCCGCACGCTCCACAGATCTGCGCGTCACAATGCTCCAGAAGAAGGTTTGTCCGTTAATTTGCACCTGGTTCACCGACACAAAACCGTGCACCAGCGGCAGTTGAAAGCGTTGCATTTTATCGCACTTGAACTGCTGCAGCACATAGGAGTTCCACACAAAACGCTTATCCGCACGATCCACCAGACCCTTCCCCGTCTTCTTGCCCAGATTCTCCTGCTGCCGCTGTAGCGTTTGCGTGAGATCGTAACGATAGGAGAAGTAGAAGAACTTGGTATCCAACGTCTGGCGCAACATGCTCAGGTAAGACTGATTCTCAGAGCGTTGAATTGCATTGGGAATGTACGGTATAATATCGTAGCCAGCCAAACGCCACACGATCGCATTGTTGAGGACGCCCACGAAGAGGCGATGGGTGGCCACTATCAGATAGTCACAGCTTAGCAGATGTATTGTGCCCAGAATGCCACAGATTCGTCTCGTCGGCATCAGATTGACCAGCTGTGTGGTCTTGGCCTGCACACGGGTCACCTTGTCGAGTCGGCCAATAATCAATAGCTCATCCTGGCCATTCGGTTCGACAATGAAGCACTCCTGCGTTATATACAGATTCATGTCATCGTACACATCGTTTTCACCCTCCATTCTGCACGTGCACCTAGAACATACACAAGTTGATAAATATGTTGTTGTTGTTGGCCTTAAGTAGCAATAGGTCGGGTTCTTACTGCGTTTTGTCAATGGTTCTTCCCAGCGATGACGGCGCACACACGCAACACACACGCACGCAAACTTAAGCACCGGCGATGGCAGCGGCAATAGCAGAACAACAACAACTGTAATAACTGCGGCCTATATCTTGACACCGCTGACGCTCACCTTGTGTTGCAGTGTGATTGTCCAGGCGGCAGACGGTTTTTGTTAATTTTGATTAAATTTAACAGCTGCAAACATAGCAATTTTAAAAAAAACTAAAAAAAACCCTATTTAACGAGGTGACGAAGGCACAAGCACTCACACATACACTTGCTCACGAAAACTATCGATGCATTATCGATAATTGTAGCTAGCGCCATCTGTCATTTTTTTTCGGAGGCGCAATTGAGCGCGTACGTGCGCTTACACAATTGGACCATAACAGCTATATTAAAATTTATCAAAACACATAAATACACTTGAAAATCAAGACGACATATTTTTCAGGCAACTAATTTTTACAACTATTTACAGCAAAAGCGATATTATTCACATATTGATACGAAATCAACGCTAACAGTGTGTGCACAAGTCTAACATACGAAAAATGTCTTGCACAGTGTGTGCACATCTGAGGAGTTAAATAACATTTTCTCGCATCATTCAAAATTGAACGGACGACGCGAATAAAGCGGCAGCTTATAATATTTTTCATATCGCATTTGAAGCTGAATCTATATATATTTAAATATTAAGTGATTAAACTAACATCGCCAGCGCGTGATCAGAGCAGCCTGTTAAGGTCATACACTTCATTTTCGCACATAAATACGTAAACTACAGTTATTTGCAAAGGCATAAAAGGGCTTGGCGTCATTTCTAGACATGGATTTAACATCGGGTGCGAATGGCTCGCGCCAGCAGCAAGCGCGAAAATCAAATCAAAACATACAGGTCTATGTGCGCGTCAGGTGAGCTCCGTATATTCACATCCAGCTGCTGAAATTGTGATCATGGTTTTGACTTTGCAGACCGCTTAACTCGCGGGAACGTTGCATACGGTCCGCGGAGGTGGTGGATGTGATGCCGCCACGCGAAATTGTCACACGGCACACGCTCGACTCCAAGCTGACCAAGAAGTTTACGTTCGATCGCACCTTTGGGCCGGAATCGCGTCAATGCGATGTATATAGCACCGTCGTGGCGCCGCTTATCGAGGAGGTGCTCGCGGGCTACAACTGCACTGTGTTTGCCTATGGCCAAACGGGCACGGGCAAAACACACACAATGGTGGGCAACGAGTGCGCAGAATTGAAGTCCTCCTGGGAAGATGTAAGTGAACCCCAATTTAAATCTAAAACTGAGTCTGCGACTGCGCAGTACAGTTGTGTTTCGCTAGAGAACTTTTTTGACCTGCGAAAACAAGTTTTGCCACTTTGTGACTGACCTCGCAGCTGTTGTGACTTCTCAGAATTTCAAACCTTTTTCTAATTAACACACGCCCCTTTTGTAGGACTCGGAAATTGGAATTATACCGCGTGCGCTCAGTCATTTGTTCGATGAACTGCGCATGATGGAGCTCGAGTACACGATGCGCATCTCCTATTTGGAGTTGTACAACGAGGAGCTGTGCGATTTGCTTTCAACTGATGACAACACCAAGATTCGTATATTTGATGACAGCACAAAGAAGGGTTCGGTTATTATTCAGGGTCTCGAGGAGATACCAGTGCATAGCAAGGACGATGTGTACAAGCTGTTGGAGAAGGGCAAGGAGCGACGCAAAACGGCCACCACACTCATGAATGCCCAATCCTCGCGCTCCCATACCGTTTTCTCAATTGTGGTGCACATACGTGAGAATGGCATGGAAGGCGAGGAGATGCTCAAAATTGGCAAACTGAATCTGGTGGATTTGGCGGGCAGCGAGAACGTCTCCAAGGCGGGCAATGAGAAGGGCATTCGAGTGCGCGAAACTGTCAATATTAACCAGAGCCTGTTGACATTGGGTCGTGTGATCACAGCGTTGGTCGATCGGGCGCCTCATGTGCCCTATCGCGAGTCTAAACTGACTCGGCTGCTGCAGGAGTCGTTGGGTGGGCGCACCAAGACTTCGATTATAGCCACCATCTCGCCGGGCCACAAGGACATTGAGGAAACACTCAGCACACTGGAGTATGCGCACCGCGCCAAGAACATCCAGAATAAGCCAGAGGTCAATCAAAAGCTGACCAAGAAGACGGTACTCAAGGAGTACACGGAGGAGATCGATAAACTGAAGCGGGATCTGATGGCGGCACGCGACAAGAATGGCATCTATCTGGCCGAGGATACTTACAATGAAATGACGCTCAAAATGGATTCGCAGACGCGTGAGCTAAACGAAAAAATGTTGCTACTTAAAGCGCTCAAAGATGAGCTGCAAAACAAGGAGAAGATCTTTAATGAGGTCAGCATGAATCTCGTAAAGAAGACCCAGAAGCTTACACGCACCGAACAGCATCTAACCGAAACCAAGGGATCGCTATTGCTCACCAAGAAAGTGCTCACCAAAACCAAAAGGCGCTACAAGGAAAAAAAACAGCTGGTTGAGTCACATGTTAAAACCGAACAGGAGCTGACTACACAAGCGCATCAAATTCTGGAGGCAGCCGACTTGGCTGCAGATGACACGCACCAATTGCACGGCACCATTGAGCGACGACGTCATGTGGACGAAAAAATTCGCAGCACGTGCGCTCAGTTCACGGAGCGCATGCGTGACAATCTGGAGATGCTCGATGGCAGTCTCAGCCAATACCAGGAACAACACGCAGGCTCCACGCAGCAGTTGACCGACGAGCTAGGTAAGTGATACATTTTTTTATACAGCACATTCAATTTATGTTGCTCCTATTCCTGCTTAGCGAATTGTACCAATGTGCATCAGCGTCTGGTGGCCAATGCCACAAAGAGTATCGACAACTTGCGTATCAGTTGCACTGAAGCTTTAACGGCACATGGGCAGCTGCAGGCACAGTTTGCGGCAGCTGTTGTCGGCACTGGAGACGCCCATTGCAAGGCGCTAGTGGCACAACTATTGGAGCATATGCAGCAACGCAATGCGATGTTAAGTGAGGATATGCTAAGCAATCTGCAGGAGCTGGAGGCCAACAATGAACGTCACAAGGCAGCGCTGGATAGCATGCGCGATGGCTTCTCGCCAATTATTGAGCGCAACGCAAAGGCGCTGCAGCAGCACGTGGATCAGGTGCAGCAGCAATTGCAGCAGCTAACTGCGTTGAGTGCTCCCGATGCCGAGCAACTGCAACAACTGCAGACCGAACTGGCCTACGAGGAGGAGTTGGCACAGCAAGAAGCGGCCCTAATGCATCAACTGGAGCAGCTACAGCAGCAGCGCGCCAAAAACACAGTCAGCATGGGTACTCGCGTCGGGCAGCTGAAGCGCAGCCATGTTGCGATTAATGAGCAGGCACAGCAGACCGCCAACAGCATGCAGGCCTACGCCATGGAGGGCTCTGTGGCGACGCAGGCGGCACGCGATGAACTGTGCAGCCAACTGCAGGCTGCAGTGCTGTGTGTGGATCAGGGCGTTGCTAAGTGTTCCACGCTGCAGGTGCAGCTGGAGAATCTGTGCAAAGAGAGCGCTAAGCAGGCCGAGCAAAGCATGCAAACAGTGCGAAACCATGAGCAGCAACTGCGCCAGATGTGCTCGGCCAGCGAGGAGCACGCTGAGCAACTGCGTCACGAGCAGCAGAAAAACCTTGTGTCGGCCACCGATCAGATCCATCAGATTATCAAAGATGATGTTCAATTGGGCATCGGCCATGCTGCCATCACAGCCGATCTCATTGAAAAGCTTTCCGAGCAGACAAAGCAGCACGCGATATTGCAGCGGCAGCACCAACAGACTTGCCACCAGGATCTCTCGAATTTCCATCAGAGTGAATTGAAAACGTATGCGCCCACTGGTACAACTCCATCCAAGCGGGACTTTATCTATCCACGCACACTAGCAGCCACATCGCCGCATCAGGATATTGTGCGTCGCTATCGGCAGGAGCAGGACTGGTCGGACTTGGACACCACGGCCACCATTGATGAGGTAAGTCATCAGCTTTATGTATATACCATTTTCACATCTAAGCATTCCTTGATTTTGCAGTGTAGCGAGGGTGAACCAGAGGAATTGTTGCAGTCAGTGCAGGAACTGTCCGAAACGGAGACCATTATGAACTCCACGCCCATTGAGCCCGTTGAGGCCGTAAATATTAAGCAGCGCGGCTCTAGAGGTGGCAGTAACACTCTGAAGCAGCCGCTTGCCGGCATGCGCAGCGGCTCTCTGTCCCGCTCCCTGACACCTCACAAGTATTCGCCTCGCAATTCGCCTCGCAACTCACCGCTCAGCTCGCCTGCCTTTAATAGGGTAAGCTAAAAATGCAATCTGTTAAATAGCAAAGCAATCATAATTTGTCTTACCTTATTCCCCGCACAGCATAACAAAGAGAACTTGGCCTGAGACGAGCATCCAGCATCCCAGTAACACAAGTCGCTAATTGGAGCACCTCTTTTAAATTTGCCTGTTCCTTTTAATTTGTAACTTTATTTTTGCTTTTTGTATCATCTTTTGAGATTCTTTTTTAATACAATATGCACATAAGGGCACCTGTACCACAGTGAACGTTCGATATAGTGAAATAAATGAAATTGAGATAAATGTATACCGATTTTATGGCACTTCTTCCCATATTATTGAAATCTTACTGTGTCCAGGAGACTCAGTCGTCCTGTTGCTCATCGTCATCATCCTTGAGTATGCCCAGGCGTCGTGCCACCTCCTTAACATTGGCTATAAACTCCTCCTGCACCAAATTGAAGCTCATGGCCAGCAGCGCGATGCCAAAGAGCAGATACAGAGAACAGTAGGCAATAGACTGCTCCGATTCATCCTTGACGCCTTTGGCGGGCACAAAATCACCAAAGCCTGCAGCAAAAGAAAACCAAGTTAGAGCTGAAGATGGATATGTGCAGATTAACCACGGGCACTCACCAATTGTGGTCAGTGTGATGAAGCAGAAGTAGGCCGAGTCTAGGAAAGACCATTGCTCCCAGTAGGCAAAGAGCGCGGCACCACCCAGTATATAGCTGACCACCAGAAAGACGCACAGCCAAATGGGCACCGGCCGGTCTTTGGGCACCAGATCGAACCTGTCGCCATACTCGTCGCCGTACATGGAATCGTCGTCATCGTAATCATAGCTGGGACGTCGCCGAATCTGACGCTGTACGGGAAAGCCCATGGGCGACATGATGCGTGGAGAGGGTGGCAGGCGGCGTTCGCGACGTCGCTCGCGGCGCGGCTCTCGGTTACGCGAACCATGACGCACTGGATAATCCTCGTACAAATCGTTATCGTCGCACATGGACAACTCATCGAAACTCTCCTCCACGTAGTCCTCGTGGCGCGGCGAGCGTCCGCGTCGATGTCGCTGCGGCGGCCCTGCATCGTAGTCCGGCGGCTCTAGATGATTGCCGTAGCGCGAGGATTGACGGCCCAGACTGCCAGCACGCCGCCCATTGGATCGTTGCTGCTGATGATGATGATGCGAAGGCGGCGGCCGTGGCTGCGGTGAACGCTCTCGTTCTAGTTCCCTCTGACGTTGGCGTTGACGATGCGCCGATCTGGGCATCGATTGGCTGCGTGGTGCATTGCGGGCATGTTGCCCGCTGTTTACCAAGTCGTCATCGTCGTCCAGCGCATAGCGATTGGGTATAATGGGCGTCTTGCGCACCACATCCTCATCCACATCTTCGTAGTGCGAAGAGATATGTCCATGCCGCGGATCCACACTTTTTGCACGACCCGAGCCACGACCCGGCGTTGAGTGCAGACGATGCAGTTCACGAGAGGCGCGCGATTCCTGGCGTTGGGGTGAGCGCACAGATCGCACACTGGCCGCACGCTTCGCCGGTGGGGGCAGGTCGCTGAAGTCATCAATGGAACCATGTATGTGCGTCCTGGAGTGACCCAGATAGCGCTCACGCTCCACAGTGTGTCGGTCCCGCATTCTGTCCCGCTGTCGCTGACGGCTGCTGTAGCGGTTGGCGCGATTCAAGGTCTGCGTCTCGTACTCATCGCCGTAAATGGTATGACGCTGGCGAGGCTCATGCTGCAGTGGCTGGTGGTACATCTGCGGGCGACGTGAACGGTTCCCACTGCCGCGATATCCGCCGCCGCCAAAGTCACGATCCCGGTCATCGTAGCCGCGACCGAGCGTGCGCAGCTCCGGATCCGAGTAGGCATGCCCCATGGAGGGTCCCAGCCCAGAGTCATTGTTGGAGCGCTGTGTCATCTTCATGGAGCGCCTAAACGAAGGCGGCGGCTGAGATCGCGATGTAACACGCTGCGGTCGCATCCGCATAGATCTCTGCCTCGACCGCGCATTTCTGGGCCGCTTCGCCGAACGGGTGCACACATAACAGCAGATGCGCCAGTAGAGGAACCTGCCTGACAGATTAACAATGGGCACGCAACGCCAACAACTTGTCCAACTCACCGAAACGATGTGGCCATCACATCTCCAATGTTGGACAGACAAAGCAGCATCAATGGAATCCCAACGATGGCATAAAAGATCGTTGTCACCTTGCCCCAGTCTGTGCGCGGTGATATGTGGCCATAGCCTGTCCAGCGTTTGGCATCGCAGTTATGGTAAATGAGGTTGCATATGAATAAATAAGAGGAAGAGAATTATTAACATAATTATATTTTGACAGAGCAAATGGGTTCGGTGAAGTTTGAGCATATTTTTTCAAGATTGGTAAGGGCATAGAAATATGTATAATGAAATCTTATTATAAATTGTGTCCATGGCAATTTAGCCAAGCTTTTCAATATATCAGAAGTTATCAAAACTGAACATATATTCACGGTAGCTGACATTTTGATCTCTATTTGATCTCTAGGCTAATTTTATCGATTGTATACTGCTTTTTCTTTTCTCCCAAAATTAAAGTCGTCAAAGACTAAACTATTACTCAAGGGTTTACATAGAACGCACACTAGTGTTATTTGTTGTTGTTTTTTTTTGCCAAGATAAATAATATTTGACTGTCTTTAGTTGGTCGGAAAACTGCCTTGAACCGGGCATAATATGTGCCAGCTCGCAAATTGGCAATATCTTGGAAATGCCAATGGGCGCAACGTGCCTAATCTGTCTGCTTTAGAAGCTAATCTATTATCGTCTCCCACGCAATGTACAAGTACAAAATGGGCGTTTCATGTTTTGCCGCTTGCGGAAATGCGGAAGTGTTTGTATTCGCATGGATTCCATGGCTGAGGGTAATGGGTGTGTGTACCTGTGTGTGTGTGTGTGTGTGTTGGGTATTGGCAAAGACCAAACAAGCGCCGGTCATTAAACTCGCAGAAACCAGGCAGCTTAAGCCAAGACAATTCATTTAATGCTACATCCATATTGGGAAATTATACAAAAGGTTCCCATCATAAATCTAAAATCTAAAACTAAAAACTCATCTGTGGCCAGACGCGTTTGACCTTGCGTCTGCTGTTGTATGTATAAAAAGTCATTCTAACTTTTGATTTCGTTGGATGCTTCCTGCCCCCCGGCCCCCTTCGGATCATTGGCTAGATTAAACCTGAAACTGAAAACATTTTAGAGGTCATTCACGTGGGCGCTTAGTGGGCCAATCAACCTGTGTGCAACAAACTGTAGCCAAAATAAAACTAAGCCAAATGCTGACCTATGTGCTGCACGATCTGAATGATAAGGAAAATTTATAGCAATTGCTGCAGCATAAGCCGGTAGGACTACGGTAGTCGGGTATAACAGACCCCTACATACTCATTATAAGGCTTGAAATAGGCTGTCTGCTGCATTAGCTTACATTATTTTTAGATATTTTTGGATCGGTCTTCAAAAGAGCTGATCATCAGTCTATCATGAAGTTTAGTTTATAATCTATAAAAGATATATGTATACCCATCCGATACGTTCTCACTTTTCATCTATATGCACATCTATATATACACGAGTGTCAAGTCTTTTATGTGATACAGACCGAAACGAATATACCCCTTTGTCTTTGTGGGCGAGTGTAAAGATATATCTGCAATTGATCAGTAAATGAACACTAATTATGCATCAACACAAAAAGTGGGCTGTAAAATGTGTAAACTCATTTTGATTTCCAGGAAAGTGTTTTGTAATCTCGGTACCTCGGTACCCTTCATGGAGTCTAACGATCAATTACAAAACGATCGTGAGGCAGTTCAATATTTATGCGATTTCTACGTGCTCACATGGGCACATGTCCAAGTCGATTGCAGCAGTTCCTGGGCCGCGTTGCATGAATTGATCTGATCACTGAGCACAGAACAGATCACTGATCATGCGCTTCTTTGCGGTTTGGCGGTTTCTTCGGATTGGATGAATCAATGCTAAATACGTGGGCTGCGTGCCCGGCGATCAAACTGGTCGCCCGATCGCTGTTAAATCTGGCGTGTCTTTTTTTGGGAGTGCGTCTGCGTCTGCGACTGCCACGATCCTCTGTCTGTGTATCTGTCTGTCTGGCTTGTTTGCGTTGATTCATTAGATGTTTACGCTGCGGCACAGTGGGGCAGAACACATGCTGATCGCTGGCCAATAACAAACACAGCCAAGGCTGAGCTTAAATCGAACCGGCTCATGGTTCGGTTCAATAGAAATTACTTTTCACGAGTAGCCAGCTACCTGGCATAAATAATTTGGGTTTCAGCCCTTGGATTTAGGCATATATGACACTTGCCAATTTCGGATAGAGATCAAATCTAGCGCGCTTCTTGTATATGAAAATATACATGGCTTGTAATATTTTCAGTAGAACGGACGCGCAATTACAAATTAAAAATTTAATTTTTTCATTGAAATGTTTAACATAAATATGAAATTAATATAAGAGATAAAGGAACTGAGCCTTAAGACAGGGCGCTGGTTCAAACCCTAAAAAAAATATAAGAAATCAAAGTAAGAGCCTTGTTAAAAGGAATTAAGCCTAAAGGAAATGCGCTGGTTCAAACCGTGAGCCAAATCAGCGACAAATTTAATTTTATCTTGCAATGCGACCTTTTGTGCTGGTTCCACTGTGGGGCATGTGCCGCACCTGCCGTCCTCGGCGAGCCACACTCGAGTGATTTTTGTGCCTCGTCGTTGGCCCATTGTTATATAAGTAGCGTGTGCCGCTCGCATTGCCGAATTATTCCGTTGGCATCGCTATAAACGAGCGAGTCGCGACCAAGCGCGAAATACGGGTCAGTGTGTGAACCATCCACAAGCAGAAAGAAAGGCCAGAGTTTCCAGTGTGAATCAGTGAATCTTCGTTAAGTGCAGAAATCATGCGAAAACATTGCCTCATCGCGTCGCTGGCGCTTGTCTGCCATCTGACCATTGTGACGGCCAGATCGGGCGAGGATCATTGGGTTTGGCGCACCTACAACCGCAAGGAGCGTGCATTCAAAGAAAACGAACGCAACGCAAACCAGAATCAGCAGAGACGTGAGCCAACTACCAGAAGACCGCTGCCTGGTGAGCCGGAGAACGATGAGATCGAAGACTATGTGGACGTTGAGCCCACAACAACCACTGCACCCAATGTGGGCACGCGTCAGTTCAACCCCTATCCTAATCTAAATCCCTATGGCGGATTTGGGGGACAGCCCGCGAATGGTGGCCAATTTCCGGGCATTGGCGGCGGCTTTGGTGGCGGCAATCCAGGCGTGCTGGTCGGCCCTGGTGGCCCTACGGGATACAGACCGCCGCTATATCCCAATGCCTATCAGCCTGGCAACATTGGATTTGGTGGTGCGCAGAATGGACTGGGACTAGGTGGCTATCCAGGCATCTATGGCAGTGCGTCTGCGGGTGCGGGTTACCCGGGCCTGGGTGCCGGTGCAGGTTATCCAGGTGTGGGCGTGGGTGGCGGTGCAAATGCCGGCACAGCCTATCCGGGCGGACAGCTCGGCGGAGGACTAGGCTTGGGTCAGTATCCAGGCGCTGGCAACCAATATCCATTTGGAAGCTATCCAGGGACAGAGACAAATTACAACCAGTTTGGAGCGCCTGGCGGACAATATCCTGGCCTGGCACAGTATCCGGGCAATCAGTATGCCGGACCACAGTACACAGATGGCTATGGCTTAGCTGCTGGCTTTGGCCTAGGCCAGCCCGGCCTGGCACCCACGGGCTATGGCGGCAACTTCGGAGTTGGGGGCTTTGGCTACGACGAGAAGTCGCTGACGCCGGCCGAGGGCAAGAGTGCCAAGAGCTCAGCCAGTTCCCCAGCGACGGTAAATGATAAGCTCAGTAAGAATATTTAGCTGTAGCTCCAGCTCGAGCACCCGTTAGCTTTAGTCGTTAGAGTTTAGTCGTTAGGCTTAGATTATGTTAAATGCGAATAAAATTCTTTCGAACTGTTAACCTATTTGAGCACTCACCAATTGTGGTTATGACTATGATGGAGTAGAAGAGTGAGCCGGCAAAGGTCCATTGGGATTTGCGCTCATCCTCGTCGCCATCCCAGCCGTCTGCCTTGATGGCCGTCATGATCTGCTTCTCAAAGTTGGCCAAATGCTTGCTCACGTTCGCCATCCAGTCGTTCTCGCGCAGCACCAGCGCGTCATCGGAGAGCAGCCAAATGCGCTCGGTGAGATTGAAGCGCAGATTTTGTATGTCCCGCTTGACCTGGACGCACACACATGGAGTGTCTGTTAGCCAAGTTGGGTGCTTAAGAAACCCGGTGCGATCTCACCTCAATCTCATGCGGTCGTTCGAGATGCTGAAACAAATAGGCACCGCCCACACAGTACGAGACCACAAGCAGCACGAGCAGTACATGGGAAACGACGCAGGTGAGCACCTTCCACGAGAAACAGATGGCAGCCACACAGCGTCCGCGTTCCGGCTTTGCCGGCTCCATCATGTGCGGCGGCAGGGATTGTGCCCGCCTGCCCGACATGGTCGTGCACCTTTTCGGCTATGCGTCTTCCCTTGGCCAATTTCGTGGTTCGCTGCACACAAATTATGAAAAGGCAAACTAAATTTGTTGAACCCGAATTGAAATAGTCGACGGTTAAATACCCTGTGAAATATTTACTATGATTTGACTAAGATCTACAGCTTATATGCCCCTTCTAAAACTGATAGAGGGTATGCATATTAAAGCTGGCTTGAACCTAGCCGGCTCAAACCCGAAATTTAACATTTTTTGCCATAAACTAAATTTGTAACCGGAATAGTTTGGTAACGAATATATTTGAAAATATATTACAGAAACATCAATTATTATTGATTGAATCTAAGCAATGTATCAATAAAAGCAATATATAAAAAAAAAGTTGGGTTCATATAAGCACAAAGGACAACCAATTACAAGCTAAATAGGCAGGTGGCGAAATGGAAGTGGGAAATCCCAATCCTCACACATGTACATTAAGATTTGTCTAAATATTTATTTAGTCGACTCGCCAGGCTGGCAAGGTCGGGTAAGTGGTTAGGGGGGGCTATGCGGCTGTGCTTTATGGAAACTATTTTGGGGAACAACATCCATTTCGTCAACAGACAGACAGACAGACAGGCAGAACAGAGCAGACGGCGCAGACCCCGCAACTCGTAGTTGTTCACCGCAAGAAATTTTTACTTTTCATAGTCTAAATACTAGCCGGAATGGCACAACAAATAACCGAACAGACAGATGGACTATATATATATATATTTTATGAGAAGATGCTATATAACATGCCCGAATAATTAGTAGCTTTGATTTCATTTGATTTCTTATTGGGCAATTATCGGCGAGCAATTTATAAACTTTTTGGCTCTACATGGCATAATTTACATTTATGTACGCAAATCTTTCGAGCCGTACCGCACTTTTAGGATTTGTTCTTCTTGTTTTTTAAATATATTTCCAAATTCAATTCATTTCTGTGTGCACGTTGCGTGTTTATTTTCCGATACGGATCGCAACGGCAACAGCACATGGACCGATCCCGACGACTCTCCAAAGATTACTGAACATTTCTCTGATCGGAGATCGGCGATCGGTGAGTGTTTTATTTTTGTTACTACTTGGGCTAGTTCTAGTAGCTTGTAGTTTTCTTCTGTTCTGAACATTTTGGAATACTTTTTGTTTACTTTTTGCATCTCAGTTGGCATTTCACTTGTTCTCCCGAGAACACGTAACAAGAGACTCGGGCAGCAGCTGATTTGTCAGGCACAACCAGAACAACAACGACAAACAATGCATTTCTCTCTTCCGATTTTAGAGTAATATGCAATATCTTTTTTGAAATTCTCTTGTAAATATATTTTTAAATGGACAAGATTGTAAAAAAAGTGCACTGCCATTTTTGTTCACACCACAAATGTTCATTATCAAAGCTTGGTTGTAAAACTCAAGTTATGAAATATCAATACTTAAGATATAGATAAGGCATACGCTATATATAGACTAACAAATTTGGAACGCCCCATTGACCGGGCCCTAATCGACATTCAGCTGTCGGAACGAACCCTCCAGCCCGAATAGACCCTCAAAGTCAATTGGTCTGCCCGGTCGGAGGCGCTCATCTGTGCCATAGTTCTGCTCCTCTACCCAGTAATTCCTGTAGGCGTTTATGCGCTCTTCCCAATCCTTGATCAGTTCTGGTATGGAACCATTTTCGCCTCCGTACTCCACAGGCAAATACTTTTGCGGTATTTGCTGGTACATGGCCTCAAAATTGTTGCCGTGCACATAAAGCTGTAGGAAAATGATAAAGACGTTGAGTTCCTCAAGGATTGGCTACAAGCTGATAGGGAACCTACTCGTTGCTGTTGTTTTTTGGACATCATCGGCTTGAACATGTTGAAGACCTTATCGAAACCCGCGGGCGTGTTGATGAAATGCGTGCCCTTTGTGCGCATGGGCAGTGCCTCCTCCTGGAAAACGGTCATCTTCTTGGCAAAGGAAGGCGTCATCTGAAAGAAGTGCCCAGCCTTTACGTCGCTCAGGTCCAGTATGTGTATGACCCCATTGACTATAGCATCATCGTCTTCATCGAGCATTATTTGATGCATTAGACTGCTGGCCCGATTGATTTCAATGAAATTGTACTCATCGGGATTGTAGGCGGCCATGCGCAATACAACTAGCCGTGGCCCATTATCATGCAGTGGGCGTGGCAGCACGATAGCAGTCCTACAACTGAACCTGATTCAACGTTCAAAATGGGCATAGAATGCGACTCACCCGAATCGGAAGAGAGCAAGCAGCTTGTCCACATCAACATTGTGTCCAATAAAGTATTCGGGATACTTGGTGCGCAGCGCGTAAAACCGATCCATTTTGGACTTGGTCTTCTCCAGGCTGTGCTTGCAGCCACGCAAGAAGTTGACCAGAAACTGGTCATCGGTGCGCGCTTTCAGATGTGGCTGCTGGGCAATCCACTGACGCAGTGCGGCTATGTCCGCATCCAGGCGCTCCGGAATCTCGTTCAGCTGCTCGATAGCATTTTGCTGCAGGGCCGGACTTAGCGGACGAATGGACGGCATGTTGGCCAGGTCGGGCAGCCAGTACACAACTGAAGGTCTTTGTTCGGGCTCGATTCATGGGCAGCCACCATAATCAATCCAAGATAAGATAGTTAACAAAGACCACACAGCACAACCTATTCTGAGAAGAGAGCGGGAGTGAAGCACAAATCCAATCAATTTATTGGCTGTTTATATTTTTACAAAGTCAGTCGATATCCAACATGCGGAATGAGCCATCCAGGCCAAAGTAGCTCTGAGAGCTTGTATTGGCTGGGTTATCTTCCCTCAGCTTTTCGTTGGTGCCAAAGTGACGCGACTGCTCGAAGTATTCGCGATAGCTGCACATTTTGGCCTCCATTTGGTCTATGATGTCTTGCATGGTGCCCCGGCTGCCGCCGTATTCCTTGGGCAGATACTCGCGACGCACACGCTCAAAGATGGCCTCCGGATCGGAGCTGACAGATACCTACGTAGAAACACTATGAAACGCTGCTGATCGCTGGGTAAGCGACAGATGTGACTCACGCGATTCTTGACCTTATCGGGAAAGAAGGAGCGCAGCGACTTGAAGCCACTTTCGAATGAGGCGGGCACATTTATAAAATGTATTCCCTTCTGCCGTGTGGGCATCGCCTCATCCGCAAAGGCCGAAAACTTGCTCAACAGCTGCGGCTGCAGGGCAAACAAATTGGCGGCAGTTACTCCGGTCATGTCCATTATTTCAATGTAGCCACTGACATTTGCGTTGTCGTCCTCTAGCATCATGATCTCGCCAAACATGGAGCCCACTCGAATAATATCCTGGAACTTGAACTTCTGCGTGTCATAGGAACCCGTGCGTATAATGGTCACAGCCGGACCCGTATCGCCCGCGTCCAAAGGAATGCGTAGAATGACGCTTCAAAGAAAATACTTTATTTGGGAATGATATGGAGGCTTCTCTATTGATCATACCCCATACGAATGATCTCCAGCACCTGGGCATCATCGGCCAAGCGATGCTCATTGAAGACCTCGGGAATTGCAGCCTGCAGCGTGTAGTAGCGATCAATCTTGTGCTTGGCCTTCTCCAAACTGAACTTGCTGCCCCGCAGGAAGCCCAGCAGGAATTGATCAGTGAGGCAGGAGCAGAGATGCGGCTGCTTCTGCAGCCACTCTCGTAGGGCCGCAATATCTGATGCAACACGAGCCGGCACTTCGTTCAGCTCCTCGATGGCGATCTGTTGAAGACCTGGAGGCAACGGGCGTACTCCAGCGGATAATTGGCTGTTGTCCATGGTGATTATATGCATACTGGCCAATCGATGGACTATAAATTTTCCATAGTGCAATTTAAGCAGGTAAACTCTATTGTTTCAATGCGATAAGAAACATATTCAATCATTCGGGCTAATCTGTCAAGCGATTAGTTCTCGCTTAGGATCGATTTGTTGTTGAGACATTTATGGGTCTATATTATATGTGGGTGTGTCTACAATAGATATTTAAATATTTCTTTTTTAAATAGCAATGAATCTTGTTGAATTTTTCAAAACAGTTAAGAGGGTCTTTTTCCTAGTTACAGTTAAAAAAGTGTATACAGCTAAATTTAAGTTTGGCCATTTGTAACAACATATGGGTTAACAATGCTTAGCTTTTTGAATGTCGATTAACAGGAGCAATAAAATGCGTCAATTTCTGTTAGAGGTGAACGTGTTGCTTGAAATAAATATATGTTACATAGAAATATCTATACAAACTGCTTGTGACTTAAACTAGCACTCTACGTACTGGAGGATACATTTTTTAAAATTTAAATCTATAAAACAATACATATATAATGCGTTAGCAGTATATGTTTCACACATGTGACTCGTTACAGTACATGGCACAGCCCACACATACATAACTATCGCTCATCTCTAGCGGGTAGCAACAACACTGTAAGTTAACAGCACCCCATAGTAAGTTAACAGCGCCTTTCAGCAGACGCACTATTAATACAAATAGAATAAATAAAATATCAAAATTAAAAAGCGCTAATTTGTTCAAACAGCTAGCGCGCGTTTTTAAATACATTTAACATATCTAAATTAAGTTAAACACAACTGTCTTCGTGATACCACTTGCGACTTAAACGCGTTTTCAAATCTGCAATTTCGATACGTAAATTGCACTGCAATTCCATACGGCTGCGGCTTGGTTAAAACAAAAAAAAAAAAAACATAAAAACAATGTAAGTTGTGCAAAGAAAAACCTCAAATAGAAAGCGAGAGAAAGGGCCAAATGATGGCGGGCGCAGTTAAATAAAGGCCAACCCAAAGGGTGCTGCAAATGCCACATGCAGCAGCAGCCCAGTGGGTGGCATTCGCACTGTGGGCGGTTGGGTCATGCGACCCCCTTCAAGGGCACCAAAGCCGCTGCAAGGTGTCGTAAGTGGCGCGAGTTGTGTGATTGTCATTCCACAATTCAGCGAAATTAAAGGCTTAAATGCGTTGTTTTGTTACTGTGATTCATCATAGTCAATCATCTTATTGACGTAATGTGCATACTCAAATTAAGCTAAACTCTTCTTTTTTGTATGATTGTATGTGTGTGTGCTTAATTTCAGTTAACGTGTTTCCCATCCGAGTAAAGGTCAAGATGCAAAACAATCCCAGTCCACAGCTGCCATGCAAGGGCATTTTAAAGACTTCGCGCAGCTTTGACAAGTCGGGTGCCAGGTAAGCGCAATCAACTTTGACCTTTAGATTAAACAAAGGCTAACCACTAGATTCGTTTTCGCAGTTTTCGCAAAAGTGCCAAGTTCGATGAGCTGAACGTGATGCAAACATTTCATCCAGCCGATAAGGATTACGGGCATATGAAAATCGATGAACCAAAAACACCTTTTAACTACACGGAGCCATTTAATGAGAACAGAGACGAGCTGGACACCGAACTGCTGGTTGAGAAGTATAAATCACGTTTGCCCTAGACCTAGCGCCAGCAAGCTAAGTCCATGCTTTCTTATTTCCCATGTAGATTACGGATTGCGGCCAGCACACAACAGTCTTCCCAAAGCATTGACGATGAAGGTTCTTCCGGCGATGATCAACCTATTAGCGAAGAGGAGCGACGTAAGCTCACAATCATCCAACATCATCCTAAATATTCGATTTTAATTGTGTCCTATGTTGCAGAACGACGCCGTGAATTCGAGCGGCGTCGCAAGGCGCATTATCGTGAATTTGAGGCGGTCAAATTGGCCCGCAAGCTAATACAGGAAGAGGACGACGATGAAGACGATGGTAATGACGCAGCTGTTGCTTCGGGGTCAGCACCAGGCGTTGCCTCTAGTTCCAGCACTTATGCCAGCGGCTCGAAACAAAAGTCAAGTCCGAAAACAACAACATCCGCGACCACCAGTGCGACCAGCAACAGCAGCATCATGGACCTGGAGCCGACTCACAATTAAAAGCAATATGCAACACAATATTTACAGGGTTCTAACTGACGTTGTTCGTTGATGTTGATGTTAATGTTGTCCGCGTAGGGCGGCTCATCCGAAACTTAATTTATTGCTACTAAGTGCTGTCGTGATGAATTAAATTTATATATACATTTACCTAGCGTAAAACAGGTAAAAGTACGTATATTTCAAATAGCAGCCGGCGCAAAATGTGCTTTCCATCAATGAAGTATGATACAAATCTATTGAAATTGTAGCTGCGAGATATTTTACAACCAAGTGCACATTATAAACTAAAATACGAGTAAATATAAAAATTTGTAGCGTTATGTCAATGTTAATGCTTATTTGATCTGATCTTCTCCAATTGAATAACGAAACTGAACTCTCAGCCCAACCTTCAAACAAAACGCATTCATTTGCATTTAATTTTCAATAAGTGGAAATTTAATTTCTAAACTCACACAAACACACACAAAAGTGCCACAACAAACAGTAAATTTAATCAAGAAGTAAGCCTAACGAGAGAAATTCCAGAAAGGAAAAGCGCATTGGAAACACGCTGTATTTGAAGTTGTGTATGAAATTGATTTGGCCTTACTTTTAGTTATTTATTAAAACCAATATGTACTTTAACGATATAACTATCATAATAACAATTACGATTATCATTGTGAATATAATAGTTTTTAGCAATGCAATACAAAAGTTTCAATAAAGAGCAATGTGAAAAACTTTGTATAAACCACAAGGCACACCTATCATCCATTAAGAGAACAAGAAAACACAAACGCCGCACTTCTCTCGTCGCGAGTATTCAAAAACTAGCCATTTATTTGATTTTAGTGTTCATAGCTCTCATTGTTATACAACAAATTGTAAACATAACGTCAATTTCATTCTTTTGACATTTGTTGGTCATATTTTGGTTTTTTCTTTTTTGTTTGTTTTGGGTAAGTCAGAGTGTTGGGTTTCATCCAGGCGGCACCTCAGGGCGCGCACAAAGCTCAGATCTCCCCGCTCGTGCAGCAGGCAAAGGCATCCTCATATTATTGCCTGCCGGCAAGGAGCGAGCTGCTATGCGGCCCTGTACGTGTCGCCCAGAGACAATTACATATTTGATTTGATTGTGATTTTGACATTTGATAAACTCACTGAATTGCCATATCATATCATGCTTGGCACATAACTTACTCAACGGACCATTGACATTTTTTTATAATATGCTCGTTAACAATATAATCGTAAATAAACATAAATATCTGTGTAGATATAGAACAAAATATAGACAAAAAATCATGCAAACTCAAACTATTTTAACAATTGCGACGCACTGCGAGGCAGCGCCTAAAAATCCAACCCTGAGCAGGCCCAGACTCTAGAACATATATGTGGGCTCTATCGATTCAATTTACAGTAAACTAACCCAAATATATTGTCTTAAGCATGGGCGCAATGGGCGTGTTTCTAGGCGTGGCTGCCCGCGCGGTCTATAAAGTAAAACATTGCGATAAGTATATATATATAATAGATTGCTAGATATGTTAGTTCGTTTTTTTTTTTGTTTTGTTTTTGGGTTTTTTAAAAGTATTTGCATAACAAGGTTTCATATTCCATATCATATCCATTTCATTTGCTAGGTCTCGTTGTTGCTAGTAGTATCATATTAATTGTCAACTTAAACATAATTGGCAAACATAAAGGCATACTTCATAAGTATTTGTATCTATGTTATGCATATGCTCCAATATGCTATGCAGCATACAAAAATAAAATCCTATTCTCTTTCACATACAGCGCCCCATATATCATACGAAATATGAGCTCTGAAGTGTTTATAGAAGTATAGAAGGCGTACTTCGTACCCTGATAATCGTTTCGTTTGGCATAATTATATAAATAATGATAGATAGATACGTATATAAAGTTGCTTTGTTAGTAACGTTTAAAATTAGTATAACAATATACATATATAGTTTTTATAGTATATAGTTTGATTCGTTAGTCGTCGTTTTAGTAACATATACATAGTCGTTTTTTATTATTATTATTATATGAAGTGGGTTCCATTGATCAAATTTTCCATTGCTTTTTGAGCTGTTGATGCTCCTTCTTTATCTAGCCACAATTTGAGCTGTTGCTTAAATTCCAAACATGTGCTGGGTGCCTGGTGGCACCTTGTAGCTGGGATAGCCGTTGTTCAGTTGGTGCTTGGCAAAGAAGGAAGTGTAGTCCTGTCAATGAAAGACAATATAACCAGAGATTAAAAAGAGTCTCTAGCTCAGGCAGCTTTGCTTCGAATTATGGTTCGAGCCAGCGACCATTTTTTTAACTTTTTAAATTCAACTGAATGAAAATGTAGCACAGAAATTTTCATTGAGGCGCCCTACATACACGATTGACTCTTCGGGGACGGCAAACGGGGCCCAACGCCAACAGGCGACGTTCCTCGTTTTCGCGTGCAGCAGCCTCCTTGTACTCCGGTGGTGGCCATTTCAAATCTCCGCGCAATTTGCTGCCTCCTGCAAAGAGATGCAATCAGATGGCAATTGTAAAGCCGCGCCAGCTGTTGCTTCTGTAGCTGCGCTCACCCTGATAGCTGACGGCGGCTGGCTGCGAAGTGTAAACTGGCGCTGGCTTCTGTGAGACGGGCGCCTCCTTGCGCAGCGTTATGATGCCAGGACTGGCGCCACGATAGCCGTGCTGCAGATCAGTCTGATCCTGCGAGTAGGGCAGCTGTTGTTGCTGCTGCAGTGGCTGTTGCTGCTGTTGTTGCAGGGGCTGTTGCTGCTGCTGAGGCTGCGAATAAGAATTGTATTGTGGTTGAGCATAGTTAGTGCCACCATTTTGCTGTGGATAATTTTGTGGTTGTTGTTGTTGTTGTGGCTGTTGGTAAGCCGACGTCTGGTATGGAGCCTGATATTGCTGCTGTGCCTGTGGCAGCGGCTGCTGCTGCTGCGGCTGCTGTTGCTGCTGTTGCCAGTGCGGCGGAGCTGTCGGCTGCTGCTGCTGCTGTTGTTGTTGGGGGTATTGCTGCTGATAGTTGTCGTAGGCCGGCGCACCATATTGTTGCTGTGGTTGCTGCTGTTGGTTGTCGTTGTGGTTGTGTTGATGGTGCAAGACATGCGAGTCATGGAATTTCAGTTTCAGGTGCCAATAGAGACAGGTTATGGATGTGTTGGTGGTTGGTGGGTGCGAGTGCAACAGTTAAACAGATACAGTAACAGATACGCATACAGATACGAACAGATATGTGGGAGTAAAGAGATAAGAGAGACAATTATACAGTGACAGGAATATAGAGAACAGAATCGGAAAATTAAGCTAGTGGCTAGGCGTGGAAGGGGTTTTTCTTTGCTGTCAGTAATTCAATTAATTCAGCATTAGCAGCAGTTCGCAGTTTACAGCTGAAATTTGCATAGAATAAGCAGAGCAGAGAAGAGAGAGAGAGATAGAGAGAGAAAGCGTGAGTGAGAGAATGTGAGAACTTTGGTTAATATCAACTAAATGTGACAGCTACAATGTATGCATAGTTGGATACAGGTGGAAGGGTTTATATACAGCCTTGGGAAATGGCCTAGTTTTGCGCTAGGGTTGCGGTTTACACGTACCGCACTCTACCTGAACTGACAATCAAAAATCAAATTAAAGAATTTCAAAAAACAAAAAAAAAAACAAACATATAAATAGGTGCTCCTCTAAAAATAAACATAAACATATAATAAATTCGCTTTTCTCTTCGCGTAATAATAATATAAACAATTCGTCAGTTCGTGTATCTGCGGCGCGTATAAACGTGTTTTAAAACTACTTATTAGTCGGGTTAGTGCCTAGAAGGGAATTCTCAACTTTGTGTAGATAGACAGCAGCAGCAAAAGTTTCTTGCAACGAGGGCCAATGCCAAAGCCAGGCTATAAATCCATTCAGCCAAACGCTACCTGCTGTAGATAATGTTGTTGTTGATATTGTTGCTGCTGCAGTTGGTGCTGCTGTTGCTGATAGGGCGCATAGGCAGTTGTGGGTGCAACACCGCCAGCATTGAAGTCGCTGTGTGTCTTGGGCGCCGGAGCGCCTATATGCTTCCAACCGGCACCCGCATTGTCTACGGCGTGAATGGGCGGCTGCTGTTGCTGTTGGTAAGTCGGCTGGTATTGCTGTTGCTGCTGCGGCGGCAACTGTTGCTGTTGCTGCTGTTGTTGCTGTGGGTAGGAGGCGGCAGGCGCCTGCACAGGCTCCCTCGAGGGTTGTCTATCGAACTGAGCCTGTGTGTATTGGACGGGTTGTTGTGGATAGTTATAGTTATTAGCTGGGGCTTGGGCTACAGGTGCTGCAGCAACTGTTGCTGGTGCGTAACCGTTTGACGCATAGTTAGTGGTTGGGCCATATACATTTTGGGCGGATTGTTGGTATTGTTGTGGCTGTTGTGGTTGTTGTGGTTGTTGGTGCTGTTCAGGCTGGGTTCGTGGCTGAACGTTGTTATAAATGGGTCCCTGCAAGTTGGCAGTGAGTATTCCTTGTTAGTGGGTGGGTGGGTGAATGTATGTGTGTGTGTACATGTGTGCATTTGTGTGCTTAGGGTGTATGCATTGTATTTACAAATGTGCCTCACCAGATACCCAATGACAGTTGCAGATTGAGTAACAATTATATTTACAATTTACACAGTATGTACAAAAGTCAAGTTGATAAACTAATTAAGTATATGCGTTTATATATATACAATCAAGGGTCTGATTAGGGCTGGTTGCTTGGCTGGCACAATTACCTGAGCTGGAGCAGCACTGGGCACTGGCTGACCGGCAGACTGTGGATAGTATCCGCCGCTGCCCGGCGCCGGGCTCTGTGTCGGCGGCTGTGGTGTAAACTCACGCACGATGCGCTCCTCAGAGGCTGGTGGCCAGGCGACACGTTTGTAACCTGCAACAAAAAAAGGGGGTGGGGTGGAGATTGCGGCCAGAGAATGCATTAAAAACTGTGCTTTGTAAAATATGCATGCATAATAAGTATATGTATGTGTGCGGGTGTGTGTGTGTGTTGTCGCCAACACGCGCGCAGATGTGGGCGTCGTTGGCCTTGGGGCGAATATTAAAGATACTCAGATGCAAGACAAACAATTTGAAAATGATTTAAGTCAATTAAAAGTGTACAATTCAGCAAATGAAACAAATTTTAGACAACTGAAGAGTGCGAGACTTTTCGAATTTCGAATTGCAAATCATACGCTGTTGTCATTGTGTCTAAATTTAGCTGACGATTCAAAAACAGAAGAATTTGCAACAGCAGCAACAGCAACAACAACAACAACAGCAACAGCAACAACAATGCTGATGATGACAGCATTGACAGCTACGTGCAACATGTTGCCGCTGTTGTTGACGTCTGTTGCTGTTGCTGCTGCAGCGGCAGCAACAATTGCCAACGCCCGCCGTCAGTCAAGTTAAATGAAAAATCTTATCAATATTGAACAAAATTTACCCTCCATATTCTTGTAGTTTTGGTTTATCAGTCTCCACTGTGCGCCCATTGTGTGTGCTTTTCCTTTCTTGAAACTTTTCTTATGAATTTTTCTGCAGATACTGGCTACTTATTTATGATCGAGCGCCGCGCGTAAAAATAAATTTTGATATTTTCTTAGCTTTTCTTATTTTTTATGATTTTGTTTTTGGGTATAAAATAACAGCGTGTCTCTGTGTGAGTCTTTGTGTGTGTGTGTGTGTGGCGCTGAGTGTGCGTGAGTTTTCACACAATAATTATGATAATTTTCTTATATACACAAATACACACACAGACAGCAACAATAGGAGCGTTACGTAATGCGAATTAAATTAATTGATCGTTTAAATATTGAAGGTTGTCAAAGAAGGAATTGTTTAGTTAGGACCACACCACAAATAATTCGTTGGTTAAAAAATATTATATGCAAATTAATTGGCAGCAACAATTTTTGCTGGCGCGCGTTTCGTTAAATTTTTGTTTTTTGTTTTCGTCGAATCTCGATATTGATCGTTGATAAATTTAAAAATCAATTTCAATTAAATTTCTATTTCTATTTCTATTGCTAATTCGTTCGCGTTGGCCGCGCGATATCTTTGTGCCTTCGATGTATGCTACTAAGTGTGGAGGTGCCCGCGAGCTGCTCAGGAAATTATTCAACAGATCCGAAAGCTAATCCATAATGGTATGGGTGTTTGCACACAGATAGAGCGCGAGAGAGTAAGTGTGTGGGAGAGAGAGAGAGAGGGGGTGGGGGGCAGGGCAAGTGTGTTTTTCGCCAAAGAAAATTACTGAAAATCGAGGCGCGCTAAATACGTGCAAATTAAATTGCTGTTAATGATGCTTCGGCCTGAAGGCAACCGCTGCCCGCTACCGCGCCCACTCCCCCCGCCCACGGGCTGCTCCTGAAGTGCTGCGTCTGCATTGTTTACACCTTCGATTTTTGATTTGTGCCGCACCTTGAAATGCTGCACGGCCCAAGGCACAAGGGTATACACACACAGACACAGACACTAGGTATATATTCGCAGATAAATATTTTGCATATTTTTTTGCTTGTTCTGTTTAATTATATAAATCGGTTTGCAATACGCGCAGCCATATGCCATATTATAGATGATAGGATTGTAAATCATATCGGATCACATCGGACCTGGGCCTGGGCCAGCCATAAGTACTTGACATTATGGCTAATGCTTCGTTTGGCAAATCAAGTGGGCGGGCAACTGTGTTCAACTTGTCGCCAAATCCATTGCGTTTAGTCTGTTTGTCTGTTTGTCTGTGACTCAAGTGTCTGAGGCTATATAGCTCACTGGGTCTATAGCTATTCCCGATTCTAGGGGTTGGGCCGATGACTAGTTTGTGGCTAAAATTAAACGACTGTCGTTTTGGGCTAACAATAAGCTAAAATAAATCTGTTTTTAAACGTATTCTCACAGGTGTACGACAATTGTTGGCTCATTAAAATTATTAGCAATCTTGTAGAAATTTATATATACATATAAATCTATAGACGATCTACAGTGTAAGACATTAAATAAGTATAAACAAATAGATGTCTATACGCTTGTTAAACATGCTTATGCACATGAAATATGTTTTTGACGTCTGCCAGAAATCAGAGATAAATCTAAATCTGAGCAACAAGAAGGTTTGGGTTAGATGTAAGTCGATAAATATTGTTGCATGAGTGCCAGATCAATATAGTTCTTTGCTTGAATTCCCATTAAAACCGACCTGATGGTCTGTCTAACTTATAAAGATCATTTAATTTATATAATTTCAATACCCATTGACGCGCTTGTGCTCTTCGGTGAGGTTTCTATGACCTAGTCTGTTTCTTGAAAGCACCTGGCGAAATATTTGAAATTTGTCATTTTACTTGAACATTTCTTTCTATCTTCGTTCTGCTGTCAATTTTGAGCTGTCCTATAAATAACAATGAATAATTAGTTATCTACGATAGAACTGGGTGCAAGCTAAGGAATTTTAAACATCGAAAACATTTACTTTGTAGTGCCTGCGATGATTTTTAAAAAAGGCAAGCGATGGACCTAAATATATCAAGTATTTTCTTTTGAACTCATAAGTCCCAGCATATGGGAATGCTATGCCACGTGAGATTCGAGATTCAGTTCCTAGAAACCTTCTCTCGCATCTTTCAAAATAACATATTTTGTTGACTTAGCTTTGATTCTTGAAAATTTAAATATGATAGAGCAATACATACAGAAGTTATTAAAGAATGAAAACTTCAAAGTATGGGCCTCATAGAAGAATAAGTACAGCCGCGTGTGCTGAGTAGAAATATGCACATATATCTATAAGAAGTTACGAATATTGGAAGGTATCCCCACACTCTTTAAATAGGTTCGCCCAGATTGCGTTTACCAGAGAAGATCCCCTCCTAGAACCAAGTTGCATTAGACACTGTTCACTTAGACACATTTACGGGCGGGTTGGGACACAAATCGGAGGAGCATCATGCCACAAGCATAATGACGGCACAAGGATTTGCAACGCACCTTCAATGCCTATATAGGGGCGTGGTGACACATTATCGAAGGATCGATTGAGGCTGAACTCGCGCAGGCGCTCCTCGCTGCCTGCCAGCGACTTGAAGCCCTGTTCCTGTGCGCCCAGACCATGTTGCAGAAGGAACTCAAAGGGCGGCGGCTGTGAGTTGCAGCGGGGCGTGGTCGGTGGTGTGGCCGCCAGCAAAGAGGATGAGGCGGACATGGACAGCTGCAGCGGCTCGGTGGCGGTGCTCACCAGCAGCCCAATATTGTGGCCCTCCAGCTGTGAGACATGCGTGTATTTCGCCTCCATGGGCGTGGGCGTGGGCGTGGTCGAGCCTTTCGGCTGCACTGCATTCAGGCCAAAGGGCGAGCTGCAACGCTGCGCGGTGTCAATCAGCGGCGCCGGATACCTGCGATACGGCAGTGGACTGGGCGATCTGCTGACCCGCCACTCCTTGGATTCGGTGGGGGCAGCTGTTGCTGCTGGCGTGGTCACAATCTCGACCACGCTGCGCTGACGCTGCAGCTGCTCCTTGGGCTCACGCTCCTGCTGCTGCTGCTGCTGTTGCTGCTGTGTGTCCTCCCAGGAGATTTGGCGCGACACGTAGGGACTGCGTATTTCGTAGGTGGATTTGTAATTGGCCAGCGGCTCATTCTGCAGATTATCGAAGCGCCACTGATCGGCCTTGGTAAGCTTGCCCCAGCCGTGTGGCGAGGAGCGACACTCGCCACAAATGGTACACCAGCCGCCGCCCAAGATGTCCTCAGTTGCTGTCGGCTCGTGCTGGCAGCCTGAAGTGGCCGTCTGCTCGGCTTCCGCCTCTGACTGCTGCTCCTTTACCTTCTCCTCCGGCTGTACAGTTGCCTGCTGCTGCTGCTTCTTTATCGTGTCCTTTCCCTCCCCTTGCTCTTCCTTCTGTTTTATTGATTTCTGTGCAATTGATTCCTGCTGCTCCTGGTGTTTAGCAGTGTCCAGTTGATTTATGAGGCGTTGTTTGTCTTGTTTGTCTGGGCCCAGCGACAGCTCCTGGCGCTGCGCTGTGGCTGCTGCCTTGCCCGTCGACAGCTGCTCATAGTTGGCAATTACATCCGACACATGTCTGTAGTCCAAGCTTACGTCATCCTCCTCTGCGGCTGCTGTCGTGTCCTGCTCCTGCTGCTGCTGCTCTTCTTCCTCCGCGATGACTACGTGCTGCGCCTTGGCCGCTGTTGGCGTCGTCTTGTGCTCTACGTGCAGCAGCGCGTGCTCCTCGCTGTCCAGTGCAATGGCAATCTTGTGCAGATCCTCCAGTGCGCGCTCCACAATTGGCACGTTCTCTGCGGGCATGACGGGCTGCAGGTGCATCTCCGGCATGACCTGCTCCTTGGGCAGCAGCTGTATGCCAGCTGCGCGGCAGTAAATTTGTCGCAGTATCGCCTGCAGTGGACTTTCCACGGCCAGAATGGGCGATTGCCGCGAAGCAAAAATATCCCAGAGCTCATTGTTGTTGTGGTTGCCGCTGCTCAGTGGCTTTGCTGGTGGTGCCACTGCTGGTGGTGGCTCAGTGGCCGTGGCCGTGGCCGTGGGCTGCACTGTGCGCTGCAAGGCATTCTTGGCGTTCTGCATGTACGCATCAATCTGAAGCAGATGCTCCGTGATGGACTGCTGGATGTGTGCGTACTTCGCCTCGAGCTGGGCAATCTCCACATGCGCCTCATGCTGCTTGGCCAGGGCTGGCAGCGTCTCTGGATTGCTGTCATAGATGCCACCTTGACGACGCGCCTGCATATCCTTTGCCTCCTGCCGCGTCTTGGCGCGCAGCTGCAGCAGCGGCGGCGGCGGCGGTGGGGGCAGCGGAGGCGGCGTCGGCACACAGCTCTGATGGCTGCCCTGTGGCTTCAATCTGGGCGCACTGTCCTGGCGCTGCAGCTTGATGCCTTTGGTGGCACTCACATATGTGGCCGGGAGCGAGGCATCCTCTGTGTTGGTGGGCGGCGTCATGTTCGGCTGCTGCTGCTGATGTTTTTGCTGATCCTGGCGCAGATAGCTGCAGGCGTCGTCGTAGATTTGCTGCACACTGCCCAGCAGCTGTCCAGGATGGGCTGACCGCGACGTCTCAGCGCTGACTGTGACTGGGATAATGCGACCGCCGCTCGACTGGGCATCGAATGCCGCCGTGGCCAGGGCCAGCGCCATCTGCTGCTGCTGCTTAAGTGCCAGGCTGTCAATTACCGTCGCGGCTTTTCTTGGCAAGCTCTTGGTCATCAGCTTGGCCGTGTCAGCAGCTGCTGCGGCTGCTGTAGCTGCAGCTGTGGCTGCCCTTTCGCTGGGCGTCGCTGGCAGCGGCAACGTTTCCAAATCGATGTCAACAGCGGCAACAGCGCTGTTGGCCTTGGGCTCCTCCTCGCTGTCGCCATCGTTGGCGGTGTCCGTGTCGTAGCTGATTTTCAGCTCGGTGGCCAGCTTGATGCTGCGACGCTGCACTTTCGGTGTTCCATTCCCACTGCCACTCCCATTCCGTGGCTTGAGTGGTGGCAGCTCCGTGCCACCGCCCAGGGCCACGGCCCGTTTGCGGGCTCGTCCGCGATCTAGGGAATACGATTGACGCTTCAGTCGTGGGCGGTAATTGCTGCTTGCTTTCAGTGTGGGCGTGGTCGGGCGTTTGTGCGTCAACTGTTCGTAGTATTCGCACTTGGGCGCCACCAGGCCAATGTCTGAGTCCGCGGCTTTGGTCTCGGGCGCCGAGAAACCCTTGGCCTGGGGCGTCTGCCGGCAGCTGCTGCTCAGTGGCTCATCCGACGGCTTGGGGGTGGGCGGCGGGGTGATGCGTTGCCTTTGTTGCTTTGGGCTGGCGCTCCTCTCCAGCTGGAGACGCTGCTGGCGCACCTCTCGCGGCGACGGCTCCACAATGCGCGTGGGACTGTTGAATTTCTCGCGCAGCACATCGATGCTGTGCGTCGGAGAGGGCGTGACGTTCTGGGCTGTAGATGTGCCCGCCGCCTCCTGCTCCACGGGCGGCCAGCTGTGATCGCGCCTGAGCAGATGCCTGCGCGTGGTGGACATGCGATTGATGCGGAGCACCGTGTCCCGATCGATGACAACATCATGCTGATGGCTTAGATACTGTGTCTTGATCTGATCCAGCAGCTGCTGATGCAGCGCATGATGCGGCGGCTCCACCGGGGAATTGGGGCCCTCCGCATCGCGCTGTCGCGTGCGACTTTGCCTCGGACGAGCATAAAAGTCGCCTGCGATGGGTTCGCGGGTTTGGGTTTTGATTCAAATTCAAATAAATAAAATTTTCACAACAACAAACATTTCACGGGCACGAGCACTTTGTTTGTTTGTTTGTTGAATGTTGCACAAGGTTTCTCTATGTTGTTGTTCGTGTTTGGACAAACAGCACACACATATACACACACATATATACATATATATATATACATATATAAGCAGACAAATGGCACCTACCGCATTTGATTTGTTGCTCCTCCTCCTCGACAGCGCGCAGAACGGCCGAGTTGGCCAAGTTCAGGGGTTTTGTGATTTGATCGTCGATTTCAATCCTGAAAAGTTAATTAGAATAAAATTAATAAATAATTTCATTCAATAAAAGTCAATTAAAATGTTAAATTTTTAAGTCAAAGTCTAATTTTGTTATGCTTAAAATTAAATTAGAACAAAGCTTTTCTTAATTTAACCCAAATATCAAGTCAAAGTACACAAAATACCAGCAAGATTATATTTATATTGCACACAGTTTACCTGATAAGATTTCAAGACCCCTAGATCGAGGTGACGCTTGAAGAGATAAGCAAATGTGAAACCAAACCCGTTAAAAAAATATATAAAAAGCATTCCCCGAGTTTGCTATTTTCAAATTGCATAATTTAATAATAATATTTTTGTTTGTACTGCAAAATTAATCAAGAGGAAACGAGCTTCTCAGAAAAGTGCTAATTGCCGAATTTCAGGGCATAAATTACAATGAGCTTTTACTGTATGTTTTTTTTGCAGTTAAAATTCTTAAACTTAAACATAAACAGCCTCCAGCTGGCACTTAGCGCCGATACTTGGGTGCTATAAGTAGTTCTCACTATATATCTAAAATATTTATGTCAATGTGTAAAAATAGAAACGTTGCTGTCATTACAGTTGAGCGGCCACTGGCGTACAGTTTGAGTATAACTCGAAAACACTGCTTGCTATGTTCAGTGCGTGTTTGCACTGCTTTGTCGGCAGTCAGTACAAACTGTATACAAAAATAAAACGTTTTCGCGCTCTGTGAACCGCTTAACTGCACGATTAGACGAATCATTTCAACAAGACCGTGTGGCCTAATGGATAAGGCGTCGGACTTCGGATCCGAAGATTGCAGGTTCGAGTCCTGTCACGGTCGAAGACAATTAAGTTTTTTATTTATTTTTTTTTAATTCAATATTTTTGTTACTGCTTATACTCTGGATTTTGTTTTGGTATTTTACGTGTTATGTATTCTAATTATATATTTTGCTCAAAGACGCGTGTCGTCTTGGGCATAAATTAATACGGCCACTGAGAAGACGTCTAGCTAAACCACCCATTGCCCTAGTATTTGGATTTTGCATGCGGCGCTGCCCACATTGACCCAGAACCCGGTGACCAGGTTAACTTAATCGACACTGACAAGCGAGCGCCACCGGCAACTGATATAAAAGCCTTAACCATGCCGCGGAACTGCATCACATCTTGTGTGGCATCTAACCAGGCACAATATCCAGCAGCGATAAAATTCCAGCAGCACAAAATGGCGAAAAGCATACAAATCTTCTTGCTGTCGCTAATGTTGCTGCTGCTGATGGGATTTTACAGCGCCAAAGCCGCGAACAGCTATAAGGTGTGTGGTTCGGAACTGACCGAAACACTTTACGTAGTCTGCAAGGGCAAATTCGGTTCCTTTCAACACCACAAACGCGGCTCGTGTAAGTATCTCATACACTAGCTGTGGTTGCAGCTGCGCCTGTAACTGCGGCAACAGTTGCTGCTGCTGCTGCTTTGGCTGATTGGCTTTGATTCGAACAGCAATTTGCATTAACGCATTTCTGCATTGCAGTGGATCTCTTTGACTATGTGGACCAGCAGTACGAGGCGAACGATGTGGAGGACAGGGACACGCTCTGGGGATTGCCGCCAAGGAATCAGAATTCCCTGGTGGCCACCAGGCGGCTAATGCGCGGCGTTGTCGATGAATGTTGCCGCAAGCCTTGCTCGAGATTGGAAATGTTAGAGTATTGCGGAAACTAAACCTGAATTGCTAAAAGTAAACACTTATGTATTCCAACTCCAGTTCGTATTTCCCTAAATATAATGTATATGCATGTATTCCTGTTAAAGCAAGTGTACAAAAACTGGTTCGCCTAATATAACGGAGGAAATAAATAACCTTCAATGAAACCAGAAACAAAGAGCATATCTTCAATTATCTATCCAGCTAAATGCTCGCTATGCCAAAAGTCGGTCTAGTAGAAAGATTTGGCAAATCTTTTCAATATATATCTTGAGCTATGATTCAACTACTTTGTGCTCTCTGAAAACTTCTGTTAGAGCTACATATTTGCACACTTGTTCGCCCTTTGTATTTGTGCTTCACTGTAGTTTTAAGGCATCCTACTGTGAGTCACACTTGCTATGGCAGCCAGTCAAAAGATGCATCACAACTTTTGGCTAGGCGCCTGCATTGTGTTTGTTGACATTGTTGTTGTTGCTACTAAATGCAATCCCCCGCCCTGCTGGCCCCCTGGCACGTTCCCCACCTGCTCGTGCCCCCTCCTAATTTGTGCGTGTGACTCATCGATCGTTAGAGAATTGTTTAGCACTTATATAAAGTTTGCAAAAGTATCTCGCAGCTGCGATTATTAACATACATTGTGAAAGGCCGCTGGAGATGGTCGCTTTTGTTGCTGTCGTTGCTGTTGTTGTTGTTGTTGCTGCTGGCAAGTGTTTTGGCCCAAACAGCAGCAAAACTTGATAACTTTTTGTGTGTGCACACGCGAACGCGTTTAAAGACTGTCTGTCTGTCCGTCTGTCTGACTGCGTTCGGTTTGTTTGCTTGGGGGCGCTTTAATTTTCACTTGCTTTGTAATTAAATTGTTAAAAAGATACTTTTGTTTTCTGCCTGCCGCCGCTGTTGCACACGTTTTGTCGCACGCATAGACACCGAATAACTGAAAAGCTACTTAGAGTGTGTGGCGCAGTTTAGGCCGGTTTATTTGAACAACAATTGCTAACAACAATGCCAGAGATAATATGTTGTTGTTGCCCATTTTGGCGGCGACAGCAGCAGCAGCAGCAGCAGCTACAATTTTCAAGTCCACAGCATCTTTCAGATACGCGCTGTAGTTGTTGCTGTTGTTGTTGCTGCTACTTATGTGTAGCACTTGGTAATTACAATTAAAAGTCAAGCGGTTTTAATTGTGCGCTGCCTGTGTGTGTATCTATGTGTGTGAGATACAAATTGAAAGCAACTGTAACTACAAATCGCCAACAGTTGTCGCTGGCAGAGCTGCTGCTGCTGCTGCTTCTGCTGCTGCTGGCGTCGCAGTTGCCGTTGCCGTTGCCGTTGCGCTGCACTGCACAAAGTGCGCCTCACAGCTGCGCTATATCATCCTCTATATATACTGGCACACACACACATAGACTAATGCGCATATATGTATATACCCTGTACATTAATGTGTTCTCAGCCGTGCACCTGTGCAGCAGCCTCAGATACAAGATATAATGGCAATGACTGCCTATTTTTCTTTCTATGGAGGCTAACCTCATAATGGGGGCTAACTAAGGCCGACTTTTGCCCTTTTTAATTTATTATTTTTTTTTTATTAACGTGCAGCCTTTCATCTTTCACTTTCGCCCAGTTTCTATGAAATTATGCATTTAAATGTGTTAGGGAATCATTTCGTTTAACTCACCCGTCGGCCCCGAAGGCCTTCAGCTCGCGATTCAGCGTGGCCTTAACGTTCTCCTGGGAGTAAAGGCCCATTGGTGAATTGAATTGCTTGTGCACAAGTTTCCGTTGTACGGCAGCCATTTTGCAGTAGTTGTTGCTCTTGTTCAAGTTGTTGCTGTTGCTGCTGCTGCTGCTGTTGTTGTTGCTCGTGTTGTTTGGCTTGTCTTCACTTGAGCTTCTGCTGCTTCTTTTTCAGCTTGTTTATTCACTTGCCTTTGCTCGATTCTGTTCGCTGCTGCTGTTGCTGTTGCTGCTGCTACTTCTTTCTGCTATTTGTTGTCCGGCTTGTCTTCGAAAACTTTCAAATTATCGTTGATAAAAAAATATTTTAAAATTTCAGTTAAGCCTAGTGTTTTTGGAGCGCAAGTTTTAAGAGACTAGGCCGCTTAAAGGCTTAACAGTTGTTGTCGCTTTTGTTGTTGTTGCTGTTGTTGTTGTTGTTGATGTTGTTGTTGTTGCGGCAATTCTAAACAATTTACCCTAGCTTCAATAAATCTGTATATGCCCGCTAGTAAGTAGCTTAATTTAAATCGTTAATCGTGGTTCGTTGTTCGTTCTGTAATTAAAATGTCAAATGCGAGATGCGAGATGCGTTAGTTAAATAAATAAATTGGCAATGTATTACATATGTGCGGGGTGCACACAATCTGATGAATTACTTATTATTTATGGCTGTCACACAGCTATATGATAACATATATGACTACAGCCGAATGCCATTTCCGGCTCATTAAGTTCCGCTTTTTACAATTTTAAATATTCATGTCATCTGCAGCATGCACAAGTTGAACAAACCGAATCCCCGTTGACAACTTAATCCCCCATATTACGCATACTTATTGCTGTGCGAACATTTATTGTAACGCCCTCAAGAATTCTGTTTTTATTTTCATATGATTTGATATGCATAATAAGTAAACTTCTTAAATCCCGTGTAAGCCTTTTAATTGTTATTGCTGTTTACTTTCATTTAATTTGCATCTTCCCTTTGGGCTGCGTCTCATTTCAGCTTTAATTCTGTTTGGAATTTTTAATATTCATCTCTGGCCAATTCATGCTCACATATTTATTAATTGAAACAAATTGTTGGACAATCTATTTGTTTAAAACGTTGCTGAAAATCGCGCATAAAATTTAATAGAGCAAACAAAAAATCAAATTATTCAAATTCATTCAGAAAACAAACTTTGTTTAAAGTAAAAATCAAATATGGAAGCCATTATTCACATGCATATATAATACATTTAAATATATATGCATAGAATGTGTATATGTTCCAAATGTTGCTAATCAACAGCAAATGCTTCAATGTCAGCGCATCATAAAAAAATATATATATAGCTATATATAAGAAATATAAAATCCAATATAAACTTTTGTATATATCTATATATAGATAGTTCTACTGGAAGCCTCATCAATCACATATATATGTTGCATACATATCAATTATATGTGTATTAATTTCGAGTTATTTAAATTTTTGCTGGCGACACGAATCTTTTGTAATTATTATGCTCATTATTTGTGTCGTTTACAGCTGCTGCAAACAAATTACAAAATATTATGAGATTTCGACAGTCGTTTTGTGTTTTTCTGGTTTCTGCCTTCCAATGCCTATCGAGACACTCACTACTGTCACATTTAAAAATGTATCTTAAACTAATTTGAGCAGCACTTTTTGGCTGCTGAAATATTATTATTTATATATGTTAAGTTTTGTTTTTCTTGTTGCTTCTGTGTTAAAAATAGATGCGACAGCGTCTTTTATATTGAAATATGCTCAGTTTTTGCTATTCGACAATAATAATTTCCACACGCATACGCAAATGCCTGAAATTCTCATTTTCTTAGTTTTAATTCTGCACTGTCTCCCTCTCTTTCTCACTTCCCCACACTCTCACTCTCTCCCTCACTATTTTTCTCACTCTCTCTCTCTCGCTCTCAAGTACATTCCCGCCTTGTGTGTCACCTCAAATAAAATTAGCAACTTTGAACAAATGGTATTATACAGATTTGCGTCATTTCTGCTGTCTGTCCGACTGTCCGGCTGTCTGTCCGGCTGTCCGCCTGTCCGTCTGTCCGTCTGGCCATGTGTCAGTTCTTCTGTGCATGTGTCGGCCAGCATAAGGAAATAGCAGACTGTTAACGAACATAATTCCAATTTCAATTCTTGTTGTGCTCATTGCTGCAGCTCAAATTGCTGCAGCTCAAAGGAAAATATATGAAAATAAAAAATATATGTTGCAAAAGCGACATGCACAAACGACGCACGAGAGCGTGCTGAACTTTCAAATATCGTGTACCGAATGACACATATTGAAGTGTCTTTAATATATTTGTAGTGTGTGTGGAATAGTTCGACTATATAAAACTTTTGTTTAGGAATTACATTTTTCTTGTTAATGCTTTCGTTTAATCTGAATAAGCTGTAAATTAACATTTTGTATCCATGTTAAGCTCATGTTAGAAACTCTGCCTTGTTATCTCCCTTTCTATCGCCCTCTGTTATATGGATTTTAAGTCAATTGACATTTGCAGAGTTAATTCATTATGTTACTGCTAATCGAAGTAATTAGTTACTGATGAGTATCATTATGGACAATTACTTTCCCTTTAAGTATATATTGCCTTTTAACTGAAAAGAACTGCACTGTAAACACTTTTATTAATGTTAAGACTTCTTTATGTAAAAAACTGTCCCTTTCCGTCCGCAACCTCTCTCTTAATGCGAGCCAAATGTAATTAAGTATTGATGGAAATCGTCAGAGACACATTTCTGTTTGTTAATTAAATATAAATATAAGCTTATTCACATGATTGTCCGCCAGACTTTATTAAATAGTTGTTCTCAAGGCACTTGAGAAGAGGCAATTTGTCTTTTAAATTGCAATAAATGTGCAACATTCCCGCTCATATACCTTATGTGCTTATTGAATGTAGGGCAAACAAAAAGTGGCAGCAAAATGCAGTGAAATGCAATAAAATGCTTAGCTCTCTGGCCAAAATACTTGAAATGACGTACGTTTTAGATACGTGTGTGTGTGTGCGTGTGGCTGTGTACGTGTACGTGTGTGTGTGTGTGTGAATTTTATGTGTGTTCGTTGATTTGCAATTTGTGCGTTTTAATTGAGCTGAACGCAGCTGTGGCCTGCAGCTGTTCAAATGGCCAAGTTATGAGCTATTTTTGCATGTGTGTGTGCGCCCAAAAGCACGCAACACTTTTCACAACTTGCGGAAATTAATCAGAATTTAATAAAATATGAAAATCTCACAAAGTAGCAGCAGCAGCAGCAGCAGCGGCAGCAGCCACTACAATGCATATGCCGGCCACTTGATGTCCCAATTAAAGTTTTACACTTTCACACACACACTCGCACACACACTCGCACACACACAAGGTGTACTTAGCAGGGTATTAAAGTGCGCATGAATTGTGCGAAAATTCGCATAAAAAATGCAGGCGCACAAAAAATATTGCTTCGAAAAAAGTTGCGAACTGGATGCCTGTGTGCGCTGTGGGCGTGGCCGCCCCCGCTGAGCAAATTCTGCCGCACGCACAGCACGGCAGCTGCCAGAAGCAGTTGGTTGTGTTGGGGTGTGCGAGCATTTTTTGCTCAGCTTTGGCTTCATGGAGTGTCAGTGTGTGTGTGTGTTGGTGTGTGTGTTGGTGTGTGTGTGTGTGTGTGTGTGTGTGTGTAGCCATAGAAACAATATACGAGAATTGCATTGAAATCAGGTGCAAATATTGTTGCATTTGCATTGGAGCGCAACAATTTCGCAGATCTATGTATCTATATACATATGTATCTATATCTGTATCTGTAGGTAAGTCTGTTTATGTATCTGTATCTACGGCAGTGCGGTGTTGTGCTTAACGCTTGCCCAAATGCTTGCCAGGCATTTGCAGTTTGCTGTTTGATTTAATTATTAGAGAATGGCGCTGTGTTTGGTTTGTTTTTAGTTAAATTGCTTAAATATTTCATGGCACATATAATTTGTTTACACTTCGCTTTTTGCGCTCCCAGGCAGCCCAAAATTTTAATTAATGCACATTATTCAGTTTGCTTATTTGCATATACATATGTGTGTAAGTGTGTGTGAGTGTGTGTGCGCACTTACCGTCTGTTGTAATTTGGCGCTGCTTAATCCAAAAATAATGCCACCAAATCGCTAAAGTTCGCGTCGTGTCCGTGCTGCAGCTTCCACGCCTTCCGACTACGCCTTCGCCTTCGCCTTAGCAGTTGCATTTTCATGGGAAATATTAACACGCTATCGGAAAACTGGAGCACCCGGACACATATTTGCGTGGCGGCCCGTATACGGCCACGTTTTTTCCGCGGCCGTTACGGCCAACCGGCGTTTTGTAAACGAACTGAACGGAACAATGCGGCGCAGAGCTCAACACGTCGCATGCGGCTCCGGCAGCAGCTGCGGCAGCGGCAGACGTTGCCGTTGCCGTTGCGGCTGCGGCAGCCGATTGTAGGTAAAGGAAAATAGAAATGAAAAACTTTACGCAATGATCATGCGTTTCGCTTTTCGCTTTCTCATCATTCTATAGTTTCACAGCAGTTTCCCCAGCAGCTGAACAAAGTTGTGTGCGTAGGGGAGCGATACTCGTACAGTCGCGTCCCCGCATAAAGTGCACGGCCATGCGAATGATGACTGAGCAGTTGTTCCAAAGAAAACAATCCCAATTTATGGATGCTTAAGCTAACTCTAGATATCGTTCAATTAATTCATAACACTCTAGTAAGATCATCCTTTAAATTTGACTAAGTGTAAGTCAATGTAAATGATATATTATATTATACATAGCCATTCATTTTCTGTTTAATATCTACAAATTATGCAAACTTAAAAATTTCAAATTTATGACAATGATTTTATTTGAATAAAAGATTTTGTCATGTGATTTTCATTCTGTATGAAACTTTTATGTCATATATCTGCCTTGTTTTAGGTAATTAAAAAAATAGACCCCTCAATAAATCAGATTAAATTATTTTGGCTTGTTGTCAAAAACCGCCTGAAGAATATTTTTCGATAAAACAGTCTGCCTACATATAGGCAAAGTGACTCAGGTCTATTCCTTCTTAAGGATTAGCTTGTGCAGCCTCTCTGATTACGAATAAGTTGTATGTAGAGCTAACGAATTGATTTCTTTTCCCATTGACTTGCAGTGCAACTTGTGGCGTACGCTACTGTAGTTTTGCAACACACAGACACATATCCAAGTAAATTTTTTGCCACTCTCTGCACAAACAATAACAACAACAACAAGAGCTAGAACAACACTCGAGACACTCAAAGTAGTTTTGGGAATAGCCCACAAAATAAATAAATACAAAACAAAAAAAAAAAAAAAAAAGCACAAATGAAATATGAAAAGGAAAATATGTTTGAAGAAAAAAAAAGAAGAAATGAAGAAGCAGAACGTCAGTCCGTCGATGGACCCGAGGCAGAGATGCTGCATTCAGCGACAGTCAAAAGAAATATGTATAGATACATATGTATCTATAGCTATAGTGTCTGTGTGTGCGTGTGTGTGTGTGTGTGTGCTGTGGCCTCGTGGACTATTACAGAATTTTTAGTGCTGCGCCTCGGCAGTTCCACGAGTAAAAGGAACACGTCTCAAATATTCTATTTTTGAGTTCAATTCTTTACTTTATTTATTTATTTATTTTTCATTCTTTGCTTTTTTGGGTCCACGTTCACGACGTTGATGTCAGCGCGACACAAAATTTTAAATTGTGTTTTTTCTATTGCAGCTTTGACACAAATAGAATAAAAAACTCGTAAAATGTCATTTAATTGTTTTGCAGTCTGCTTTATATATATATGTATTTTTCTTTTATCTATTTTTTATATTATTTGAGAATTTCTTTATGCAGTTTTCGTTTGTTTTTCATGATTTTTGCTTGAGAGTGGTTGGCCAATTTGTATTCAATTGCTAATTGCGCTTTAAATGCTAATTAGCTGTGCTGCCAATTTTATGGGCTGTGTTTTTTATATACATATAAATATATATTTATATATATATATTTCATTTTTTTTGCATTTTCGTTTTCAATTTAATTAAATTTTGATTGCACACACGCGCATTGTGGTATCGTTGTCTCATATCATATAAATTTTGGCTTGTTGGCGACGTCAGGTTTTCACGTTCGCCCCACAATAACAATAACAGTGCACAAATGCACAAAGCACTAGCACATACGCACACTCGCACACACACACACACGCTCGGCGCACACACACCTGCAATTGTGGCGCTGTGCACTGTCAGCGACTACGGCTACGACTACGGATTCTGACAGCCTGTTGGTTGAGGTGACCACGTTCGCGATGCGAATTATAATTGTTACTCGCTGCTCGCTTTTCCACCGTTCGTATTTTCATATGCCAACAACAGCAGCAGCAGCGGAATCAGCAACAGCAACAACAGCAACAGCAACAGCAACAACAACAACAACATTCAACACTTGCCGCAAGTCGTTTCATCCAAAAAGTTCGCTAAAGCAGCGAAAAGTGGCTGCTGCTGCTGCTGTTGCTGCTCTTGTGGTTTCATGGAAAATGGAAAGCTATGACACACACACACTTACACTTAGACACACGCCAAGCTACAAGATTCAGATACAAAATATATCTACTTTGTACTTATACCTATAGTCCAATCGCCCACACACAAGCTTATAAATTCGCCTGTCGGCCTGGCTAATCGCGTATTTTGATACAACCTCCACGTAAAGAGGCTGCACAAAGCAATAAATATTAGTCAGACACACACACACACACACCCATTCACACAAACACACACACAGTCATAGTCATCAGCTAATTAACTACACTATAACGAATCGCTATATGTATGTTACCTAGCGAAAACATGTATTCAAATGCGTTCTTTTTTAAATATTCAATATTTATTTTTGGCCTTTGGAGAGCAATTTTAAAAACTGATTTTCATACACTATCCGCAGCGTAAAGTTATAGCGAAAAATGAAATGGTCTGTAAACTATTTCCAATCAGATTTATTCAATTTTTGTAGTTATCTTCTAATTTGGCTTGATCTGAAGGAGCTGCTCGGACTTCCAACTTTCAAACTGAATCATCATTAAAGTGTAAATTGATGCAAAATAGTAAACTTGTTGGCCACAAGAAATTGGAATAATCTAACCATACTTGTTAGACTCCAATTTTGGGTAGAAATCAAATATAGCCCGCAACTTCATTATGAAAATATTTAAGACAAGCAATATTTTCAGTAGAACGGGCAATATATTTTGAATAATGAAATGTAATTTAACTAATAATATTAAGTTTAAATTGTCAAATTAATATTAAAATCAAAGTTCAAACTGTTTGCAGACCTGGATTGCTTTTAGTTTCTATAAAGCAAGGACAATGTTTTCAGAAATAATATTCCCATTAATTAGCAAGTTAATGATCAACAACAAATGGCTTGATTTTCCAGGGTATCTGCCACTCGAGCTAACTTAGTTATTCATTTCACCTCCTTCATCTCATATATAAAAGTTGTATGTGTTTTTATATTTTTGGAATTTTGTATTTTTGCTGTCCGTTGAACGAATACAAGTTGTAATTGTTGTTGTTCTGGTTAAATGAAGCGGATTTCACACAAATAGAGATATATTTCGGGGTTTATGGGTTTTATGCAGTGCGGTCAAGCGCAGCAATTAGTGCATTCGAAATGCCTGATATACCTGTCCGAGCTGTCGGGGCGGCGAAAGTGCGCTGCGAATTCATGGCTGGCACTCAATAGCATCATGTCAGGTGATCAATCCCACCAGCAGAGCCAGCCAGCACAGAAAAAAGCTATTCACCTGACAGCCAACTAAGCTGCTTGAAATTTCATTTTAGTATTTCACGCTAGAAAGCCAGGCGAAAAAATATACAAAAAATCACATATATATGCTTAATGTTTGTGAATGATTAATGGGACATTAGAATTGAAATTGTTTTGCTCATGTGGCATCAGCATAAGCAGAACAAGAGGCCAAAGCAGCGACTGTGGCAGGTGCAGCAGCAACAGCAGCAGAGGCAACGGCAGACTATACTTTGCCATAATGTACAAATATTTATATGCCTTTTTTTTCGCATGCCCAGTCGCAGTCTTTTACCCGTTCCCAAGCTGCTTCCCGATCCCACTGCAAATGGATGTGGCCTTCTATGAGCATATTGAGCACCTCGCAGCTACCTGCTGGCAGAGCCACAGAGCCAAACAGGTGAGTGTTTATATATGCATGCCAAAGTGTGGAAGCTGAAATCTAGAGAAAATACAAACAACAACAACAACAACAACACAGCAAACATACACGCACTCGCACACCACACATAAGCAGCACATAAACACTTATGCATATACTGTATGCTTATAATCCATAGTTAGAGTTGATGTATTCGTATACCCTGTTGTCTAAAGTTTGTTAATTGGGCTGTTTTTTCTATAGTAAGGACAGAAGCAGATATATGTTACGCCAGCTTTTGGCACAAACCACAAAAGACTTAGACAATGCTTCTCGGTTGCCTCATTGCAACCTTGAGAAATGTTGCCGCTGCCACCGCCAAGCCATTATGATCATCATCATCATCATTATCAATATCGTCATTATCAATATCGTCATTATCATAATTATCATTATCATAATTATCATTAACATAATTATCATTATCATAATTATCATTAACATAATTATCATTATCATAATGATCATTATCATAATGATCATTATCATAATGATCATTATCATAATGATCATTATCATAATGATCATTATCATAACTATCATTATCATAATGATCATTGCTATAATTATCATTATCATAACCACTACATACATACACATATGCATACATATATGCACATATATATATCTATATATACATATATACACATAAGTATATGTACATATATACATCTACATACATGCATCTACATACATACATCTACATACAAATCTACTTATCTACATACCTGCCCACCTCCTCCTGGTCCACCGCCTCCTGGTCCACCGCCTCCTGGTCCACCGCCTCCGGGTCCACCGCCTCCTGGTCCACCGCCTCCTCCAGTTGCTCGTCCACCGGCGGCTGGAGCCAACTGACTGACTTGTCGAATATTAGCAAGGCCTACTTGAATTCATGAGAATCGAGGAGGACAGCATTAAGAAATACGTTGATTTCAAATTGAAGCGCAGCTGCAAGCAGGCACAACTCAAGTTCAGTAGGTTGCTATTACACTTCTCATTATAGAACTTCACTAATTATTAAAGCATGAATACCCGCGATACCTACTTTAATTCGTGAGAATCACGGAGAAGGGCAACAAATCATTTGAGCGCCGATATTATTTGCAATATACAATCATTTTATTGGAGGTTTTTAGCATAGAACACATTCTAGATCCTAAATTAAGATGCTCTTTGGGATCATGCATAGCGCCATCTTCTGTTCAATCATTGAACTCGCTTTTGATTCAATAAAATGCTTTTAAAAAGCATCAGATAGCAGCTTCAAACTGCTCAGTCTATGTAGACCGCTTGAAGCGAGCTGTGCGTCTTTAAAGCCGGGCGTGCGCGATTCGTATTTATTAATTATATACATTATCAGTTTTTATGCATATATATACATATTACTGAATAATGCTATCAGCCATATTAACAGTGTTGGCAGCATGTTCACTAGGTAAGAACAATATATTTTTGGCATTATAATTTGAAATTCGGTTAAAAATTCAATGTTTATGCCTGGTAGAGGATATTAAATATTGTCTTCAAATATGTAGCGCATAGAGAATTAGGTTCCCAATTCGTGCGAACAAATTTTCTGTTTCTTCAAGTAAGCTCCCCTAACTTGGCTATTCTTCTTACATATTTGCTCGCCGGCAAGCCAATAAACAAATATCTAATAAAGCAGCTAATCTTATGGGCGAATTTTTGAGAATTTTAATATGAAATGTGCATTATACGACACAATTTTTGAGTTCACGATCAGGTCTTGAAAGGTCTTTCGTTTATTTGATTTGCAAATGGGAAAATTCACCGATTACACACAGAATTATACAGAATTGGATCAAAAGATCCAAGATTATATTGAATAGTCTTGTTTGATTTTTGTCAGTAAGGTTTTTATAGAATAATACATACATGGATACAGATGTGGATCATACGAAAAAGAAACCTTATCGCTTGCTTCTCGCTAAAAAGTTACAGTGCGACCATTTAGTATTCGCATACTGTCGCATAATAATAATATATATTGATCTAACTAATTGAACAAGATGCAACAAAAGTCTTGCTTATCGCTTGCTTCTCCCTACACACTCACCGTTGGACCACGAATTGGTTGCATTAAATCAACCTTTTATTAGTTGTATATTGAAAAAGGATTACTTATCGGTTGCTTCTCTCCGAACAGTTGAAGCCGGACCCCTGACTACTTGCACTCCAGATCAATTTGCGTGCCAGAATGGCGACTGCATTAATGGCACACTGAAGTGCGACGGTGTCAAAAATTGTGTAGATGGCACCGATGAGATCTTCAACACCTGCTATAACACAACCTGTGCCGAGAATTTCTTTCGCTGCAACTACGGCGGCTGTGTGCCTCATCACCTGACATGCAATGGCGGCAACGATTGTTGGGATAAAAGCGATGAAAACGTTTTTTTGTGTGCGGATGAGGGAAAAGTGGACAAATTGCTAGCCGAGTTGAAAGGTAGCTGCAGGTGAGACTTGGGCTCAGATTAGATAGCGGCAGATATTATTTAATAAGACTCTGTACAGAAACTTTTACGCATTGCAATGCAAGGAGGACACCAGGTGCGTGAAGTGGAGCCAAATGTGTGACGGCTATATTGATTGCCCCAAGGGCGACGACGAGTCTCCGGAATTGTGCGGGGCCAGCATATGTCCCACCGGTTCGTTTCGCTGCGAGACTGGCGCCTGCATCAGTGGCAATTGCCTCTGCAATCAGAATATCGACTGTTCCGATGGCAGCGACGAAATACCCGCTATATGCCTCAAGAGAAAACAAACCAGCCCAGACATATTACCTCCAACTGGTTCGCCAGCGGCTCCCCCCAACGTCTGGAGGACCAACTCTTGCGCCTTGAAGACAGAGAAGGGTATGCGAGTGGAGGATTACTTTTTAGAATTTACGTTCCGGCCAGATGGCGAGGTGCCGGACAAAACCATTGTGTCTCTGACCTGTGAAAGCGGCTATGTGATTTTTGGACCCAATATCAATAAATGCGAGAACGGACAGTGGCTAAATGGACTCGATCTTCTTCCCCACATCTGCATACGTGTCTGCGATCAAAGCCCGATTGTACGGAACATTAGCTATGCGACGCAGTGTGTCTCCGATAATGCTGTTGTCGATTGCCAACAAAATACGTTCATAAAGGACACCAAATTGTTTGTAACTTGTAAGCCCGGCTTTAGGGCCAAATCGAGTGCCAATCAATTGGGTCGACACAGTTGCAATGAGGATGGCGAGTGGTTCGTTGAAGAGACCAATCCAATTTGTGAGCCCGTCTGTGGTGTAAAATCTCCGCAACATCCCGACAACACGCCCTGGTCTGTGACCATCTTTCAGCGCCGCTTAACCTCCCAGCCGGACTATACCTTTAATTGCTTGGGCACTATACTATCACCATATATTGTAATTACGGCCGCGGACTGCTTTTCGGATAAGAATCCAAAAGATTCACATATTTACTACACCATCGCGGAGGGCAATCACAATGTCGACTTCAGCCAGAATGAGGACCATGGTTATATTCTACACAACATTTTGGATATACACTTGGTGACGTTGTAAGTATCAAAAGAAATTAGCTTCTAAGTATTCTTATACTGATCTTTACGTTCATCTCGAATATATCACAGCAACATGGCACAGAAGGCAGCTTTACTTACTCTGGTAAAACCCTTCAGACTAGGTGCTCTGGTCCGACCCATTTGCTTGACTGCTAACCAGGCAGATAGTTCACTGCAGATCGTAAGTGCCGGGGACTTTAGTAAGCAGCAGTTGGGTGAGGGGCAGACGGTATATGAGAACTCGAGGTATATCCTAACACACATTGTGGCCAGCGAATCGAGCAAATATAATATTCAAGCATTTATCAGCGCTATCAAAAATGAAATCGCTAAGACGGAGAAAAGCCCTGAACTTTTCACTATGATTTGATTAAAAAAAATAAATAAAAATTCTTATTAAATAAAAACGCACAGACATCTACTACTGCTAATTATATAAGTATCTTACGCGCATTATTAGTTTAATTAACTAAGGCTGTGTTAAAAGTTTATTATTTAATTTATATACATAATAATAATAATAATAATAATAATAATAATAACAATTATAATAATAATAATAATAATAATAATAATAATAATAATAATAATAAATACATACATACAGACATACTAGCACACATATGATAACATCACATACATAATTTAAGTTCAGTAAACTAGTAAAGCACAAAAGCCTGCAGGTCTTAGTTCAGATAATGAGAATTGCAGGGCAGCATTTAAAAAACGTTTGTTGAATACACAAATAAGTATAATATTTACATAGTTATAAGCATGCATGCATCAACAAATACAAACATACTTATAAACATAGACAGATACATACATATTCACATCGCTGTACAACTACATACCTGCTTTAATTCTTCCTCCTACACTTCCGACTCCACCGTCAAAGCTACCATTTCATGCGAGCCCTACTTGATTTCCTGAGAATCGCGGAGAAAAGCATTGAAAATATCTTTCTTTTAATGTTGTAGAGCAACGAAAATAAACTTGGCCTGCATATGATGCAGCGAATATTCACACGAACATATATACAAATACATTTAACATATATATATATATATTACCCGGAATACATATATATATATATATATTACCCTCGTTTGAAATTATCCTTAATACTTTAAACATCAGTAGCTATTCCCATATCGTGCGCATATTAATTGATGCTCCCAGCTCATTATCCTATGTAATTTTTTATAATACAATATTTTTACATGATAACGGATAACGGACCTGCTTACAGGGTATTACACCGTCGCGCATTTCTAGCAGTTGCTTCTGTAAGAGCAAAGTTGATAAGAATTTGCTTAGTTTTGAGAATGTTTTTTATTAAATATATATATTTTTTGGACTATCGTCTGTGCGCAGAAGCTAAATGAATGGGTAAAAATGGGGGGAAACCATATAGCGTAACCCAAAAACCGAATCCAATCCAATTGCTCAGGGGGAAACTTTGGCAAATTGCAGAAGCCGCAAAAACCAAAAAACAGTTTGTCCAACGGGCGCCAGCGTATGCGAATTGTCAAGGGGTGCGAATCTAAGATTCACTAAGAGTTTCTCAAATTTCTTAATAAACTTTAATGACTGCGGGTGTTGCAGTGTCAGCTGCCGCTCTTGCTGCTGTTGCTGTTGCAGTTGCAACTTTGATGAACCTGATAAACCGAAACGCCAGAAAGTGTGCAACGGCAACAGGAGCAGCAATTCATCGGGACAGCAACGTAATAAACCAGCAGCAGCAAGGAGCAGGTGGTGGGTGGATTCAGGGGGGAGGGGGGTGGGGGGGTGGTCTGGGGTGTAGTAAAAGCAGGTTGAACATTTTCGCCAATATCAAATGTTAGTGTAGATTTGCACCAATAATTTACTTGGGCAGCACGTAGCGAGTGTCACGCATGCAGCGGTTGGGCAAATTGAGGCGGAGGCTGTCGCTGCTGCTGAGGCTGCTGCTGCTGTGGCTGAGGCTGTGGCATGCAACAAGCTTGGCATTCATTTCGGTGGCAACTCATGCATTACTCATGATGTGTGTATGTCAGCGGCCTGCCCGATGACTGCCGCACGGCTTGGCTTTGAATTGTCTTTGCCACTGGCACTGCCACACTTGCCACACTTGCCGCATGGCCACTGTTTTAATATGGACGCTGCGGTTTTTGCAGTTTAATGGAGTTGGCCATAAAAAGAAAGGCGTGCCCGCGTCTGTGACTCGTCCCTTGCCCAATAGCGTTTATTTAACTGCCGACTTGTTTGCGCAAATTAACACATTTATTTATGCCACAATTTGTTACTTAAATATTTATCGAAAATAAAGCCGAGTTAACATTAATAATTTGCGTTTATTTGCATATACATTTAATAGTATTCATAATAATAGACGAATTTTATCACACACACATATGATATGGCTGGAATACAGACGCACACATGCACACATATACACGACACGCACATGCACAAGCACACACACACACGACACACGGACAGCATAAGTTGAGAGATTTAAATAGCGCGATATTTGAATAGGAAGAGTGCGCCTGCATCCAGCTTAAGATGGGGGCCCAGTTGATGCCAAAGGTCATCCTGTCTGGCTAAACTCGTATATCGTTCACTTATAAATTCGCTGGGTTGGGGTTGCTGTTGTTGCTGTTCGGCCTTGGAGGCAATACGCCCGGCTCCATCAGCCGCAGCAGCCACATCAGACTGGACTCCCGAAAGCAGCAGAGGAAGCTGAGTGCCAGCAACAGCGAGAGCAGGGCACAGCTGCAGCTGCTGAGCACGGCAACCGCAGCATGACTCTGCAACGGCAGCTGCTCCGACTCCAGACATAGTCGGAACTCGTCGTAGTCCAGGCGCGTGATGGCGCAATAATGATTGAGCATGCAACGGCCCAGGCAGGCGGCGCCCGACTGAAATCGGACGGCATTGGCGCGATGATATCTGCAAGTAGACCGAGGCAAACAGCTAAGCATCTGTGAAGCAGTAGAGTAGAGAGTTGGGCCTGAGTGGGCTGGCTACCTGCTAAACCAGGAGGCATCCTTGCCGGTGAAACGCTCCGCAAAGTTGTGCAGCGCAATGGCCGATATCTCGCCGAGCGCATAATAATGCGTCAGATTATACTCGGACTGCCAGAGCGGTTCTTGGACGCGATTGGCCAGTGACAAGTCCAGCCAATATTGCGTATAGTCGAGTACCTGGCCGCTGCCCGTGTCGAACTTGTATAGACGCAGCGCTGGATTATTGGAGACGCCAATACCCTCCTTGCGCGGCACCACCGACGGCGCTATCATCAGCCACGAAATGGGCGTGCCTGCGCGTAAGCAAAGTTTCATATGCTGTTCAGTAGAGGATTGGTATGACCTGCTCACACGTACCCTGATCATCGTAGATTAGCCGAAAGGTGTCCGAGTGCAGATGCCCAAAGAACTGGCCCTGTATGACCGAGGCATACTTGCGCACCAGCTCCAGGTAGCGTCTATTGTTGCGTTCCGTGAAGATCAGCTGACCACGATGCTGCGGTCCCATGTAGCGCTCATCCACGCCCGGCGGCATGTGTCCAACTATGTAGACCTTCACGAGCAAGCGTTGTCAAAATAAACAAGCTTAGAGTATATGTATGTTTGCTATTCCCCAAACTCAAAAGGCAACAGAAAAACTCCATCCCCCAACGTAACATTGGAGTTTAAATAATATTAAAAGTGTAATTACGAAAAAAAATCAAATAAAAGCATAAGCTTAAAAATAAAGGTTCTCTAGTCGGTTATGCCCGACTAGGAAGGTAATTAAAATAAATATATTATTTGGCGAAAGAACCGATTGCTGGAAATATTGGCCAAATGAGTGAAGTTATCGAAAAAATAACCTCATGATAGGCGTGATATAATCAAAAATAAATATAAACAAGTAAGAATGGTCAAGACGGGAGTGCCCGACTAGTGGATACCCTGAACCAACTATTACCGACAAGCTACGCGCATGATTGCCTTAATTTAAAACCTTAATACTTAATACTTAATACTACTCTACTCTAGAAGCCACATGTCAAATTTTGTGATTCAAACTACTAATAAATTAAAATTTGGTAAAAAAAAAAGAGTTTGATATCGACTTTTATCGATTACCTGCGAACGGTGCAAGCTATCGATGACCTACGGTCAAAACTTCAAGTCTCAGCTCTTACGGGTTCTGAGATCGACACCTGCATCCATACGGGCGGACGGATGGACAGATAGACAGACATGGCAAGGGATCGTCTCGCCTTTTGATGCTGACCAGGAATATATATAAGTAGTTTATAGAATCGGAGATGCTTCCTTTTGCCTGTTATATACACTTGCACAAAACCAATTTACTATTTTTAAGTATTTGCAATGCCTTCATGGTATTATGTTCTTTCTGGGCTTACCAGATGCTTCCTATCTTTTACAAGATATACCCATTATATTGTATGGCAAATTATATGTCTGCCTACCGTTTCCTGTTTGTCCCTTGACTTGGCCAGTACCTCATCCAGCCACAGCCACTGTTGCTCGGCCTGCAGTTGATCCTGGTCGGACGTTGTGCGACTGGGCTTCGCATAGTAGTCACCCGACCAGCGCAGGCTGTCCGACTGCTTAGCCTCGGAGAGGAGCTCGTATCGCATAAAGTTGGTGTTCAGGGCAATGATGCGGAGACGGCTTCTGGTTTGCTCGATGGAATAGTAGCCGCCCTGCTCGAACGTGACGAGTGCCTCTGTGGGCAGCCAGTGGCGCCAGAGTTCGCCCATTTGCTTGTACTTGTGGAGGCCGCTGCTGCCATCTTCGTGGCCCAGCACGGGGAATATGAAGGGCGAGGAGAAGCTGCGTCCCAGCAATTCGGTGATGTTGCGCAATGTCTCGAGCTGTACATGCTCGGAGCGTGCCTGAGCGGAGTGCGAGAGGGCATCGCCAGTCCAGAGCACAAACTCCACATTGTCGCCCTGCTTGGCCTTCATGGTCTTGACCGCTGACTCGACGAGGCTCCAGGGACTGTCGCAGTTGTGGTTGCCAAACGGGCCCGGCGACTCCGTCTCCGTCTCCTGGCGCCCATTGGAGCCAACGGAGGCGCTGCTGTGCGCCAGCTGCCAGCAGCTTTTGTAGATGTCGCCCTGTGTGGAGTAATGTGTGTCTAGATGCAGGTCGCTGATGTGCCAGAAGTAGCCTGTAAATGCAGTGGAGAGTCAGAGAAAATTAGAGACTGCGGATTAAAGGGGCAGCCCGTTGGGCAATTCCTACACGGGAAAGGCCACGCGCCAGGCGGCATTTGCTGGCCGGCTGGCTGTAAAAACCCGGCGAAGATTTGCCTGCAATTGACCTAACTGACCCGAACGAGCCGCGACCCGCGGACCGCGACACCTACTACCGGCTCTACCTGCCAGAAGTCAAGAAGTCACACTTGATTGCCACGGCGAGCCTTTGAGGTGATCATCGGCGAGTCCACAAATCAGTTGGCGTTGGCATGCGCAGTGATCAATTTGTAAGCGAGAGCCTGAGTCGAGCCGCGAGTCGAGCGACAGGAAAAAGGATACGCAACCGTCCGGTTAGTGAGAGAGTAGAACCGAGACTGGAACAGGGCTGGAGACTGGCGATCGGGATTTGTATGACAGCAAGATGAGTTTGCGTTTCAGTCTGGCGCTGTTGCTGATGGTCGCCATGTCGCAGCTGTGGCAACAGGTCGACGGCAGGAAGAAGCTGTGCGGCGACGCACTCAACGAGGCCCTTGACCTGATATGTGTTAATGGATTTTCACGCAGAATCAAACGCGATTGTAAGTGGACAACGCCACCCCATCAAATATTCTGCCTACTCACATTCAGCTTTCAAGCGGACCGTAGCCCACGGACACCCGAGCAGGCGCTGCGGCGCAAGTGGCAACTGTTGGCACTAAGGCAACAACTGGATGGACCCACCGAGCACCTGAAGGACCCACACCTAAACAACGAGCCTGACGGCGATCCACGTGAGCTGCGACGCCCACGTCGCAGGATAACGCACGAGTGCTGCAAACAGGGCTGCAGCTATGACGACATCCTGGAATACTGCGCCTAGCGGGGCAACCAATCGATTGGACATGGCCTGGCTGGCTGGCGGGCAATTTTGATACGACGAGCCAAAAGCAAATCGACTTTTGCGAATTCATTCAACTACATTTAATCCCACCCCCAAAAATATACTTTTAATTATAATTTCGCAATGTTTTATTGTAATATTTCATGGAAGCAATAAAGTTACTCGATAACAATAGCAACAAACAAAAGGCATCTTCTGGCCAAAAGTACTCCCTCACGAATTGGCCCACTGAGCCGAGCGGGCGGGCACATTCCCCGCATTTCCACGTCAATGGAAATGCTATGCCCTTGCATTCTCGGAACAATAATGAAAATTTTGAATTTTTAATTAGATGACGTTGTGTTTTCGAAAGAACAACACGCAGACAAAGGATTTACGCTGAATTCTTTATACTCTAACAATGGCATTCTGAGCGTAGTTTTAATAAACATTCAGTTTTTATTATTTATTACTTTAATTTACCTATAATACAGCGGATTCTGTTGTTAACAGAACAGTCCTCTGCTGTGGATTAGAGCTGTGCTCTGTTAAGCTGTTTGCTATGTTAATGCCAGCGTCTATTTTAAGCGAAGGCTGTTAACTATTTGAATTCGACAAATCTAAAGATAGAAATTTGCTTTTGTTTAGTTATAACCAAGTACATTTTGTTTGTTTACTTTGGATCTGTGTAAGCTATATAGTCAGTGTACTCAAAATACCCTGGTCGCATTTTAAATGCGTAATAAGGTATAATCATTTGGTGCTAGTGTATGTAACAGTCAGAAGGTAGACTTGCTGAGATCTGAGAAAGATTTCCCATACTATTTATATTATATTGATAAATCTCGAAAGTTATAAGAGTTAAATAGATGAAACTTTATGTATAGACTCTCGTGTACCTCACATTCGATGAGAACTCATTCTTAAAAGTAGATTGTGGCTAATAATATCGGACAATAGGCACCGAAGTTATTTCTAGAGTAAACGGAAGAAACACAGCATGCTTTATAGAAGGAAGGAAAACAGCTTGATGCACAGCTTAGGGTATCTACTAGTCATGCATTTCTAAAAACAGCACTTTAACTTGTTTTCAGAAAAACTTTAATGCCCTCTGCTAGAGCATAGGTAAACAACATTAAGCGAAAAGCAGGGCATAGCAAGGTGCAACAGTTGATGGGGTGGGGCACACTTCACTTTGTTTTTCCACAGTCTGCGATCTATGCGTAATTATTATTTGACGGAAAAACATAAACAAAGACGTCAGCTGATATGAGTAAAAGCCTCCCACACACTCGCACACACGCACACCCAGTCAAGGCTGTGAATAGTCCCCGACCAACTGACACTTCACCTAACGCCGCCTGACAGTGTGCTCAGCGGAGATGGCTGCAGTGGATCCGCGCCAGCGTTTGGTTAACATATAAAACGCTGCTGTGCCACCTGGTAAGGCACAGTTGTGGTCTGTTTATTGACGTGGCTGATACGAGTTGTCCGTAAATGGGCTTCGCCATGGGCTTCGAGTGCTCCAAACTGCAAGGTCTGGTCTGCAGCGCGGCGCTGCTGCTGCTGCTGGTGCTGCACGTGCAGTCGATGCGGCTGTGCGGCACCGAGCTGCCTGAAATGCTGGAACAGATGTGTACCTATGGCTACAACACCAAGCTGAAGCGCTCCTATGGTAAGTGTTTTGCCCCTGGCCCTGCCACTGCAAACTAATCCAACTCAAGCACTTGCAATTGGGTGTTGGCAGTGGGGCCGGTTTTCAATGCCATCGATAATACGAATTCAGATGCGGACGCGGACTTGGATCTAGGCTCCTACGCGGAGCTGGATCTGCAGTCGCAGCCGCTGCTGCGCGCACTGCTGGGCGAGAGCGGCCATCACCTGGTGAAAACCCGACGCCGGCGCTACGGCGTGCACGACGAATGCTGCCGCAAATCGTGCAGCCTTGAGGAGCTCAACTACTACTGCAAGAAACCCGAAAATTCCTAAATGACATGGACATGGCACTGCATTCCGTTAAGGATTAGACTAAGACCAGCTCATGATTGCTAGCTCCTAAGTGTATCAATACTTATATATATATATATGTGTATGGATGTTAATATATTAACTATGACGAGACCCGTTAATTGAGGTAAAATAAAATAACTTGTGCGTCTTGCAAGGATATAATATTGCCAAAAGCTAATTATTACAATCATATTTGAAACTGTCTCCAAAACTGAACAAACGAGCACGTATGAAAAGCTAGTGGATGAGAAAATTTATAATAGATCGAAAAACTGATGAATTATGAAAATCGCTTGAGATTTGACCGAGTTATGGGAGTGGGATATATCGACCTATGTCTATATAGGACATTTGAAGGGTATCATTTTGACATGAATTTCGACCAAAAATAATGTTTCCAGATTTAGATGCCAAATTCATCTAGAGGCTAAACCGTTAATAAAAAGCCGAACCTTATGAAAATCTGTTGAGTTTTGACGGAGTTATGGGAGTGGGAAGTTTAGACCTATGTCTATATAGGACATTTGAAGGGTATCATTTTGACATGAATTTCGACCAAAAATAATGTTTCCAGATTTTGATGCCAAATTGATCTAAAGGCTAAACCGTGAATAAAAAGCCAAACCTTATGAAAATCTGTTGAGTTTTGACCGAGTTATGGGAGTGGGATATATCGACCTATGTCTATATAGGACATTTGAAGGGTATCATTTTGACATGAATTTCGACCAAAAATAATGTTTCCAGATTTAGATGCCAAATTCATCTAGAGGCTAAACCGTTAATAAAAAGCCGAACCTTATGAAAATCTGTTGAGTTTTGACGGAGTTATGGGAGTGGGAAGTTTAGACCTATGTCTATATAGGACATTTGAAGGGTATCATTTTGACATGAATTTCGACCAAAAATAATGTTTCCAGATTTTGATGCCAAATTCATCTAGAGGCTAAACCGTTAATAAAAAGCCGAACCTTATGAAAATCTGTTGAGTTTTGACGGAGTTATGGGAGTGGGAAGTTTAGACCTATGTCTATATAGGACATTTGAAGGGTATCATTTTGACATGAATTTCGACCAAAAATAATGTTTCCAGATTTTGATGCCAAATTCATCTAGAGGCTAAACCGTGAATAAAAAGCCGAACCTTATGAAATTCTGTTGAGTTTTGACCGAGTTATGGGAGTGGGAAGTTTAGACCTATGTCTATATAGGACATTTGAAGGGTATCATTTTGACATGAATTTCGACCAAAAATAATGTTTCCAGATTTAGATGCCAAATTGATCTAAAGGCTAAACCGTGAATAAAAAGCCAAACCTTATGAAAATCTGTTGAGTTTTGACCGAGTTATGGGAGTGGGAAATTTCATATTATGTCTATATAAGACATTTGAAGGGTATCGTTTTGACATGAATTTCGACCAAAAAATAATGCTACCAGATTTAGATGCCAAATTGATCTAGAGGCTAAACCGTGAATAAAAAGCCCAACCTTATGAAAATCTGTTGAGTTTTGACCGATTTATGGGAGTGGGAAATTTCGACCTATGCCTATATAGGACATTTGAAGGGTATCATTTTGACATGAGTTTCGACCAAAAATAGTGTTTCCAGATTTAGATGCCAAATTGATCTAGAGGCTAAACCGTTAATAAAAAGCCGAACCTTATGAAAATCTGTTGAGTTTTGACGGAGTTATGGGAGTGGGAAGTTTAGACCTATGTCTATATAGGACATTTGAAGGGTATCATTTTGACATGAATTTCGACCAAAAATAATGTTTCCAGATTTTGATGCCAAATTCATCTAGAGGCTAAACCGTGAATAAAAAGCCGAACCTTATGAAATTCTGTTGAGTTTTGACCGAGTTATGGGAGTGGGAAGTTTAGACCTATGTCTATATAGGACATTTGAAGGGCATCAATTTGACATGAATTTCGACCAAAAAGAATGTTTCCAGATTTAGATGCCAAATTGATCTAGAGGCTAAACCGTGAATAAAAAGCCAAACCTTATGAAAATCTGTTGAGTTTTGACCGATTTATGGGAGTGGGAAATTTCGACCTATGCCTATATAGGACATTTGAAGGGTATCATTTTGACATGAATTTCGACCAAAAATAATGTTTCCAGATTTTGATGCCAAATTCATCTAGAGGCTAAACCGTAAATAAAAAGCCGAACCTTATGAAATTCTGTTGAGTTTTGACCGAGTTATGGGAGTGGGAAGTTTAGACCTATGTCTATATAGGACATTTGAAGGGTATCATTTTGACATGAATTTCGACCAAAAATAATGTTTCCAGATTTTGATGCCAAATTCATCTAGAGGCTAAACCGTAAATAAAAAGCCGAACCTTATGAAATTCTGTTGAGTTTTGACCGAGTTATGGGAGTGGGAAGTTTAGACCTATGTCTATATAGGACATTTGAAGGGTATCATTTTGACATGAATTTCGACCAAAAATAATGTTTCCAAATTTAGATGCCAAATTGATGTAGAGGCTAAACCGTGAATAAAAAGCCAAACCTTATGAAAATCTGTTGAGTTTTGACCGAGTTATGGGAGTGGGAAATTTCGTATTATGTCTATATAAGACATTTGAAGGGTATCGTTTTGACATGAATTTCGACCAAAAAATAATGATTCCAGATTTAGATGCCAAATTGATCTAGAGGCTAAACCGTGAATAAAAAGCCGAACCTTATGAAAATCTGTTGAGTTTTGACCGATTTATGGGAGTGGGAAATTTTGACCTAAGCCTATATAGGACATTTGAAGGGTATCATTTTGACATGAATTTCGACCAAAAATAATGTTTCCAGATTTTGATGCCAAATTCATCTAGAGGCTAAACCGTAAATAAAAAGCCGAACCTTATGAAATTCTGTTGAGTTTCGACCGAGTTATGGGAGTGGGAAGTTTAGACCTATGTCTATATAGGACATTTGAAGGGTATCATTTTGACATGAATTTCGACCAAAAATAATGTTTCCAAATTTAGATGCCAAATTGATCTAAAGGCTAAACCGTGAATAAAAAGCCAAACCTTATGAAAATCTGTTGAGTTTTGACCGAGTTATGGGAGTGGGAAATTTCATATTATGTCTATATAAGACATTTGAAGGGTATCGTTTTGACATGAATTTCGACCAGAAAATAATGCTACCAGATTTAGATGCCAAATTGATGTAGAGGCTAAACCGTGAATAAAAAGCCCAACCTTATGAAAATCTGTTGAGTTTTGACCGATTTATGGGATGGGAAATTTCGACCTATGCCTATATAGGACATTTGAAGGGTATCATTTTGACATGAATTTCGATCAAAAATAATGTTTCCAGATTTTGATGCCAAATTCATCTAGAGGCTAAACCGTGAATAAAAAGCCGAACCTTATGAAATTCTGTTGAGTTTTGACCGAGTTATGGGAGTGGGAAGTTTAGACCTATGTCTATATAGGACATTTGAAGGGCATCAATTTGACATGAATTTCGACCAAAAAGAATGTTTCCAGATTTAGATGCCAAATTGATCTAGAGGCTAAACCGTGAATAAAAAGCCAAACCTTATGAAAATCTGTTGAGTTTTGACCGAGTTATGGGAGTGGGAAATTTCGTATTATGTCTATATAAGACATTTGAAGGGTATCGTTTTGACATGAATTTCGACCAAAAAATAATGATTCCAGATTTAGATGCCAAATTGATCTAGAGGCTAAACCGTGAATAAAAAGCCGAACCTTATGAAAATCTGTTGAGTTTTGACCGATTTATGGGAGTGGGAAATTTTGACCTATGCCTATATAGGACATTTGAAGGGTATCATTTTGACATGAATTTCGACCAAAAATAATGTTTCCAGATTTTGATGCCAAATTCATCTAGAGGCTAAACCGTAAATAAAAAGCCGAACCTTATGAAATTCTGTTGAGTTTTGACCGAGTTATGGGAGTGGGAAGTTTATACCTATGTCTATATAGGACATTTGAAGGGTATCATTTTGACATGAATTTCGACCAAAAATAATGTTTCCAAATTTAGATGCCAAATTGATCTAAAGGCTAAACCGTGAATAAAAAGCCAAACCTTATGAAAATCTGTTGAGTTTTGACCGAGTTATGGGAGTGGGAAATTTCATATTATGTCTATATAAGACATTTGAAGGGTATCGTTTTGACATGAATTTCGACCAGAAAATAATGCTACCAGATTTAGATGCCAAATTGATGTAGAGGCTAAACCGTGAATAAAAAGCCCAACCTTATGAAAATCTGTTGAGTTTTGACCGATTTATGGGAGTGGGAAATTTCGACCTATGCCTATATAGGACATTTGAAGGGTATCATTTTGACATGAATTTCGACCAAAAATAATGTTTCCAGATTTTGATGCCAAATTCATCTAGAGGCTAAACCGTGAATAAAAAGCCGAACCTTATGAAATTCTGTTGAGTTTTGACCGAGTTATGGGAGTGGGAAGTTTAGACCTATGTCTATATAGGACATTTGAAGGGCATCAATTTGACATGAATTTCGACCAAAAAGAATGTTTCCAGATTTAGATGCCAAATTGATCTAGAGGCTAAACCGTGAATAAAAAGCCAAACCTTATGAAAATCTGTTGAGTTTTGACCGAGTTATGGGAGTGGGAAATTTCGTATTATGTCTATATAAGACATTTGAAGGGTATCGTTTTGACATGAATTTCGACCAAAAAATAATGATTCCAGATTTAGATGCCAAATTGATCTAGAGGCTAAACCGTGAATAAAAAGCCGAACCTTATGAAAATCTGTTGAGTTTTGACCGATTTATGGGAGTGGGAAATTTTGACCTATGCCTATATAGGACATTTGAAGGGTATCATTTTGACATGAATTTCGATCAAAAATAATGTTTCCAGATTTTGATGCCAAATTCATCTAGAGGCTAAACCGTGAATAAAAAGCCGAACCTTATGAAATTCTGTTGAGTTTTGACCGAGTTATGGGAGTGGGAAGTTTAGACCTATGTCTATATAGGACATTTGAAGGGCATCAATTTGACATGAATTTCGACCAAAAAGAATGTTTCCAGATTTAGATGCCAAATTGATCTAGAGGCTAAACCGTGAATAAAAAGCCAAACCTTATGCAAATCTGTTGAGTTTTGACCGAGTTATGGGAGTGGGAAATTTCGTATTATGTCTATATAAGACATTTGAAGGGTATCGTTTTGACATGAATTTCGGCCAAAAAATAATGATTCCAGATTTAGATGCCAAATTGATCTAGAGGCTAAACCGTGAATAAAAAGCCGAACCTTATGAAAATCTGTTGAGTTTTGACCGATTTATGGGAGTGGGAAATTTTGACCTATGCCTATATAGGACATTTGAAGGGTATCATTTTGACATGAATTTCGACCAAAAATAATGTTTCCAGATTTTGATGCCAAATTCATCTAGAGGCTAAACCGTAAATAAAAAGCCGAACCTTATGAAATTCTGTTGAGTTTTGACCGAGTTATGGGAGTGGGAAGTTTAGACCTATGTCTATATAGGACATTTGAAGGGTATCATTTTGACATGAATTTCGACCAAAAATAATGTTTCCAGATTTAGATGCCAAATTGATGTAGAGGCTAAACCGTGAATAAAAAGCCCAACCTTATGAAAATCTGTTGAGTTTTGACCGAGTTATGGGAGTAGGAAATTTCATATTATGTCTATATAAGACATTTGAAAGGTATCGTTTTGACATGAATTTCGACCAAAAAATAATGTTTCCAGATTTAGATGCCAAATTGATCTAGAGGCTAAACCGTGAATAAAAAGCCGAACCTTATGAAAACCTGTTGAGTTTTGACCAAGTTATGGGAGTGGAAAGTTTAGACCTATGTCTATATAGGGCATTTAAAGGGTATCATTTTGACATGAATTTCGACCAAAAATAATGTTTCCAGATTTTGATGCCAAATTCATCTAGAGGCCAAACCGTGAATAAAAAGCCGAACCTTATGAAATTCTGTTGAGTTTTGACCGAGTTATGGGAGTGGGAAGTTTAGACCTATGTCTATATAGGACATTTGAAGGGCATCAATTTGACATGAATTTCGACCAAAAAGAATGTTTCCAGATTTAGATGCCAAATTGATCTAGAGGCTAAACCGTGAATAAAAAGCCAAACCTTATGAAAATCTGTTGAGTTTTGACCGAGTTATGGGAGTGGGGAAATTTCGTATTATGTCTATATAAGACATTTGAAGGGTATCGTTTTGACATGAATTTCGACCAAAAAATAATGATTCCAGATTTTGATGCCAAATTGATCTAGAGGCTAAACCGTGAATAAAAAGCCGAACCTTATGAAAATCTGTTGAGTTTTGACCGATTTATGGGAGTGGGAAATTTTGACCTATGCCTATATAGGACATTTGAAGGGTATCATTTTGACATGAATTTCGACCAAAAATAATGTTTCCAGATTTGTATGCCAAATTGATGTAGAGGCTAAACCGTGAATAAAAAGCCGAACCTTATGAAAATCTGTTGAGTTTTGACCGAGTTATGGGAGTGGGAAGTTTAGACCTATGTCTATATAGGGCATTTGAAGGGTATCATTTTGACATGAACTTCGACCAAAAATAATGTTTCCAGATTTTGATGCCAAATTAATCTAGAGGCCAAACCGTGAATAAAAAGCCGAACCTTATGAAATTCTGTTGAGTTTTGACCGAGTTATGGGAGTGGGAAGTTTAGACCTATGTCTATATAGGACATTTGAAGGGCATCAATTTGACATGAATTTCGACCAAAAAGAATGTTTCCAGATTTAGATGCCAAATTGATCTAGAGGCTAAACCGTGAATAAAAAGCCAAACCTTATGAAAATCTGTTGAGTTTTGACCGAGTTATGGGAGTGGGAAATTTCGTATTATGTCTATATAAGGCATTTGAAGGGTATCGTTTTGACATGAATTTCGACTAAAAAATAATGATTCCAGATTTAGATGCCAAATTGATCTAGAGGCTAAACCGTGAATAAAAAGCCGAACCTTATGAAAATCTGTTGAGTTTTGACCGATTTATGGGAGTGGGAAATTTTGACCTATGCCTATATAGGACATTTGAAGGGTATCATTTTGACATGAATTTCGACCAAAAATAATGTTTCCAGATTTGTATGCCAAATTGATGTAGAGGCTAAACCGTGAATAAAAAGCCGAACCTTATGAAAATCTGTTGAGTTTTGACCGAGTTATGGGAGTGGGAAGTTTAGACCTATGTCTATATAGGGCATTTGAAGGGTATCATTTTGACATGAACTTCGACCAAAAATAATGTTTCCAGATTTTGATGCCAAATTAATCTAGAGGCCAAACCGTGAATAAAAAGCCGAACCTTATGAAAATCTGTTGAGTTTTGACCGAGTTATGGGAGTGGGAAATTTCGACCTATGTCTATATAGGACATTCGAAGGGTATCATTTTGACATGAATTTCGACCAAAAATAATGTTTCTAGATTTGTATGCCAAATTGATGTAGAGGCTAAACCGTGAATAAAAAGCCGAACCTTATGAAAATCTGTTGAGTTTTGACCGAGTTATGGGAGTGGGAAGTTTAGACCTATGTCTATTTAGGGCATTTGAAGGGTATCATTTTGACATGAACTTCGACCAAAAATAATGTTTCCAGATTTTGATGCCAAATTAATCTAGAGGCCAAACCGTGAATAAAAATCCGAACCTTATGAAAATCTGTTGAGTTTTGACCGAGTTATGGGAGTAGGAAATTTCATATTATGTCTATATAAGACATTTGAAAGGTATCGTTTTGACATGAATTTCGACCAAAAAATAATGTTTCCAGATTTAGATGCCAAATTGATCTAGAGGCTAAGCCGTGAATAAAAAGCCGAACCTTATGAAAACCTGTTGAGTTTTGACCAAGTTATGGGAGTGGAAAGTTTAGACCTATGTCTATATAGGGCATTTAAAGGGTATCATTTTGACATGAATTTCGACCAAAAATAATGTTTCCAGATTTTGATGCCAAATTAATCTAGAGGCCAAACCGTGAATAAAAAGCCGAACCTTATGAAAATCTGTTGAGTTTTGACCGAGTTATGGGAGTAGGAAATTTCGACCTATGTCTATATAGGACATTCGAAGGGTATCATTTTGACATGAATTTCGACCAAAATTAATGTTTCCAGATTTAGATGCCAAATTGATCTAGAGGCTAAACCGTGAATAAAAAGCCGAACCTTATGAAAATCTGTTGAGTTTTGACCGAGTTATGGGAGTGGGAAATTTCGACCTATGTCTATATAGGACATTCGAAGGGTATCATTTTGACATGAATTTCGACCAAAAATAATGTTTCCAGATTTAGATGCCAAATTGATCTAGAGGCTAAGCCGTTAATATAAAGCCGAACCTTATGAAAATCTGTTGAGTTTTGACCGAGTTATGGGAGTGGGAAATTTCGACCTATGTCTATATAGGACATTTGAAGGGTATCATTTTGACATGAATTTCGATCAACAATAATGTTTCCAGATTTAGATGCCAAATTGATCTAGAGGCTAAGCCGTTAATAAAAAGCCGAACCTTATGAAAATCTGTTGAGTTTTGACCGATTTATGGGAGTGAGAAATTTTGACCTATGTCTATATAGGACATTTGAAGGGTATCATTTTGACATGAATTTCGACCAAAAAATAATGCTTCCAGATTTAGATGCCAAATTGATCTAGAGGCTAAACCGTGAATAAAAAGCCGAACCTTATGAAAATCTGTTGAGTTTTGACCGAGTTATGGGAGTGGGAAATTTCGACCTATGCCTATATAGGACATTTGAAGGGTATCATTTTGACATGAATTTCGACCAAAAAAAATGTTTCCAGATTTTGATGCCAAATTAATCTAGAGGCTAAACCGTGAATAAAAAGCCGAACCTTATGAAAATCTGTTGAGTTTTGACCGAGTTATGGGAGTGGGAAGTTTAGACCTATGTCTATATAGGGCATTTGAAGGGTATCATTTTGATTTATTTTATTTATTTCATAATGTTTCCAGATTTTGATGCCAAATTAATCTAGAGGCTAAACCGTTAATAAAAAGCCGAACCTTATGAAAATCTGTTGAGTTTTGACGGAGTTATGGGAGTGGGAAATTTCGACCTATGTCTATATAGGACATTCGAAGGGTATCATTTTGACATGAATTTCGACCAAAAATAATGTTTCCAGATTTAGATGCCAAATTGATCTAGAGGCTAAGCCGTTAATATAAAGCCGAACCTTATGAAAATCTGTTGAGTTTTGACCGAGTTATGGGAGTGGGAAATTTCGACCTATGTCTATATAGGACATTTGAAGGGTATCATTTTGACATGAATTTCGATCAACAATAATGTTTCCAGATTTAGATGCCAAATTGATCTAGAGGCTAAGCCGTTAATAAAAAGCCGAACCTTATGAAAATCTGTTGAGTTTTGACCGATTTATGGGAGTGAGAAATTTTGACCTATGTCTATATAGGACATTTGAAGGGTATCATTTTGACATGAATTTCGACCAAAAATAATGTTTCCAGATTTGTATGCCAAATTGATCTAGAGGCTAAGCCGTTAATATAAAGCCGAACCTTATGAAAATCTGTTGAGTTTTGACCGAGTTATGGGAGTGGGAAATTTCGACCTATGTCTATATAGGACATTTGAAGGGTATCATTTTGACATGAATTTCGATCAACAATAATGTTTCCAGATTTAGATGCCAAATTGATCTAGAGGCTAAGCCGTTAATAAAAAGCCGAACCTTATGAAAATCTGTTGAGTTTTGACCGATTTATGGGAGTGAGAAATTTTGACCTATGTCTATATAGGATATTTGAAGGGTATCATTTTGACATGAATTTCGACCAAAAATAATGTTTCCAGATTTGTATGCCAAATTGATGTAGAGGCTAAACCGTGAATAAAAAGCCCAACCTTATGAAAATCTGTTGAGTTTTGACCGAGTTATGGGAGTGGGAAATTTCATATTATGTCTATATAAGACATTTGAAGGGTATCGTTTTGACATGAATTTCGACCAAAAAAATGTTTCCAGATTGTGATGCCAAATTAATCTAGAGGCTAAACCGTGAATAAAAAGCCGAACCTTATGAAAATCTGTTGAGTTTTGACCGAGTTATGGGAGTGGGAAGTTTAGACCTATGTCTATATAGGGCATTTGAAGGGTATCATTTTGACATGAACTTCGACCAAAAATAATGTTTCCAGATTTAGATGCCAAATTGATCTAGAGGCTAAACCGTGAATAAAAAGCCGAACCTTATGAAAATCTGTTGAGTTTTGACCGAGTTATGGGAGTGGGAAATTTCGACCTATGCCTATATAGGACATTTGAAGGGTATCATTTTGACATGAATTTCGACCAAAAAAAATGTTTCCAGATTTTGATGCCAAATTAATCTAGAGGCTAAACCGTGAATAAAAAGCCGAACCTTATGAAAATCTGTTGAGTTTTGACCGAGTTATGGGAGTGGGAAGTTTAGACCTATGTCTATATAGGGCATTTGAAGGGTATCATTTTGATTTATTTTATTTATTTCATAATGTTTCCAGATTTTGATGCCAAATTAATCTAGAGGCTAAACCGTTAATAAAAAGCCGAACCTTATGAAAATCTGTTGAGTTTTGACGGAGTTATGGGAGTGGGAAATTTCGACCTATGTCTATATAGGACATTCGAAGGGTATCATTTTGACATTAATTTCTACCAAAAATAATGTTTCCAGATTTAGATGCCAAATTGATATAGAGGCTAAACCGTGAATAAAAAGCCGAACCTTATGAAAATCTGTTGAGTTTTGACCGAGTTATGGGAGTGGGAAATTTCGACCTATGCCTATATAGGACATTTGAACGGTATCATTTTGACATGAATTTCGACCAAAAAAAATGTTTCCAGATTTTGATGCCAAATTAATCTAGAGGCTAAACCGTGAATAAAAAGCCGAACCTTATGAAAATCTGTTGAGTTTTGACCGAGTTATGGGAGTGGGAAGTTTAGACCTATGTCTATATAGGGCATTTGAAGGGTATCATTTTGATTTATTTTATTTATTTCATAATGTTTCCAGATTTTGATGCCAAATTAATCTAGAGGCTAAACCGTTAATAAAAAGCCGAACCTTATGAAAATCTGTTGAGTTTTGACCGATTTATGGGAGTGGGAAATTTTGACCTATGCCTATATAGGACATTTGAAGGGTATCATTTTGACATGAATTTCGACCAAAAATAATGTTTCCAGATTTAGATGCCAAATTGATATAGAGGCTAAACCGTGAATAAAAAGCCAAACCTTATGAAATTCTGTTGAGTTTTGACCGAGTTATGGGAGTGGGAAATTTCGTATTATGTCTATATAAGACATTTGAAGGGTATCGTTTTGACATGAATTTCGACCAAAAAATAATGTTTCCAGATTTAGATGCCAAATTGATCTAGAGGCTGAACCGTTAATAAAAAGTCGAACCTTATGAAAATCTGTTGAGTTTTGACCGAGTTATGGGAGTGGGAAATTTCGACCTTTGTCTATAAAGGACATTTGAAGGGTATCATTTTGACATGAATTTCGACCAAAAATAATGTTTCCAGATTTTGATGCCAAATTGATCTAGACTCTAAGCCGTGAATAAAAAGCCGAACCTTATGAAAATCTATTGAGTTTTGACCGAGTTATGGGAGTGGGAAATATCGACCTATGTCTATATTAGTATAAAAAAGCGAGTTGATGTATTGAAAAGATCCGTATGTCAGAATTGATCACTTTGAATTAACTATAGCTGCCATAGGAAAGATTCGTTAAAAGTAGCCTAAAATTAGACCCAGCATCCTTCCTTTTTATTTGTCTAAATGGATAATAAAAGAACAAGATATTTATTGGAAACTGCAAGAATGAGAGAGAGAGAGAGAGAGAGTGAGAGAGAGACCAGTGAAATAAATATTTCACTAAAGTATAGAAGAATTATATGACGATTATAGATTCATATAAATCAGATTCGATGGGAATATGTTTTTACTTTCAATTAGGATCTTTCAATCACAAAGTGTTCCTCTGATTCGAATTAAATTCTCTTCAGACTACTGACGACTTTATATATAATATTGTTGAAAACTCTCGATTTTCTATGTCAGAATTTGTTTATGCAGCTGGTTTTTATTTAAAGCAATTATAATATAAATACAACTTGTGGTTTGCACAAAGCAAATACCATATAGAGGGAGTAGAAGTTCAAGGTTCTGTCTATGTTCCAAAATGTACTCTGATCGCGGTGCTTGAAGTGTGGGCTAGTTCCAATGCAGAGAATCTAGGCGGCGCAGTAAGCGTATAATTCACTGAGTTTGCAGGACCTTCTGCAGCACTCGTCGACGATACCCTCACGGGTGCGACGGCGGGTAGCGGTCAGCGAGTTGAGGACATTCTGCTGGTAGATGTTGCGCAGGCGCGAATTGGCCATGGGATAGGTAAGGAGCTCGGCGGATGACGAGGGCGTTTCCTTCTCCTCAATGTACTGAATAGGATCGAGTGGGTCCAGGTCCATGAGCGCTGCACCACAACAACGAATTGAAGGATTAGCTACTGCGAACACCCTTCACAGGCTTATACTTACGCGAGTTGCGTTTCTGGGGAATGAGACGGTTGAATCCTTTGTCACAGAGCGTGCTCAGCATATCGTTTAGCCGAACGCTGCACAGGCGCATCTCGCCGTGCGAATTGGCGGTTGCCAGGACGCAGATGGCGAACAGGAATGCGAGCGACACGGAAATTGACTTGCACATTGTACTGGGATAAGGCTATGCTTTGGAACTGATGCTGATACACTCGCAGCCGTACGCTTATATACCGTTAATGGCGTTTCGGGCACCCGCTGGGGTGGAGCATGTGGCAAGTCTAACTACATTGGTGTCAAATTGTGTTAAAGGTTATTGGGACAAGTTGAGTGCATTCTCGAGTAGCTGCTTGCTAAATTCGTTCAATGTCAGCGTTCACTTTTCGTTGGCTTATGCAAATTTGCCCCACCCTTCGTGTGGGCGACATTGCTATGCGTGGGGCACACTAGTTGAGTGGGCGGGGTGTGGGTTGTAGGGGGGTTTGTCTTGCGTCTTTGTCAGCCAATTAAACAATTTGGGCGTAAAAGGACAACGCAAGGTTCTGGCGTGTGCGAACCTGCATTTATGAATACCAAATGAGTTGTTCCAGCCAACATACCCTGTAGCCCAACCCTCAAAGGGGGGGTCTCCCTAGTTGTAGTTAGTTTCTACTGCCAACCAGCTACTATAATTTGTCCAAGCCCATAACACTTCCATTCTACTTCTCCACCCCTGCCCCAACTAGCAGCAACAGCATGTGCTAAAAACTCAGTCTCAATCTAACGCACAATCCAATGTACCCATTATCGCAAAATTTAATGATTGTCCCTCTGGGGAGAGATTTCAAACAAAAACAAAAAAGGAGCAAACAAACGAGTAAAAAAAGCTGTAGATTTCCCCTATGCATTAGCTCCTATATTCATGTGTTTGCCAAAGGAAAACAAACAAAAGAACAATTGTGGGGTGAAGCGTATTAAGCCAAGTCATATTTAGGTAATTTAATTTCATTGCATTGTTTTAATCAAGTGTGTATTGAGCCGAACCGGTTCGAGACTGGAATTTAAAGAATAACGACATAGTTTTCTCGAAAATAGTTTAATTTTGAATACACAACTCGTATGTAATAGCCAGCAGCAAAGCGTAAGTAAGTTGGGTCTTAACCATAATTGGGATATCCAATTCTCGGATAGAGCTCAAATCTAGCCCGCGATTTGTATATGAAAATATCTACGGCTTGCAATATTTTCAGTACAACGGGCGATTGCTAAATATATATAAATAAATATATAATTAAATATATTAAATATATTAAATTTAAACCAGGTTCACGAACCGAGTCACAAGGTAGGAATTTGGTTCAAACCTTTTTTCTTAGCCTAAAATATAGGGATTCAGCCATTTGACAAAAAACCAAATAAATTTATAATGAAATGTGAAGCAATATAAATAATATTAAAGGCAAAGCTTTCATTTAAATTTAAAGCTATATTCACAATCAAAAACAAAAGGTAGAAATTTGGAATGAATCTCTTCACTAGGCATAAGATTTAGGGATCGGAACCGCATTAAAGTGTGAAACAAAATGAATATTATTTCAGACAAAGTTTTTATTTTAGGGTCTTTGGGTAGCTGTTTAAATATGTAGAAGGTGTCCCCAATAAAAGCAGGAAGTTGGTTTGAATCTCGTCACTAGGCATGAAATGAAGGGATCGAACGCCCGTGACAACAAAACCATATGCTTTTATTGTGATACATAATAACTATATATTAACGTTTTTCGATTCAAATTATAGCCAGGTTAACGAACCGAACCTCAAGGCAGAGAGTTGGCTCGAACCGTAAACCGAGGCGTAGACCATTTATCTTTAGGTTTGCAGTCCGGGCACATATACATTATAAAAGAAATTTAACACAGGGTATCTTATGGTCGTGCAGCTTGACTGCTTGTGGTTTCCTTGGTCTGTCTTTACTTACCGATGCGGGCGTTGGCCTCATCTGGCATCCACAGGAGCGGCAGAAGCGCTGTTAACAACCAGCTGAAGCTGAAGTTAGTCATTTAGCTGCTGTCTGTCTTTGCGGGAGGGGGAATGGGGGCGGGCGGGTCAGGTGTTGCTGGAGGTGTAGGCTGTGGAGCAGGAAGTAGGTGGTTTCTCTTGTACGGTGTGAATGGGTCGGAATGGAAATTTCGTCAGTAACTTTTGCTTTAGCTTTCTGCTGAGCCGTGAAACTTTCTGCACAGTTTTACTTTTATTCATTAGCTAAATTTTGTGCTGCATAAATAAGTGATTACGATAACGATTACGATTACGATTACGATTATGATTACGATTACGATTATGATTACGTTTACGAGTACACTATCGCGTGTGAGTATGAGTATAACGTATGTGTGTGTATGCGTGTGTCTGCGTGCGTGCGTGTGTGTGTGCGTGCGTGTGTGTCCTTTATCGGCGACAATAGGCCAAGAGTTCCGGATATGTGCAGGCATTGCGACAGCATTCATCATAGATGCCACCACCAGCCTGCCGCCGGAGGCGTCGCGTCTTGATGAGCACATCGGTGCCATAAATGCTGGATAGCAGTGGACTCAGCGCATAGCCAGCACCTGGCCGTAATTGCAACTGGTCCGCATCGATGCCCATTTCCGGTGGCGAGTCCAATCGCTTTTTCGGTATGGTATTGTAGCCATTCACACAGACCACGTCCATTGCATCATTCAGCGCCTGGCCGCAAAGCTTGTGTTTGCCCTCCCGCAGCAGATGGGCGACGCTGAAGTCGTCGGCGGCGTGGCAACAGCCGCTGCCCAGTGCTATCAGCAGCAGCAGCGGCAGCAGCAGCAATTGGCGATGGCCTGTGGCAGGTGCATGAGATGCGCTATTGTCCAACATATTGCGGGCGGGCCTGTTGCGAGCGTTTTGCCTGATTGCTGCTGGCAACGGCCGCTATTTATACGTGTGCGCGCTACCACATGCCACATGCTGCATGCAACATGCCACATGCAGCGGCAGCGGCAGTGGCAGCAACATGCCCAGCATTGCGGCGGTTCAATGCACTTTTTGGTTGCATACACATTTGGCATACATATTGGGGCATGCCACTGCAAAGCATGCCTAAAAACAACAACAGCTCACACCCAACCCACACACACACCCACACACTCTCCACCTGGTAGCTGGCTGCGACTTAACACTAAAAGGCTGTGACTGCTGTCCCTAAGGATTACCTCTGCTGCCACACAGCTAGGCAGCCTGTGTGTGGCAGGTTCATTAGCATTCGTGTGTGAGCGTGTGTAATTTTAGAGCTGAAAAGTATGCTTCATTCGGCTGGCGGCAATGTACAAAAGCGCTTCGATCTGTGATTATGCCGCTGGCAATCGATAGTTCGAAGTTTAGTTGTCGATTGTGGCAATAGAATCGAGTCAACAGTTGGTCGCCAACGTTGCAGCAAACGGTCGCAGTTGCAGTTGCATTCGCAGTCGCAGTTGCAGTCGTAGCTTCCATTGTTATTCAAGAGTTCAAAAATGGTGATCGATATTAAAATGTGTCGTTTTGATAATGTGCCGTGGGGCTTTCGGCTTGTCGGTGGCGCCGACTACGATTATCCACTGACTGTGGTTAAGGTTAGGCCACATCGACCAGATTAACAATAGTTATAATAATATGTGATAATAATCAACTGCAGTCACCTTTGTGTGCGAGCAAAAGCTACCTGTGCGCAGCCACAACAAAGGCAGCCGCAGTTGCCCGCCCACCTGCCAGGCTGCCTGCTACATTACAATAATTGTTGCATATTCACTTTTGCAACAATGTGCCGCAAATTAATTGCAAATATTTCAACGTTCGAGCCAATTATGTAACTCAGTGCGTGTGTTTATTTATTTGCAGTTGCAATTCGCATTCGCATTTGCTGTCGCTGCTGCTGCTGCTGCTGCTGCTGCTGCTGCCTGTTGCTTTTGGGCTTATTTGCGAATTTTGTTAATTAAAGTAAACTCGGCGCAGAGAGTACTTCGTTGCGGCCATTTGTCTAATCGTCTGGGCGCAATGCATTTTTCTGCTAATGAGCCGCATAATGTGAATGCAATAAATTAATTTCAATTTGAATTCTGTCTCATCTGCGATTTATCATCGCTCGGCGAATTAGCAAATGTGTTGAAAAGCAGCAGCAACAAAAGCGGCAACAACAACATAAATAATCAAGTATTTTTGCAAAAATAGCAACAAATTGCAATTTTATACAACGCACCCATTAACAATGTACAAATCGGGCATATTGGTTTTGTGCATAAGTATGCAACAGACAGAAGAAAGCGTGTCTGAGTATATATTCTTATATATTCTCCAATCATACGCAGAAAGAGGCTATAATTTTTTCAATGTCTCCTCTTAGTATCACATATCGATAAATATCGATCTGGATCTGGACCCACCCGGAACTGGGCTTAGAGTATCTGCTAGTCAAGCACATAGGACAAAGCACTCTTATTTTAATTGGCATACAGCGACACACAGATAGGAAGACACATACGAGTGCATGCGAGGGCAGATTGACATATAGAAACTGATAGGAAAAATACTATGCAAACTATTTTCAATTCCCTCTCTCCAGGACATTTTCTGTTCATTTGCTAAACAAAAACATAAAAGTAAGCTTAAAAAGCGGCTTTTTGTTAAATTAATAAGAGGTTGATCAACAAGTCCTTTGTGGGCAAAAGAGAATTCCATTTAGCTCACTTTATATTTAAATTATAATCAATCCATCTCCGAACACTCGTTTTACAATATGTATTCTCTCATTTATTCAATATAGATTAGATTAGATTTAGATTAGATAAAATATAAATAATTTTCTACACATTAATCTGTCATATTCCCTTTTATTCAACACTTAAAAATTCTGGTAAAGTTTAATTAACGGCAACTATGATAACGACATTTTCCAACACTCAAAAACAAACTCCATTAAACAATTTTGTGTTTGGTTTGAAAATTATAAAACTTCAACAACTTTTATGAGCTGAATAGTTGTGGTGGGTGCACAAGGGGGTGTAAGAGGGGGACAACATGCTTATAAACTGATTGTAAAAAACTTTTATTATCCGTGATGTATTAATTTATAAAGCAACCCGCATGCAGCATGCCACATACAGTGGCATTGTCTTGGTCGAGGCATCTGCCGCAGCGCCTCGCCCCTCCCCGCAACGATTCAGTTCTTTCCATTTGTGTTTTTGTTGACATTTTACGCGCATTTTATTTATATGCACTTTGCACGCGCGACGCCAGATAATTGATTTTGTATCTGCAACACTTTTTCCTATCTTTCTCTATATCTCTATATCTCTCACGCTCTTCCTCCTCTCTCTCGCGTTCGCTATCTCCATGTGCGACAGGTCACGGAGGGCAGCATTGCCGAGGAGGCGGGCCTGTGCGTCGAGGATGTGATTGTGCGTATCAATGACACGGCTGCCACGCCTCTAACCCATGACGAGGCCCATCGCCTAATCATGAGCAGCGGCAGCGTTTTCTACTTTGGCGTCCATCGGTAAGTCCGACGGCCCCAATTGGCCATTTATCATTAGGCTTAACCCTTCAGCTGACACTTTTTCCTTGGCAGCGAGCGCGAGGAGGAGGCGCCCTACGATGGCCCCAAGAGGTTCCCATTGAGTGCGAGTTCGTTGACCAAATCACCAACGCCTGGGCAGTCGCCAACCGCATCCGCATCGCCGTTGCCGCTGCCGTCGTTAACGGAAGCCACAAAAGCGCTCATTCCGGAACAGGAACAGGTCGAGGTTGCGCAACTGGAGGAGAATGTGGAGCTGGTATGTCGCAGCGCCATGACGGAAATGCATTCGCATGGCAACGACAACAACGTAAAGAAGGAGCAGGAGCAGGAGAGGGAGAGAGAACGGGAGCATGGGGGCATACACGTGGATAGCCTTTATTTGCCCGATTTGCCCGATCGTCCATGCTCGGCGATGTCGGAGCAGTCGGAAATTAAGTTGGTGGAAGAGGAAATTGCCGCTGTGCTGTCCGGCGAATCGGAGGTCCTAAAGGAGCACAATGTGCTTGGGTGCGTTGACAGCAGCTGTTGCTGCCACCGACATGGAGCGACCTTAACCTGCATCATATCATAGCGTTAATTTCTATAGAATCTTTCCCAAGCCGGGCGTGTGCATGACCAGCGATGTGCTGCGCTCCCTCAACGAGGAGGTGACCAAAACGAAGCTGGAAAAGGAGAAGGAGAATCGCAAATGGTCGACGTTCCTGCAGCGACCTGATCGTCCGGTGCCCAAGAGCAAGCAACAGCTGGAGGCGGAACGGCACAAGGCCAATGCCTACAAGGTGAAGATAGTCAAGTCGGCGCCACGCGACAAATCGCCCATGGTGAGTAGCGTTGCATGAAATAAAAAAAAGACACTGAACAGGCACCAACTTAAGCCTGTGACAGCCGGAAGCTCCGCCAGCGCCAAAGGAAGCCACCCCACCGCCGCAGGAGGAGGCGCAGGTCGAGCCAGTGGAGCAGCCAGTGGAGCAGCCAGACGAGGAGCCGCTGCCCACGGACAGCGAAGTGCCGAATCTGGAACAATTGCCAGACAATGGCAACACCAGCAACAACAACAACAACAACAAAGAGGACGCGCCCGAGGAAACGGAAGGCGAGCAGTTAGAGAAAACGGATACGTCCAAAGAGGTGTCCGAAGAGCGGGCTGAGCGCGAGGCCGAGTCCGAGGCAGGGAAAGAGCCGGAGGCAGCTAAACAAACAGCCCCGGCTGAGCCTAACGAGCTGCAGCCCGAGGCCGATGCGGCAACTCCACCCAAAACCGATGAGGAACTGGCACTGGAAAAACAACTGGCCGATGTGCAAAAACAGCTCGCGGCCCTCTCCACGCTGCCCTCGACCATACAATCGACCCTGGACGCGGTGACCAAGCAGCTGGCCGAACTGCTGCCCACATTTAAGCTGCAGCAACAGGAGCAAAACCAGCAGCAGCAGCAGCAAATCGATGGGCAGCAGGCGGAACTGTCGACAGCCGAGGAGGACGAGTATGAAGGTGCCGGCTCGAAAGTTATGGCCGAGGTTACAGTAATTAAATTTTTCTAATGGCACACTTTGCATATTCTACCCCACACACAAACACATACAAACACACAGCTCTGTCCAATTCTGCGGCTGGCAGGGAGCAGCTGCAGCCGGAAGGGACGACAGCACCTGAAAATAATGAGGATAAATGCGATGCCAATGACCTGGAAGTGGCAGAAATTTCGCTCTCGAATGGCGACAATCGCCAGCTGGAGGAGCAGCTCAGCGAGGAGCTTTGCTTCAAGAAGCAAAAGGTAAGCTGAACAACTCAACCTCAAGCTCATGTGGCATTCGGGCGACCCATTTAAAGGGTATACACGAGCGTATAAACTCTGCTCAGAGCGAAGCCAGTTCTTGTGTCTGTCTGAGAAATTGCCTCAAGCAAGGGCTGAAGATGTGGCTTCAGCTTGGATACCACAATTCTGTGCTCTTTACAGTTGTTTATATAGAAACCAGGGCTGCATATCTTTTTAACCTAACCGGTTAGGGCCCGTTTTTCCCAATTAGTTATTACCTTGAATCAAACTATTTTACGCTAAAAAAAGTTCATACGAATCCCGAATCGAAGCATACTCTACTTTACAAATATATATATATATATATATTTTACTTGAGTCTCGAACAAGAACAAGTTTGAACCAACGACTGAGTTGATGAGTGGGGGTTCAAACTAGTTCAGGAACCAAACTAAAAGCTGGTTCTAATCTTCTGTTTAGTTTTATTGACGCATATTAAATGCGCAATGAAAATATATTTCTTACTTGAGGCAAAGTTCTCCATTTAAGCTCTTTTGTTTTCTTTTCAAATTTGAGCCAAGTTCATGAACTAAACTTAAACTCAGTTTGCTTTTGTTGCTCTCGGCTTTGCAGCCCTGTTGGCAGCCTTAAACACATTCATATAAATTTTCATACCAAAAAGTTTCCATGCAATTGGGCACCCACTTAAGCTTTATATACAGGTTATGTGAGAGTCGTAACAGCTCGACTTTAGCCTTGAGTTAGTGTTGAATTTATATTTTTTTACTGGCCAGCTGTGCCTCATCTCAGCCGCAGTCGCAGTCACTGATTCTGCCCCTGTTTCCGTCTCCATTTCTGACACGCCTCAATCCCGATTTTATGCCGTATTTTTTTGGAGGGGGGTACACTTTCCTGGCCATTTCGCCTGGTCAACTCGAGAAATCAAATTAACTAAAATGCCATTTGGTTTTTGTCTTTTGTCTACTTGCAGCATAATGTGCGCTTCCAAGTGTAGTTAGCTTAGCTTAGCTTAAATCGAGTTTCAATTTTGATAAATTGCCACCAAAAGATTGTTGTACACACAAATTCAGTGCACAGAGCGACTAACTGCCAGTTAAATAAATGAGTCCAAAGAAATGGAGAGAATCGAGCTTGAGTCGGGGCGGGGGGCGGTGCGGGGCGGGCACAGCAAAGGGAAAGGGAAAGGGTAGAAACCAAAAGACAATTAGTAGGCAGCGTAACAGCCAGAAAAACCAACGCAGAATAAACCGAACCGAAAACCACTGCACAAATTTTCACTTCACTTCTCACATTCTCTCACTCTCTCTTTCTCTTTCTGTCTCTCTTTCTCTCTCTCGGTCTCACTATAAACAAAAATCTCTGAACATCTTCTCTGTCTCTGTGGGCTCTTGTGTGCTGCATTGCGTTGCGTTGCGTTGCGTTTGCTGTGCTGGGTTGGTTTTTCTGGGATGCGATGTGACATGCCAGAAACACAATGTCATTGAGGAGCTCGAGGAGCATTTGGTGCGCAAAAACAATCCCAGGCGTTCGAAGCGCGCCTTTGGTCCCCTGACGCCATCATCGGAGCGTCCTTTGGTGCTGCCCGGCGGCAGGCGCTGGTACAGACCCAAGGATGCCTACAATGATGAATTCATAGCCGAAACACTGAGCGCCCAGGCGGAGCTTATAACGGGCAGCACGCTAGGGTGGGTATTGCACGAAATTTTCTATTGAATTTTCCTATCCCGCATACACGCTGCCCAACTCCTTCTACTCGCTGTCCAGCCACTCCTACGACCTCCTCCCTCCTCTCTATTTCGCTCTCTCACTCTTTTTGATCATCATCACGGACGACATTGCAATTGACATTTGCTAAAACCCATATTGTGTCCTGGCATTGCTTTGGTCATATTGCCATCATAATGCCATATTGCCATGGTCACAGTCACTCCCCCTTGCCCACCTTCTCCACCTTCCCCCCACCTTTCCCACGCCTCCGCTCATCGTGCTTCATATACTCATGCTCATCTCTCATTTTTGCATGGCACGCTTACATCGACGCACAAACGCTTCGGCTTCATAATTTTGCGCATTAGCAGCTGCCCCTACGAGAGCCCGTTGCTGGGCTACGATGCCAGGTATTATTGCTAGGATGGAGTTCTGACAGCATCCGCAATTCGCAATCCGCATCCGCTTCAAGCACAAAAGGATGCACTTTCATTAACATTATCATTTTCAACGACCGTCTGTCTTGCTGTCTTTCTGTCTGTCTGTCTCTGTCTCCGTCTCTTGTTACAATTTTTGTCTTGGGCTGCAGTTGATTTGACTTTGCCAGTTCTCGTTGCACGTTTCTGTGGCATTCTTCTTCTTTTTTATGCACTATTATTTTTTCAGATTTTTCCTTATATGCATGCCTCGTCTCGCTTCTCTTTCTCTCTCTCTCTCTCTTTCATAGATTGCATTTTGGAATCGTTTATTCAATGGCGAGCACATAACACGCCAGCGTTTCAGGTAAGTTGACTTTGACTCCGACTGCGACGGCGACGGCGACTGCAACTCCTTCTGCTAATAAGGCTAACATCGTTTGCCTGCATTTCGGCCCGCCCTTGTCTTGTACTTAACCACTGGGGGCAATACATTCACTTCAATTTCGGTAACGATTACGTTTACGCTTACGTTTTTTATACCCTGTTCACAAAGTCAAAAGAAGTTTAGACTGGGCTCTTTGTGTCCGTTAGCCAAAGACCTGTAAGCCTGTTCGGCTTTCAATCAAACGGACTGAAGCTAAATCTAAGCCGAACAGTTTTTTTTTAATTAAATATTCATGCTTGAAAGGCTTTTATTTCAGTTTTCTAAAGATGCGCTCATTTAAATGAGTAAAAATAGCTCATTCAAGTTGAGATAAATTCTGTTAGAAATTTGAAAGAAATTTTACCTACGAAACTAAGCTTAGACACAGACTCACAGGGCGAACTCTAAGGCTTAAGTCGTAAGCCGAATCATCGAAAATATTTGTGGGGCTTGCAGCTTTGAGTAAAAGTCTTACAATTGCCTAACCATGCCCCCTAAGGGGCGAGCGAAAATCCAAGGATCGATGCTTACTAAAAAAGCACAGTTTAAAGGTGACTGTCAGCCCAGTTTGAGAGTCACTAACTCGATAGGTAAGACGCTTTTCGACTGCTTGGAATTAGTACACTTCCTCGCCAAATTAGAGAAGTATATTAGGTTTTAAAAACTTAAAACTTTAAATGCATATTCGCAAATCGAAAAAATGTACATACTTCATAGTTTCCGAGCTAGACTGAAGACTAAAGGGAGGACCACAGATCGATCCACTGGGGCTAGTTGTGAACAGGGTATTTTGTGCAGTCGGTTGCGACCGACTGTCATGTTGTTTTCACTTTGTTTCTGGTTACGTTTTTGGCTCGTTTTCGGTTCAATTCCTCGCCCACAGGGAGCTGCAGAGCCTCAGCGTGGCCAAGGCAGCGCACAGGTTAGTTTTGTCACACGGTTCATTGCATGCCCTGGCAACCGGACGGAGAGCTCAAGAGTGCTCCAAACGTGACCAGCAGCACTTATTTAAATGCACATGCATGTCTCCCTTTTGCAAGTCCTGCTTACCCAAATACCCCGCCACTCCCACGGCCGCTCGTTTGAGCTCTTTCTTACGACAGATTTGGCTTGTTCCCTCCGCAGGGTCAACTTTATGAAGTACCAAAAGCCGGAGCGCAAAATCGACCTCAATCGCAGCGAGGTATACAAAGTCATACATCATCTGGACAGGGCGCCAGTGCGTGGCATTGAGGTGCGTGCCCCGCTTGTGGCAGCCGAATCGGACATACGCCAGGCATTGCAGTCATAGAATTCAATGCACCCAATTTAGCCCATCATAAAGAAAGAACTCTGTTAAATTTAAAATCAACAAACGAACAAACAAACAAATAATACTCTTACAATAAGCAGCTCACGAAATATATATGGACAAGAACTATGAATATGTTATGTGCATAAGTGTTTGACGGGAGCACAAGTCTGTGTCAAAGGTCAACATCATTATCAGTGTCATTGTTGTTGTTGCTGTTGTTGTCTCTAAGGCGCCTAATGTGTTATTACATAATTTGTGTATGTGCAACATGGCGTATGTGTAATATGCCAAGTGTCAGACGAGGCGGCGGATTGTCGTGCATGTCGGCAGCCGCCGCAGGGCGCTGCTCTTGCAATTTTCTTTTGCATAAACACGCGGCACAGCACACTCTGTGTGTGTATGTGTGGGTGAGTGTGTGTGTGGGTGTGTGTGGGTGTGTTGTGTGTGCGACAAGCTCTTGGAATTTGCATATGTTAAAGCAAATGAATTGGCCTGTAAACGAAATGAAACCAAATTGCAAAATGACAGCCAGCAGCACAATATAACAATAAACTCGTATTTAGTTATGAGAACATACACACACACACACACGCACGCATTCGCACACACACCGCACATCAAATTCAGATTCTGAATGGCTGTCACGTTGTGCCGGGTCGTAGGTTGCGCACATTTCACTTGCCCTCGCACACGGCGGTTGATGCCACGGTTATGTTCGCGTTTACGGACACGGTTACCAAATTATTAGCCATTTTTCTGCGTCCAAAGTGAAAAGTCGTAAAAACGCGGCAAGTTCGCGTCCTGCTGCTGCTTGCGGCTTATTGCTTATCACGTTACGTAGTTGTCGAATCACTCACGAGTTGCGTCCACAGAGTTGTGCGGAGCACTTGACGACGCGACGTTGATGGCGTCTCGTCCTGAACTGTCACAGTCACAATATGTTGGCATTTTGACTTCGCATTATCACTGCCGTCCTAGTCCCCACACACACACACACACACACTCGTACACAACATGTTGGCATAGTCCTTTGAGTGGAGTTGAAATACGAAACACTCGAGTGTTTTGGGACAGCTTTTTTTTGGCGAGCTTTCAACTTGCCGAGAGGAGCTTGAGTTGAAAATGTTGAGATATGCCGAGCTTTTGACTAAACGTAAAGCACAAGCGGCAGTAATGCGCCAGCTGCAAGGCAAGCATGTTGCTTATAACGGTAAATATGCATTTGGGAGGGACTGTACCACAAAAGTATTCCCTTCGATAAGGTTGAGATTTGCAATGTCTAAATAATTTGGCAAAAATAATGTAAAACTAACTGCATTTTTAAATGTAAATATAGAACAAAACTAAAAATCAAGGTAAGAGCATAGAGCTTCATAAAAAATGGTTAGGCTTGGACAAAGTTTGATATGCTATAGCTCAAAAAATGAACAAAAATTAAATTGAAATTTAGAGTCGATCTACATTTTAGTACATAGTGAAGAGCGTATCCTTTATCGATATTTGACTGACAAAGAGAGCTTAAAGTCTAAAAAGAGCATTTACATTTCACTCTTCATTATTATGCTTACAAAATTCAAACACCTTTAGCAATAACAATATAACGAGGAAATAAATACTCAATGGCTCAATGAACAGCTCTATTATACTCACATGGTCTCTCTCCATCTCTCCCTCATTATCTTTTACTCTCTGTGGGCTTCGATTTTTTTCCATTTGTGCGCCAAAAGTGAAAAAGCTCAGCACAAAAAAAGTTACGAATATGTATGTAAACGATTATTAAACTGATATTCAAGGGCGCAGATCGAGAGGAACATAAACATATTTCACACTTGACACAAACTAAGCAATTTTAACACAATATAAATAATTTAACTTTGTACGAAAATGATTTTATACACCTGCACAGCGGACGCGACCGATCAAATAGGCTAATGCGCACAGACTAAATGCTCTCACCAAGCTGACGCCTACGCTAAGCCGGCATTTGCACTAATACAGTGACAACTAAGAGCACGAAATCGTTTGCGCTCACACACCATCCACTATGCTCGCTGCTATCGTGTGCGTCTTGGATAACGGGATCAATGTTGTTGCAGCCAATAGCGTAAACGCATGCTCGCTCATCGGCTTAGCTGCGGCCTGCGCTCCATGCGTATATGTATGTATGTCGATGAATATCCACAGTGCTCACTCTCTGGATAAATACTCTGCCAGTCAGCTGATTGATGTAATCCCACACACATTTAAACTTGTGACGTCATTGTATTCTTCACGCTGAGTATTTTAGATTTTTATAAAACCTTATTACACAGTTGTCCATTCTTTGTGCAAATAAAACGAATTGCATTTTGATATAATTTTGTATTTTATTTGAATTTGAATAAAACAAACTAGACAACAACTACTTATGATTAAGTATCGTACGAGTACAAGTACATGCAAGTTACATAAAAATAGTTTAGGCTCGCAGCGGCGCTCGCTCCGAATGCATATATATTGGATGATTACGACTAATAAGATAATAAGTATACAATAGGTTGTTTCAAAAAAAAGGCAAAACTTACAGCGGCTACGTCACAACGGAGCATTCACTTTAAAAGTGTGCGCTTAGCGAAGTACGCGAACATTTCTTTTCTCATTTGCTTTGTCTTTAAATTTTAATTCCTTTTTTTTTTTTGTTTTGTTTAGTTGTGGGATTTTGGGATTTGTTTGTGTGTGTGTGTGTGTTTGACACTAATTATCACTACGCCAGTTGAAGCTAAATAGTTTATAATTTTGTTTCTAAGAATGCTTCTTCATGTTCATTGCTCTTTCGATGAGACTAAACCGAGTTTATTATTGTAAATATATATGTTTGTATATATATGTATGTAATATATGTATATGCAAAATATTTATTGCTAATAATACGCGCAAGACGAGAAAATAATCAACGAGAAAAACCAAATAAATATATTTTTGTGTGTGTTTGTGTGATGCAAAGTTTTCCTTTGTTTTCATAAATATTTTTCACTAAGCAAACATCTTGTCATAAGGCATTCTTAATGAGGGTCCAAAGTGCACACCTAATGCCTAACGAAGTGGAGTCTTTTCCTTGTTTGAACTGAATCGAACAAATAATCGGTCATCTGTTATCGGTTATCGGTTATCGTTTATCGGTAGGGAATTACGAATACTCTATTCTTTTGTTCTTAGCAAAATATGTGGCATATTTGCCCTACCATGTCATGTTTCATTTTAGGTACAACGTTTCCTCCTGCTCTTGAGTTCTCGGCACTCCTCCTCTCCGACCGGGCCCTAATCAAAAGATGTCTGCGGCCAGCTGCAACCCTTACAATCTAATAGGTATTCAGGTGTGTGTGTTTTACTTTAGGCTATACAATCCTTCTCTCTAAATACTAATGCAGGTAGTTCGTTAACACGATCACCAGAATTTCGTCATACGTATGTATTTTCTTGATTTTGTTGGTTTTTGTATTATGGGAACGCGGCTTGGCTTTAATACTTTGAATACTTATTAAAGAACTAATTAAATTTGGCCTAAAACTGAGCCTGGCTATTACCCAACTCCAGTTGCTGCTGCTGCTCAGCCCCTAGGCAGGCAGGTTGGTCTGCTCGTAGAAATCGGGCTCATCCTCGTCGTTCTTCGCCTCGCTGCCATCCAACTGTGCGAAATGAGAAATCAATATTTTGATTAATCCTCAATTCTAGAAGGCAATACGAATGGAGGCTTTACCGCTTGCAATTCCTCCGGCTTATAGAGCGATGCCATTTGCTGACGTATGGGCACCATGAGTATAAGGAAGAACGGGAAGGCCAGCGAGAATTTAGATGACTTGACCGCCCATAACACTGCCAGGCAGAGCACCTGTATGGTGGTAAACAGATGCAGCTTCCAGGGCCGCACACGCTTCACATAGTTTGTGGGCGGATAATGCTTGACCGGCATGAAGTACAATCGTATGCTATATAGAAGGAACGCGAACAGATCAGTTGAATGTGGAGAATGTATATGTTTTACGCTTTAGCTAACCGTTCAAAGAGCTGGACGCCGCTCATGGATGCCACGCCCATGTAGAGAAAGACGCCAAAGAGCACGGCCATGGGTATGAGACGCAGCAGTGGCGACATCAACACCGATAGCCCAATCATGACGCACACAAAGAAGCCGGACAAGCGCTGTTCCTTCACATCGATAATACGCGGCGATTCACCAGGTGCGTGTGTGCTGCAAGGATCCAAGCAAAATAGTTAAAGCCTAAGAAGGAGAAGAGGCAAGTTAACGCACCGTGACATCACCGTGACGGAGGAGACATGGGTTACGGAGCGCACTGTGGCCGCACAATGCCAGGGCATGCCAAAGAGGCCACAGAAGGTGTTCAGCAGGCAGAGCAGCACAATGTCCCAGTGCAGGCCGGAGCCCTTCTTCAGGCCGCGCTCCGGCTTGTCCACAATCAGCTCGGATATCTGTGACTCCATGAAGATCAGTATATAGACAAGCAGGGCGGGCACCACACAGGCAAACGGTACCCAGGTCTCGAATGTGTTGAAGCCAATGAACCAGCCGCGTTTCGTCGGATCGCTGGGCGACAGGCCCTCGGGCACCACCAGCTTCTCGGTATATACCGACGGCACCAGATAATCGACCAGCACGAATATGGCTATGGAAATGGGCACACCAAAATCGCCAAGAGCCCGCCGCGCATTGCGGCCCAGGAAATGCGAATTGCGAAACAGTTTCAGATAGTAGGCGACCACAAAGGTCGCCAGCGTGAGTATGGTGCAGAAGAGCGCCGTATTTGGCTGATTGATGGGCAACTTGGGCGTCGGAGGTGCCAGCGTGGTGCTGGCATTCAACAGGCTGACGCTCATATTGAAATTTGTGGCATTTGTGGCGCTCTCGTGCTCAACCAGCGTTGGCGGCGGCAGATTGTAGTCGGCCAGCAGCGGATTGAGCTTGTAAATGGACACAAGCTTCATCATGGTCTCCACAATGTAAATGAGCGTGATCAGAGCCGAGAAAATCTCCTGGGTGAAGCGTGTCAGCAAACGCACATAGACGCTGCCCTCAAAGGCGGACACGCACAGCGCTATAATGATCAGCCAGATGCCCACGTAGACGCGCAGCGACAGGAAATCAAAATTGTTCTCCGTGCAGAAGACCATCAGCGCCTCATCGAAGAGCAGCAGCGGTCCGGTGGTGCCAATGATGACCAGCGGCTGGCAGGACAAGCAGTGGAAGACAATGCCAACAAAGGAGCACGCCACCAGCGTCTCGGAGATGCCAATCCAGCTGTCCGTCTTGGCCGAGGCCAGGCCGCCGAATGTGATGGCCGTCGATAGGCAGGCAAAGTACATGAAGATGGTCGCCGCCAGTGTTTCCGTGTTGAGTCCATCGAGTATATCGCTCTTGTACATGGGCATGCGGCGCTTGAGGTCGTTGCGAAGGCCGCCCCACAGCCGATGTGTTTTGTCCATGGGACTGGGCTTCTTCTTTTTGCCATCGTCGTCATCATCGTCGCCGCCATCGCCGCCCGGGCCGCCGGGCCCGGTGATGGCACCAAGCGCTTGTTTCTCCAGCAGCACTTTCTCCTCGTCGCGACCGATTTTGATCATTTCGCTGTCGCGCTTCACCTGCAGCGCCTTGATCTTGCGCGTGCGTATCCAGTCTTTCTTGGCCTTCAGCTCGTCAAAGGGCAGCAGATCGTGACGATCCCAGTTGCCCGGCGGCAACACAATCGAGTCATCCAGAAACTCATTGATGGCCGACAGCAAATCCCGGCGATCGTCCGCCTTGTAGGCAATGGCATGGAAGTGCTCGTTGGCCATGAGCGTGGAGATGGAGCGACCCACCTCATGGTAGTCCAGGTCAAAATTGCGCGGTCCCAGCAGCACGAACATGAAGCGCACCGGCACCGGCACCTCCGTCAGCGTGGGCATAAGCACGCCCTCCGAGAGACGGACAAAGGCAATTGTCGGCTGTTCCAGGAACTCGACGGCACCCACCTGGCGAAGCGAAGATCAATTAAATCCTCCATATGGATCCTCCCGTGTGCAGACTTACCAGTACTGTGGTCGCCTCAGCGCCAGCGGGTATGCGCTTGAGTATGGTATCATTTTGCAGCTTCTTGAGGTCCTCCTGCGAGGAAGAGTACATGTCGTCCTTCATGTCAATCTTAAGCTCATTGCTGCGCTTGCTGCCCCCAATCTCGCTGGCCGGCATGATCTTGATCTTCTTGTCATCGGTGCCGCCCGAGAGGTTCTGTGGAGAGGATGGAGCTTAGTATCGAGGCACCTTCAGGCGATGTACACTGGGTATTAACGTTAGACAACAAGCACAACATGCAGAACATTTAACAGGCGTGCACTTAAGGGTTAAAGGCTGATTCTTGTTTTTTTAATTTTAAATTATTTTTTCTTTATTTTTTTTTTGGGTGCATTTTGAGGTAACGTTTTTGAGGTTAAGGACAGGCTAACTTACGAGTAAGTTGGTAAATAAACAACACACAATTGAGAACTTGCCAATCGTGGAGTTGGAGAGCATTTAAAGTGGATCTATCTAAGAGAGGGGAGTGGCTACGTGGTGGCTAGGTGGGCTAGGTGGGCTAAAAAGAAACGGCTCGATTTCTAAAGCACTTTAGCGGCGGGCAGGGAATGAAACCGTAACAACTTTGGATACCCTTGCATGGAGTTATCATATTATTCTTGATCCCTGTATCACTAGCCGGGTCAATAAAGTCATGTCCGTCTAGTCTATTCCTTTAGTTTAAAGGATGTCTTAAGAAAATGTTGTATCTTTAAGTGGAACCACTTTATCTAATACTTGACATAGGATCGGTCGGTAGAGGTTTCATTTCTTACATCTTGTTTTTCACGGTATCTCAACTTTAATAAACTCCTTTGTTGTTCATTTTTCCTATGAGCATCACCATATCCTAGTGGGAAAAATCGATCCAGAATTGAACTCCTTTCCAAAAAATATCTTAGCTTTTTAATATATCAAACTCATCAATCACGAGTCTTACCACTCTCCCAACTCTCTCTATCTATCCATCTGTCTATCTATCTTCAACTGTACGACATAGCTGCTATCGATCGGATGTAAAGTAGAGTACTAAGTATGGTATATATACAACAATATCTGCAAGGATATTTCGTCTGCGGCATGCCGACAAGAGCTGTTGCTTGTTGCTGCAATTCCAGTTCGTCAGTTTCATTCCCTGATCTGTTGCATAGGGGGTTTATTTTTGTTTGTCAAATAGGTCTTTAAACTTATTACACCCAGATACGATGTCGTCGAGTGTCGTCGATGATCTATGGCGCCCAGATTGAGCATTGCCGCTGGCGGCGCACTGGAGGTCACACAGATGCTGCGTCTCGCCTTGGCAGATCGTTGTAGGTATTGTTGTAGCTGTTGTTGTTGTTGTAGTTGTTGCTGTTGTTGTTGTTGCTGTTGTTGTTGCAGCTGCTGTGAGGCCTCGGCGCCCATCCAAAGTAGCTTTTGGTGTGGTGCGCAATTGTGAGACAAAGTGTGTTCAGTGTTCAGATATATATATACACATTTTTATATATATATACATATACATATATATAAATATATATACAGTGGTATTTATACGAAAATGGGCAAACAAAAGAGTCGCAGAAACGAAATAAAAGAAGAGTCAGAACAAAGAAACACAGGACAAAAGCAGCTTGATAAGAATGTCTGTTAACTATAGATGCTAGATATATATTTATATATACATCATGTATAGTATATATGTCTATATACAAAAGCCGTTCATTACCGATTTGGGTATTAGATGCTGTTGGTGTTGTTGTTATTGTTGTTGTTGTAGTAGTTGTTGGTGTACGATTGGTGTGTGGTTGATGAAATGTAGCACAGTTATGGGCGCATTTATGCAGAAATAGACAAGAGCATATAATGAACACGATCAACGATCAATGATTAACAAATTTTGAAACACATTAAAGCCAATTTATAGCGATTACAGGACACGCACTGAATAAATGCAGGTTGTTAAATGTGAGTGAATTATATATGTAGATCACTGACGATCACTGTGGATCACCGAGGATCACAGAGGATCGCTGTGGATCGCTGTGAATCACAAAGTATCACAGAGGATCACAGAGTATCACAGAGTTCCGCAGAGGATCACTGAGGATCACTGAGGATCGCTGTGGATCGCTCTGAATCACAAAGTATCACAAAGGATCACTGAGGATCACAGAGTATCACAGAGGATCCCTGAAGATCGCTGAGGATCGCTGTGGATCGGTGTGGATCACAGAGTTTCACAGAAGATCGCTAAGGATCACAGAGTATCACAGAGGACAACGGAGGAACCCTGAGGATCAATAAGGATCCCTAAGGATCGCTGTGGATCGTTGTCTTACCTGCAGACTTGTGTAGCTGTTGTACTTGCGCTTGGTGAAGGGCAGCACGCCCTGGTGCTCATTCACGTGGCGATGGCGCAACAGCAGCGATCGCATAACCGAAGGCTTGTCATTGATATTGATAAGATCATCGACCACCATCTGCAAAGTGCAACAAGATAACACCAAGTTGAGAGAGAGAGTAAACGAGAGAGATCTAGGCTAGTTTACCTGCTCGACAACACGATACGCAACGGCGGGCAAATCCTTTTCATTGAGGTCCAGCAGGACAACGCCCGTTTCCAGGCAGCGACGCAAATTGAGCAGCGAGTGGAATGAGAGAGAGGCAACATGCGGTTTGCCCCAGCGATCGGAGCCCTCCTCCACATCCTCCTCATATTTAATCCAGCGCGCAGTCTCCTTCCACTCGCGATCATCGCCCACGCCCGTGAGCTCATCCAGCTGCACGAAGATCTACAACGAATACAACAGCTTTAAATGTGGCCTATTTAAAAGTTTGCATGATCAATATTTACCTCATGTGGACTGTGATCGACCTCGGGCCGTTGTTTTTGAAACGGTGAAATTGTTATCTGCGGCAATTCGCGTAGCTTAATGGATGAATGATGTATCTTGTGGCGTCGCAGGGCGCGCGGATCATCCGAACGATGTGATCTCAGCTCATTGAGATCAGCTTCCTGTGCAGGGAGAAACAACAAAAAGGTCATTTTAGTCGGGTGCACCAACAAAAAATCGGGGTTCAAAAGGTTAAGGGCATTCAGTTGGGGTCTGTGATCAACCTGTGTGGCCGGCGTTTCGGCATTTGTCTATATAGTAGTTGGATGTGAATCCGAGCATAGTTGGCAGCAAGAAAAGCAATGGTAACGAAAGGTATTTGACTGGTTTAGTTTTCAATTGGTTGACTAAAACCGTGGTCAAGGTTAGTTAAGAGAATATTGGTTTGGACAACTAGCTAGAGTTACGGCTGGCCTACCTCCAATGCCGTGTCCTCAGGCTGCACAGAGATCCTACGCGCACCTGCATCACCGTTCTCCTCGAGTGTCTTTTTGGGTTCCACGCTGTCCTGATGTGAGAATTTACGTTGTCTATAATACTGATGGCGGCTGTAAATATTATAGAGATTAGTCTAGAATCGAATTCGAGTTGTAGCTGTGTCTGTGCCAAACCTTTTTCTGCGTTTACGTTCGTGCGATTGGTCCGTGGGCTGTTCATCATAGCTCAAACTGGGCGGTGTGATGACAATTTTCTTCTTGGCATCACCGAACTGGACGTGCTTCTCGTCAGCCGAATTGTCCGAGTGATCGCCGTGTCCAGCACGCTCGGAGACTAGCGGAAAATCTTCGGGTATATCATCATAGTTTTGTGCATTATTCAATGGTTCAGTTTGGCTCTCGTATTCCGAGTCTTCCTCAATGTTCAGATCATTTGTGCGTACTGCGAATAGCCATGATTAGGACAAGATATATTGAATTAAGGTAGGGGTACTCACTGCTCTTTTTCCGCGAACCAATCGGCTGCTGGCTGTTGTCCTGGAACGTGTTTACATCGAACTTTTCTTTGCGCGCACTTGAGCCGGCAAAGACCTTGTCCATTTCCGAGTCCAGCAGCACTTCATCGGGATCCTCATTGCCGGACTGCAAATGTAAATGGGAATTGCATATGGGTTACTCAATATAGTCAATATAGTTTCTCTATATATATATATTTACTGGTCACGTTATGTGACTCAAGACAACAAAATACTTTTCAATTAAAAATCTATAAGAAAAAACAGTCATGTGACTCGACGGCGACAACATTCAGCATCACGCAGCCCATTGTTGTTATTATAGTTATTATAGTTGTTCTTATTGTTGTTTTTATTGTTGTTGTTGTTGTAGCTGGCGCGGGACGTCGTCATCGTCGTCGTCGCCTTGTCATGTGTAAATATAATTCTGTAAATATTGACCCAACTCTGCCTCTTGCCACAGAGTTGCAGACACAGGCCGCGAATTCATCATCAAGTGTCGATCTTCGATCTCCGCCCCCCAAAAGCCCCTTGCTCCAAGCATTCCCCAGCGATCACGCACCAGAACACTTAAATATATTTCCATCATATATCATACAATCGTTGATTGTTGATATCGTTGGATCGTACCATCATCTCTTTGTAAGCATATTTAATGGCGTTTATGTTAATTGTTTTTAATCGAAATCAATTGATTTTCATAGTGACGAAGGCATTGATTGACGCTCTTTCAAATCGATGCTATTTTTTTTTTCATTTCTTTATTATTTTCTTTTTTTTCTGTGTGCAGTTATTCTTGTTGCTGAAGTTGTTTGCGAAATACTTGCTCTGTTTTTCAATGCATATCAATCAAGCTTGAAAATAGAATTCTAGTCTATTTCAAATCAGTGCGAAGGCTAAAGATGTCAAAATGTTGCGTTGTGAACCTCAAATAGTCAATATAATCGAGTTTAAACTATAGACTTTATATCTATATACATACATATAAGTATAAATTCTTCAGATATTACTCTATACATATAATATATATTTTTATATTTATTATATATATTAAGATGTAGTTTTATATATAAGACTTCTAAGAGATCAGAGAGGCGGACAGATGGATAGTCGGACGAATAGCCAGACATATTAAAACGAAATATGACTATGAGGATTCAAATTGGAATTTCATCTAGTATGTCTCAGCAGTCATTGCATTTAAAAATAGTTGGGTTCATATTAACTGAAACTAATACTTATAATTGAGAAAAGAAAATCTAAATAAATAATATAGAATGGGGCACATTATTAGCTATTTAGCGACATTTCCTTCAGAAGTTTTAACAATATCCTTAAAGTTTCTGTTTAATTCAAGGCACAGTCCCTGCCCAGGTGCATCTAGTATGACATATGTAAATTCGTTCGTCAAAGTCTAAGCTCAGCCAAATTAGATTATGCGCCATTAGCTACCTGTTTAAAGAGCTTGTTTTCCACGTGTTTGTCCTGGCGCTGAATACAACGACTTTATGGCTGTTTGCCTGGGCTCAACATGAAATCCATCTTATCCTAAGCACACACACATAAATGAAAATGAGTATGAAATTAACTTTATGCGGCTGCGTCTGTGTGCCGCCTCCTTCTGCCAGCCACAACTGCCGCAGCCACGCCTCCAAATTTACAGCCCTCTAAATTTACCTCGCGCACAATATTTTCTGCTAAATTTGCCTAATAACTTTATGATGTCGTCCTACATATTCCTGACAATTGCGTAGCTGATAAGCGTGCGGGATAAGCGTAACAAAAAAATATGAAAAAGAAAATATAAAAGGAAAACAATAGACTGGAAAACAAATGGGAAAAGCAAAAGCCGAGTTTCAGTTCGATTCAGTTAGGTTCCGAGTTTATAAATAGCAATTTAATAACGCTGAGAGCAGGCACGTGGGAATATCAAATATGTGTCCTGCCTGTCCAGCTGTGTGTGTGTGTGTGTGTGTGTGTGTGTGAGGGTGTGTTTGCGAGTGTGTGTGTGTGTGATAAGTCAAAGCGTAACGCGCCCCGTTACGTTAATTAATCGATAAGAGCGAAACGCGGCAAAGGAGCGCGAGGCACATATGAATATTGTAATGATGAAAACGATGTTAATTACGATGTTATTGGTAATGATATTGATCATAATGATGTTGATGTTTTTGCCATTTGTGATTAGACAGACAGACAAACAGGCGGACAGCCAGGCGGAGAGCCGCACGAAAAGTTTCTTATCATGCAGGCATTAGCCAAGGCCATCATTATGAGTTAACCGTTATGAGTTAGCAGCAAGTACTAAACTAAAATCAACCCAATAACCACCCACCCAATCAAGCGCCCATTGCTGATAGCGCACAGGTGGAGCGAGCACTTTACCTAAACGAACTGTGCAGCAATGTCAGCGTCGCTTATCAAAATAATCGATGGTGTGTGTGCGTGTGTGTGTGAGTGTGTGTGTCTGCAACGCCTACATACCCACACCCACGCCCCAAACGCCCATTGCCCCGCCCACAGCTGTCTGAGCTGTCAATTTTCGTTTGCTGCTGTTTGCTTTGCGTTTTGCTAAATTAATATGAAAATGCCGACGTTGTTTCAGACAACAACGCAACTTGCTCGAGCTACAACAACAACAAAAAGAACAACAACAACAAAAACAACAACAACAAAGGTTTGCAACGGCCCGAAATACGCAAATCTCTTGAGAACCTATTTAATATACATTTCACTTGTTGACTTTGAATACTTTTGGTGAAAGTTTAGTTCAAAAATAGACTTGACAACATTTTGACAGTACATCAACTCTTTCAACATTGACCACGAAATATTTAAATAAATTCGAAAATATTTTCAAAAAGTCACATTTTCCTTAAAGAATATAATAATAACATGACATAACATTTAAATGAAATAAGAAACAATATACCGAATGCCGAATATAGAAATTATGAGAATATTCTGCCTGAAAGCTTTGTACCAAAATATTGAATAGCGAGTAAGAGTGCTCAAGATGGGAGAGCACGACTAAGAGATACCCTGCAACCAGCGAAGAGTATGGGGAGAAATAAGGGAGATATGTAAATAGTTCAAAATAATCTGTATATTTGCGAACAAATATCTAAAAACTATCGAAAGCTCGTTCTGATTATGGATATAAAATATGGTAATTATATATGCCTGTTACATACATATGCACAAAAGCAATATACCCCATTACACCTTTTAAATGGGTGCAGGGTATAAGGGTATATCATACTAGATACAAAAAATGCTTGTTATGCTAGTTAGTTCAGTTGCCTGAAAAACTGGCTCACTTGAATTCTTGAAGTCATCAATAACATACATATACCCATTAAATTCGGTCGTTTGACGAAGTTTGACTGAAGTTTTTCAGCTGAACAACTTTCGCATATTAACAAGTTTCCGTTGAGCAAGAACTTCAATTATCTTTCGATACAAAACTTTAACCCAGACCCAAAAAAAAAAAACTTCTAAAAACTCAAATTGTATTTTTCTGTATTATTTTTGTCCCCACTCAGGTGTGCAGCATTGCGTAAATACTCAAAAATACTCGAATAAGCGCGAACTTGATGCACGAACTCGCATTTAGCTGGTCTTCTGCTCAAAAAGTTAGTCATGTGTGTGGCATGTTCCTTGTTGAATGTTACTGATGCGGTTTGACAACATTCGAGTGTTAGCTGGCAAGTAGGGGGCGGGACGGGACGGGGCGGTGCGGAGCGGGACGGAGCGACTTAGAGCGGAAAACAGCGAACGGCACGTGACTTAGAAGTCATAAGCAAGTTATGCGGCAACTTTTTGGTTGCCATGTTGCATGCTGTCAGCCAAATTGAATCAAATTGTGGCAAACAACTTGAACAGATTTGAGTGTTGGCCATTGTTGTTGTTGCTGGTGTTATGTAAGCAGCTGGGGCCAATAAGTTTTCAAGTCAAGTTTAGCCGTTCGTGCTTAACTTCTCATCACCTCTTGCAATAAAAACGCCTCCGTCTCAAGTTTCGTGGCACTTTCCACGACATGTCCACGGGCATGTCAGCGGCACATTGCCATTCCCAGTCACTCACGCCTCCTACCATTCCCTTCGCCTCCCACTTGCACAAATTTTCCTCTTAAAACGGCTTGTTCTGCCGAAAAACAGTCAGATGAAAATTTAAAAAGAAAACATAGTAACTGTGTGATGCCCTGTAAAAGGTTGATTCAAACAGAAGACTAGTTGCTGATAGAAACAACAGAGTAAAAACACAGAACTAACAAGTAATTAAGGAGTTACAGCAAATTAATTACAAATTTGAAAAGTAATTAAATATTTATAGTAGAGTGATTAAAAAGTTTAAAACTAATTACGATGTAATTGCAAAGTAATTATAGGGTAATAGCAAAATAAATAAGATTGAAAACTAATTACATAGTTAATTAAAAAGTAAATATATAGTATTTGCTAAGTAATTGCAAATTTAAAAAGTAATTAAAAAGTAATTACATAGTAATTAAAAAGTAATTACATAGCAATTAATTATTATTTGCAAAATAATTAACACAGTATTCTTAGTAATATCTTTATTTTAAAATTAGAATGGAATTATTTACGATCCCAAAACTTAATATAAATAAAGAACCCAATATTTCAAAGAGCATAAAAGCAGGAAGAACAAAAATATTTCAGGACCTGAGTCAACCTCGTTCAGCTTTACATTTCACTTTTGACTTGAAGGCATCTAACGGAAAAAGTACACAAAAAACAAAAAAACATAAAAATGAAAAAGGAAAAATGTATCCCATGCGTTGCGCATAATTTTCTTCGATTCTTTGGCTCCTTGGGGCCAACCATTTCGTTTATTAAAATTGTTTGCACAAATTAACGATGCTCCACTTTGTTTGTATCTGCCCGACTGCCTATGCGTGTACTTGTGTGCGTGTGTGTGTTAATTTGATGGGAATTTTCGCAGCGGAAATGCTTGCTGAAATACAGGAAGGGCATGAGACAGGCGAGTGGACGGGCGGGTGCCGAGGCGGTCAACAATCGACACGTGCAAAGGTTAAAATGTTCTTTGTGCTCTAAAAGGCGTTAAAACATAATGTAATTGAGCTGACAATAGTCTGTATACTATACGACATAGCTCTTGTTGCTCTCGTAATAGTATGAAAAGTGTTGCATACTTCAAGGTCAACGTATTGCCTGTATGTATGCGTGTGTGCGTATGTGTGTGTGGCATGCAGCATGAGGGTACGAATCTGAAATTGTGATTGGTTTTCACTTGGGTAGCTGATGTGTGAATTATGCTGGGCATGCGAATATATATTAAAAGTACCCACACACACACACACACACACACGCGCGCGAACAAACACCCTCATACAGGCGCACCCACATTTCCAGCTTTACAGTTACGACCGCAAAAGTGTGCAAAGATGAGCCATAAAAGATGCTGCCGTCCATGACCGCGCCCCGTATCTCAGTTGCCGTTACTTGCGCCCATTTTATTTATTACATGACATTGTGAGTGCCCGAAATGGCATGCAGCGACTGTGTGTGTATGCGTGTATGTGTGTGTGTGTAAGTGTGTGTTAAATAGAATAGAAGCTGGCCAAGTAGCCAGGCTGCTGGCTCACTTGTTGTGCCAAAATCCTGGCTAGAATTTCATCCGAAATATCTAGCTATAAGCTTGTGTGTGTGTGTGTGTGTGTGTGCGCGCGCTCGTGTGTGTATCTGTGTGCGTGTTTTTGTGCACATTTTTTAATAATTTTCAAGGTTGTGCGCTCTTGAAAACTTTTCAGGTATTTTGAGTGAGTGTGTGTGGGTGTGTAAGGGTGTGTGCTAATATAAATGTGCACTAGTTTTATAGATCAAACATTCAGCGCTCGTTTTATCTTGAAAACTGCAAATATTTATTCAATAGACGAGACAAAGTTCTCACATTTAATTTTCACAAAGTTGCAGCCCGCAGGCGAATTTTTCATTAGTTCCGTTTTCCGTGTTGTTGCTGGGACTTTCGTAACAGTTGCTGGCTGGCTGGCTGCCTGTTGCACTTTGACCCGCGAGCTTCTTAACAGTTCACTGCAGCAGCAACTAGCAAAAGACGCAAGACAGCACACACACTCACACTCACACTGGCACGCACGCACACGCACGCACGCACGCACACTACAATAGATGAAAAACGCGTGGAGAAGGAGCAGCGCGCGCTCTCAAGCCTTAAAATGTTGTGGCGTCTGGGAAGGCTTCCCAGCAAATGTCGTGACTATGGCTGTGGCTGCTGCTGCTGCTGCCAGCGCTGCCACTGCGTCGCACACATGTTACATGCGCAGGCGCACAATGGAGGCGCGCGTATAACTGTAGCATAGTTAACAGCTAATGGCTGCGCTGCCAGCGTCGCTGCAGCGCAAACAGCTGTTCTCACGGCCGCTGGCGCTGACCGAAACTTTTACAACTGCTGCTGACGTAAATCAAATGCACTCTACGTGCGCCCCCAAAAAAAAAAGCTTCGCTTAAAGCTCGCTGGCCATTTTGGCAGCGCTGCGACTGCATTTACGCACAGCTGCATATACTTAACACGTGCCAAAAGCTTTTGCAGCTAGCGGGGCAAAGCTGAAAGCGAGAGCGAGCCAGAGAGAGACTGAGGGAGAGCATGTGCGAGTGCGAAGGCGAGCCTTGCACACGGTCAAGGTCAATATGGTTGTTTGTGAGTGTTGAGCTGACGCGCTGCCTGGCAAAAGCTTTAGCCAAAAAGCTTGCGCTTTTACCCTAAAAATATTCGAATTATGAACACTTCGTTGCACAAGGACTCAGGCAGAGGCAATCTAATACAAAAATATTCCATGTTTGATTAAGAAAAAAAAAAACAAAAATAAACAATACGTATAGAAGGAAAGTAATTAAAAACTACATTTGGAAAAACAAATATTTGCTAGGCATACAGAAATTTGCTAGAAATCACTTTATGCGCACGAATATGCAACACAAACTTGATTCTTCAAAGGAAATATTCTGATTAAAAATTAATTAAATGCAAAATTAAGCTTAGAAATTCATTCAGAAATTTTTAAAAAAATTTCTTTAAATAATTGCTATGCGAAAAGTGTTCAAAAGCTTTCTTTAAAAATAACTAATCAAGAGTGCGGCTCCATGAATAAATTTGTAGAATCTTTTGAACATTTTCCTATTTGTTTCCAAAACTCCATTTACAATAGTCTTGCAACCAGTGTGCACCGTTTAGGGCGTGTTGTGCGGCGTTGGCGGTAGGGGCGTGGCATGTGCGTGCTGAGACCGTCTGCGGCAATTACGAATTGATAACAGGTAACTCATCGCACTCAGTTCTATGACACTGCGCGAACTGCGTGGGCAAAACTAACGGGATAATTGAAATGTTGAATGCCTAAATCATTGCCTACTTGACGGGGCGTGGGGCGGGGGCGGGAGCGAAGGCGAGACGAGGCGAGGCGAGGCGTTAGCTACCTTGACAATTAACTTAATGGCCAAGAGCAAACGCGGCTTTCGCTCAGGTGTCAACGATTTCATTACGAGCACTTTCTGGTCAATGCCAATGCCAACAGTTGTTGTTCTTGTTGTTGTAGTTGTTGTTGTTGTTGCAACTGCTTGTTGCCTTTATTATTATTGCAGTTGCAGTTGCAGCCTTGACCACGAATATTGATTTCCTGTTGTTGACTGTGTCTCTGTGTATGTGTGTGTTCGCATGTGTGTGCGCGCTTCTCTGCCTGTCCACCCGTCCATTTTGAATCTAACTAGCTTCCGGAGCAACGCACACACACACGCCCCCCCCCCCCTTCCACCCCCTCACTTGTTAACTGTTTCTAGACGCACAATTAAAAATGTGCTGTTGTTGTTGTTGTTTTGTGCTTTGTTTTGCACTCACTTTGTGCTTAGCTGTTGCTGTTGTTGTTTGGCTTTGGCCTTAAAGCCGCCCTCGTTGCTGTGTGCCACGCTGCGTATACGTAATGCGCCCGCTTTTTGTCTGGTCTAGTTTATAGATACATCCAAGTGAACGTCTAACGGGTTTGTGGAGAACGGACGGGCGGTAAGGAAGGGGGAGGGGGGGGCGTGTATGGCATTTTGAATGAATGAATACGTGATTATGCGAAATCCCCGCACACGCACACACACACACACGCATATACAGACCTCTTCCAGTCTGTCTCTAGGGTATTGGCACACGAAAGCGAAACTGTAACTGAAATTGAAATTGAAACCAAAGTCGAGATTCGATTTAAATCCGCAAAAAAATGCGAAACTGGTTTCCAAATTGTGTCACTGACTGGCTGGCGGGCATGACAACAACAACAACAAAAGCAACAACAACAACTTAAACCAGCGCGGAAATGTATAGAAAAGTAAAAATTTTGTGATAGCAACAACAACATTAACAAAAAAAAATCAATAACAATTACTTGACATTAACCGCGCGTACAGCAAAAAAAAAAGAAGAAAAAAATCAAACCTAATAAATAAAAATAATAATAAAACACAAAAAATAAACAGCAACAAACCAAAACGAATTCAGCAGGCAGATAAAAAATAAATAAAATAAAAGTACATTTTTTGCACACTCGAATTTGAACGGATTTTTTCAACGATTTATGCAAAAATGTTGTTTCTGGAAAATTACCGGGCATTAGAGCTAATACGATCCCATAAATAATGTATATAAATATTTAACTGAACTAACTGAACATTCGGAAGCATTCTCAAGACCGTTTCTCACAAAGTTGCCCGTTGACAGAATATGACAAATCGATTTCGGGTAGGTTTTTCTCGTAGACAACTCGCATTCACGCCGATTTTTATGTGCACTCCCCGGGGCTGATTGATAAATTGATAATAAATTCTGGTAGATCAGTGATCGTAGCGAAAGTTGTTGCCATAAATATGCAAATTGTATTTGCAGTTTGCAATGAGAATTGACTACGAGAAAATGATCTTCCTATAGAACATATTATGTTTCTACGCGAACTAGTTTCTCAGTCTTAAAGATATCGACTTCAAACTTTGTAAGATCGGGATTTATTAGTTGCAATGTGATCCTCATACTTATGCAAAATCTTATCAACATCGAACTTCTATATCATATAGCTGCTATAGGAAAGTTTTGTCGAAGATATTTTCCACAAACTCAGCATTTTCGAGCTGCACCATTCTCTCATATCTGCAAAAGGCAAATGTCTACAAGGGTATTAAAACTTCGGCGTGTCGAAGCTATCCAAACTTTCTCGTTTCAACAAAAACTCGAATTCTATTTTTGTACTCATTGAAAGCTTTTTAATCTTTAATACAACTGTCTGATCTTTCATTAGTTAATTAAGTGATATATCATCAGGAATTACTTAAAGGTTTTTCTCACTTAATCAAATATTTATAGAATATCTCAAAGATCTCTAGTCGATGTTTAGCTGCTATAGATGAAAGGACTTCGGTTTATTCCTGCAACTTAATTTTAGCCTTTACTTCCACTGTCTCTTATGCTTCATTAGCTAATTAAATTTTATATATATAGATAAATACTTTTCATTTGGGACTCACCTTTTTCTTGGTATTGAAGCCCAAAAAGGACAATTTGCGCACATTGTTCTCGCGGCCGCTGGCCGAACTGAAGCTCATCTTGGCGCCGTGTCCTTTGACAGCTCGTTAAGGATTTCTTAGGGGTTTTGGGCTATGGCCGGATTATTATTTGATGATTTGCAGACGCCTGTACCGGCGCAGTTGCATTGAGCTGTGTGTGTTTGGGCGCGTCCACTGTGGCAGCTCCAAGAATCTCGGCATTCGGTGCGAAAGGCTTCCGACTGTAGACCGACCGAAGGGGCTGCAAGTGTGGACAGAGGATACACTTAGAACGCAATTACATTAATAAAGAATAAAGTTATGACTCTGCCTGCTTAAGCTGTGGGCCAATTGAGACGCACACACGCACTCACACACACACACACACACACACACACACACAAAACATAAAAAGTCGAGCAATAAAATTGCGCGCTGCGACTCAATTAAAGTCAAATGCCAGCAACACGCACAACTCGCGACCAAGGGAAAGGGAGGCAGGGATTGGGACTGGAGCTGGGACCGGGGCTGCGGCTGGGGCTGGGGCTGGGACTGGAGCTCGAGCACGCGACTTGCGCTTGATCAATTGCGAGTGTTGAACATTGGAACGCGTCGCGTCTGGACGAGCTCTTGGGTCTGTTTGCGGGCGGCTTCCATTGATCGCCATTTAATGGCGACGTTAAAGCCTCCAATTTGGGGGAGCAACAAATAAATATAGTTTCTCTCACTCTTATTCATTTATTTATGAATAATAACTATTTTTATCTTTGTTTTACTATGATTGTTATGCATATTTTTATATTTTCAATACGGAGCAAACACTAAACAAATATAGTTTCTCTCTCTTTTATATATTAATGAATGCATTATTTTTATTGTTATTAATTTATTAATAATTATATTTTGTTTTTTTATATTTGAGCTACTATTTGCACTGGATATCACGGCCTTTGGCTAAACAATATTATATTTATATATATATATCCATATATGTATATGTATAAAGTTTCTCTCATTATATACTATTTATAGTTACTATTTGTATCTTTCTTTATTTTAATTGTTATTATTTTTAATATTTCAATATCAAGGACTATGATAATATTCCATCCACACACTCATCGGGGCCGCAAACTTGAATACTTATAGTTTCTCTCGCTTTTCTTTATTTGTGAAAATTCAAAATTAATGTTATATTCTTCATTTAATTATTAATAGATATTTTTGCTATTGTTATTGTTTTTTTAAGGACTATTTGCACTGGCTAGGCCTTCGATAAAGACAATATGATATCCACAAATTAGTCGGGGCTTCGTCCTGCGCCCTCACCTATATGGCTGGGCCACTTAATATCTGCCGCGGTGTGCACTATTTTGGTATTATTAATTATTAACTATTACTTCGACACTTTAAACGCCGAGTGATGTGCGCGACTGACTCAGGGGAAAGCGAACGAGCAACTGACGAGCAGCTGACAAATGCAAAACTTAATCTAAATAGGCGAGCGAATGGATTCGAGTGGCTCATAAATATAGGACTGAGCACTGGAGCTGCGTGCTGGCGGGTCTTTAAAAACAGTCGTGTAGGCACCTTTTCGAGCAGCGTTTCAACGAATTTTGGCACAGTCACAAATTAAATTATCGAAAAACGGCGCGGATACGTGGGCGTATCTATGGGATACGTATCTATAGGATACGCGATACGCGATACGAGATACGAGAGACGCCAACGCGAGGCGCGCTCAATGACAAACGAAAGCCGTGTGAACCTGTTGCGGTTGCGATGGCGCTGATTTATGTGGCTCCCAGAACAGAATTGACAGCCGAAACCGAGCCGAGCGCCCGCCGAACGCTGCTCCCCGCCACGGGCTGTTAGGGGGAGGGGGGTCTAGCGGGGTGTGTACTGGGGCGCAGATAGTTCGACCTGAGTCTCGTGCTTAGATAGGGCTCAGGTCTATAGCCTCTGTAGTTGTTTTAGCTATTCCAGGCGATTTATTTTCGTTTTGGCCAAATTCGCGTTATGCAAGAAAAATGTGACCAACGTTTTGTTTGTCTACCTGCGATAAAATTGATGAGCGTGTGTGTGTGCGAGTGTGCGTATGTGTGTTTGTCTAAAGTTGGCCCTGGATTAAACTTGAGCTTTTGAATACACACACTCGCATACACACACACACACACACACACACGGCGCACACATGCAGGGATAACTTTGGTGTTTGCTAACCTTGAGAACAGTGTTGTGAACCGCATTAGTTATTAACTCGTGTGGCCTGATTTGGCCGTGGTTATTAACCAAGAGACACGCTTGATAAATTGCGCAAATAGAGGAAGCGGAAAAGCGTTTGCTTAAGAATGGCTGCGTCTGGCACTTAACTGTGTGTACTCTATAAAGCATTCGAAATTTGAATGAAATTTCAGTGTTGATTAAGGTACTTAAGTACTTGGGAGCCATAGGAAATGGATATTAATATGGATTATTAGTTTTAGCAGCTTTATTTTCGTTCTCTGTTTATGTTATCTAGATCATTTATTGCTAGATCCTAGAATCCACAAGAAATTGTATACATTTTGGACAATTATTTCTTTTAGCTGTTTCGGGTAAATACATATGAATTACTATGTAATATAGTATAACATTATATATTCTAATTAAAGTAAATCCCTCCAACGATCCTCAAATACAAAAGAAAGGGTTAATATGTTGGACTATTTTTCACAAATATTCTTTGGTAATACTATTACTTATCAAATTTGTAATTAACTTTATCTAGTAGATCACTTCCCACTTTATAGATTCTCAGATCCACATCAGATCTATATGGTCAGCTTTTTTGGACAACTATCACTATCCAAGTACTTATCTATTATATTAGTTATGTAATCTGATTCTTCTCACAGCACTTCTTGCGCAAGATAAGTTAAGATCCGTTAAATAAAATCGTGATATGTTGTAGCTTTGCTCAATTAACATTATAATTTACTTCGTTTTTATAAACCTGATGAAATTGAAAGCAACAAATTTATAAAAATCCCCAAGTAAAGTAAACATTAATATGAAATTCAAAATAATTTATGATACTTTTTATAGATCAAACATGAAATCCAAAATAATTCGCGTTACTTTGAATAGATCAAAAACAAAGCCAACCCGGGAACTTTCGATCAAAATCAAGGCATAACCCAAAGCGTCGACGATTTAAAAAATATTCCAGCAATACATCACCCGAGCAGACAGCCTAAAGTGTTTTTTCTATTAATAAGTTTGCTCAACTGATCGAATCGATCGCGTGACTCTCTTCTTTATTTTTTTTTTTTTTTGCCTCTCGGCCAATTTGTGGCACGTAGCAAATAATTTACACGTTTTATGGTGCACAGAGCCACAAAATAGGCGCATGTTAACAACAACAACAAAAATTAGAGACAACTTAAAAAAACAGGGCCAGACGGCGGGGCGGATGGGTTTAGCAAACAAACGGACTAGTCGTCCGCACAGTGCGGCCATAAAGCAAAGGTGTTATAATTTAAACTAAAAGCAAATAAACTCACTCAAAAACAATAGCAAAAAAAAAAAACAACAAAAACAATTCCGAGCAGGAGCCGTGCAGCCGAGGGAAGTGCCCAAATTAACGTGGTGATCAATTTTATGGGTTCATTAGCGAAACGACGCAAACGATCGATCGTTCAAGGGTCTGGCTTAGTTTTGATTTAAATTGTTGTTTGTGTTCGGCATTAGGTGCTGTCTGCGACTGTCTTATCACAGCGGTACAGTGGACATCCATTATCGAGATCGCCTTATCGATGTGCTGCGATATGCCTTACAATTTATTTAAACAATTGACAGTAATGTATGGCATTTGGCCCAATCGCAAATGATCATCAAATAATTGTCTATAATGTGACGTGTAGCCAAATTGATAGCACTTGCGACAAAGAAAACTATATAAAAACAGAAGTAAAAATATCCTATTTGGGTGTGGCCGACTAGAAAATACCCTGGGCCCAGCGTCCGGAGTCAGTCAAGACTACTTTTATACACAAATTTATCCAAATTAATTTTATTTGTGAAGTCGAAGTGTACTAGTTGGGAGTGCCCGACTAGAGAATACCCTAATCTACAGATTCCTTTTATAGAAACTTACTCGCGGCTGCGCTTCTTTTCCCTTTCGCCCCACACTCTGTATGGGAAATGCATATTTGATCAACTTCGGTACCTAAGGTCCGATCTTTATGCAATTTTCAGCGCTTTACACAGTATGTCATACTCTACCTGCATATCAATTCTTTCATTTTGGAGGCATAGAAGAAAAGATAGCCAAAAAGTGAAGTATTCCTAATCTATGCCCACTTACCAAGTTTGTATTTAGCTCTCATAATTTGCAAGCGATTCTTTTAAAAACATATCTCAAAATCGATAGTTATCGATATTATGACAAAGGTTTTAGATATTGTAAGAAATGATCGGCTGCTCCACTGACATGGAGTGGGCTTGGGCTATAATTAAGTACCTTAGTTTGATTACATTAAATAGCAACATAATTATAGTTTTAATAATCGACTTATCAGCTGGCATTCCTGGGCAGAACTTCAAGTGGCATATCTTGATATATGACACGTGCTCGCCCTTATCAACGGTCGAAATAATGAAGTGATAAACAACTCGAGATCCAGCCGGTTCTATAGATCATTTGCTAATATACATATGTGCCGCTCAAACAGCTGCCAACTCCAATCGTTGCAGTTGCCGATCATGACCGACTCCGGGTGCACCACCCAAGAACCGGTTTGTAATTTGCAACAGTTTGCAGCAGGCAGCTGCCGCTGCAACTGCAACTGACATTGAACTTGATACACTTCAAGCGAGCGAGCGAGAGAGAGAGAGAGAGAGAGAGAGAGCAATAGAGAAAGGGGTTTGCACTGCCATGGAGCGTATTTCCTGTTTCGCGCACCGCCAAAAACCCGCAATAAAAACGACACCGTAAAAATGTCAGTTTAGAACACATGAATTATAATCTACTCCAGCTACTGGGGCATTAATGTCGACGCCGGGCAATTATTCGTATTGAAGTGTGCCCCATATATTATTCACATACAAAATAATAATAATCCATAATTTGAAAGGTATTGTCCAAGTATAGCCCTAAATCTTGTTCGTAGAAAAACAAAACAAAACAAAACAAAAAACTGCGATTAGACGAAATTTGATTTGCGGTTTGCCAAAAAAGAACTTTGTTGCCCGCCAGACAGCACGTCATATCAGCAAGCGCAAAGTATAAGGAGAATCAAAACGAGTCGTCGGCCCGAGGGCTGCCAAACGAGTACCTAACGAGTACAAGTGCTGCACGATGAATACAAATGAGTACTTTAAGCTAGCGGGCAGTTAGATGAATAGTTTGGCATGTTCATAAGTTATTCTATGTGCATTAGCTCTCTTTCAGTTCTCATTTGACATGATTCTTTGGAAATGCTTGGAAATTCTTTCATTATGAGGCATCTGGACATCACCCTCGCTATAGCGCCAGGCACTGTGCGTAAAGTTCGCATATTCTGCTTGGCTTATCATTTTATTACTAAACTGTCGTAAATCGCTTTATCATTTCCGGCTAGAAGATTAAAATGCGTCTTTTCAAAACATCTGGACTCGTGCCACTCTAATGTTGGAAGCTTAAAGATCTATACAAATATGTAGACATGGTAGATATTCTAACTACCTATTAAAATATCCAGCGACCTCCAACTAAGTAATAATATACAGGTACATATAGTATGTAAGTATGTATATTATATATTAAAAAACAAAAATGATTCCATGAAGTTGAGCTCTAAAAGCTATTAAACCTAATAACCTTTAAATGAAATGTATAACTTTTATATTCATTCATTGTCATCCAGATATTAACTCTCTTTTCAACAGTAGCGTACTATATTAGCAGAGATGTTTGCTCTCCCGTGAAAACCTATATAAACTGCTTTGAATCCAAGTTTTATATGCATTTCATTGGCAATACGTATGCACAAATCGTATTGTTGTCATGCTATGTCTCTTCGCCTATATCTCGAGCAATCCTCGCACTTGCACAAATCTTGTTCCATAAATTATGCAATCGAATTGTGCTTTATTGTTGTTGACCTAGCCGCAGTCGCAGTTGAAAGTAGTTTCCATTTCCACTTGAGTGGAAATACTTGTTGGACTTTATGAAGGATTTATGGCCGCACAGGCGAATGTGGCTAAGGGTTCATAGCACTTTGCCAGCTAACTGCACTCGAAGTGATCAAATAAAAAAATAACAACAACTACAACAATAAAAAAAAAATAAACATAAAAAAAAGTACGTTTAGAAAACCTTACGCTTGAACGATTTGCCAACCACATGAGTGTTCGAATGAAAAACCAATTGCGATTCGACAAACCAACTGCAAATAAACAAAACTAACAACAACAACAACAACAACAACAATTGGAGAACAGAGAACTCTAATTGGACTATTGGCGACCGACTAATGACCAACTGATACAACTGACAGACGATCGACGGAACCGGGCTCTGACTAACGGCAAATGCGGCGTAATCAATACCTTCGTCAAAGTACGTTTATTTCGATATTGATTCCCGCAATGCTTCTTCTTGCCTTAAGATAAGCGAATTTCACGCTTCTGATCTGGCCGAAACCCCGACAAAATATATCTATAAAAAAAAAATATTGGAAAAATAAACTACAACTATGACTCTCCAGTGTTTCATGCATATGATTAATAATTTCAGGAAATACTTCGTAAATTGCACAATATCTTAACTTGATGTTTTGTTTTAGGAGGGGTTCACTGGAGACAAGCCATAGAAGAGCTGCGTCCATTGAGCCCATGACTAATTGTTTTGTGATAAAGTATTTGTTCTTATCGAGCTTTGATTAAAAAGAAGAACGGGGGAAAAAACCGAACCGCTTGCTTAATAGCTACATCAGCCAGATACAGTTTTATCTGAAGGAAATTTAATATGCGCCAATCACTTTTACTCTTTTCGTAATTGTTTCAGAAATTTCAGGAACTGTGTTATGATTAATAGGCATTTTGCTGATGTGCGTTTGTTTCGACTGTGCGCCTAGGTTAACGAGAGAGTTTTGATTGTTTACAAAGGAAATAAACTAATAAATCTCGTATTCGTATTAAACACATGAGTATTAAGTATGAGTATATATGAGTATTGCATTACGTATACCATTTACTCATGCTTAACTGAAATGTCTACCACCCCCCACCACCCCACCACGCCCGCTCCAGCACCACCTGGCCGGCACAAAGAGGCACACTCTCATTTGTTATAACATACACTCGCGCATACTTTAAATTGCAGCCGTTGCAAATTCCGTGAACCGTGCACAGGAACAATAAATACTAGTCTGAGAAACAAAACATGAGCTGCCCACAACTTGTGTAAACAAAACTGCAGCAACAACAACAACAGCAGCAACAATAACAACAACAATCAACTTTAGGCGTCATGATACATTTTGGTTAAATATCAGCAAAGAACAAAAAAAAACTACACACAAGTCAAGATAAACAAATTCTCGTTACCATTGTGTTGTGAGAGGGTCACAAAAGGGCTGCAAGGCGTGTGCTTGTGTGTGTGGGTGTTTGTGTGCGTGTGTATGGGTTAAGGCAGCCAAATTATTGAGCCATTACTCACACAGCTGTAACCGCAGAGGGATAGAAAGAGAGAGAGAGAGAACGCACGGGAGAGTGTGTGTAACAAAGGGAGACAACGCCAAGAAAGGGTGCGCCCCGTCTAGCAAACACTTGAATTTGCATGCCGCCGCAGTCGTAACAACAACAGCAGCAGCAGCAGCAGCAGCAACAACAACAATGCTGCAAGCCGCGAAATTCACGTGCAGTCCGAAAGCTTAAAGAGCTGCAAAAGTTTAACGGTGTTGATAACGCTGACGTCGACGTCGACGTGCACGTCGCTGCGGCACAAAAGAGTTGTTGTTGCTAATGTTACAGTATTTTGCATAAAACAGCAGACGAATTTAGCATAGTGCGCAAGAGAATGAGCGTGCGAGAGAGATGGCCGAAGCAGAGCAGGAGCAAAGAGGAAAAACGTAAACTATGTTTGCTTGGCTTTAAACAGTTAAACAAAAAGATGAAATGAAATGACAGAAATGTAAGAAATAAATACTGAATGGGCCAAACTATGCAGAACCAGTTTTAAAGAGATAGAATTAAAGAGTCACAAGGAAAGAGAGCGGGAGAGAGTCTGTAAGTCGGAGTGGCTGTATTGAGTAATCACATGCTGAATTTTCGAGCGTGATTTGTTTTCATGTGAGCTATTATGCAGGCACAAATTATTTGGATTTAATTTTTTTTTTAAATAAAAATTGTTGGTTATCAAACGAAACAGCACATGATATGCTATAGGGAACTGGAATTGGCAAAGAGAAAATATAAAAACAAGAGGCGTTTTTGAACACTTAATTGTCAGCTGATATTTAACTGTATTTAAAATGTTTCATTTGTTTTTGGATCTTTCAAGGACAGTACATAAATTGCTTGTCTGGGGTTTGACACATTTCTGAATTGTACTCAGCGTCATAGCCACAAGTCGAAAAGTTGAACAAAAATATTCCAATTTTTAAAATTGGCACAAAAATAGCAGCCAGAGAGGCCGATTCGTAAATGAATATTATAATTGACACGTACTTTAAGAGCTCTTTTACCTACGACTTTGATGATGTTCTGCAGCCAATTTTACCAGCTGCTCTTCAGTTCTGTCTTTTGGAAATTTTCCACTCTGTGCGGCACAACTTCATTGACCGATCTGGAAAAGGGCCGGGCGGGGGTCGGGCCGGGCGAATGTCACAACAAACAAATCGCTTTTCGTACAAATCGCGGCGGCGACGGCGGCAGCGGCGGCTGTGGCTGCGTCACATGTACGCAAAAAAAACATTCCGAAAGAAACGCGTCGATAAAAGCAACAGACAGACGACCAAAACGACGATCGGAGATGTCGGCAACGGGAACGGCCGAAACAAGAAAACCAAAACACACACACACACAGAAAATGGCAGAAGTAGCAGCCACAACAATAATAGCAACAACAACACAACGTTTCTGACGTATATACGTATATATCGGTCCGTATATCTTTTACAATTTCTTTTTTTATACTTTTAATGATTTTTTTTCTTTAATACTTTTTAGGACTTTGATAGCAACAACGCGCGCGTCGCGTCGTTTTCGGCAAACTTGAACTTGGGGCGAACGGCTTTGCAGTATTAAGAGTCGATCGACGCTGTCTTTCCGGTCGCACGTTTCTGAGCGTAATGATTTACTGTTCCTGCGGCAGCACGTTTTTAAACAGAGAGCAATCGCACACACAGCAGCAGCAGCAACAACAAATACAACAACAACAAGAACGGCAACAACACGTTTTGAAACAGAGCGAGAGCGTTATTTATGTAACAATGTTAATCGTCGACTTGAGCATACCCTGCAGCAGGATTACGCGTATGCGTCATATTGTTGTAGAAAAATATGCGCTTCGGAAATTAATTTCTTATATCTATATAACGAGTACCCCAACGTATTTGTAATGCTTGTCAGCGTTTCTTAGTTTTATTGAACAGTTTTTATGTTAAATTCGAAACTTGCTTATACTCTGTTTATTCAATGCAAGTACAGGGTATACAGAAAGCATGCAACGGCTATTTTGGAGAGCACGTGAGTACGAAAGAGCGAGCATTACTTGCGAGAGCCACCCTCGTTGTTGATCGGCGCACTCTTTGCTCGCACTCTCTCTCTCTCTTACTGTGTCCCTCTCCCTCTCTCTTTGCTGCCAGTGTTTATGCTGAGCTGCACTCGTCAGGCAAATCGAGGATACGCTGTGTGTTTCAGTCGCCGTGGCACTGTGGCAAGCAGCTGATGGTGCAGCTGCAGGTGCAACTGCCACAGAATGCAATCTGAATAATGCGCTTATCTATCAATAATACGCTTAATGGACACCCATTGTTCCAACCATTAAGGGATGCGCCTGGGAAAAGGGTTTCGAATTGGCGCATTGTTTGTTCAGCAATTGACACAATGCAAATTAGCTAATTTTAGAGCTCTAATTGATTGATTATCCGAATAGCTGAACGGTAATGCGTACGGTAAGGTGTGAATTTCTGTGCCATTTCAACATTTTACCGACGTATACATGTTGAATAATTTGTGAGTGCTAATTCCGGTGCCCGAACAGTTTTAAACAATTAATTGCTTATTAAATACAGTTCCAGGCACTTGTGGGTGTGCTGGGCGTTGTATCAGCCATTGCTGATAAGGATCCCGTTCAAAATGTGTGCTCTTTACTCAAGTATACATTTTCCGATTAGCTGCGATTGGTGACGTCACAGCTTGATAAATGCGCGAAAATATATCGGGTCGAAAGATCGATTGGCTATTGATGCTACCAATTGATAGGAAGCTGATAATTTTAGCCAAATTCGCGCTGACAATGGACGCGTGAATAGGCTGCGAAATATTTTTGCTAAAATAAACCAATTTTATTTGACATCTATTTTGATCGAGCGCTAATTTGTGTGTGATAATTGGCTTTGGGAAATTTTCGTCTCTTGCGGTTGATTGAGCTAAACGCACATGTCGCAAAAGATTTCAGTAAATAGGCAACACGCATTATTTAAGCAATTAAAGTACTGTTAATTGATAAGAATATACAATTAATTAGTCAGCGCCAAAGCTTGTGGGGCATGATTGGGCGCAAGCACAAGGGTTAATTGGATGGCCAGCGCAAAAGTATGCTACGATTTCTACAACTTCAGCAGGCTGGAAAGTATGTGTGGGCCTTGTTGAACGTATTTTAAAGTTGTCTTGGTATTTGTAAAATAGATTTTTGTATAAATAATTGTACTGTTCTCAAAATATAGAGAATCTAGCTAGCGAACGTAAGTCCTCTAGCTTTAAGTCCTTTAAGATAACTACATTCGACATCAACCAGTCGGAGGTAAAATTAATAAAGTTGCATATGTGCTACATGTAAAGAAGTGTATTTATTTTTCGGACACAGAAATCCATTGTTTCTCTATTTTATCATATTATATTGATTTAATTATTTATACACATGGAAACAGATCCCGCCATAACACACGCACTTCTGATAAGAGCATAAATCCAAACAGTATGAAAACACACTCAAATTCTGAGCGCTTTTCTTTGAGTTTTTTGCACACAGTGTGGTGAAAAGCTCATCGTCGGCTGTTTGTGTCCCAAGGTTGCATGCCACAGCGGCAACAGCGGCAACAGCAGCTCCTGTTGCTGTTGGCCACTGACTGTTGCCTGTTGGCAGTTGGCAGTTGGCAGTTGGCAGTTGTCCTGCTGTCCTGTTGGGCTCGCGGTCGCGCGCCTCGCTTAAGGACTACAACTTCATTTTATCATTTGATTTAGCTGCTCAACTTGTACAATGCGTACTTCCGTCGCCCCCAACAGCATTTTTCTTACCTTTGTAACGTTTCAGGTTGCCCTTTTTTTTGCTCGACGGGCCAAAGGAAAGGGGGGGGGGGGGGGGGCGGGATCTGTGGGCGTTAAGGATTGCTGCTGTCTAGTGGGCTGCCATTTGGTTCATCTAACTATGTGCAACTATCTTTTTTCAATTTCCCCGCATGCCTGATGCTGTGCGGAAGACGAGGGGCGGGGCAATGTGTAAGGCTGATGGGAACCTGGCACTGTCAGTTGGCATTAGAAGCAGCAGGAGGGGGGGGGGGGGGGGGGGGGGGGGGGGGGAGGTGGGGTCTGCACCGCTTAGAGAGGGGCGGGCTTGTTTTACCCAGCGAGCCCATATAAAACGGAAATGGAAGTTTTGTAAATGTTTTTCTTTGTGTTTTCTTTTTAGTTCTCTCTGTACACACGTCTATGTGTGCGAGTGTGTGTGCGTGTGTGTGCGCGCGTGTGTATGCACAGCAATAACAGCAAACAGCAACACTTACGCAATACGACGCCTTTGAAAGATGAGCGCCCTGCCAAATGGGTGGCAACAACGAGTAGCTAGCTGAGGCACATGGCAAGGACCTGCACTTTAGTTAGTTTTTGGGTTGCAAGTGTTGCTCTTTATGGCACTTGACGCCCTGCCAAGTCGGGTCCAGCCCCAGGCGCAGGCTCGGGCCAAGCCATTTGGCGGGCAACTAGTTCCCCTGGCTAACCAGCGCTTGGGACTGGGCACCTTCTCTGCCGTCGGTTCATCGTGTTGAATTCTATTCGGTTTGCCAGTGCACTGATAAGAAAATTCCATTTTAATAGCTGCAACAGTTATGCATATGCACTGTTATGCATTGATGTATGTGCAACAAAGTGTGTGTGTGTGTGTGCCAACTTTTTATGGACCCTGTACAGGGTGATAAACTCGGGTTAGTTAGACCCAAGAAAAGGTTCAACTAATCACAGCTTTAACGTGCAGCTTTCTCACATAGTCTTGCTTGCTTGTGAGGTGCTTACTTTTGTGAGACACTGTAAACATGCAAATGCACTAATATTATCAGCTTAGCTGAGAAAAGCTCACACTCTCGAGCGCTTAACAAAGCTCAAGTGTTCACCTGCTGCTCAAAGCTTTCGCTTACAGCTTTCTCACCTGACTTGGCGCATGTTTGTGAGGTGGTTACTTTTGTAAGAGACTGTAATGTGCATAAGCACTGGCATTAACAGCTTAGCTGACAAACACTCACCCTGACGAACACTAGACAAAGCTCAAGCGCTCACCTGCTGCTCAAAGCTTTCTCACATGACTTGACTATCGTTTGTGAGGTGCTTACTTTTGTGAGACACTGTAGACATGCACAAGTACTGGCATTATCAGCTTAGCTGACAAAAGCTCAAACGCTCACCTGTTGCTCAAAGCTCCCGCCGGAAGCTTTCTCACTTGGCTTGGCGATCGATTCTAAGGTACTCGCCATATGCGTAGTGCCCCGTCAGTTGCCGTTGACGCGTTTGGCTAATAATAATAACAAATATGACGCCAGAGCGAGTCAGTTGACTGAAGAAAAAAAGTTATAAAACGTGATACAACGACGATAAAAAGAAAATAATGCCAGAGGCTGCAATCAAGGTCAGACGCAGCAAATGAAAAAAGAAGTGTAGTCCATTAAAAGCAGGAAAAAATCTATAAAAAAGTTCAAATAAAAACTAGAAGAGACAAAGTGCATTTGTCTGCGTGTCTCCGCGACGAATTCAACAAGCGCCCGTGAGCTCGCAATTCAATTACGGGCAACAAACAAAAGAAGAAGTCGGCGATAAGATAAGCGCAGAGAGAAACCAGCCAAAGGTGGGTTTGCTTAAGCAAATTTGCATCGCTCGTCTGCCAAATAAATTTCCAGCTGATGCCGCAAGCTGCCAGCCAGACAAATTGTATTAGATCACAGACACCCACCCATAAATGCATATACCCTATAATATATATCTATAAAATAATTGATTGATTGATGATGAATGAAAAGGCAAGAGCGGAAAGCTGAAATGTTTACTCTGAAATGTTTACTCTAGTTATCTTATCTTATGTAAATGCACACTAAACTGGGGTTTTCAGTAATTCCACCCGCAAGTGTGGAAAATCAAGTGTGGAAAATACAATCAGTTTTTCAAAACTTATTTTCCAAGTTCTTTTTGAACAATTCCCTCGAGAAGTGTTCCACACTCTTCATAAAACAAAATTCACTTCAATTCAGTTTAACACATGTTTCGCACGCGTGGAAAATGGGTGAAAAGTGATGCCTTACATGTGATGCAAGAAACTTGGGCGCGGGCAAAGCCGGTTAATTGCCGCTAGTATACTATATAATGCCTATATTTATGGTAAGTCTCGATTTCAATGCTGCTGTCGTTGTTGTTGTTGTTGTTGTTGTTGTTGTTGTTGTTGTCGTCGTTGCTGCATTTGTTGCTGGTTCGCGCTTCAGTTGACGCGTGCACAAATACATTTTCCCGCACAGTTATGCATATTAAATATCTGGGCGGTCTTTTATGCCAGTTATATGTATGCTCGCAATACCGCCGCCAAACAATAACGGCATTTGCATGCCAAGGCGCTAACAAATATGCCTCCATCATGACTTGGCCATTCACTTTGGCTTCTCGAATCGCATCAAATAAGAACGCGAGCAAATGCCCGCCGGGCATATAAATTGGGCAAATCAGCAAAATGTTAAGCATACGACGCATGGGCCAGAGGAAGAAACTGAAGCTTAGCAAAAACGAATCCAAATGCCCAGATACCTGAATGTTTAACAAATAGAAAAACAGCCCTAGTTCACTTAAATAAAGAAACCAAAAAACTTTGACTTTGACAAACGAGATCTTAACTCTTGCGTACATACATGATATGCATGATGTATGATATTTGATATGTCAGCTTATGGCCATATACTGGCATTTGCCAGTTCGGCAACGGAAAATCAATAATATTTTTATAAATTATATGCGAAAATCTAGTTACATTCTGTTGGCCATAATTATGATTCATGCAATAAATAAATCAAAATACTTGTGATCGAATTGATGTGTTCCGGTTTCGACAAAATAAACGAGAATAAAACAAAGCGCCACAAAACATTTGAAGAACTTTCAAATTGAAATTCCAATCAGGTTCTAAAACAGTGGAAATTATTATGAATATTAACAAGTCGCAGCTGCTGCTGAAGTCGAGTGAAGCGGGAGAGTCGGGCGGGCAGAAAAGTTGCCAATTGCGTAATTATTATGTGTATATAGGAATCTGTATACATATAAGGAGCGCTTTGCTGCTGTTGTTTATATAAAGAATTTACAAAGTACGCAAATTGGCAAACATAAGCGTCTGGAGTTTAGCTGCCAAAGAGCTGCGACAACAACAACAACAACGACGACAACATGAGGCGCCATGGCAACAACAATTTGCAATTATGCTGCTTGATTACGAGCTTGTCAATTGCGTGTAGTTTGCACGCTCTGCTGGCGAGTCGTAAACAAAAAGCCTTAAACCATTGCCAAAGACCGCAGCAACAACAACTCTAAAGCCAAGTAATAATTAAGTAAACGCAACTGAAATGTAATAATGAAAAGGTCTCTGCCTTGACACACACACACTCGAACACACCTCTCCTCATGCGGCTGCTGCTGAACTACTTGCAACAGCCGCAACATTCAGATGCATTCATAACTTGGCCAACGGGCTACTCAGCTATTCACAACATGCAAATGAAGAGGCTTTGCTTGTTAATTTTAACCATTGCCGGAAGTTCAGTTGACATTCGAATGTCAATTATCGACTGACAACATGTTATTAAGTGCACTCGACTAAATGAATTCATTTCAAGTCAATTGCCAAATTGTCAGAGCTGCAAGCCAGATTTTTTCAATTCAAAGAAATGCAAAAGCTTCGAAATGCCTGAAATAACTGCAAGTTTGAAGTTGAACAAAAATATGGCAAGCATTTATTTGAACAGGCTTCAATAATTGTTGTCACATCGCTTGGAATTATTTTCTGCTTTGCCACAAAAACAACAAATAAAATAAATAAATAAATATGAATTTAACATGCATTCACAAGACGGCGGTCTAAAGGAAATACTTCAACAAACATGAGTGTGATTAGGTGGGTATGTGTGTTAGTTGTGTGTGCAAAAGTCAAAGCAACTTTACGTCCCGCTGTGTTGCAAATTAAAATAAACATATTTTGCACTTTTGCCTCTCTATGCAATTCTCATGAATTCAAGTAAGCTCTACACGTTTTGATGTTTTCATCGCAAGTCGTTTATATTAAAAAGTTGTGTTGTTAGCATGAACTTTTTTGAATGAATATAGGTGCATATTTATGAATGCATATACATGTACTAGCGGGTACTGGGCGAGGGGAATTTGAACCTGTGGCTATATAGCATATTTGAGGGTACCATTTTTACATGAATTTTGATCAAGCATAATGTTGCCAGACTTAGATGCCCAATTGATCTAGAGGCCACCAACTGAAAACTTTTAAGGACTGAAGCAAAGTTCTGGTAAAGTTGTGCCAGTTATGAAGTGCCGAATGTTATTTAACAAAGAGAAATGAATCTGCAGCTCACATTTCGTAAAGCTGTTTGCTTAAAAAGTAAAAGTCAAAGTAATTTCTTTGTATACCTAAACTTATTTCTTTGCACACCATTTTTTCAGTTTCTATACAAATTGATTTGTGCTGCATATATCAAGAGCCACACACGCACACACACACAAGCGCGCACACATACACAACACATTAGGATGATTCATTGGACTATCAATAGCATTCAATTCGCTCGACTGTGCTCATTCATATTCCCAGTGCTCGCACAGCACTCATCAGCATGCATTCATCTCACGGCGTTTGGATGCAGTTTTGGCCACTTGGCTGTTCCAGATTCGGTTTCGGTTTCTGTTTCAGTTTCGGTTCCTGCAGCTGCATTGCGCATACGCCTCGTGCGCCGGCATCTAGTTTGCCGCTGGCATTGCCTTTGGCCTGAGCTGCAGCTGCCTTTTTGCTATTAACGTGCTCATTTTCACATTTCCAGGCGAAGCTCTGCATCCTTTGCCTGTGCATTGTTGCGCCAGATACAGAGTCCGAATAAACAAAAAAACCCAAAAAAAAATGTAGGAAATATTAAAATTTATGATGACAAACCCGTCGAAAAAACTTTTCAACGCCAGCTGCAAAGATTTGCTGGCCAAAAAAAGGAAAGAAAGAAAGAAGAAGCACACAAAATGCAAGTAAAAATATACATTTTTTATGCGATGAGTTTATCAGAGCTCTGTGTGCATGTATGTGCACACACCCATATGAGCAGCGGCTTTTATATGGCGTCTATTGGTTGCCCATGGAGGCTGGAGTTGCAGGAGCAGGGGGAGGCGCGGGTGAGGGCGCGTGCAGTAGATGATATGAGAGCGGCGCGTTCGGTAGCTTTCAATATTCGCACAGCTTTGAGCTTACTTTTTCCATTTCCCAGTGTCATTTTTGAAAAATTGATTTATGGCCAATAGAGCGCGGGGGCGTTGCTTTGTGCGACGGGCGGCGGGCTGGGTGGTGAGGGTCGGCGGGGGACAGCACAACAATCCCAAAGCGGCACAAAAACCTATCAAGTGTCCGACTTTGTTGTTGTTTATACTGTGTGTGTATGAGTGTGTGTGGGCCAAGAAATATATTCATTGAGGCTTTGGACCAGCCGCCATTTATACTGAAACTTTCCCAATAACGGAAATAGATCAGTTTTTAACTAGGCAAAAAAGAGAGAAGAACAATTTAAAGCCGCCAAAAGCAATTGCTTTAAGCAATACATTTACGGGATTGTGGCTTGAAATGTATGTTTTAGTATGTGCGTGTGTGTGTGTGTGTGTGTGTGTGCACCGGGTCAAAATGAGCCGTCAATTAAAACGCATCAAGCGCAAACAGACAGCAGCAGAAGAGCATCACCTCAAGCTGAGGGACCTATAGATATCCTGTAGAATATTTTAAGGTTCTTTAGAATATATTTTTTGTTAGCTGCTTTTGAATTTTTCTTTGGAAATCTCTAGGAAATTGTTTAAGTGACCATGGAGAACTATTTGATAACTTTTTGGAACACTTTTATCTTTCTTTTTCTTTAAAATTCTCCATGAACACTAAAGCTGAGATATTTCTTACAGCTTGTAGATATTATTAGATGCGTCCTATTAATTTGATGCCATATATAAAATACTTATACATTTCCTGCATGGTCTCTTTTATTCTGCCTTATACGCCAAACAGACCCGGCCAACTTACTGACTTGTTATCTACTATCCATAGCCCTTGGCTTTGATGGACTTCCTCCACGGTCTCTTTCTTTGTTATCTAGTCTAGTTTTAGCAAACGTTCTCCATGGTCACCTTACTATTATAGGTATTTTTCTCTGTATGTACCTGCTAAATATACGAAAACTTTGCTTAACAAGCTAAATGCGCCATGATCACTTTAAATGCACCGCATAGTCCTCCGTGGTCACGTGAATTGAACCACTTAACCTGGTGCAAATTTCCAAATGCACCCATACACACCTGTTATATACCCTTTACCGGCCAGATATTGGGTATTATGACTGCAGCAACAACCAGAACATGTGCGGCCCATCAGCAACAACAACAGCAACAACAACTTCAGCAAACAACTATAAAAAGGAACAACAAACGTTTACAAAAGCAATTGCTCATTTTTGCACATTTTCCACGCCATGGAAATGTACTTTTCCTCCCCAACACCCACAGCCCCCCCCCCCCCCTTACCGGCCGTTTCGCGTGCGCTTGAATAAATGAGAATTTCGTTCGACTGTTGCCGCAAGCCTCATTCCCCTTTGCCACGCCCCATTTTGTGGCAGGCAGCCAGACAGTTATGGTTGCCTTTCAGTGTAGTACAATAATTAAGCGTTGACTTGTTCAATTACCAAAATGCAATTGCTTTTAACCACGCAACGCCGGGTCGGACGGGGTCCGCTATTTGGCCTGGCCACGGGCTGGCTGCCACCTCGAGCGCATTTCAGCTGCAATGAGTATTTACTGTACTTATTCGCGTTGTCGTTGTTGTTGTTGTCAATTTGCATGCGAAATGCAAAAAGTTGGCGTCCATCTTTGGCAAGTTTTATTTTGACGCCTTTGTATTAAAACTGTCAGCAACTGTTGGCCGCGTGTTTTAATCAGAGCAGAACTTTGGCCGACAGCTAAAGTCCTTTTGTGGCATTGTGGCATTTACTGCAGCTGGCCACGTGGCAAGTAGTCGCATTCTAGTCGCCATTCATTTAGGCCACAATTTTAAAATGCATGGCGGCGTCTGTTGGCTGTTGGCCCAGAGTTGTAAGCGTGCAGCTGTTGCATGCCACATCGATTTGGTGCACAAGCATCCAAATGGTAATGGTAATGGTAATGGGCATTGTTATGCTTATGCATGAGCTACGTGCCACACGTCCTGCCAGGCCAGGCCGGGCCGGGCAGGCAGTTGCCTGTTGTTATCTGTCGCATCCACGTCGATTAAGCCAGCGCCCAAGTTGCAGGTTGATGTTGCAAGTTCGAGGCACGCTTACGCCTTATTTATGCGCATAATTACTGCGATGCTCAATTTACATATGCGGCCCAATCGGAACTCAAGGATTTGCTCGCATACAAAGTGCGGCATTAAAGCGCAGCGGCTTAAATTGCAACTGCAACTTCAACAGCAACTGCAAATGCAACAACTGAGTACAAAGCGCGGCGCCACACAATAAAGAACCAACAACTGAATTGCCTCATTATGTTGAATAGTACGCGGCAAATAAAAACTTCGCACTTAATACAAAGGGCCACACGTAGCACAGTTGCTAAGGGGGGCGGGTCGTGCAGCAAAGGGGCGTGTGCCGCTGAAATTTATGCAGCACAAAGCCGCGTGGCAAATGTGAGTAAGCCAAACGACATAAGCAGGCATAAACACTGCAACAGCACTAGGAATACATACTCCCCAACCACCCCAACACCAACGCCACCCCCAGCGACCACTGTGGGTGTAGATTTTGTTTTGCGGCAAATGCGCCATAAAGCTAGCAGCCAGGATCAGGCTGTGACCTCCCCAAGGCTTCCACTTGCATTTGCCTCACGCTCAATGTGTGTGTGTGTGTGCGTGTTGTTGCCGCTGCTGTGGTGTGCTTTTGGGAGCTGCTTCTGTCCGTGTGCATGCGCCACTCTAATAAAATTTAATAAAAAACGTGTTGCCTCGCATAATGCATCGACAAAGAACGGCGGGGCGGCGGGGCAGCGCGTCGGCGGGGATGGTGCAGCGCGCGCTTTTACATTTCGCAAAAAAATGTTTGTAAAAAATTTAGTAAAGCTTCAAATTGATTACAACATTACATAGTTGCGCTTAGAGATTGCCAATAAACTATGCGCGAGTAAATTTATAACCTTCATAAAAGGTCTTTAAAAGAAGAGTGCTAAAATTATTGAGCTTTAAGCTAAAACATAGAATTTAAAATGTATTTTTAAGCTTTTCTTGAAGAAAATCAAAATATATTTGAAAATACAAACATATAAAACTTCCATTGCTAACGACCTCATTGTACAAGTGCAAACATAAGAGAGGATTTTTTGAAGTTTTGCTTAAATTCATATTATTTTAATATAAATATTAATTTTAATTTCAATTGCCATTTTATTGCTGATAAATTCCGAACAAAAGCTCAAGCTTAAAACCTTATAAAACGCTTTAATAGATTTTTAACAAAAAAGCTGTGCTTTAAGCTGAGACAACGTTTGCGAGTTGCTTTTTAACATTATTTTTTAAGTATTTATATGATTTATAAAAACTCACAATAAATATTAATTTAATTCATTATACATTTTTAAAAGGAGCACACAAGAAATAAAATTTTAAGTTTTGAGCTTTAACGCAAGTCGGTACTTTACATTTTTTCACAGATAACAACCGAAGTTGCAAAGCTTAAAAGGAAGCTTTAATTCAAAATCGCTTAAAGTTCACAAACGAAAAATTATTTAAGCTTTTCATATTTTAATTATTTTTAAACAGTTTCGCTCAGTGTGGTATACCGCCAGGTTTATCGAGATAGTTAGTTTATACTTTGCAGAAAAGTTTTTTTTAATGAATTCACTTTAGATATAAGTGCACGATGAGTACACTCAAGAGTTTCGTTCAGTGTAGGCAGCACCTCAGTGGCTAACCGCATGTCAGCCACGTTCACAGCATATCAATATGCCACATTGGCTGCTGCCAAGCAGCTAATATGATAACCCACTCACTCATACGTTTACGACTAATTTTGACAGGCGCTGCAAGTGGGGCAAGTGCAGCGGAGACGCCACAAACAAACTGACAAACTGGCAAACAGAGGCGAATCGAGAGACGGAAGTCAGCGCATTAGGCATTAGCTGTCGGAAGGGATACGTGAGCGTATTGCAATCAAAATCAACGCCAGCTATTGGCAGAGGAGACCGCCCACAAGACCGCCAATGCAGATGCTCCATCTGGAGTCGACTCCATGGGCAAGTGTGTCTCCCGGCAGTCCACGTGCCCGAGCCCCCGAGCACAACATCAATCTGTGCTGACAATTGCCCTGTCCCACCAAGATTTGGCCCAGGCCCACAAAATATGGCAACAGCTGACAGCGAGTAATGAATATATAGCCACAACAACAGCCCCAACAGATGAGCCGACATTTTATTACCACATAAGCCGCAGACAAGAGCACGAGCAGCCGCATCAGCAGCAGCAGCTGGAGGAGCAGCAGAAGGATGTTGTGGCACTGAAGACAGCTGCTGTGCTGCACATTGAGTCTGTCTATAATCATTTGGATGCCCATGCGAATGCGAATGTTATTGGCAGTACGCTGACAGGCAACGCGTATGCCACTTGCCAGGAATTTTTGCTGCACGAGCTGGCGCAAACACTCGACGAGCAGCAAGTGGAAAGCATAACTCCATTCCCGGCAGATAACAGCTCGAGTGGCATCAGCCGCCCAGCAGCCTGGCAGCTGACTGATAGCGATAGCGCGCTTGAACAACCCATTCATGAGCCATATAAGGTGAGTGCTACTGAATTTTTATCGATCTGCCATAACAATTTACGCTTACAAGCCGTGGACAGTTTACTGATTGAAACAAATATTGACGATTAATATCATTAATCTGTGAATATTCTTAAGCTTAAGAAAGTTTCACGAGCTATAGCTAAAGCACAGAGAAACAAAATAATATACTAAGCTGAACAGATCTCAATAAGCCCTTAGGTCAAAAAAGTATTTTCTATCTATGCTCGCTAAAAAATATCTTAAAAGTATTATAAGGTGCCTTAAGTATGACATGAAACTGCTTTTACTTGGTGACTGATTGACTGCCTGATTGACTGACTGATTGAATAACGGATTTTTTGACTGACTAACTGATTGATACAACTTATATGTAATAATTGACTGCCAGATTAACTGACTAATTAACGGTCTGATTGATAGACCGATTCACTCACTGATTGACTGACTGACAAGTTGACTCACTAGTTAAATGAATGATTGACTTTGACTGATTGATTGGCTAACTGTCTGATTGACTAACTGGCTGACGTAATCCTTGAATTACTGATTGGCTTATTAACTGACTGCTTGACCGTCTGATTGACTGACTAGTTGACTGACTGATTGATTATTTGACTTTTTGATTAACTGACTGATTTGAGATAAGCATGAGGTTTGGCAAAATTCTTACAGCAAGGGGGAAAAAAGTTTGGATAACTCTTGTATAAAAGTCTGATTTGCATTCCATCATCTCGTATATATGTAAAAACTCAATAAAAAATGTTTAACATATTTTGGAGTGGGAAATCAGAGAGCCCCTTTGCATCTTTCGAGTAAAGTTGGAGTGTAACTATTATAATGCCACTTATCTATGTTAAATCAAAATTAGGTTTAGGGTGTATTCTTGTCGATTGCTTGCAACCATTGGTTAATCATTTATTTGAATTAATTTCAATATTGATATTTAAAAAACCGTTGACCAGCACTAGCACTTACTGTACTATTCAATTCAACCCCTAAGCAAACACACACACGAACGCTAGATGGCGCCACAGTGAAAACCACCCTAATTGTAGCTTAATGCAGCCCATTGTTTTGTGTGTTTCTGCGCATGATCGGGCTACGCTCCGCTTCAGCGGACAAGGCATACACTTAACTGAGAGATCCAGAGCCTGCTAGAATTTTTCAGCCAGGCCATTCAATTTTCCGAGCGCTGCAATTTCACAAGTGAAAAACTCAAGAAAATTTATCTAACAGAAAATAAAAAATCACAAAAAAAACGCAGAAAGTTGAGAGAAAAAGCGAAAAATATTAATTGCAAATAGACGTTGCATACTTTGTGGCAGTGCGGCAAAAGCTTGTGGCAGCAATTGTGAAAACAACAATTTGCAGCATAGGAAAACTTTTTCAAGGACCTTCAAAACTTGCCGTACGGCAGCGGGTGTTAAATACCCACAGTGTGCGGGTGTGAGTGCGCGTGTGTGTGTATCTGTGAGAGAGTGTATCTGTATTTGTGCACCTGCCTCAAGTGCAATTATAAATGGCGTAATTTGCTGTGCGGCCGTGTAATGAGCATTGCTTTAAGCGTCTCGCAATTGGTGGCAACATTAACTCAGGCATTTGTGGCAAGTATCAAAACGGCGACCGAGCAGCATTCAAGTAGCGCCAAAACGCAGCAGCAGGAGACTCGCGGCATTAGCGAGTGCCTCTGCAGCAGCCGACGTGCAACATGGATGAATGCGACAACCTCGTCGTCATCACATTAGCCACACACGAGGTAGCAGAAACCGAGCAGCAACAGCAGCAACAGCAACCGCAGCCGCAGCAGCAACAGCACAAAGAAAACGTTGCCATCATCGATGACAACGCGTCGGAATTAGAGGAGAAGCAAAAGCACAGAGACAATTCCCGCAGCCGTGCCACAATCGAGGAGGACGCAGCAGTTGACGCGGAAGTCGAGGCAGTCATTATGGTAAAGACTGTGCCACACACACGCGAGTTACACTCTTTGTAGTTACACAACATTGTAGATACTTTTGTATCTGTTTGGACAGCTTTGTGCTGCATGAGTCATGCATTCGAGTAGTTAGATTTGCATAGACGCACACTGAACAACTGCACCAACACCTCCACCCAGTCAATCAACCCCACTCAGCCCCATTTTGTGATTGTCTTGTATTGTGTGGCAGCAGGCAGGCAGGCTGTGCCCCATTGTCTGTGGTGCTCATCTCTATTGACCCGTTTTTGCTTTTCAACACATTTTAATCGCTTGCTTAACCTGCTTTTCTAACAAACCAACCCACCCACCCACAGGGCCAAACGGAGAGCAAGAAGCACGGCGGCAAGGCGAGCCGACGCCACAATGGCAATGGCAGCACCCAGCTGGAGGTGGGCGAGCAGCAGCAGCAGCAGCCGCACACCAAAGGCACCGCCATGTCCTTTGGCTTTCGCAAGAAGCTCAATGGTACGCCCAAAAAGTTCAAGAAACTGCTTGAAGGCAGCGGCGAGGTGCCACAGACAGACACAAAGGATGACAATGGCAATGCTGGTGAGTAATGAGCGCGCCCTGGCAAGTGTTATGGCTTTTTAATTTGAGCCAATTTGGCGCTGCCTTATAACAAGTCAACATGCCAGCTACATTCAACTTCCCTATCTATGCCACCCACCCCCTCGCCCGCCCTCTTTCTACGCAGCTGTTCCCGTTCAGTTTGAGAAAGTGGGCGTTGCCGCTCAGAAGACAAATGCGTCCAATCGCACAGGTGCGGCTGGCAAACGTTTTGGCTATCGCGGCGCCGTGCCACGCCCCGCATCCGCAAGCCTCACAACAACCACAAGCGGCAGCGAAGACACCGACGAAGCGGCCGCAAATGCCCAGAACAACAACTGCAACAGCAGCAACAACAACGGCAACGGCAACAACTCCGGCAACGCGCTGGTGAGCAATCGTAAGTGGCAACAAAAAAGTACATCTCTCTACTCGGCAAGCCGAACCTCAAATGCCCTTGCACAAATATATTATATATATATAGTATATACTCCTAATAGTCCTTTATCTGTGTAAATAACACTGCCTTAAGACATCTTGAAAAACATAAAACTCTTATTTCATACTATATCAAATCACTGCTACCAATTGCATCTGTATAAGGTGCAGACATATTGCTCAGGAAAAGTATACTTAGAAAACAGAAAAAATATCCGCACAAAAAATCCTTTTAAGGCCGACCTCCCTTAAGAACTATAAGATAGAATATGAATTGATATGATATATGATATGATATGTGATAGAGGTCCCATCCCTATATGATAGTAGTAGTAGTATCTTCGTATAATCTCTCCTATGATATAGAAGTCTGATCCAGCCGACTCAGACATGCAAACATGTGTACAAAAAGACTTGTCCCTGCATAGTTCCAGTAAATAGTTTGACAGATCGGGAATATATAAACTTTATAAAATTAAAAATGTCAGTTATGCGTTGCATTGCGTGACTAAGCTGCAATGTTCCGCTGCCAGGGCATAACAAATGGAGGCAACTCTTTGACACATCTCTAAATGTATGTCTCACCTCTCCCCCCTACTCCAATCCCTCTTCAACGCAGTGAAACGCCGCTCCAAGAGCGCACACGCGGGCCGCACAATTGATGGGGAGCCGAAAATAGCTCAGCCAAAGACGCTGACGTTCAATCTGAACCAGAACACAACCATCGAGTATCAGCGTCGGCAGTTCTTTGGCGAGATTCCGGATGAGGGCAACGCAACGGGCGCAACACGGCCGCGCTACAACTACAACAATCTGGCCAACATGCATGCGAATGTCATGTGAGTAACTAAACCTAGAAAATTCAACCTCGAAACACCTGACCAATTGCAATCCTTTGTCCGCAGAGTGCGTCCCACGCCCGCTAGTTTTGCCAAGTTCACGCTGCAAACGGTCAGCCTGCCACGTCCGGAGTATCCGGTGGCCATTAGCCTGACTGCGACAACGCCGACCACGCCCAGCAGCAGCGTGCAATCGCCTGTGCCCGCACATGCAACGGGCGCCCGGGCCAAGGAGGTGACCAGCACTTCGCGGCAACATCCGCTGACCTCGATACACGTACAGCCCAGCCGGCAGCTGGATCAGAAGAGCGTGAAGCAGTTGACCAATAATACGACGCGTCGCGGTTTCTCGGGCAGCCGCGAGATAAGCGCCGATTCGGGCATAGCCAGCATGGACATGGCCGTGGACTCGGGCAGCAGCTCCGGCGGCAGTGCATCCAGCTCCAAGCGCAGTCGCAGCCGGCCACGAAATTTGCAGATGGTGATGAGCGGTCGGCACACCTTTGAAGTGCGCGACATAGACGATCCGCCTTCGAGTGAATCAAACTCTTTTGTAGAGACCTTGGTGTTGCCCAAGCTGCCCACGGATAATAGTCAGGCGACGCCGCTGCCGCTGGTCGGACTCGTTCGCTCCAATACAGTGCTCAGCCGCGAAAGCTATGAGCGACGTCAGTCAACAGCTGGACCGAATCAGGACGCGACTCCAGAGACGCCGCCCAAGCCCAAAGCCAGCAGCTCTGATGATAGCGAGAGCGTGGACGAGGAGAAGCTTTATCTTGACTCGTCCACCTCCGAGAAGAGTGCCAAACAGCTGAGCCACAGTCAATCGTCCTCCATGTCCTGGCGCTGCCAGGCGGGTGAATCTCTGGCGGCCAAGGATTGCAGCAGCATCAGCATCACCAGCAGCGACACACAGGCGCCCATTAAAATAGAGGACAAGGAGGAGGACATGTCACTGGGTCTGGACGACATGAGTCTCATCAATACAGAGATGCAGTTCAGCACACTTTGTAAGTATATAAAGATCTCATTTAATCCGAGGTCCTGAGTCATATCTGCCTGTTACCTACATTTGCATAAAATCAAATAAAATTTTTTAACCCATTGTAAAGGTAGAACAGGGCATACTCTATGGGCTAAGTTGCCCACCCCGAATCCAAAGACATGCTCCTTCTGTTATACGATGTCCTGACTAATAGTTGATTTTACTTTTCTCCAGCTTCAATGACGGAACCGGCACCCCAGACCGGCGTCAGCACCGCTGGCCCGGAACACTTGCTCAACATGCACATTGTGGACAACCGTGAGGCGGTAGTGATGCGCCTGGCCAGCGAGCGTCCACGCTCCTTTAACAATGCGCTCAATGAATCCAAATTTGCAGAGCTGGCGCTGGCCAGCAGCAGCTGCCTGCTGCTGGATGACGAGACCTCGCCCACAGACAGCCTGGTCAGCAGCACCGAGGAGTCGGACGAGGCGGCGGGCAAGCTCAAGAAGCACAAGCTCAATGCGGAGCTGCAGCAGAAAGACAACGATGTGGACATTGATGATATTTCGCCAGTGCTGGAGCTGGAGCTCGATCCAGCCAGTCACAGTCCCGTCTCGCCGGGCACACCCACGCACGCCTCCCACTCACTCTCACTGGGCTCCGATTGCGGCAATCTGATCGATGACGAGATTGCCGATCAGCCGGCGCTGCTGTGCAACAGCGAGGCACCAGAGCTGGCCACCGATACGCCCACATTGATGGAGACGCACACCACCGGATCGCTGCGCTCGCTCAAGAGCCAGTCCAAGGCGCGCACGGCACTGCAGCAGGCCATAGAGCTCAGCCTGAGGACGCCGGCCGCGGTGCGCCGGGCGGTGCTTGAGAGCGCCGAATCGCTGGACACACTGTCACCCTGCGATTCCATCTGCTCCGACGATCTGATGATGGACTTTGATATGAACAGCAGCGTCGACTCCATCGATCGCACCGCCTCGATGCGCAGTCGCAGCGGCTCCGATCTGCACAAGCTGAGCGCAGACCTCGAAGCCGATCAGGCCGAAACCGAGGCGGAGCTGCTCGCCCAGCTGGAGTGCAAGGGCAGCGATGTCATGAAGGAGCTCAACAGCCTGCTGCGATCGCGCATGCGACGCAGCGCACCCAGTCCCCGGGAGCGCATCAGGTGAGTCCCATTACAGACCACACCTTGAACACTCGCCCAACTGGTAACTGGCCCAGGCCTTTTCCATTATCCAACTAATTGAATTGGCTGCGTCAGGCTGCTGTCGGGCAACCTGCCAATATGCCCAAATGTTCAAACGTCCAAATGCCCAAATACAGCGGCCTGCTTTTGGCTTTTCCTTTGATTTGGTCTTTTTATTGGCTCTCAGATGGCACAGGGCCAGCAATTGCACTCCCAGTCCCACTCCCAGTTCCATTTCCATTCCCATTCCCGTTCCCAGCACCACTCCCAGCCACTTGAAAGTAATACAATTTCGGCCTAATCAATCAGGCACGAAGCCCCCTCCTTTATCACTCTCGCCCTTTCTCTCCTTGTGGCTCTCTCTCCCTCTATATTTGTGGCCGGCCGACCTCTTTACTTCAATTTAACACTAGAAAGACTTTGGAATTTTAACTACAACTCAAGTGGAAGGGACTTTTCGAGTTAAATAATTAGGTTAAAATAGAATACTCATCTACAATATGTATATATTTTATAAGTAGAAACATTTATTTTCGTAACAATACTATCATTGATATCTGAAAATTTTGGGCATATCTAGAATTTAGCTACAAATAGCTTTTATATAGCATTCAGCTAATATTTACAATTTTCACGGGTGGTAAGCACAAAACTTGCAACGGGCAAAGCCGGGGAATACCCACTAGTTATACATATGCACATACATTTTTTTATATCTTTCCGATATATGTCTATAAAACTTCTCATCTTATATTTTGAAAATCTTAAAAATTTTTAGTGTTAAAAGTTGCAGTCTGTAAACAGTTTGCCAGCTCAGAGAATTGGAATTGCATTCACTCGGTTGGATTGAAAATTGAAATCAGACACAAAATTAGGCAGACAGCATTGGGACAGGTTGAAATTTAAAAGTTTTTTTTTTAGGTTTTTTGTTAGTTGCTTGAGTTGGCCAAAAGGTCGTTCCCATTGCCGTGTTACCAATTGCCGCTCTCAATTGCAATGCCTAAGCGCCGGCTACCACGAAACGTGGCGCGGTCCTGGGGCGAGGGGGTTTCTGTTGCCAAAGCCAAAGCCATAGCCAAGAGGCAACGGCACTTGGCATTTGCCAGCGAATGCCTGTGCCTGCGCCTGGTCGGGGTCTGGTCTGGCCTGGCCGCGGCCTGGCCAAATCGTGGCCGTAGTTAAGATAACATTTTGACTTTGGACTGAGACTAGATGGCGAGTGCCGCATTCTTTTGTCATGGCAACGACAGCAACAATAACGACAACAACAACAACAACCGGCAACGGCACGACAACCTCAGCGACAACGACAACGAAAAGTTGTTTCTGGTTCCAAGCCAAAGTTAAAAAGTTTTGTTGTTGTTGTTGTTGCTGCTGCGCTGGCAGCGGCGCATTTTTATTGCATTGGCAAGGAAAAATCAATTGTCTGCCCCATTGTGAACCTGTTTCGACCTGCCGCTGCCAGCTGGAAAAGCAGCGAAAAATAACTGCAAAATGCCGCTGCCCGCCGCCGCCACGACTGACTGACTGAATCGCTGCATCGGCTACACGCATGCGCCTGGGGATTGCCTTTCCACAATGTATTGTATGGTGAATGTCCCCATAAATTGGCCAGCAAAATGGCCAAGCTCAAACTCAAGTCGACCCACAGCTGCCGCCTGGCCAATATCTGTGTAAATCTTTTAATCGCTTGAACAACCATAATTCATATGCAAAGCATATTGACGGCCCACACTTGTGGCCTAACCTTGGGCCAGCGACAGCCAGTGTAGCCACTCATGAGTCATGAGAGTTTGTGCTTCAGTGTTGCCATCGGGCAAAAAGTGCTGAATAACCAGCTGCCAAAGTAGTGCCAATTGCAGCTGCCAGTGCATTGTGATCTTTGTTTATCTCCTTATATTGTGACTAGTTGCCTATCAGTAATGCCAGAAAGCTTTCTATTCTAACGGCATAGCCACACATAAAGCTCCATTACAACAACAACCACCACAACAACCACAACAACTCCCATACAAAACATTCTTGGCGCTGTTTGTTGCTGCGGCTGAAACGTTGGGGAATTGAAACGTGGAATACGCACACTGAAACAAAATCGATTAAGTAAATATATGTACCTCGAACCTATTAAAAGACTGTTATAATTAACATAATGAATAGTAATCAAAAAATTAATTATAATAAGTATTGATTAAAAGTTTGTGGATATGTGAGGAGACTTGGCTGAATAATCAAATAAACAACAAATAATGTTGTGTAACTTTTTTCAAGCACAATTAACAAAAATTGTCTGCGGTGCGATTCCAGTTTTCCATAAGGTTTAACTGCCCCATTTTTCGAGTCAAGTAAGAGATATCAGTTAGGCACATTAAACTGTATGTTAAATGTAGAGAATATTTACAACAATTTAGCACACAGTTACACGCTCCCAAGCAAACATTTACATAGTAGATATTTGAAGCACTTTTCGGCCACTCTCGGCCCACTGTGCCGTTCCGTTCCCACAAGCGCGCAGCCTTGACGCTCGCGACGCCAAACAACTTGAACCAACTTCAGTATTAAACAAGATCTCAAAGCGTTCGCAACGGTTCGATGCCGAGTGGCTACGTGGGCTAACTTTACGCAATAAATGTTAACTGCTCGGCTTTAGATTATAGAATATCAGAATATTGCCACAGACTGGCGGCTAATCAACGCGCGGCATTGTGCAAGTGTTCGGCTGCGTGGGAGTTGACCAACCCAGAGCCAAGTTAATTGCGTTGTTAATAACCAAAAAGACCAACAGAAAACAAAATAAAAAACTAAAATAAAAAACTATAATAGAAAATAGAAAACAAAAAGAGGAGCCACTGAGCGAATAGACCAGACCGCCCTCGCTGACTCCGCTGTCGATACGCACTGTTGCCTTTTCCATGCCACAAATTCAAAGCCGACACCAACGGCAACAACAACAATAAAAACAACAACCACTAAAAAACAGGCAACGTTTATTATAAAGACGCGCCGCAGGCACAAGTGTCAATGCTTTTTGTGTGAATTTTGTGCAGAAAAAAAATACTCCAAAAAAAAAATAAAAGTTTAGACAAAAAAGAAGTTAACAAAACAAACTGCGGGCTGGCAAACGTGTGAGTAGCAAATGTTGTAACAAATACCAACATAATATAAATAAATAAATAAATAAGTTATTCAACATGATGAAGCGACCACAAAAGGCTCTTTGGTAGTCTGGCCATCAGCCTGGCCAAGTGGCTGCCGATTTCCGCCCAAACAGTCCGCAGGCCCTTTGCATTTGCGTAATTTGATAGGCAGCGGATCGGAAGACAATAGGAAAAACAATTCCAATGCGGGAAAGTGTGTCACATGCAAATGCATTTTCGACAAATTCCCGGGAATTTGATGCCCATAAACGAAAAACACAGCAAAAGCCAAATATTAAATACCCTACAACTAGTAGAATTTCTATAAAAATCTATATTTGATACGGTTTATGATTAAATGTGAGGATATGTGTTTGAGATTAGACGAGATGTCTTGAATAACAGAAAAGTAGAGCTGATTTTCCTCCATAGGAAGCTATATGATATAGTAATCCGACGTTAAAGGAACATGTGGAAGCTCGCTAAAGCTTGGTTGGAGATATCCTCAAAAGCAAAGAAGTTATCCATACAACAATGTTACACACGTTTGATCAATCCTATCACAAGCACATAGTTATAGTTGTTCGATCTGCACCTAGAGAGAGGCCTATGAGAAAAACTTTCAAGCTGAGAGACGAGCTTGCATGGAAACAGAAAGACGGACATGACTATATCGACTCGGCTCTTGATGCTGATTGCACATATACATAGATTTGCCTAATGGGATCAACGACGTCTCCTGCTATGCATTACGCATTGCGTGACAAAACTGAAATACCCCGTAACAAAAGCATTATGAAGAGTAGAGAGGGAAATATAATCAGCTGCAAGTGTTGGCAAAGTAAACTGAGCTCCATTTATGGGCCTAAAGCCGTTGACGCTTCAAGTTCAGTTTCAATTGCTGCGGCAGTTGCAGTTGCTGCCTTTTGTGGCAAGTTGGCCCTGAGCTGTTAACGTTCTTGCCATCCATCTGGGGGGAACGCGGTGGGCTTCTAAGCGCGCTGGCTGGGTACTTAGAGAGACACAGAGAGAGAGAGAGAGAGAGAGAGAGAGAGAGAGAGAGAGAGAGAGGTAGGTCCCCACTTTAGACATGCATAATTCAACAGAATGTGAGACCGTTGACCACAAAATGCCATTGAGTGCAAATACAGATACATTTACGGAAACGTCTACACTCAGCGAAAAAAATTAGGAGTTAACAAATCAAGCAGAAGCCATGGCATGACATATATGTGATATATATGCTAGAGGGCTAGAGCCAATGTCTGGCTCTTAAGTTCGGTTTTTGCTTGAAGCCAGGTCTTGTTTCAAAAGTTGGTTTGTCGCTTACACACACATGAGTTAAAGTTTGGCTTCTTTTTGGGGGTTAAGATTAAAGTTAAGAAAAAAATTGAATTTGCGACTTGGAACCGAAACGGTTCGATTGCAGCCTTGCACAAACGTTGTTCAAAACCAGCCCAAGGCAAATATTATATAAAATTTCTTTTTCAAGACAATTTTTTTAATGCCCAAAACTCATAGATGTTGGACTTAAATACAGTCAAAAATTTAAGATATTTTGTACCTTAACTTCTATTTTAATTATAAATATTTTGTGCTTCATTCAAGTTCATTCTTTATATGGGAATATTTTTTACACGCAATTAACTTGAATTGTGTGCTAAGCAAATTGGAATCGCGTTTTTTTCTGAGTGTATCTATGTAGCTACCAATCTACCTACCTACCTACCTGTCTGTCTGTCTGTCTGTCTGTTCGTCTGACTTTCTGTCTGTCTTTCTGTCGTCATTGCCGCCTCTTCCTCTGTCTACCTGGCAGTCATCGTTGATCATCGCCAGCCAGCCTCATCGTCATCATCATCTTAAGCTGCGCAGACAAAACTTTTCAGGCATGCCACAAGATACAAACCACAAGCTACAAGATACATGCAACAACAACAACAAAAGCAACACCGGATTCGGATTCTCAGCTCAGATTTGCCTTGTGTGTGCGTGTGTGTGTGTGTGTATGAGAATGTTGTGTATGCTGTGTGTGTGTTTTTTTTATGGTTATTAACATTACGACGGCCAGTCGCCAGTTGGCGGTTGCCAGTCTCCAATCTTCGCAGCGTCTCTAATGAAGCGCCCTTTGCTGCCTTTGTTGCTGCCACAGTGCCCGCTCTCCCACTCCCCTTGTCATGCCCCCCCCTCCCACTCCCCCTCCCACTTGTGCACTTCCGTGCCTATGACAAATGACGTTTCACTAAACAAATTGATAAGTGCCGTTAGGCTCCACATGGAGCGCTGTGTCGACGCCTCTGCCGCTGCCTCGCTGATTGCTGCTTGTCAGTTCGCTGGCAGTTGTCGGTTAACGGTTGCAACTGCCACTGGCACTGCCACAATGGCCCCAACGGCGACACTTGCCGCTGGCACTGGGCCTCCGCTAAATATGCGACTCCACACTCACACACCCATAAACACACACACAGTTAAGACAATGCAACTATATGGCAAATCGTTCAACTTAAACGAAACGCGCCGCTCTGCGGCAATACCAAACTCCATTAGCTGCAACTGTTGCAATAATGAACGTTTTGTCATTCAACAACGTCACACACACACACACACATACACACAGGTATCCACTCTTTGTACAGGTATGAAATTTCCGGTGCAGTTGTGCAAAGTGCTCGGCATTGTTTTGATTTCAGACTTTTATTTCACAGTTGATTTCTGCATACTTAAGTACCATATACAAGGCATATATATACCATAAGCCGTAAACCATATACCATATACGATCCAACTAGCGTGCGAATTATGAATGTATCTGTTTACCTTTGTCCAATTTGCATATGGTAGCTAGGCAAACTGAAAGTGTTTCGGCAAAAGGTACTGAACATGCAAATCAAGACTCAAGAGTAAAACAACATTTCATATCATTAGACAGAGATAGGAAAGAGAGAGAGAGAGAGAAAGAGAGAAGGAATATAGCAGTAAAGCTGAGAACTTTTTTAGGCTATGCAAAAAGTAGATCAATAGGTCATATAAAAATATATTTCGATCTCATCTCGGGCAAACAAAGAGCTGTTCAAATCTCTATGAGAAAGGCTTCTTATATCAGATAAAGAGAGAGTTTAAAGAGATGGAGCGAGAGAGAGGACAGAGGATAAAAGGAGAGATTCTTCTCACATATTCTTAAAGCGTAGAGCTTATAAATAGCCTAGCCCTTGTCTGTATTTTGAACCCTAAACCCTTACGTTCTCAGGTTCTAATAACTAGATGACTTAGAGGATTTCGCTAGCTGGATTTCCGATATAGTAAATATTATTGTCATTTCGTACTTAAAATAACTTCCATGCTCAAGAGTTCTGAGCTGCTTCTTTGCTCAAATTGATTTTTCACAAATCATTTTTGAATTTTTTCCTTTTCTATATAAATAATTCACCTAGTTTTGGCTTTCTAAAGCTCTTAATGTGCCATCTTGTAAATTCATGTCAAATTATGGAAATCATAAACGTGATTTTATATAGCTTAATTTTCGCATTTAAAGTTCTCGTCTGTTGGAAATGGAGAAGCATTAAATGTAATGTTTGACGAAGATTAACCATATTTTTCTACTTTTTTTTGCCAGCTTTTAACTGAGTTTGTTCCAGTTTTCTTTTTGGGCAATTACGTAGCACTTTTGCTTTTTGCTTTGTTTTTTGCAGTCGAAACTAATTAAGTTTCCTTTGTACTCTGTGAAAGTCAAATAAAATGTAAACAATTTGTTTTTATACCGCTCTGCATATTTTGATACTCCTTCACGCAATTTGAAAGGGAGTATATTGGGTTTGTCTAGCTGCCCGTTTGGATTTAATATTTGAAATATTTGCATCAGATGACATTAAAGAATTGAATAAGAATGAATAGAATTGAGAATCCCACAGTTTTAAAGCTAGATTACACACATTTTAGCCTCTGAAAATCTGATATCTGTAAATAAATTTTATTTTTAGCCCATTTTTTAGCTGTGAGAGAGTATTACGCAGCCGGTTAAGCCCGACTGCGACATTGTTGTCTTGCTTTTGGCATGTCAATTGGCCATTAGACCTGAGGTATTTGGCTGTGATGCGACCTGGAACTACAAAATAACCATTAAAATTTTGCTTAAAGACAAAATTGTTATTGTTGTTGTTGTTGTTGCCCCTGCCCCCAATGTGAGCTGCTTTTTCAGGGCATTCATTAAGCATTTATGGGGCATTTGTTGTACGAGTATTCAATAGTTTTTTAATAGATTATGCCGTGTTGTATTTAACAATGCGCATGTGTGAGACTTGTTGTCTACAGCAACAACATCCCCCGACCTCGCACTCCCCCTCGCTGGCATCCCTTGTCTACATAGCAACTGCAACACGCAACAGTTGACTTTCACCAGCAACAACATATTTCCATCGTCGATTTATTTGCACCACGTAACCGTCGAGTAGAGCAGCTTCCCAGCATGCTGGTGGCGCACTTAATTGCCCATTGACGGGCGGCCCACTGCGTGTGGCAGCAGGGGGGGAGAGGGGAGGTGTGTGGCGTACCCCCCGCCTTTAATCAATGAATGCCATTTCACTTTCGTTGCGGCCAAGTTTACTAAAGCGCTTTGCTTTAAATAATTGATTAAAAGTAAGAAGATTAAATACCCTTCCTCACAGGCGACATACGAGAGCTTTATAATATAACAGAGTAGTCCGATTTGATAAGACCTTGCAGATATGTGAAAGGAATTGTAAAGCTCGCGAGTGAGCTTTGGTCAATATATCTTGGTAAGCAGAAAATGTTTCCAGTTTTATATTACGACCGATATTTCCTTGATATGATAAAGTAGTCCGTTGTTGATAGAAGTTTGCTTATAATTATATAGGGATAAGAGGTCATAAAGGTATTCCGAAAAATGTTTTCATTCATTATAGTATGGTAGTTCGTTTTGTACCTTAAAGGTGCGTCAGTGACGACTTCTTCTTCTTCTGTACGTTGCACATTTCGTGACAATATTTAAACACCCTCGTCAAGGGTATCAAAGGCTGCAACTCTCCACTGAAGTCTCCGCTCAGCTGTTGGCACAGTGCGCATGTCCGGATTGTGTCATCGTCATCGTCCTGACACTAACAGAAAGTCAATTTCGATGCGTCCAGTCGCATCAGCATGTCCTCCAGTGCAGCCGCATCCTCATCAGCTGCTTCGCCCAGTTGCGTGCGACGTGTGCGCACGGATCTGAAGACCTCGGAGAATAGATTTCTGGCCGGGCAGCGCAACAGCTCGCCGCTGGGCATCAAGCAGCTGAGCTGCGCTCCCCACCACACCCAGCCGCATCATCATCATCATCATCAATTTCACTATGTGCCCAGTTGTGTGGCCAGCAGTGCGCCCACAGCCAATGCAACATATTTGAGGTTTCAGCTGAATCCATTTGTCAAGGCCCAAAGCTAAACTTCGCTCCTGTTTTGGTTTTTCCTACAGCGCCCAGCTGCCTGCACGTGCCACACGTTTGTTGAATCGCTCCCGGCTGCAGGATCAGCAGCAGCTTGGGACGGGCAACGACTCGGACAACAGCTTGCGGTCCACGCACAGCGGCGCCTCCAGTCGCAAGCGTGCCTCCACCGCCTCGTCCACATCGAGCCTGCAGCGACGCCAGCAGCAACAGCAGCACCAGCTAACGGCGACGGCGTCCAGTTCGAGACGCGCATCTGGTCTGGGCGGGAACGCGGAGCTGCATAGCTCATCGGACGATCTGATGTTATATGACAAGTCCTTCAGGAATGCCATGATCCAGGATGTGCTGCAGTTCAAGAAACAGCTGCTGCGACTACGTCGCATTCTACAGGAGGTGGGTGAACCAGTCAGTCAATCATACGGTCATGTCCACATCATTTTCCATTTACATATTAAATTTTCTTTTGCACACACACACCCACACACACTCATACACACACATGCACAGGATGCTGATTCTGCCACGAAGCGGGTAGGTTTTCATTTTCATTTGATTTTTCCAGCTCACAACCACACAAATCAGTTTGAAATGTTGCAGTGGAACGCGTCTCATTCAATTCATTCCGTTTCATTCCACTTGCAGACGGAAACGCTGAATCCCTTCGAGAACGACAATGTGCAGCTGTTTGCGGCCTGCGGCCTGGACAGCAAGCAGTTAAATGACATCGATCTGGCCAGTTTGACCTCGTCCATCACGGAGGATCCCTTGCAGGAGCTAACGGATCTACGTAGACAGGTGGTTTACCTTCAGGTATTTGCACGTTCGTTTTCATTTCGTTTGCTCGTTTTGTCGCGCGTACCTCAAAAACTCAGTCTGAGAGTAACAAAGACTCACTTTCGCTTTCTTACCAACAACAATAACTATATATCTACATATATATATATACGAAGCAGTCATCCGAACAGGAATACAATTTTAAATAGTTCTTTTCTTATCGATATACTATTGCTGTTGTTTTTTAAAGTTTCCTTTTGGCATGTAACATACAAAAGCAGACCAAACCATACTTCATTTATGCTTATTTAAATAGTATCTTATAGATATCTATATCTTATATCTTGTATATTGCTAGCAGAATTCAAACAAATACCAAAACACGCACCTATTCTTATAACTAGCTACATTTAGAAGCAACAATTTTAAGAAAATAAACATTTTTAGCTGTTGTTTGTGAACTCATGCTCCAAATTCCGAATTTATGTATATATCAACTGTTTCTAGTTACAAAAGAAGGTAAGTGGAATGGCAAATTTCATAGGTTTAATGGGTATAATTTCAAATGGAACAATTAGAAATGGACCATTTTTGAATTGGAAACAGAAGATGAAGATAAAAAGAAACACAATTTGAAGGATATGCTTTGAAAGGCTCTCACTTGCGGCTATATAAATAGACAGACCAATTTCTGCCTTATTTCTATTCTTATTCATACAAAAAACTCTACCTTAAGGCGAACATTCAAATCTTCCCATGAACATTCGGAATCTTCCTATGATTATGCTCCACTCAAACTTAGTTTTATAACTAGAAACAGCTTTTTGCCAAATTGCCCAATTATCAATTGTAAACCTGAATAATTTTCTACCTATTTAGGTCTGAGTTTTACAGGCCATAAAAGAAAAAAACTCGGCAAAAAAATCCCAAAAAGTAGCCAAAGCAACCAATTTGTGCAACTGGAATGCTTGGCAATTGAAATACTCTGCAATTTAGCTCAAGCTTTTTTTGTAAACATTTTTTGTTCGGAATTTGGAGCTTGGTTGTGTACATTGATGGATAGCATATACTCTGTATTTATGCAACTTTTTGTGAATGTCTTAAGTTACAAAAAACACACTCTCTGGCTTAGTTTGTGAACATGAATATCTAATGTAATGGCCTTTGTTTAAGCTCAAGCGCAAAACTAACAATTGTGTATTTGTGTGTGTGTGTGTGTGTGTGTGCTATTGTGTGTGTGTGCGTCTATTGACCAGGGTCAAGTGGATGATCGTGATCGCACCATACGCCTGCAGCGAGATCTCATCGAGCAGCTGGAGGCGGAGAAGCGACAGGCGGGCAACGAGGCAGGCATCCATCAGGCCAACAAGGAGCGCATTAGCATGGCCACCCAAACGGAGCGGGTAAGTGTAATGGGCAGCTATATAGCTATATATATATGATATACATATGTGTGTGTTTTTGAGTGTGTGTGCACAACATTGACTAACCGAAAGCTATCAACAATTCCGATTCCACTTTCACAGACACGTCCACTTGCCATTGGTGCGGAGGGTTTGTCCAGGTAGGCAAACGTTCAGCTGCGATTTATTCTTGATTTCTTGCTATTATTTATTATTATTATTTGTTGCTATGGTTGTTGTTGCAACAAAACTAAAACAAAACGTTGCCTGTGGCTGCCGCTGCCGCTGCTGCAGCAGCTCGTGTGTCAGCTGGTTTCATGCGCTGCTGGCTTTTTGGCTCGCGGCAACATGCAAATCAGTTGGCTCTCTGTTGACGTTAATGGCCGCAAATTGTAATGGCAACGGCCTAATTTGGCCAGCCTGCAACAAGTAGCTGCCACAATAGCAGCAGCCGCGGCAGCCCGTCTTGCACTCACTTATTTTGTACGTAGCCTGTGCTGATTATCTAACTATTCGTAACTGCCGCATTTGATTAACTACTCTCTATATACATATATATCATCCAAACACACTCGAATACTATCTGAAACTTAACATGCTGCTTTATATATATAGACTACAGTTTGGGGATCAACAGGTACTATTTTGCGATTTCATATTAGCCGTTATAGTGCTCTGTGCGATCAATCTATTATGTATACTACATCTAAGCTATAGCTGTTTGGATAATTGCAATTCCTGCAACTAAATCCGGCCAAGTTTAAAGAAAATATTTATTCAAAAAAGCACTAAAATGTTTTATACTAAATTATATACTAAAAAAATACTAAAAAGTATCTGGTTCGAACCTTGAGCTTTACTGACTTTAATACTAGAAAATACTAAAACAGGAAGGAAGATCTCGAACTATAACCTGTTGTCTTAATACTCAAATAACACTGAAGGAGGAACAGAGTTCAAACCTTGAACTGATATAATACTAAAAGAAAACTGCAGTCGAAACTCAGGCTAATACGAAACAAATACTTTAGGAGAGATCAGGGTTAGTTTTCTGGCCTTGTTTATATATATGGCTTTAACCGGATTTAAGAATTAAATATTACTAAAGAATCAACCCGATTCAAACATTAAGCTGATAATAATACTAAAATAATACTTGAAGAGCATCCGGGCTCGAACCGTTTGATGTTGTATTTAATACTATATAAGGCTTTAACTGTATTTAATACCAAACTCATACCAAAAGAGAAGCAGGGTTCGAACTAGACTATCCTATCGTATCCTAGACTAACATTAGTTAATAACTAATTTTAAAGAGACTTAGCTTTAAGCATTTGAAATTTGTTGCCTGACACTTAACACTGTGTGTAAACTATTTTAATTGCATGCGGCAATTAAATAGAGTTCCCAGGTAAAGCTGAACCCAAAAACTAACCTAAACAAATACTACTCAAAATATGTTTAATGAACGAATCAAATATGACACTCATAGCATGTGCACAGAACCCCTTTGATACGTTGCGTTCCCTTACTAATCTATGGTCTATCTCTACCGCCCGCAGAAGTAAGCCCGAATATACTAGTTATACCACGCACTTTCCGACGCTCCACTTGCAATGCAACGACTCCACGCTGGCGGCCACCACGATAATCCGCCATCAGCCGCAGCAGTTGCAATGCAATGGCCACGGCAGCAATCACAGCAGTCGCAGCAGCAATCACAGTAATCACAGCAACAACAACAACAACAACAATTGCCGTTCTCTTAGCCAGACGCGTCGTCACACAATCATTTCCACCACGCTGACCAACTACAATCAGCAGCTGGCCGCCGCCGCGTATCCGCGTCGTGCCTCCATCGGTTGGGATGCGGCCGAGACGAACGCAAACTCGAACGCGACCATGCCCACTTCCACGGCTGCCCACAAGCCAGTGCGTATAACGCTTATTGGCGAGCCGTTGCCCCAACAAAATGGCGGCTGCCACAAGATGCCGCCGACGCAACAAAATGGCGGCTGCCACAAGATGCCGCCGGCACAACAAAATGGCGTCAAGGCGCATTTCCTGAATGGCTGCCAGAACGGGGCGCACAGCGGCGCGTCTGCATCGGGCGCACATTATCAGCCGTTGTACAACAGCAACAAGATGACAAGCCCAACCGTAACTATAGTCTGATTTGGATACCCCAACACAACCCAGTTGCAACAGAAGCGCTAACAGAAAATATATAAAGCAAGTGTCAGCAGGCGCTTATAGTTAATAAGCAACAAATTCTTAGAAATATGAGCATAATATATATAACTATATATATATATATGGAAAACTTAAATATACCAGCAAACTATATATAAACCATATATATATACATATATCTAACAATATACTCTCAAATTGTTTGCAGTCTTACCAAATTCAGTAAAGAAAACTTAAGATTTCAATTAACAAAAACATAAGAAAAAAGGAAACTACATAATATATAATAGTTTCCAGTCTCTATAAGAAAATAGCCTGCATTTTTTCTCCATGTACAATAATTAAATAAATAAATCAATAAATAATCATTTAATTGAATGGCACAGCTCCGCGACTAGTTAAATTCGTGTACTTCAACTAATTAATTGTTAATTATGTTATTTAATTTGTAGCCCTAAGTTTTAGTATATTCTGTAATTATTTTGTTTCGGCTTAATTTAACTGTATTATAGTCTACGAACCTACATAATGCTACAAATAGTTATATGCGTATATATATTATTATACTCAATAACTATATAATAATCATCTTCTTCTTCGTCGAGCACAATAATCGTAATTATCCCAAAATACTTGTATGCTGAAACAATTGTAAACAATGTTAAGCTTATTAAATAGAGCTCTTAGCCAGATGCTATTTATCTATAGAACTGCCGCGGATTGTTTTTCTTTGGAATTCACTTTGTCTACAGCCTGGCCCACACTCGACTGTGTGTGTGTGTGTGTGTGTGTCGAGTGGAGCTCTTGAGTCAGCTGGCGCAGGCCAAGATGCGTCTGCGAGAACCGGCTAATCGCGAAACTGGATTTACGCGACGTCGGGGATTCTTATCAAGCGCTTGAGCGCTCGACGAGCTACGCTCAGTAGCAATTGAACAGTCGAACTGGAATGTCGCCGAATGCCAAACAGTTCTGGACTTGGCCAGTTCTCTGGCTGCTCTGCTGGGCTGTGCCCCGTGCGTTGGCGCAGTTGTGCGAGGCGCAGGGCTGGCGCAGCTTTGAGTGCCGCGAACTGGGCAGCCTGCAGGAGCTGATCAATGAGAAGGCTCTACACACTTACAGCTGGCACAGGCTGAGCATCAGAAACGAGCACACGGAGCTGAGCATAGGCACAGGTAGGTTCTGCGCTTGAATAGTTGTGCTGCACTGACTAAATCTCCATTGCAGACGAAGACGCGCAGAGCTTGGCCGGTTTGTTGCACTTGGATCTGTCGCATGTGCAGCAGCTGCAGCTGCAGCGAGCCGGCTTCTCGATGCTGCCACAACTGCAACAGCTGAACATCAGCGGCTGCGCCTTGGAGCAACTGCTCGACACGCACTTTGCCGCCAACGCAAGACTGCAGCTGCTCGACGCCAGCCACAACCAGCTGACAACTCTGACAAAGCATCTCTTTGGCAAGCTGCGCACTTTGATTTATGCCAATTTCACACACAACTCGCTGACGCACTTTGAGCTGCCCCACATGCCAATGCTGCAGCAGCTACAGCTGGACCACAATCAGTTGATTAATTTCAGCCTCGGTGCCTGTCCCCATTTGGAGCAGCTCAGCCTTAACGGCAATCAGCTGGACCAGGTGAGTAACCAACGGGACAGACAATGGGACACTTAATTCGCAGCGGGAACAAGCGACAACTTAATGATCGCTCCCAGCCCAAGAATAGATACAAAGCGGCCCTTTATCGATTTGCCACGCCTCTTAAATACGAGTATACAGATCCCTAATCATAAATCTGCAGCCCTATAAACTCTTTTCGCTTTGTTAACGAGTGTAGCGAATCATCAGCTGTATTTATTTTGGGTTCCACAAAGGTCGCGGTTTCCATTGAATCTAATCTATATTTGATTTCTTACAACTGCGTAGCTTATAATCTCATTCAATAAGTATAGTCTACTAGAGTGGAAATACCAGTACCCTGCTATTATGATGATATATATCTTTTAGTTATAAGCCATATAGGGTTTAGATATACACTATCGGCAAAAGTTTCGCCCAGTCTACGAAACCGTATCCTCGTTGTTTAGTGTATCGTAAAACTTCTTTGTTTATTATTCTATAGCTCTACTGAACTTTTCACGTTAAGAACCATGCATTCTGAATATTAAAGCCTTTAACTGGCCGCTTGAAGATCTCCAACATGCCGAAGATTAAATACCCTTTTAGACATTTCCCCTTGACTGATATGTCGGAGATGTCTCCGTCTATGTGGTACACATTTCATTGCACATCTATAAAACTCTCTATAAGGGGATTCAAATAGAAAAGAGAGCCCACATACCAAGAATCAAATCTCTAGCCCTAGCTCAACAATCAGTATAGGGTATAGAAAAACCTGTTTTTATTTAAATATTACGTTATTGCCTATGAAGAATCTACGTGCATTAAAGATCAATTTAAATTGCATTAAAAATGCACTCAATAATTTCTATAAAGATATTTATGTAACTTTATCTTTAAGTAACTTACTAGAAGAAATCACCCGGCATCGCCCGAGTCAAATGAAACAATTTGTGCAAGGGCAGACCCGGCTTAAATGAAATTTGATTATTTCAATCTATTCTCTGGAGTCTAAAAAGGCAGTAGGGCTTTATTTAAGCCAGTTTAAGTATTTCGATCGAATTATTGAATTATTATTAGAAAAGATCACAATGTTTGCGATTATCTGGCTTCCCATATCAAACACTTATGATTTCAATCGGTTCTATGGGGTATTACGCTTCCAACAGGGCATAGCTCATCAGGATAAGACTTTCTGAACCGAATTAAATTATTAAAGTTTTCAATAATGGTATAATTGAAATATTTGGGGGTATATTTAGGAATAATTTACCCAAAACCCCGTCTTAGTGCTCACTTTCAACCCAAAAGGAAGCTACTGTAAAAGTTTCAAGGGCCAGTCAATCAGTCAGTCAGTCAATCAGTCAATCAGTCAGACAGTCAATGAGTCAGTCGATTAGTCAATCAGTCAATCAGTCTGGCAGTCTGAACAAACTTATTTATATCTATAAATTAGCTCATAGGTTGCCCATCTTTTTGTAAATCCCATTTTGAATAATTGACTTATGCACTTACCAGCTGAATGCAACAAGCTTTCGTGAACTACCTGGACTGGTGGATCTGCAACTGGGTGAGAATACGCTTAAGACGATTGACAAAGACACTTTTCAGCCGTTGAGGCAGCTACGTTCCTTGAATCTCTCGCACAATGAGCTGGATGCACTGCGTCCACAGGTGTTTGGCTCAGCTATGGGGCAATTGGTTGCACTGCAGCAATTGGATTTGTCCGGCAATAATATACGCCTGCTCTTTGACAATCAATTCCGAATGCTGGGCAAGCTTCAATTGCTGAACATATCCCACAATAGCATCTCTAGCCTGAGTGCTGCACACTTTGCGGGTCTACAGACGCTGCGCAAGCTGTATTTGCAGTCGAACGATATACTCGAGATCAAGCCAGACACGTTTGCAGGGCTTGACGATCTGGACACACTGGACTTGTCGCACAACAACCTCGAGTATCTGGACGAGAAGGCCTTTGGCAGCAGGGCAATGTCGCGCCTGCGCAAACTCAATCTGAACGCCAACAGTCTGAAGCGTCTGCATTCGCTGGCCTTCTCCTCGCTGCCCTTTGTGGAATACCTGTCGCTGGGCAACAATCTGCTGGGCCGGCTGGATGTGCTTATGTTTGCGCCCATGCGACATCTGCAGAAGCTGCATTTGGGCCACAACGAGCTGACCGAGATCAGTCCCACTGTGCTGGAGAGCCTGAGCAGCGTCGTGGAGCTGCTCATTGACAACAACAAGCTAACCTTCCTGCCGGATCTAAATGGTACGCTGGCCAACTTGAAGCGTGTGGCCATTGAGGGCAATCCTTGGCAGTGCGCCTGTTTCACGCAGCTGGAGCGTTGGCTCCAGGCCAAGCACGTTACCTACGTGCGCGAGGGCACCGGCTTCTACAGCGGCGAGAAGCCACTTTGCGTGGTTACAGCTGTGGAATACTGTGTGCAGACACTGCCAAAAGATCGACACCAAGATGTTGTGGATGAGTTCGAGGAGCGACTACAAGCAGGACGGTCCTTAGATGGTAGCTCAGATGAAGACTGATAAATGTGATGGATGAATAAGTGTGTGATGAATAAATGCATTTTTGATGATTGATCGTTGATGATGGATGTTGTGGGGCAAAGGCAAAAACACGGCCTGTTGTTGGCGCAGATTCCTATTATTCCAAGATAGATGTTGTATTAATTTAAACATATTGTGGTACATTTCCGTTTGTTGGCTGCGTCTCGCATTTTGTGTGTAATTTTCAATTTAACAAACTATAACTCGAGTCGTTTAGGCAGGGTTCTTGACGCGCAGGGACAAGGCAGTCAAATCGCCAATGCACTTGTTTAGCGTCTCCTTCTCCTGCTGGGGCGAGATGCTGGACAGCACATTAGCCACAATCCAGTTGACCATGTGCTTCTGGCTGAGACGACGCTCGACATGACGGCATTCCACTTGATAGTCCAAGCGGCGCTTGACCTCAGAGTAGACATTCATGGCACGCTCGCGGAAAGCAGCCTCCAGCTGGAGGGCAATGTTCTCCTTCTTGGCATCCATCAACAAGAGGGCACCATCGGCACGCCACTGCTCCTTCTTCTCGGCCTCGATGGCATCAGCGAGCACCTTGAGCTCAGCCTCACGACCCTCCTTCCACTCGCCTTCGATTTTCTAAAAAAAAAAACAATAGTTAATGATGAAGCATATTCCTTCCGATTGTTTTCACACTCACATCGATTTCACCATCAGCCCAGCGAGCAACAGCTGGACCCAGTTTCTTGACCGCAATAATGGCCATGATACCGAGCGACAGACCGCTGTAGTATTCGTGCTCCATCACGTAGATTTCCTTGGAGCACAGGTAGGTGATCAGACCCACGCCGAATGTGTAGGGGCCAGTCACACCAGTCTTGTTATAGAAGAACTGGAACCATTCCTCTGGAATGAAGCCCAGACGCACCTTGCCGGGATGTTCGGGACGCTGGCGGCGCTCAACAGCTCCGCTGGCAGGCTGGGCGGCGGCGGCAGCTGCCGAGCGGCTGGCCACCAAGCTCAATGGGCGCTGGGCTAAACAAAATAATATAATAGCCGATTATTATTTTGCTGTCTCCAGTATCATTTGCAAAAAAATGCAATTTTAACACATCGTTCGCGAATGTAGCCCGTGATTACATAAACCACGATGGCAGATTTTGCGGTGCCGTAACAATTTTCACGGTCGCCGTTCGCTGCACTAACACACGCGCAGTGGCCAAGTAGCGAGTTATTGGCCCAATTATTTACTTAACTTTACTATTTTTACGTTTACCTGTAAGGAGTGCGGCTCTGGAGAACATTTTTATAATGATGTTTCGACGAATTTATGCTACTAAATTGACGTTCAGGTCCTCACCTACCCTGTCATTCACAATAGAGCAGCAAAACTATCGATTATTAGTTCACAAACATGTGTCTACGGCGTTGCCAGATGCGTACATCGATTGCTCCACTAAGACAATATTATTCAATATGCTAGAGTTGGTATTTTCGATTTGCATTTTTTGTTGGTGTTTTCCAGATTGCCAACTGCTGTCACTCTGTAATTTTTAAAATATTCGCGCCTTAATATTGAGACGCAACAAAAAGTGACTAAATTCATTTAACAAAAAACTTAGAAATAATGACACTGCAGACTTCTCGTTTGTAACTTTACAAGTTTTTATTAAAAAATATTACAATTCGCTAAGTAAATTGTGTCTAAAATAACATGAATCGCATGTGAAAATTTTGCATTAAAATACTTTTACAAAATACTATAAGAGACAGCGAACATATTTTGAAAATGATAAATATAAGACTGTAGGATTTCATTTATGTATACATATTATTCGTTTACTTTGTTTGTTTGTTTCAGTTCTCAAAGCTATTGTGTGCAGTTTTCATAAATAAAGCGCTTAATCATGAGCTTCTTTGCGTGTGTGTTCCTTTTTGCTAAACTAACTAAAATGACTGTCTTGTGCGTAGAAAATAAAAACCTACAGAGAACACTAAATAGATATACAAAGATATTAAAAATCATTAAAAAGAGCGTATAAAAATCCTTTGCGCTAACGTTATTTGTACAGCATTTCAAATAAAACATGATACGACTATTTACAGCAGTAAACATATACATATTTAAAAACGTAATAATACATGTATAAGACTAATTTACAACTTTCAACATTGTTTGTTCCTTGTGTTTTTCTTTTTATACAAAACGAAACGATTTGGCCTAATATTAAGAATGGGTGGTCTCAACAGGATGATGATGATTACATGCCGTTTGATCCTCATTTGAACACACTTATCATACATACATTCTGCTCTCTCGAGTCGGAAGGCTGGTTGGGCGTGGCGCAGTTCGTTGGCTCATTCAATAACATTGAAGCGTGTGAGCAGCTTGTGGTAGCACCAACGTACCACTTGCTGCACACGGGATACCATCCAGACGCAAAGGCTACCTGTGTGACGAAGTTTGGAAGCGTAGTGCTTGAAGTGATCTGTGTGGCAAGAGTTAAGGCAACCAAAACTAAAGTAACAATGTACAACAAACAATGAACAATAAACGTTTTGTGTAAAAAGGATATAATAATGTCCAAGGTGGGTGACCGCCGTTTATGTAGGTCACGTACGTGAAACCGTCCTTGCCCTTGCCCCTTATGTTGTAGTAGTAAGGCAGAAACGAGTGTAACGTAAATCTGAAAGCCGAACAGAAAGAAGCCGTTAATAAGCTAAAGACACGCAACCAATTGAATGGACATTATCGATACGCATGTGGGTTAATGGAGGTGTGTTACCTTCTTTTCTCATAGAAAAATATGGCAGGTTGATTTGTGGTCAGAGTGTGCAGGAAGATTGCCTTCACCGCATGTCTTTCTACCGTCGTCAAATGGTTCATCAGCGCGTCCAGCAGCAGCGAACCGATGCCATTCCGACGATGCGCCCGATGCACGCCCAGTGACAATATATAGCCAACATCCGCGGTGCGACCCATCGAGTCGGGCAATATGCCTTTGTCCTGCATGGGAAAACCGCTCAGCCTGTTGTAAAAGTCATCACTATCACTGAAATTGGCTATTACCTCCTTATTGACATTTCGATACGGTTTGATTTCGGCAACAATTAAACCAATTATCGCCAGATTATATACAGCGGCTAGCGCAAAGAAGCGCGTACTTGAGGTAATATCTTCGTACCATGACAGTGGATAATCGATTGGAAACCATTCTTGGCACAGCGTGCGCACCTGACGCAGTAAAATTACATTTAAATAATATTGAGTATTAGCTAACAGGTGGCCCATACTCACCTCCGTCAAGTCGTCGGGCACCAAAAACCTTAGCTGGACATCATTAACGGAGCAGAGCGGCACATGCTCGCAGTCGCAGTCGACGCGCGTGAGGATATCGTTGTTGGGTGGAGCATTGTGTTTATTGTAGCTGATTCAGCGCCGAAAAGACGCCGCATTACCAAAAAGACATACATATATATATATATATATATTATAGTTAATTTAAATGCGTGGGATCTATGTATTAGTAGGCGACGGCAACCGATTTCACTTGCATAATATTACGACGCGTCACGACACCAATAGATAAACAAAAGGTCTATATTAACGCACCCAGCGGCACCCGGCAACAGCAATGACAAATGTCGGCTACCGTCGCCTACTCGCGCAGTGGACTCTGCTGCTTAATAATACACCAGCTTTTGTGCTACTCACAGCGTAAATTGTGGCATGCTGCCGAAGCTGCTGCTGCTGCTGCTGCTCTGCTGCTGTTGTTTCCAATTAGGGCAATTATGTCCATGGGTTGTGGCTGTGCACCACACAGGTTAGGCGCGGAATTTGGTCGGCCGTTTGTGATATGATAGGGCGAAATTTGAATGCTCAGTTCGGGCTGCGTGCGTTTGTTATTTTGAGTGTGGTGCGCCTAATTGATTTTAATTAAAATTCACATTCGCCACATAAAACCACTTGCTCTGGCACGCTGCAGTTGTTTTATGGTATCGAATATCAAAGGTAAACTGCTGCTTTTACTGCCGATGCACTCCATTTAGTGCGAGCCTGCTCTCCTGTGATGATACACACCCGCATTTCTTGGTTAAATAAAAAAACTACAAAAATTGACTTTTTAGATTTCTATACATTGTTTATTACAAACGACTAACGTGAAAACTTCACTGTGAAGAGCACGATTGCAAGTGTGAAACAGCTGGTTTGCCAATCACACAAAACGACGCCGGGATGCCACATAAGCGCAATGCAGTGCTGCCTGACTGGTAAATAAAGCGCGTATTTTAAATACAAATTTTAAATTTGTTTGTATATATATTTGTATTTGTATTTATTGTAATTATTTGTTTTTGTTTTTCTTTTAGTAGCGCCTGGCTTGGCTGGCGGCCTGCGAAGTACTTGCCACCGGCGCTGCAGCCGGCTTCGTTGGATCGTCCAGCACTCGCACCACCATTGAGCTCTTCGGACCTGTGCACCAAGTTATGCCATGCTCATCCACGACAAACGTTTCCAGCGTAACCTGAAACTGGCCGCCACTCGAGATGGGCAGCAGGAAGCTACCAGAAAGGAAATCTCGCTGCGGCTTCACGATCTGGTTGAGCGTGACTGTGTCATTGTTGGGCGTCTTCCCCAGCTCGTTGCCTGGCCGCGGCGTCAGCAGCTGCGATGTGAGACTCAGTTGCACCGAGTCGACGCGTCGGAAGTGTTTCTGCTGCTTGCTAAAATGTTGCAGCACGCCCTCCACCTTTATCACCAGATTGCTGCCCGACTGCACAATGACGGGCTCTGTGGCACTGCGGGGCTGTGGACTAACCGACAGCTTTATCTGTGTGGACTGCAGTATCTGGAAGAAGTAGCGCGGCAGGCAGAGTGAGGTCTTTGTTATAATTTCGATCAAAGCAATGATCACGTCCAAATGCCTGTTGCTGATGGTCTTGGCGTTGGGCGGCTCCTGCGGCAGGTTTTTCTGCATTTGTTCCATGCGCTGGCAGCTGGCTGCAAAGAAGCGCGTCTCCGGATGATTACCGGTGGTCAGGAAGACAGGCGGCTCCGGCGGCGTCGCATAACAAATCGATTCAATAATATGGGCGAAGAGCGCGCACTGAAATTCGGCCACCTCAAGGAACTCCAGCGTCACATTATCCGCATCAAAGGATGACTTGTAGAGGCGTGCGTATGTCTCCTCGCATGCCTTCAGCGACTTGACCAGCTTGCGCAACTGATTCGTCACATGGCCAAACTTTTGCAAATAGTCGCGTGAGTTCTGTGCGAGGCTGCCCGCAATTGCTGGAGGCGGCACAATAACCTGCGCATTCTTGACAGTCACGGCCAGATGGAGGGTCTGCAAGAACTGTGCGCGTATCTTTAGATACTCCAGCTGAAAGCTGCACGGATGTTGTGGCGAGGAGCAGGCACGCATGCTGGCCAGCGCCTGTTGATACAGATTGCTCGCCGCCTCCAGACGCCTCATCAGCGGCAACAACGGCTCCGGCGCCTCGGCGGGCGCATAATTGTCGCGCATGTAGGCATATTCTCGGCCATAGTTAAGTATGCACTCGGCCTGCGAGATCTGCGCCAGGGAGACCAAAAAATAGTGCATGTGATCGCTGATGACAATCTGCGAGACCTTCGTATAGATGTGCGCCGCCACGTAATGGTGTCCATACCGGCTCGCCGTGCGCGCTATACGATACAGAGTCCAACAGTTGACGCGTTCGATGCACTTCTCGAAGCAGTGCACCACTTCCTGCGTCAGATAACAGCCCATGGTCGTTTGGAAGACAAGAGCGCTAAGAATTTCCACTGTGCGCAGCAGCTGCTCCGGCTGCTCTTCGCTGTCCACCAGCTTGTTCAGCTTGTACAGAATAAGCGGCAATCGCGCCAGCATCGGATTGGGCTGAAAGTGGGAATATTACTGAGTTATTAGGTTATTGGATATGGCAGAAACATTACCTTGGGTGGCGCAGGCTCGTCAGTTTCCATAGCCGCATCGTCTTCAAGACCTTCAGCCGTGGAGAATGCGTACTTGCGCAGCTGGAAGTGCTCACAGAGTCCGACAGCTGCCTCGCAAATGAGCTGTAGATTATCGGGCGGATAATCAACATTGTCGCCTAGGGTATTCGTTACCATCTCGATGAAGTCGGCTCCGAATTCCGCATTCGCTTGAGTAATTCGTATGCCATAGGCAAGCACACGTCGCAGATCTCGATTGAACTCCGCCCGACGCGACGTACAGAACAAAAGGCCCTCCATATGCAAGTCCACCATTTCAAGTATAATATCAACATGTGGATCCTGCTTCTTGAGCCCAAAGGCCACCAAAGCAGCCAGCACAGCCATTGCCTGGGTCGCTGTAGTGTAGTCATCCAATTTGCTGATGCACTCGTTGCAGAGGCGCAGCAAGGCGTCGCGATGCTCGCTCAGCAGATGCTGGCACGTCAGTGGACACTCGCTCAGCTTCAGGAGTATGGAGAGGAACAGGAACTGTTCAGCGCCATTCGTGCAGAGATTAAATTTGGCGATGAGAGCGCCAATGGCAGGCTTGGGCCAGGCATTCACGCTCTGCTTGCCGGCCAGCTCATTGAAGGAGCGCAGAACCTGGATGCGTACGGGCGTACGCAAATCCTGCATAAAGTCGAGCAATACATTTAGCTGACCCGGCACGCCCACCAGCGTACGCGATGACAATTGTGTGAGTGTATTAATGATGGCCACCACAAAGCTCTGGGCGGGATATTTGGGCAACAGCTCCAGGCACAGCTTGCTGACCAATGCCGCCGTATTGGCGTCGTGGTGCATGTGTCGCAGCACGGGGATGAGCAGCAGTTTCATTGGCACCGGCACCTGCAGGGATTCAATCATGTCCGAGATCTTCGCACACATGCTGATGGCAAAGGAGCTCGATTGGGCGGCAAAGCAGCTGCTGGCATAGATGGCGGCCTCCACCTCGACGGTGTCGTGGCTGTCGAGAGCACGACGTATTGCATGATGCACCTGGGGCTTCTCTGGTATTACACGTGAGACAGCGCCCAGGGTGCGGAGCAGCAGAGCACGCGCCACCGGATCATTCGAATGCATCACCATAAAAATGCGGCGCACAAAGTTGTCAATGTTAAGTATCTTGTCCAGATGATTCTCGCTCTGCTGGCACACACGCAGCACCCAGAAACGCAGCAGATTTGAGCCGCTGACAAAGAACTCGGCCAGTTTGATGAATGACGAGTTAATCAGTATGGGAAAGGGATACTTCTCAAAGAGTCTCGGAAAACGCACAATCGCCTCGCATTGTATTCCCTGCTTCGCGCTGCGCAGGCCCTTATCCAGCTCCATAAGCACAGCATTTGAATCGTGCTCATTGTCGTTCAGGAAGGACTCGTTAAACATGCTGACACGTGTGCCCGTTAAATGTGCCATTTTTTCGCTATTTATATAGTTACATTGACTTTCAAAATAAATATTGCTTCACGCTAAGAAAACAGTAAACAAATCCAATATAAAAACTGATGCAGCCTACCGGTTGCCATTCAGCTGTAAACGTAAAACGCCGGGTACACAGCTCGTGCTAACATGATTAACTACTATTTTCGTAAAAATGTAAAAAGCCAAATATGTGTAGCTAATAAAAAATGAATTTGTTGCTTAACTAATTGAGAACTTTTTCGGATATTTTTTTTCTGCGTACTTTGAAAAACTAACGCTGTAACTCTTAACAGCGCTGTTAACACAACAGGATTCCGTCAGATGGTTCTGTTACGCGTTGTTTTTGAACTTGTTGCTGTTTAACTGTTTTGCTTCTTCGCAAGTTTTTTCTGCAAAAATTTGCGTACATAGAATAACTAACGCTGAAACTCTTAACAGAGCTGTTAACTCAACAGGATGCCGTAAGATAGTTCTGTTACTCGTTGATTGTGAAATTGTTGTTTAAGTTGTTTAAAATATGTTTGTTTTGACTAAAGTAGATAGTGGTCTGTATATAAATAAAAACTAATTTATATTTAATGCATTAACCAAGCTACATGTTGCAGATAAGGAAAAATTCATATTAATTCCATCCAAAGCGACGTACACAATCGGACGCTTGTCGACGGACTTTATTTTAGCTAAAGACCTCAGCATTAGTCGCACTCATGTACGCCTGTGCCTGCCCAGCGCTGGTCCAGCGGAGGCACTCACTGTGGAAGACCTGGGCTCCAGGTACGGCACATTTATCAACGACGACATTAAGCGTAACAAAAAGTTGAATGCCAAAACGCCAACTCCGATCCAGGTTGGAGATAAGGTCCGTTTTGGTGCACTGGAGAACGTCTGGCAGCTGTCGCAGCTCAAGCTAATCACAACCGCATCGGCATTGAGCCGCGCAGAACTTCAGGAATTGAATCAGCTCATAAAACCTCTAAATGGCACCATCTTGCCTTCTTGGACGGAGGAGTGCTCGCATTTAACCATGAACACGGTTACGATCACAGTTAAGCTTCTGCATGCTCTGCTGCAGAATAAACCCATCGTCCGAGTTGAGTTCTGGCGGGAGATGCTTAAGTTAGCCCGCCGGCTTCACGTCTCCGAAAATTGGCCGAAGCCCGAAGATTTTGCGCCAGTTCAGCCGGCGGATATGCCCAGCATTAAGTGGCGTCCAGAGCGCACAAAGCTGTTTGCGGGCAAAACGTTTGTGTTCATGAATCGCAAGCATCTGGATATGTACGGCCCGGTGGTGCAAAAAGCAAGCGGCGCCTGCAAGGATCTCAACTCGGGCGTACGGAAGCAATTTCTGACGAAAGCCAATGTCGTGGTCATACAATATGTGACCTCGACTCAATCGCAAGCAACAGAAACTATTTTCAGTGTTCAAGGTGTGTGATTACTTTACAAATTTCGATTGAAACCTGGTTTTTTTAATCAAATTTAATATTAAAGGTATTCTGGAGCAGGCTGGACTGCGCCCAATACCAGATTACGAAATTGGATTAGCCATTTTGCACTGCTCCATGGACAAGTTTTGTAATCCGTCGCACAAGATAACTGAGAACTCGTTGGCTACAACTGAATCCATGGATTCGTCAATCTTGGTGCCCAATACAGAGCGCACTCAAACGGAACATTGTAGACAGAACAATGCATCTGAGTTTGTTGTCGCTGAATCCCAAAAGTCGGAAATATATGCACTCAGCGCAGGGAGTGAAAAACAGGAATCAGAGCCACAGCCCAATCCAGCACCAAAACAATCAAAAACTAAGCTACACAGTAAACAGAACAATGCAATATACTTGGACTCCTCTGATGAGGATGTTGAGGTGGTCGAGGAGCAAACTAAGAAACCTAAAGCATTGATTGAGAATGGCTCGAAGCGGAAAATTGATCGTGTTGTCGATTCCTCTGATGATGTTCAGCCCGAACCACATCAATTAAGGAAAAGAACCAAAACTTCGACTGAGAACAGCTCTGCTAAAGCGACTCAAGAGAGTGTTGCAAAACCAGATGCACTGGCTATTGAAGAGGATCTAGTTGACGACTGTCAATTCGTTAAGAAAAAAGCAAATGATTTGCCACAGAAACAGCCTGCAACTAATGCATCTAGGCGCTCAACTCGCTCCCACCCCCAAGTTGAGCAAATTGTGGTACAGACAAAAGCGCCTGCATCGCCCAGACGTTCACCGCGCGGTAAACAGACGGCAGGAAAGGCTACATTGAGTATAGCTCAGAGTGACGATGATAGTGATCAGGATGAGGGGCTATTTCGGTTCAAAACGCAGGCTTCAGCTTCTGTGGAACGTGCACCCTCCAGACCGACTGAAGTTAATATTGAGTCCAACAGCGTGCTGGCTGAGAAATCTGTGCCCAGCCCAAATGTCAATAAACCAGCCAGAATTAGTGTGCGAAATTTTCTGGAAAAATCACAGAATCATGTTGCATCTCAAAATGCTGAGTCCACTGCATCCCAGCCTCGCAAGCGTGTGCGACTGCAGCTGATAAACGAGAGCGACAGCGATGACAATGAAAATCTGTTCCAGTTTGGCGGGGCCAAGAAAATAAAGCGGACAATGGGCTCGAGCAGATCAGACAATGATTCCAATGATGAGGACTTGTTCAATTTTAAAGAACGTGCTCAACAAGAGCACAGCAAAGAAGAAAGCGACGACGATGATCAGGATTCAGTTTGCACAGAGCCATTTGTGCCCGAAACGAAAATAAAATCCAAGTACATTGTGCCTAAACCAAAGGAACGACCTCGCAAAGTAGATATAAGTGCCTGGCTATCGTGTAGCGGGCTACATGAGGACGTCAAGCCGGAACCAAAGCCAGATCCAGATGTATTACAAATGGATGCGGACACTGTTAAAGAGGAAACTGAGGATGACAAAGAGAAACTGGAGCACCTCAAATGGTTGGCAAGCATCAAGGATAGCATACAAGTGCGCATGTGCAACATGAGCATCTGTGTTCGCGGCCCCGATGAAACGGATGCAGCTAATACCACTGAAAATAAATACGGCGATCGCAAGAATTTTAAGAAGTTTGCCAAGGTACACAGCACTTGTTCTATCAGAATCACAGCTGGCTTATTAATCAATTCTTTGTCTTTACAGAAAGCGAATGTTCACTCGCAACGGCACATCGTGGGACTAAAGCGTATGCAGCTGGCCGAAGGAATGGTCTCCGATCTGTAAGTCAGCATCTACATACATGTAATTTCTCTTGTTATATTTTGCTACCAATATATTTGCGAAACACGTTCAATGCCTTTTTTTGCTCCCGTGCTTGCAATTTGCGCTCAAAAAGTGTTGTTGCCGCCAGCCACTCGTGATTTTGTATTGCTTTCGTCACACAGCTTTCCGGCGTCTTTTTTCGTGCCTTTGATTCGCGCACAATAAAATGCTTGACATCCTCCACGGTGGCCAGCGAGTCCAGTTGGAAGGTTGGCTGCTTCAGTGCAGCTATTGGGGTTTTACGAGCAACCACAGTGCCCACATCCGCTTTGGCCCGTTCCTTGGCCTTTTCTACTTTCGTGACCAATGGCGGGAGTTGCGTCTGAAGTGTGACACTTGTAGGAAGCGCCGCTTCGGCTGGGACTACCGGCTGGCTTACTTTTATCAGACGCAGCTGCGTTGGCAGATAATAGTTCTCGGGTATAAACTTATGATTTTCCACTAGAGGAAATTTGGTGAGCTGAGGTTGTAGCTTGTTGTACAGCGTGGCACAATTGTTGGCCTGCAGTAAGCTTAACTTGTTTATTTTGGCTACGGCTGCTATGAGCAGCGTCAGGAACTCCATGAAGAAATTGCTGCGTATCATTTGTCCAAAGTATTTGACGGTCGCCTCGCAGCAGTCGCGAATCCGTTCATGCAGACGATGGAAAGCTATCAAACGCACCAGTATGAATTCAAGACTGTTTCGTGTGGGCATTTCGCCGGACAGCTCCACATCGCATGCATCAGGCAAGGCGCCGCGAAAATGTTCCAATTCCCGAGGCAGATCCAGACGCAGTAGCCGGCAGAGCGCTGCATTTAGCTTGCATACAGCACGAAATCCTGGCATGCAGCGAAAAGAGTTTTTACGACGTGCCATCAGACGTCCTATTAAAGCGGCTGTCTGATTGAACTCCAGGTAGTCTGGGCCGGATAACTGATTCAAGTATCGGTTAATGACCACAAAGACATTCTTTGCTGTGTGAACATTGATACTTAGTAAAAGTTCGCATAAACTATAAAATTCACTTAAGCTTACCAAATCCCGTATCATTTACATGTAAAGTCACCAATGGTGGCTTTTTTAATTCAAATTCGTTCCAAAAGTGTAAATTGGCCATGCTTCAACAAAAGGTAAATAGATGCAATAATCTATCGATAACGTTAACATTCGATATCTTCGACGGTTATGCCTGCTTTGAGACTGCCATATCGACATGAAATTGTGCAGTTTTCTTTTAAAATTTTAAGTGCATGTAGAAGACTGTACAAATATTAGGTTTGTTGCTCAGTAACAGTAATGATCCCGCAAAAAATATAACTATGAAAGTTCGTAAATCAGCCTATAATTATTTGAAACGCTTCTTTTGGCGGCTCATCGCTGTCAGATTGGGCGATCACAGCGGTCTGGCAACTCTGCCGTGCCCATATGACTTTGTCTCCACCTGTCAGCTATTCAATTTCCTCCATTATTTACTGTAGAGAGCTGTTGCGTGTACTACGTATACGCGCTGCTAATTGCCTCTTTTTACATTTTTATTAAGTCGAAGATATAGCCGTACCACGGGGGACGCGCGGGTGTTTGTGTGTAAACTGATTAGATAGAATCAAGGTTTTGCAAAAAAAAAATGCTAGTCATCAACACAATCAGAAATTCAGCGAGGCTGACGCTGCGTAACGCTTGGCTACGAAATAGTTTGGCCAGCACAACTGGACCAACAAATTTCTCGCGCACTTTCTCGCTGAGTCTGGCACTTAGGCAACAAGATGTGTAAGTGATATTAATTTGACAAACACGCCCAAGGGAAAACTAATGAATTGTTTATTGTTGCTGTCAGTGTGAATGTGACCTTCGTGAGAGCGAACGGCGAGAGGATTAAGTCTTCCGGCAAAGTGGGTGACTCGCTGCTAGACGTTGTGGTAAACAACAATGTAGATCTTGACGGATTTGGCGCCTGCGAAGGCACCCTGACCTGCTCCACTTGCCATCTTATTTTCAAAGTTCCCGACTACGAGAAGTTGCCCGATAAGCCCGGCGACGAGGAGCTCGACATGTTGGATCTGGCCTACGAATTGACGGACACCTCACGTCTGGGCTGCCAAATAACGCTGACCAAGGAAATGGACGGGCTCGAGGTTCAGGTGCCGGCTACAATAAACGATGCACGCGCTGCGTAGGCGTTCGTACCCGACAATTGTTACAATTTGTTACTTTTTGAGTGCTATTTCGTTTAGTTAACGTATTCATAGACGATTATTCAAAGAAATCTTTTGTATTGCAAGTCTCAACGGACACTAACAAGCTCAGGCGTCTATTATAGATTCGTGCATAAATGAATTTAATTGTATGCTAGTTGATTTTTGGCAATGTATACCAGTTTTTAGGTACAAAGAATCAAAGAGAAATGTAAATATATATGTGTGTTCGTAAATAAATAAGTAAAGTCAAGTTCTATTTTCATAAAATATGTATTTGTGATTGTCTTAATTCCAACCTACTCCGATTGTGGAGTTGCCCAACCTACTCCGACTGCGCAAGAGTTGCCCAACTGTTGCTTCAAAAATGGAGCTGAATCCAATTTTAAAACTGAAATTAAGTTAAAACTTCAGTTAATTGAAAATGTCCGAACTTAGCTGGAAAGCTTGCCCTTGGGGCTCTGTAACAAATCTCCGCCCCAACAAAAACAGAACACAGTTTTTAATAAAAGTAAACTTTTTATTATTTCGCAGCTATCAGATAAAGTAATAAATAAATAATTTAATATATACATCTGCTATATTAACTTATTTTAAACGATTTTCAGCATTTCCATTTTGCCGCTGTGCCTTTTATGATAACATTTAAACGCGTAATTTAGATAGCTTTAAATTATTTATGTATAACTGAAACTTAACAAATCTGACAATGAGAGAAATGACGTCACAATTTCGTTTATTTTCGTTTCGACCTCTTCGTTAATAACTAAAGAATTATGCAGATAAGGCAACCTTGCCATACGAATACGCAGCGAGCGATTGGAAAAGGAAAATAAACTCAATAGTTCGATAAATAAACAAATAAAATTAAAAAATAAATAGTTTAGGTGAAAAGGGTGTCGAGTGGGCAGCATAAATAAATAAGTAAATAGTTAGTGAGTGAGGTGACGGGATGAAGATAAGTGCACATAAAACTGATTTGGTTTTTTGTTCACGCCGTGCTGATGATGATGCCGTGGATACCTAGTGTGTGTGTGTGCGCGTGTGTGTGAGTTGCCTTCTACTTAGTTGACATAGGCCATGCCCGCGCCCTTGCGATCGAAGTGGCGCACGCGCACAAAGAGGAAGGCGGCGACTAGAGAAGCCACAGCGAGGACGAGCAGCAGCATCACCAGGCCGCCCACGAAGCTGGGCACGGACATGCAAATGGTCTCGGCATCGGCGGAGCGCGCCGACTGTATGACAACCGTCTCGTTGCTGGCATTGCTATTCAGCGCAAAGTTGACATCGCCGGGCGCCACCACCTGTATGATGCGACTCGTGTTCACGTCGGTCATTTCCTGTGCGTTGCGTTTGTAGATGCGCGGCTTCACCACAATCTCCATGGTGTCGCGACGCCGGCGCACGCCGCGCAAATCATCCAGACCCTCGACGGAGCGTGGACGGCCGCCCAGCGAAACCAGATTGCCACCAGCGCTCAGGTCATCCTTGCGCTTCACGGTGCTATACTGACCGGGCTGGCCAGGCAGTGGTGGTGGCGGCAGACCCAGTTCGTTGCTGTTGCCATTGCCCTGCTGCTGTTGTGGCGCCTGTGAACTGGCCGGACCGCTGCCCGCATTAGCTCCCGACTCGGCTGTCGTTACGGCTGAGGTTTGCGCCTGTGGCGAGGGCACGACATCGGGCTGATTCTCGGAGTAGGCGCCGCTAGCATCAGCAGGATGACGTGGATCGGGGTAAGCTGCTGGTGGGAGGCCACCCAATGGGAAATCATTGCGTTCGTAGGCCTCTGGTGGACCGTATTCCTCGGAGAGCGCATTGCCGCCTATTTGGGGCAGTCCATATTCACCGCCAGGCAGGCCGGGACCGCACTTGGGCTCTGGGCAATTGTATCGGCACACCTGGATCACACACTGGAAGTGCACGTTCATCGAGTCGGGGAATTTGAAGGCCTGGAAGTAAGCAAAGCTGACCACCGATGCAGAAGGACCAAAGTTCTTGATCTTTTGGAATTTGCTCATGATCTTGGGTCGGACAACGCAGCCGTTTTGATCCACCAGCTGAATGGGAGCACGTTTGCCATCATGGGCGACACAGTTGCGCACCAGCATATCGAACTTGTTTTCATCATCCTTGATGGCCAACACCATGGTCATGGTCTGTCCGATCTTCACAATGCCCGAAACCTCAGAGGCCCATGGGCCCTTGCCGACCTGAATCTGCATCCAGCACTGAAGATTATCGCCCAAAAAGTTCGCTGTTACCGCATGCAACATGTCCACCTGGAAGGGCCTGAAGGTGACAGCCTTCTCGTAGAAGTCGTACCAGGTGCAGCGCAGCTTGCGTGCCTGATCCCACACCTCCTGCACATACGGATCGTACTGAATAATGATCGTGTTCTCCACATAGCTACCAGAGGGCGTCGGTGCACCATAACCAGCCGCATTATGATTGGCCGAGCTGCTCATGCCGCAACTGTTCAGGAAGATCTCAAAGGTGGCGCTCAAATGGCCAGTGCCCGGCTGCATGTGCACGCAGTGGGATTCGCTGTAGAAGCCCTTGGAGAAGATCATGCCATAGAAGGGCCTATCGAATTCAATGTTCACCCGCATGTGCGTCTTCTCGCACTGCACCTGCAGATGCTTGATCTGTGGACTGTCATTGGTGCTGGCCAGCGGCCAGGCCTCCTCGGACAGATCGTTGGTGGCGCCAGTGCTCAGCGGGCCTTGTGGTGCGCCATAAATGGGCGATGGCGCGGGCGGTCCGTAGCCCGCTCTGTGTTCCAGTGGCAGTGCGGCGGATTCAATGTGTGAGGCATCGCCGTGAACCGAGAGATGCTGCCAGAGTAAAAGAACTTCATGAGTAAGTAGAATATCTAATATAACTTTACAATTTGAAATTCTTTAAATGGTATATTTATTCATGTGAGGTCTAGACGGAATCATCTCCAATTCTATTAAGTGTATATATTATTAATCAGTATCAGCAGCCATTCGATATAGCATCCGTCCGTCTGTCTATTTTAATGCGAACCAGTCTCTAATTCTTAAAGCTTTCTTCATGAAACTTTGTGTGGGTATCGGCCAGATCGAATTACTATATAATATAGAGGTGCCTGATTCTTCGTTCTTTGAGTTTGAAGAATTGCTGTTGTTTTTCAAGATATCTTAATCAAACTTGGCGTATACATAAAAGCAAAGCTATACACTATATAGGAAAAGCTATACACTATAGGAAAAATGTAGCATAAATAAGTTTTAATATAGAAAACATTGATGTTTCCTAAGATATTCTTCTTCCTACAAATCTGTAGAGTCCTATCAAACTGGACAATTTCTATCTATAGAACCAGCTTATCAGTTTGTTGCTAGTTATTCAGACCCTAATATCAGAGGGGTTTCTTTGGCACAAGTTGCTCTTATAATATATTACTAAAGATATTTGTACAACAAACTTGATTACTTCGACTGAGATTGCCAATGATGAAAGCTCTTTACGATCCATAATCGTGCGCATTAAGATCAGCGATATGTTGGGATTGCGGAAAACTTGTGCTTATGGTTGGCTGCTTATTTTGTCATTTAATTTGAGGCGGATTATGCAATTGGAGCCCAGTTGATCGTCACCAAAATTTTCGAAAGAAGCGTGCCAGAGCGTTGAAAATTGCAGAGCATATTATATATATTTTGAAATTAAATGGCCGCCGGAGCGAAGCACGTTTACCTAAGCCAAAAGCAGAGGGCCCATTGCATAAGACAGCAATGTATGTATGCCCCGCTCTCCGCTCTGGTACAACCAACTCGATTGCGTCGCTTTCTTTTCAGTGTATCTTTTCATTCCCGTTTCACATTCGGTTCATAATTTTATGGCTTTTTATTTGGCTGTGCACGGGAAACGGATGTAACGCTCTGCGTCTGTGTCTCTGTGTCTGTCTGTATCTGGGCACAACCCAACTAAAATCGAAAGTTCAAGTCGGCGGCACACGATGACGCTGTGGATTTTTGGGAATCTTTTGTCGTGAGTTGATTTTGAAAGTGAAATGACCACGAACAAAACGAAATCAAATAAAAAAGCGTCAACGAAATGCGTACAACGTCTGTATCTTTTGATATAAGACGAGACATTCTAAATAAAGCATTCGATGCGTATCTGTGGACTGAAGTTTTTCCACTTCTACTGGCGCATTTCACTCGGCGCTAAAGAAAACTGGCGATAAATAAATAATATAGCAATCTGAATGTATTAATGCGCTATAAACAAGAAAGTCAAAACTGGTACAAATCAGAGCATAACTGCAATTTCGCTGCCCCAATACAGACACGCAGCTGCCACTGCCACAGCCACGGCCACGGACACTGCAACTGCTGGCCAGTTAGTAGCTGGCATTTTCCGTGACGCGATTGCATCTGTAAGATATTCGCTTTAACGATTGGCTGTGTGTGTGATTGATGCAGCTTAAATGGCTGCATAAATAAGCCATAACTTGGCTTGATTTACATGCACGCATATCAAGAGAAATACGTTTTTCGTTTAAGCCATGCCATTTCAAACGAAAGCGCGTCCAAGTTGCCGCAAAAATACTTCCAAAATGTAATTTTGATTGGCGACCGTTCATGTGGCTAACATTTTGCACGCTGTTAAGCGACTGTTAAGCGCCACTGTTAATATCAAGTTAAGCTCTTTTTCTATTTACCTCGCACAGTCTCTTGCTTGTAATTACACTGATCAGCCAAGTGCCGTTTAATGCGGCGACGGCAGCTCACTTATTGCACTTTTTTTTTTGCCTTTCTTCTGCCTCCGCATATATCCGCCTGTGCGTATCGCATAGATCGCATTGATCTCAGCTTTACCGCTAGCATTACAGCTCATCTTATATACGCTGAACGTTTGGTCAATCCATCAATATGCCATACACAATGGACACTCGCACTGATTTGCATTCGAATTGATATTGAAGTGTATATTGATAAACGGTAGTCCGTCGCGTCGAAAGTGATCGAATCCGCTATAGCTTGGTTTGCATAAGAAACGAACTCGTCGCTCGCCGTGCGCTCTCCACATCTCAACTTCTCTTCTTCTAAGTGGGGCACTCTAACTGTATAGCGTTTGGTGTTTCCTAATTGAAATGAAATCATATTGATTGGGCTATCGGACATCGATCTGCATTTCTACAAGTGGCTTTTAAAGTTCACGTCAACACTTTCTTCCCAAAATAAGCTGGTTGTATGGGGTAAGGGGGGACTTACCTGTGTGTTGAATACCAGGCACAAGACTAAGGCCAAGAGGCAACTGTGTCGCGTATAGTGTCCCATTTTACTGCTGCTATATAAATCTGTTCGATTATATAGCCGTGTGTCTGTCGGTGCGCCGAATGGGTGCCTGATACAGCCAATCGTTTTGTTTTGAATTTTTGCTGCTGCTCGTCTCTGTTCGTGTTCCTCGCTGCTTTCTTCTCAGGTTTGTTGATCTTTTGGTGTCTCTTTCTGTAAGTAGCAGAAAAGAAAGGGGAACAAGGGTAAACAATGCAGCCAAACGGTGTGTAGTTTTGCATAGAGTATATAGGCCGATGCTCTTAGCTGTCTAACATTAACATTAACAGCATTCATATTCTACAGGGTGTTGCAAGTTTTTTATGACCTTGTCCTTTAATTGCAGAACTTGGCTATATCTCGATTTATGCTTTAAATTTGTGCTTCATTTAAATCTTTCGTATATTTAAATGTTGTTATTTTTCCTATTTAGGTTTTTAACGAAAAGTCTTATTCTTAGATGATTTAATATATTCTGCCAAATTTCATGCCAATAATGGCAACACTTTCAGCTTGTAATGCTCCCAAAATACGTAGAAATTTCCCATCATAGTCCGTAAGCTCTTAAAGACAACTTTAAAATGCTTTTTAGTTTCTATTTTGATCGTTTTTAAATGTTTTTTTTTTTATATATTTTAATTTAATCAGTGCCTTTAAATTTGTATAAATATTATGTACAAGTATTTTATTGGTTCGTATAACCACAATAAGCCAAAATGAATAGCAGACTCTTAATAGCTTAATGCTCATAACTTGAAAAGCACTTAAATGACACTATATATATACACACACACACTCACACACACACATACACTTTTATAGTCGCCGAAACTGCATTTTATGTAAAGCAAATGAAAACTCGCGGGCAACAAACAGGAACCACTTTCTATTTTCACTATAACAGTACACGGAGGAGCTGCAATGAACAACAACAACAACACAACAGCAACAACAACAAGAAGCCAAACGCCAACGCAGTTGCAAGTTTTCTTCACAGTGGCTGGCCCCACTTTATGGGCCCCATTAATTTGTATTTGTGTGCTTGTATTCCATGGTGCTTACTTTACAGTTTGGCCTAGCATAGCATTAACATTGTGTTAACATACGCTAAACATTTCACGTGCCGCGCGTTGACTTCGACTTGGAGACGTTGCCGCTGCGCCTGCGTCTTCGTCTGCTTGCCGATTGAGACTGAGGCCGATTCTGCGGCTCTGGCTGCGACTGAGACTGAGACTGACGACCGCATCAGAGGCGCAGCTTTCACACAGCTCCAAGTGAAGCTGCTGAGCTCAGGTTGCCGCGCCGGCTGCCGCTTTTGGCGGTGGTACGAGCGGGGCGGGGGGGAGCTGCTTATGAAAAAAAAGTAAGCGGCGTCTGCGTCGCATTTCACTTGACTGAGTGTTGAGTTTTTTTTTGTTTTTGTAAGTTTTTGGGCTGCCTTGGTGAATGTTGTAGCGGGCAGTTTTACTTTTACAGATGGTAACAGCGGCCCATCATATGGCACCGGCCAGCCGAAAAGTACGACACCCGAGCACACCCCATATAAATGGCTTTTTAACAAGCTGCGGCAATAAATCGACGCGCAGGCTAAATAAAGAAGAAGAAAAAATAAAAAACCGGCTCTCCAGCGTTGAGCAAGTGTACCATTAACCCACTGAGACAGTAACGGACGCTGCGGTGCTGCGCTGCGCCATTGTTGGCAGCGACGTCGACGCTGACGCCGCTTGAGCTGACCCTAGCCACGACCACTGACTGGCTCGTTACGCAATGCTCCCAAAAGAACTTCAATGAATGGGGCTGGTCAGTGTGCCTCTGTGCGTGTGACTGTGTGTGCCTGTGTGTGTGTGTCAGTGTGTGTGTACCTGAGTGTGTGCGTGTGTGTGGGTTGCTTAGTTTAACGGCGCTTTTTGGTGCTACTGCTGCTTCACTTTCTTCCTCGACTATTTTCACCCGAGCAAAATTGTCTCCCATTTGCATACGAAAGACTTAAGACACAAACTTGGCAATTAACAAGCAGCGAAATTTTTGCTAATTGCTGCCCAAGCAGCCAGCAAAATGAAGATTCCTTATCAATGCCGGCTCTAATCGCTACATTCAAGTTGATTTAGTTACATATTTAGTACAACGAATTCAATATACACTTACATTTGGCTAAGAGGCATTTTGACAGCCAAAAACTTGAATAGTCTCCACAAGTATTTGATACAAAAAACTGCTAAATAAAAATTAAATAAAATGGATAATACTCTACAAAGAGTATCTAGTAACATAATTTGAATAGATAAACTTTATACTCAGAGAGTTTCTTAGATATATTGCCATATTTATGTGACATCTTTTTTATCATTGAGTATTATTCTTTTTGTGACAAACAACTTGACTAGCTAGCCATGCCCTTTTGTAGAGTATGCCTTAATCAAACAAGACTTCTAGGCAGCTCGTGGGGTTGACTGCCATCTGATGAGCCTGCCTCATCTAGCGTGCTTGATGCGCATTGTTATTGCTTATTGTTGTTGCCATTTGTTATTGTTGCTCTTGTGGTTGTTTTGTAGTTATGTGTAACTGCTGATGATGAGTGGCTTGTTGTTATTGTTGCTCGTTTGGCATAAGGCAAGTGAAAGTTGGCGTTTGCCATGCGCACTCCCAGCGAGCTTTCGTCTGGCATCTCTTTTTCATATAAGGGCATTGCTGCTGCGGCTGCCACTGTTGTTGTTGTTATTGTTGTTGCAGCTGTCTTTTGTTTTCTTTTTTAATTAACACAATCAAATTACTGTTTACTGGCATTTCTACATATCGTTATCATTGCCGTCAGACAAAAGAAAAAAAAAGTATACCTAAAGGTGCGAACTTTTGTTTTCAGCCAGTTCCTGACTAATTAGCTTATAAGCTTTAGCGAGAGCCAACAGCCAGCTGATGGCACACGGCCTGGCTGGCTGCCACAGAGGCAACATTGCCAGCACTTGCAGCTCTTTTGTGAGACGATTTATTCTCAGCTCAGGTTTGTTGCTGGCAAACATTAAATAATGTGAAAAGTGCCAGCAAGTGAAAATGCAATGAAAAGTTGTTGCTCATGTTGTTGTTGCTGTTGTTTGTTATTGGCTTGTTTGTGGGCTGTTTGTTTGCTTTTGGAGCGGGAGCGCAAGTCGGCGTCCGTCTATTGATTGAAATGACAATCGAAGCTGTCTCCTTGACTGGTCGTCGTCGTCGTTGTCGTTGCCGCAAACTAGGTGAACCACTGCACTGTTCGGTTTGTTCTAATTCTTGTTAATTTACGTGGCTGCCAATGCTCGTGCTCTGATGACCAACAATTTGGGCTAAATGAGCCGGATATTTGTTTTGAATCATGCGTTTCCATTCATGACACTCGAATTGCAGGATGATGTCTAAGGCTAGCAATCAATGCCAAATAACAATGCCAAACAATCACATGCTAGTCGCATATTAATTCCGACAACTATCTACAGATCTATATATAATTTGATTCCCAAGTCAAATAACAAGCAGAAGCTTTGCAGCTTTGTTAATCAAGCTTGAATCCTTGTCCCATGCCTGCTGTCAATTGGCTGCATCAAATGCATTTAATGTTAGCTCAAGTTAATTTCTTTGTAGCTTGTAATGGGATTTTTTTTGGTGGCAGCCGTTTGGCTGGTTCCATTAATTTAATTGAACGCTTTCACAAAACTACCCAAAGGCAAACGGCAAACACTTTTGGCAATGCCACGGGCGACGCAAATGTCCGGCGAATGATGGAAGGGGTGGAAGGCGTTTCAGCGACACAGGCCGGACATTTTGCTTAATTGAGCACGCCAACGATAGACAACATCAACATCAAACAGCATCAAAGCTGACAAATTTTTGCTTATGACACAGATGGCACAGCTGTGAGCCAGCGACCAAGCCCAGACTTGGAGCTGGGGCTTCAAAAGCCCAAAGCTAATGCAAACAATGGGCGTGCACAGGTTTTGCTTAACATACAAAAATAAAAAAACAGAACTCGAAACAGAGTTTTGGGTCTTTGTCAGTTTTATTTGTTGGAATGTTTTTGTTTACCACTTCGATTGCTGCTTGGCTGATGTTGTTGCTTTTGTTGTTCTCTTTGTCGCTTGGCGGGTAAAAGTTTCACTGCCTTGCAGATGTTGTGTGTGTGTGTGTAACTGTGTGTGAAGCTGCGGCTGCTGCTGCTGCTGCTTTTAATATCGCCTTGAAAATGTAACGGTGCTACAACTACAACAAGATGCTTACACACACACACACTAAGGTAGAATTCGTTGTCATTGTGGCTGCGCCGTAAATGATCGATATTACTTGCCATTGTGGCATAGAAATTGAAGCTCCATGCGTAATTAACTACAAACACATGTCTCCAGCGGCTGTCTCTATGCCAATATCTATATCTATATCGAACTGCGGCCGCAAGTCGGATGCTGTGAAAGTGAAATTGTTAACGCCAAAGAAAAGCAAACAGCAACAAAAACAAAAAATGTTAACCACCAAGGTTTACATGTGCTTGTTGCTGGCTGGCTGACAGTGAAGGGGCAATTTACGTTTCATTTCGTTTTGTGGTATGTGCCTCAGTTCACTTTTTTTTATAGCTATTAAGTAACTTTTTCTCCAGATAGATCTGCGACAGCTGACAAAACGTTTGTTAGCGGCGCGCAAACGTGTTGCGTGAAAGGGTATTTGTGAGTGTTCCGAACTGGGTTGAACATTTCTTTGACTCTTAACCTGGCCGACGCGTGCCAGCATAATTGATAAAGATCTCAAGTCGAGACAGTCATAAAAATTGTTTTAAAATTACGAAAATAATTATTGGCTGTATAAATGGCCAGTCAAATGATTTATGTAACTCAATTAAAAGTGACAAATTAAATGAATGATTGTTAGAAAAAGTCAGCTTGGAAAAACAAATGACTTAGGCAACAAACTTGGCTGCATTTTCACAAACGCCCGCAGCTATGCGTCTTGGCCATATCTGTGCACCATTTTTTTGTCGTCTTTTTTTTTGCCAGGCATTATGTAAAATAGAGCAGACAATTAGTTTTCTATGCTCCAGTTTTTGGCGCCGGCAGCTCGCAGCTCGCGACAGTTGGCGACAATTAAAAAGTGATAAGGCGCCCGCAGGCCCCAGGCAAAAAGACAAGTAGTCTGCAACCCCCCTGTCCGCCCAGACGTGCCTGCGCGGCAAATGAAAGTAAACTGTTGCATGCCACGCCGCCTCGGCGGCATTCCATTCACTCATTTTTCCAGCGCTTTTCGTGAAATTTTTCGCATATGCGTAGCGCACAATAAATAGACGAAAAAGTTGAAAAAAGTTGAAAAAAAAACACGATAACGCATTTATCGCAAATATAGGGAAAGTGAAAAGTGAAGTGGAAACCATCTGCATATGTCTGATATGGACAGCTATGCTAAATGGAGCGACACATTGGGCGGGTATATGGGCGTGCAACATTAATATGCCAATTGCAATGGGTGACGGTGGCTAACAGCAAGCTTTCTTTGAAAAACGAACCCTGCAAGTCGAACCTGCGGAACGACTGTCACCCAGTGGAAAAACTTAGTGTTTTTCAAGCCAAGGCTCTCAGACTGACTATGGGGACACCTTTGATATACATATACGCAATGGGGCACAGGCAAGGTATAATACATAAGCCACATCATCCCCGTGGCAAGAAGTCTCAGAATTGCCACATAGAACTCTCCCTTCATCGAGTGCCTAGATATACACAATACCTCAAGGTTTGTTGAAGATTTATCAATCTGCAAGACTTCCAAAATAATCTTATTTTACAGCGGGTTAAGATGCTTTCCACAAGTCATTTTCTGTCTCATGTCTAAACTCTGCCTTCTCTGAACTCTCAATCCATCTAATCTTTGTCGGATTCGCTGTATTACTTGCTGATAACTAAGAGCCTGATATAGAGCATAAAAGTTCTTTCTTCTTCGGTCAGTGATTTTTCATCCCAAACTTGTTAACCCTTATTCCTTTCTACTTAACAATAGGTTTATTACTTTGTCCGTCTCTCTCGCCTCATCTCTGTCTTTCCCCCCCTCTCTCTCTCTTCCTCTTTCTCTCCCTCTCAATTCTATGTTTTACTTTCATCTTCTTATTTATGTATGTTTTTTCCTTATTGACGCATTTCTTCCCGACGGGAAATGTGGATGTTGTTTATTCTATTATATATTTTAAAAGATATGTTTAAATTGTGGTCAGCGAAGTCGCCCCAAAATCTATTAGATCAGTGGCATATACAAACGTCTCAGTTTTAGTGTCAAATTAGATTTCTCCTCGTTTGGCTGATTGAAGATAGCCTCCTGTCAACTGTGGACAAAGGCGGTCAAAAAACAAAAACAATGAAAAAAGCTTGTACCGAAGACGCCGCTAAACATGCCAAATGACTGACAGAAGTGCCGTTAGTCAGGATCGCAGATAAGCGACCGCTACATCAACAACAACAACAACAACAACAATCGATGCGCACCCCAGCTGAAACGAGACAAAATTAACATAATTTACAACTTCCCTCCCCTGCTTGAGCAGCCATTTTTACTTTCCATTTCGTTTAACGGTAAACCAAACGTAGCGAAATTCGCCAATGCATCCAATTGCAGGCAAGTCATGACATGGACATGGGCATGCATTTCGATTTGGTCACTTGGAACTTGAAACCGGTTCAATGCACCCCCTCCCTTCCCTCCATTCTCTTGCCGCCATCCTTTCAGCTGCTGCCATGCTGCAAAGCTAATGAAAGTAAAAACTCAAGGGCTTGCACTTTCTGCCCACAGCTTGCAGCCGGCTGTCTGTCAGTGAAAGAGCCGAAAGCCCAAAAGCAAAAGAGACAACAAAGAAAGAAAGAAAGATAGGAGGAGAAGCGAAAGAAAAAAACAAGGCAACCGAGCTGACATATCCTCGACGTGGCCTCGCAACGCATCGTTAGCTGCCGACTGCGACTTGGACTTTGGCTTCGACAGCGCGCGGCTGCAACTGGGGGCCGGTTGCATTTTGCTCTGAAATAATTAGTGACCCAATTTCTTGCTGCCGACGCTGACGCTGACGCCGACGCTGACGCCGACGCTGACGCCAGCGTGTTCCGCTTGCCTGGCCCCCGACTGCCAGCCACGGCGGCCACAAAACGCATGCAATTTGCTTGGCTTGTCTTGGGTTGCAGTTGCAGTTGTTGTTGTTGCTGGTGTTGGCGTATTTTGTGGCATGCATGCAAAGAAAGTGGTTTTCATTTCTTTACAATTGCTGTCAGCAGGCTGCCTCACTTGCCACAGTTGCACACACCACATGCCGCAGCCACGAGTACTCTCATAAGTAGCACTCATACTATTCATACTGCATTTGTACAGACTCTCCCTGGGCTTGATACGTCGCAATCAAAGCGGCCCATTGATTTGCATGATTCACAAAAAATTTCCTTTAAAATCGAAAATTGATTGTGCATAATCCAATGCTGCGGAGGGCGCTGCAGCGCAGGGCGTGGCAGCAAATGAGTTTCTGTGGTGTTAAGGATATGATTGAATGTTTGGCCATGAATTCGACTTGATTATAAATCATTACTGCAAATCCAACAATCGTTTTCGACAGTTCATTTTTACGGTTTAAGTTTTGGTTTGCTTTATCAAATTCGTGAACCTCGAGTTGGTTTGAAACCTGGCTTCGTCAAATTTCGTTCTAGCTTAAATAAAACTATATGAGAATTCTATAATTATAGGTATTTTTTATTAAATAAAATAGTTGAACTTTTCATATTTTAAATATATTAAAGTAAGAGTAAGGGAAGGAAAAAATTGTTTTCTGACCAAAATATGGTTATATTCCTAGTCCATGGAACTCCTAATTAAATCGATTCGGCTTAAAACCCGTTTTGCAGCCTTGCAGCCTTTATATACTGACAATTTGACTTCTAGTTAACGCTATAACAAATTTGCTGCTTCTATTATATTTATAATAATATTCCTTCATAAAAGCCAACTACATAATAACTGCCTTGCTTCTGGCGCAACTAGAGAGAGGAGAAAATCTGCTTTAGCTCGCATACTTAACAAAATAGCTGCGTAATTGTTGTTATTGGTCCGGGCATGCCTTGGCATTCTAAACATTTGCTTTTAACGTCAAAGCCGAAGATGTTGCGACTGCAACAACAGCAGCAGCAGCAGCGGCAGCAACAGTTGCCAAAGTCTTGAGCAATGAAAGTTTTTGTTGTTCACGCTGAGTTGGAAAAACTGCGTGAAAATTGTACAGGCGGCAAAGACAATTGCCGTTAATTTAAAATTGTCGCCAAGGCAAGCAGCAACAGCAGCAGCAACAACAGGCAGCCAGTAAACCAGTAATTATATCGCTGCAAGTGGCGCAGCTTCTTTCACCTGCGTGTGTATGCATCTATGTGTGTTTGTGTGTGTGTCTATGGAATCAATTAAAAGTATTGCCAGTGCTATGTTTGGGCAAATGACAAGTGCCAGCAGCAGCAGCAGCAACAGCGGCGGCAGCAGCACGTTTGGCTGACGGGCCACGCTGCGTATGCGCAACCCACTTGGCTGGCAGCAAGTGCAAGCACAATGCACGCGTGCTGGCTGGCCAGATACAGATACAGCTACGAAAGTATCTACGAATTGCCAACGTAGGCTTGTGTGTGTGTGTGTATTTGTGTGTGCGCAGCGAAATTGTTTTCATGTGCGCCAAAGTGGAGCAGTTTTTGAACAAAGCAATTCGCAAGATTAATCAAACACACATGGAAAACTACAGTGTTATAGCAGCTGTATCTGTATCTGTACTTGTATCTGTTGCTTGGCGCATAAACCACCAACAACTAGCGGCAGCAGCAGCAGCCGTGGCACCAACTGCAGCAGCAGCGGCAAATGAGAAGCGGCACAAGTCAATTTCAGACTTTCATTCGCGCGAAACGCGATGAAATTTCACCAAACAGCGGCGAGAACTCTTGCGCCGGCAACTGCAGCCAGTTCCAGTTCCAGTTCCAGTACCAATACCCGCTCCACCACAAGTGGCAAGTGGCACTTGGCTCTGGATCTGGCAGTGGCTCTGACGCTGACTACGTCTGCGTCTGCGTCTGCGGGTGGCTGCCAAATTGGTTAGATTTATGCAAATTAAACTAATGAACAAAAAGTCTCAAATGCCGCTGCTTCACGCCTCAGCGGCTATTTACTACAGCTTTTAACTAAAACCAGGTGTGTGCGTGTGTGTGTGTGAGTGTAGCAAGTACGGCTCTTTGTTATTAATAATTTCCGCATACTGCACGCCAAGGCAAACGGCGCATTCGACGAAAGTTTAACGTCTGCTTTCTTTTGCTCTTTCAATCATAGGCAAATCTACACACACACACACACACACACGCACACACACACTCATCTATATATAATGGATGTAGATGCCACAATTTAGTCTTAGCAGAGATATAAACCGAAAACACTTTGATTTTCTTTCCCAAATGTTGCAACGCTTTTGTGCGCAATTGGAGCTACAGTTGCTTATAATGCTTATTATTATTATGCTTATTATTACAATCATTATTATTATAATCAGCCTTACTATACACTTGCATTAGTTGGCTTACATCGAACTGAATGTGAGTGCATAGGTTGAGGCGTCTATCAAAGGCGTCTGTAAATATGCAGCAACTATTTCAATTGCTTTAGCAATTATTGACAGTTGATTTAAGGATAGGATTTTTGTGCTGACTAATATTAAATTATCTTATGTATTTTCTTAACATTTTTAATAATATTTAAAATAATGATGAGATTACTCTAAAGAATCGCCAGTAGCTAAGTTTAAGTTGAACTATTTGTGCTGTTAAGGCTCCAGCTAATTGATTTGAACCAAAGACCAACGTTATATATCATCTTGTTAGCTTAATGAAAGTAAAGCTGTCTCGAGCCAGCATTATATATAACATATATGTTGATAAAGTTATTTCCCATAACAATTCTGGCATTATTAACTATTCCTTCGCAAGAAAAAATGTCTTTGTGTCGGTTTACGATTCGAACAAAGTTCTTGCCTTTAGGTGCGCTTCGTAAAGCTTCTTTGCCGCATCCTGCTTAGTTTATGGCTTAAGCCTTGGTTTATGATATGTTTTCTTTTCTTTTTTTATTTAGCATTGCCCGTTGTACTGAAAATATTGCAAGACGTACAGGGGTTCACATACAAGATATGGGCTAAATTAGGTCCCTATACAAAATTGGCTTGAGTTTCGGCTAAATATTTTTTGGAGTTTGCCTTTGTTTCATTTAAGGTTCGGCTTACGCTTACAAATATTAGAGTTCCCAGCTCGAAACGGTTCGATTCAATGCCGGCTTAGAGCCTTAGCTTTAAAGCGCTTTTCGTGCAACAGGTTTTGTTTATAGTTATAGTTAAAGCTTCATCAGATCATTTCACCAAATCTTCTTTTTCTTTAGCGAGCCTTACCTTTAGTCAGTGTTAATCCCTAGCGTTTATGTAATCCTTTTGAGAAAGAATGGCACAGTGGCTGCCTTTGAGCGTAGATCACGGGGCTTGGGTCTTAACGGCTCGGATGGGGCCTTTTATATTGCAAGTTGTTTCTGTTCGGATGTCGCACAAAATATATCAGGAGCAAAGCGCGTTGCTCGTGTGTTTTTGTTATTGTTATGTTTTTCTTTGTTTTATTTGCTTTTTGGGCACACTTTGTAATATTCGCACTCAGACTCGGGCACACGGTTGGTTGGAAGGGCGCGCGGCTCGAACGCGTAGTTTGATTCAGTGTTCAGGACGAGTCGTTCGCTCTCGAAATCGATTTCTCGGACTCGGAATCGATAGACAGACTGCAGCAGCGTCGCACCAGCCAGACACTGACTCGTCGCTCACAAGAGTTGAAATGAAAATGCGGCCCGGCCGTATCGGTAACCAAGATTTTATATCGCGTGAAAGTTTTGACCCCTTTCTGTGTGTTGCCGCTCCGCTCGAGCGCTGTCGTTGCGCCGAGAGAGAGAGAGAGAGAGACAATCAGAGAGAGCGACAGAGAGAGAGGCACTGCGAATACTGAGAGCAAGCGTTGTAAAATGCAAAACTTGCCGTTTTCGGCTATTCTTTTTGGCAGCAGCGCCCCGACGAAAACCGAAACTGAGACCAAGACTGAGACCGAGTCCCAGTCCGAGCCCGAACCCGTTGTGGCAACTTTTCATTTCAGCCCGCTTTCTGCGGGCTTTTGTTTTTGGCAAGTCGTCGCCGTCGTCGTCGTCGTCGTCGTGTCAAGGTAACTGATGACGTCGAGTGCGTCGCCGCGATTGCCTAATTCCCATTGTTATTCACAAAGGGATGCGGCTGATTCAGCGCCTAACGGAGCTCGGAGCGCCCCTTGCTTATTATTCTGGCCAATGCATTGGAAAATTAAATTATGGCCCGCGTTATGCAATCGTTAATGCCATAATGCGTTTAAATATTTTCAATAGCTTAACTGTTTGTTAAGACGTTTTTTTTTAATCATTATGACCTTTGTTGCGCGTCTAGCGGAAATAAATTAATATCTTAATTTTTGTGTTTTCGAGTGCATTGTCTTACCCAAAAGAAAGGCAGAAATGTATCAAAACAAATTAGCAACAAAAAACGAGTTCGTTGTCTCAGTCTTTTGTTTAGAGCTGATAGAAATGTTTCCACTAAAAACATTTTGTTTTAATTATATTATTATAGTAAAATAAAGCGGAACAAATCAAGGATTGGGTCTTCTCTATCGCTAGTTGTATCTGTTCGGATTTCGAAATATATCAAAAAAATTAACAACTTAAAATAAGTTCGTTGTCTCAGTCTTTTGTTTAGCGCTGAAAGAAATGTTTTGATTATAACATTTCATTGTAATTATATTATTATAGTAAAATAAAGCGGTCAAAATATGCACAAATTGAAAGAAGTTCAATTTGTAAACGAGACTGAAAGTTAATTGTGAAACTCTAAGCGTGATTTATTGATCTTAAATGCTATAATTTAGGAAAATAGCCGTAAATATAATCAACCCACGCATAAATTAACTCAATTGGCTAAACAACTCTGTGCCCATTTCTTGCACAAACTGAAGATGTGCCAGCAACTCGTTAAGTACTCGCATATTTCGACAAACAGCGCAATTTTCGATGATGAAATGGCGCTAAAATGGCGAAAGAGTGAAATGAGAATGCGCCACAAATTTGCCAAAATGCGAACACGAAATATGTATATATGTATGAAAATGACCAAAAAATAAAAACCAATCACGAGCATGTTAAAAATAGCTTTGTCCATTCGACACAGCAGCCCGAGTTGCGTTCCATGAACTTTCATTTATGCGTGCGCTCGCGGATTTGCCACTCGCTGGCAAATTCATGCGCCTTGGCTGCCCAAGCGATGACAGCATGAGCGAAGCCCAAAGAAGACCATGGGACACACCCGACTAATCGAAAGAAATCGAAAGTTCCGGCTCTGCCAGCGACCAGGTTTCGATTTCATTCAAAGGCAATGGGCACATGGATTGCTATTATTACAGTTGTTGTTGTTGTTGTTGTTGTCGCACGCCGGATCCGGTGTGAATCATATGCCGTGGCTTTGATGACGCTCGTCCCGCCAGCCAGCGCCTACCTGGCCAGCATTTTGTTGTGCTAGTCTCAATTTTGGGTTTATCATCAGTTACGCTGACGGCCAATTCAAGACGGAATTGAAGTCGAAATTGGGTCAGGGACGTGCTCGGCATGCTAATCAAATTATGTTTACACTTTTTATATGACGCACCAAACCAAGTTTCAAATTGGGAAATGCTGCATGTTGATGCGGGCATTTTCTAGAGAGAACTCGCGAAGGTTAGCCCTCACACAAATTGTTTAACTATGTTCAACTTAAGTGTTGCAATGGAAATGTTAACCAAGCTGTAAAGGAAGTTATAAACAAGAGGGCTTTAGGCAGGAGTGCTCGACTAGGGGATACATGAACCTTCTCTCAACAACATCAAATGCAGCTCGTGCTAGAGAGGGAGGGGATTGGGGGTAGTTATTAAATGAAAGATACTTAATCTGTACAAACTATTCAAGAAGATAAACGTGAAGTTTGGTGACTCTAGTCATGAAAAGCAATCAGATTTTCTCTAAAAATCGATATCGATTTTTATCGACTGACTAGAAACGAGGCAATATATCTCTTATGGGAAACAAACTCGTACTGCGAGGGCCCTAGAAGGACCTATGTATATTCAAATCTCTGGCTCTAGGTACAGGTTCTGATATTGACGCGTTCATAAGTACAAACATTTGGAGAGAGCCATAGTTTACTCCGAAAACTCGGATCATGGAAGTGGATGAAAATAATGAGCCGCGAATCGGTTAAGCATTTCTTTCTGGTTTTGTTGAGGCTAGCAGCCAGTTGAGAAAGTACGCTTTGCTAATATCGAGATTTATATTTATAGTTTTCGATCTTGATCGAACTATTCATAATCACTGAGATATCGTCTGCACTCGCATGTCTGCAAATGCTTTGATAAATGAGCAACAAATGCGAGCGCATTTTTCACACATTATTTTCCTTTGGAAATGGAGGGGAAAATCGCTGGCAAACAAAAACAAAGACAAAAACAACGACAGCATATTGATATCTCTCGGACACTCCAGATTCATTCAGCTTCAGTTTCAGTTTTATTTCGAACAACAACAAAACCAGTTATATGACAACGTTTTGCACAATTTGCTGGCCCCTTCTGCAGTTACGACTGTAACGGTGCCTGGCTAAAGCTCTTATTGTTTTTTAACAAAAAATAATAATGTGTCCATAATGTGCACGCTGCCGATCGCCCCGCATAAGTGTTGTCGATGCCAATCATTATGCAAGTCGGCTCTCAACTCCGGTCAACCTCGGTCAATGGAATCGCAGGGCGCGCGCTCCCAACTCGCCGACTTTACTTTCCATTTCTTTTGTCAGCCTCTCTGGGGCACTTTTTTTATCTTTTTTTCTTATTTTCTTTTCATTTTTTTGCTGTTGTTTTTCTGTCAGCGGCCCTTAATTACATACCCTAGACGAGTGTGAGTCTGATTATGCATATAGACAATGAACCTGGCAACATGGACTTGCAGCTGAGTGCAAAGCTATTTGGCTGAGACGGGTTTAGGCCTGCTTCAAAAGTGGGCTTAATTATGGCAACTATAGATTCAGTAGTGCATATAAATAAAGAGTTATGCTTCAATTATTGAGTCTGAGTTGCATTAGAGTATATAATTGCAATATAAGAAGAACTCTAAAATCTGCATAATAGATCATTTTTATTGCATAGAAATAAAGCAAATCTGCCTTGTCTTAGAATTATATTAATATTTTATCTACATTATATCTCCTTTTGTATAATAAGTGTTGAGCTGCTGATAGACTACTTTTGTATTTTAAGATACTTTTTTTTGGCATGATCAAAGATCAAGATTAATCATTCCAGCAATGTCAAGAATCTTACCTACCTTAAGACTTTAATACTTGATTTAGGACAAAATCAAATAAAAAGCTTGCTTGAAATTTAAAATAAATTTTATAGAGTTCAGTTCAGCTGTCCCCTCTATAGTTTAGTTCATTCCAGTCTGTCCCTTAAGAAATTAACTCCACCCGGTCTGCCCCCTATAGAGTTCACTTCATCCGCTGCTGTCTCTTATAGAGTTCACTTTATCCCATCCTGTCCCTTATAGAGTTCACTTCATCCCATGCTCTCCCTTACAGAGGTAAGTTCCATCCCACGCTGTTGTTTTTGACTATAATAATATCCATCTTCCTCTTTTTCTCAATGTATTTAGTTGTTATAATCGATTTCTCGCTCGTGAGCTTTTGTTTATTTGGCTGCTGTGCCCTTTTGCTGTTTTTGTCTATTGCTGCATAAAAATGCGGCTTAATTATTGTTTTATGCATATGAAGGGGTGTGTGTTTAAGTTGTGTGTACCTGTGTGTGAGTGTATGTGTGTGGTGGCTACCTGGGCCTGAGTCATGCGCCATATATCACTTTCACTCGCCAAAACGACAACGGCAACGGGCAAAAATCTCAATCAGGCAGACAACCGAAACCAGACGGCATTGGGCGTGTCTCTGGCCAAGGAACAACAGCAACAACAACAACAACCACAGCGTGGCAGGAACTCTCTGTGTGTTGGCCATTTGCATTTAATTGTGAAAAATACACGACTGCCCACTTAAATTCACTTAAAACAGCAGTTGCAGCTGTTGCAAGCCCGACTCTATCAGGTATATATCCTGGATCAAGCCGAAGAGCTGGGCCTATAAAGTCTGTCTATCTGTCTGTGGGATCGTCTCCATTTCGGAATCTACAAAGCTTACAGCTTTAAAATTGAAAATGTTTATTCTCTATCAGCAAGAATTTGGCTTGTATGGTAAACATATGTCCTCCATTTCTATAATCTCATCTTTTTTAGACAAAACTCGCAAATTCAAAGTGCTAGATTGTCAAACTTGGCTAGTAAGTTCTATAACATACATAGAATAAATATTTTACTTCTCGGATACCTACCCCAAATCGCTTCAATCTTGAAGAATAAAACTTATTTTTAATCATAGATCCAACTGCTATTGTATACGCATACTTCCGGAGACCCCTTTAAGCCCTGAAAACGAACGGATTTCCCAAAAAATAGTGAGAAGCAGAGGGGAGGGAAGGAAGAAGCATAGTTGCACGAAATACTCAGCCTTGGCTGAAGCTGCTGAAAGTTAAGCTTAAAGCGATTGCAACTTGGATATTTGTCTAAAAGTTGCGCAAGCTCTTAACTGTTTTGGCCAAAAAAAAAAAGGCAACACAATAGTTTTCTTAAAAACCTTAAAGAAATGGGCATACATCACGCTTTGTTTGTTTTTTGATTGAATTCCGATGCCGAATTTCCAATGCGCAAAACAAATGGCCAAAAGCGAATCGAGTATCGAGTATTTATCTAACTCATTTTGAAAGACTTTTGAAATGTTAGCATTGTGTGTATCTTGCGGTTTAGTCACAAGATTTTCACTTTCATTCGCTGACAAAATAACCAAAGATACTATTTACAGATGCCAGATGTGTGTGTGTGTGTGTGTGTGTGTGTGTTCCATGCGTATGCAAATTAGCTCAACAACGCCAAAGACGGGGACAGCAAGGCACAGATATGAATATATATATATATATATATATATACATATATATATGTATATACAGTATATACCGTAAGTGGCCAAAAGCAAAGTCTCTGCTACAGATATGAAAAGAGATGCGGCCAATACGAGGAGCACTTCCAGCTAACAGCCAACTACCAGCATACGCAGCCGGAAAGCAGTTAACAGTTTTTTTTATTTTTTGGCAAATGAAAGAGAAACTTTATATGCTAATTGGTGCGCACACTTCGACACAGTTTAAGAAAAGCCAACCTGAAACTGATCTGATTATTTGATATGATATGATAGCTGCCTCAAGTTGAAGGTAGGGTTTGTTGGGGGAGTTGCAGCTGTGCATTAATATGACATAGAAAACGGTATATGCGATATTAAAAATGATATCAAGTGTTAATTAGCATAAAAAAGCAAGGCAGAGTACTTTTGGCAACGCTCGACTAGCAGATGCTCTGTAGCCAAAGCCAGGCAGGCGCTGTAATTATTATAGAAATGGAATAACTGAGAAACTCCTTCGGTTTTTATGATATGCGAGAATATATATTTCAAATTTCAAGTCTCTAACTTCTATAGTTTTGGAGATCGACGCATTTTTAAACTAAAAAACCTTTTTGGAAAATTTCTCGAGGTTTTTTAAATTTAATATTCTTATTTTATAAAACATATATTATATGTTGAACAATATTAAAAATACTTAGCAAATATTTTCTAAAATTAAGCTTATTTTTATATTACAGGGATTCTTTCAAACTTATTAACACAGAAGGACTTGGCTAAACCAATACGCCGATTGATGCTGACCAAGAATATATATGCCTTATCAGGTGAGCTGCCATTTTCTGCCTGTAACATACAACTTATACGCCCCTTTGTCACTTGGGTGCTGGGTATAAAGACTAAGCAACAAACTTTATATGAATGAATATCAGATGCATATCAAATGACAACTTCTTTTTATTTCTCCCATTTCTGAACTCCTTACATAACATATATAACCTTAGATAAATACTATTCGAAACCTTAACCAAATTTATTGATAGAAATCTATTATGAATTTTGCTAGCAGAAAAAATTAACAATATGCATAAATGGCAAAGATGTGTCTTTCTAAGGTCTTTTTGTGTGTAGGATTCGCAGTTTATGGCCGGCAAATGTTGCGCAACAAAGTCGAACATAGTTATTTTTTTGGCGATGCATTAATCAGAAACCACGGCGATTATGCGGCACAGAATGCGACACTGTGGGGCACAAAGTGAAATGCTGATGGAATTTGACACCAAGTCAAAACGATTTGGTTTCGGTTTCAGCTTTTGCTTTCGTTATTAATTAAATATTGGAGCTGCTAATGGTCGGTTTTGAAGGTGCGTAAAGTCAGAGTGCTTGGCTATGGCTTTAATTAAATTTGGAAAATTTATATGCCGTTTATGGCACAAAATAGATAAATATCGGTTAGGCTCTGAGGGGTCGCGTTTACTCTGGCAGCGTAGCCCGTGTTACTTAATGACCCTAAGCCAAAAACTGTGAAAGAGAAATGAAAAGAGATGCGGAGAAAGCATCGTCAGACAAAATCAAACCAACTGCAACAATTCGCTAACTTAACAACAAGCAGAACAGGTGAAATACTTACAGTGTGTGTGTGCTGATATGTAAATGCGTTTTGGCTGATTATTTTCGATTGTGCGGTTCAGCTTCATGTAGTTGTTAATAGGCGAAATTAAGCACACGCTGACAGGCTGTTGCCCGTATTCGAAAATTTGCACGCTATTCAAGTTAAATAAACTTGCAATATTTTGGTTAAATTTAAGCAGTTTTTGAATAATTGTTCCGGTTAACTGTTTCTAACCGGTTTAACTGTTTGAAAAGAACGGTTTTAGGTAAAGTGCACTCCGAAATTAGCAACGTCACAAACCAAAAGGTACCCAAAATCACCACCGCAAACTGTTTGCTGTGATAGTGCTGCCAGCTTATTGCATAAATATTTCTAGTAAGTGCTGCCAACTTGTTGTAAACGTATCAGCTGTTGCGTTTCGCGCCAAATTGAGCTGCAGCGCGCATCTGTGTGTGCGTGTTCAACTGCGACTGTTTTATTTTTTATTAAAAAACAACAAAGAACTGACCCAGAAATATGAGCGAAACAGTTGCAGAAACTGCAACAACAGCAGAAAATGATGAAAAAGCAAACGAATCCATGGAAAAGCTGCAACTTGACGATGAAGACGAAAAGAACGTGTCAGCCGAAGATATTTTGGGTGGAGAAGCATTGGTAATGTCGGACAGCGAAGATGATGAGACGTCTGCGCCAGCAGGTAAACAAACATACCCCAAGAACAATGCCCAACGGATGAGGGACAACGATGAAGAGCAAGATCAGGTGGAGAAAGATGACGCACCAAAGCCCAAGAAAAAAATATCAGCGATTATGGACTCCGATAGTGAACAGGAGGAGCAAGTTGAGCCAGAGGAGAATCCGAGGACAACAGCAAAAACTGAAGAAAGGGAAAACAGTGATGATGAGGAACAAGAAAACAATGTGATTCCCAAGCCCAAGAAAAAAGTGTCAGCTATTATTGACTCTGACAGTGAAGAGGAGGAGAAAGTTGAGGTGGAGGAGGATTCTAAGGCAGCAGCGAAATCTGAAGAAAAGAAGAACAGTGATGATGAAGAACAAGAAAACAACGTGATTCATAAGCCCAAAAAAAAGATATGCGCCATTATTGACACGGACAGCGAAGAGGAGCAGCAGGAGCAACAGGTGGAACCACAGGAAGAGAAGGAACGCTCAAAACAAAAGAAAAAGAGCAAGAAACTGGACAAGAAAAAGAAACAGCGATTGGAAAGCGATGATGAGCAAAGTAGCCAGTCGAGCGATGAAGAAGCAAGCGATAAAGAAACACAAAATAAACTTAAAGGGATTGTGGATTCCGAATCCGAGCCGGAGCATAGTAACACAGACGAACCGATGAACCTACAGGAGACCACCGAGACCTCTTCAGAAAAACCTCACAAATCCAAACCCATGCGAGTGAGTTAGGAAGAAGCAGAAGCAAGTAAACAATCTATACAATTCAAACAATCTCCTTTGCAGGCCTCAGCCAAGAAGGCGCTAGATGAGATGCAGGCCATCCAAAGCGAGCAGCAGCGGCTGCATCGTGAGGCACACGTCAGCGTACCGTACCATCAGCCAAAGCCACGCACGCTCAAGGAGTTCCTGAGCCGGCGTACCATAAACAAGCCATTGGCCGTGGCTCTGGCCGGTGGAAGTCCCATGCCCAACAAAAAAGAGCCGAGGAGATCAATGGGTCTGCGCATGACTAGTGAGGAGTTGCAGGCATATGCGTAAGTTACGGCCACCTAAACATCTGCCAATTAAAACCTTAACCACAAGCACGATTATGCAGCAAGCTAATGGAGGAACGCGCCCAGGAGGCCACCGAGTTCTTTAAATCTGAGTCAGAGCATGAAGACGACGATGAAGAGGAAGAACCAATTGCAAAAAACTCAGCTGCGGTGGATATTGAAACAGAGGGCGGCGAACCAAAAAGCCAGTCCGAAGTCAATGACCATTTAGCACAGCCGGAAGCTGAGCCAGCCCCGTCCGTAGATGTTGAGAGTGCTTTAGAACCCACTGAAGCCGAAGCAATGATCATGGCAGAGGCTCAACCCATGACAGAAGCGATTTCACCCACTAAAACAGGGCTGGTTACTGAGATCGTGGAATTGCCCAAACTGGATTTGAGCACACTGAACGTTACACCACCTTCTAAGCCCTCTACGCCACGAATTAGCGAGGCTATACGACGCCTGAAGGATGAGAAGAGCAGCGATGTGAGTCCTTCGCTGAAGGGAGATGCCAACATGGTGATTGACCTGGAAACAGGCGACATGTTCGCCAAGAAGCCAACCGGTGTAGATGACTTGCTGCAACGTCTAATAAAGACTCGTGAGACCAAAAAGCACAAGACTACGGAGACTGTCAAGTAAGTAGGAGCACAGATTAATCAGTTTGCATAGTCTAAAGCTAAAACCTGTACAGCATCTTGTCCACTGCACATGGCAAACTGGAGCTGTCAAAGGTGAGCATACATCTCCACGAAGAGGAGCCTGTCAATAAGGAGCAAAAGCCGGGCGCAGCCTACCAGAAAATGCAGGAACATCTGAAAACGTTGATTACCAAAAAGCGAATGGAGGAGTTACGCAAAAAGCAGGCTGAGGAAATGGAAGATGCAGTTGATGATGCTGATGAAAACGAGGCTATGGATGTAGATGAAGATGAAGAATATGAACCAGAAGGAAAGCCAGGCAAAAGCCAACTGATTATTAATGATGATGAGGAAATTGTTGAGGAGCAGCTCGAAGAAGATGCAGAGGATGATGAAGAAGCAGATGCGGAACCTGAAGCTGCTGGTGGTGAAGCCGAATCCGAACTGGAAGCAGAATCGGAAACAGAGGTGGCAGCGGAGCCAGCAGACCCAGAAGCAACAAGCAACAGTAGCGACAGCGAACCAGAAGAGCAAACACAGACGGGCAAGCGTAAGAATCGCATTATACGTGCATTCCAGGACGACAACTCCGACGAGGATGACGTCGATTTGTTGCAGACACCCAAACCAAGCAATGTGGCGCCAATGACAGCCGCCCAGCTACAGTTATCCGCTCACAAGCTATTCGATACAGAAGTTGAACGCACGGCCAGCGATGAAGAGAATGAACTGTTAGGCTTATGTTCAGGGAGATTTACTCAGTCCGACATGTCGTCGGCAGCACCAACGGTTGGAGCACTTATTAGTCAAATACCTATAACACAAGCAACACCAAACGATCAAGCACCCGATGAATTGGAAGCGCTATGTTCAGGCGCCTTTGAAACGCAACCGACCCCGCTGCCTGAGCCGGAGACCAATCAAATATTGTCCAGCGATGAGGAGCCAGCAGAACATACAGAGACTGAGAAGCCGCGAACAAAAAAGTTGACTAAGAAGCGTCAAAAGAAGAAGGCCAAATTGGGCTTCTCCGACGACGAAGAAAGCGATGAAGATCCAGCTGATAATATGGACGAGGAGCAGCCGGAAAGCGATGTAGAAGAGCCAGCAGATGTGCCAGAAACATTCATCGACTATGACTCCGAGGAGAATGAAATAGTTGTCGAGATGACAAAAAAGGATCGCAAATTGCGTGCGGCCAACTTTATGGAAAAAGAAGCTGAACTATCTGAATCAGAATGGGGCTCAGCTGATGAAGATGAGAAGAACATGGACAGATATGACATTGAGCTGGGTGACGAAGATCAGTTCGACCGCGAGAAGTTGCGTCACGAACTGGGACAGATTCATGCGTAAGTACAGCTACAAAAGTCCATCCAAGATATGACTTTTAATTTGCAATACGAACATCAATAGCCGCAAAATGCTTGACCAGGACATACGCGAGGTGCGCAGGATTCAGGAGATGCTCTTTGAGGATGAAGAAGGTGCCGTACGTCAGCGTCAGTTTCGATGGAAAAATGCCGAAAATGGTTTGGGTTTCAGTCTAGATGATCCACGCAAGGAGAACGCTGACGGTGAAGCCAACGCGGGCAGCGGCGATGAGGAGAACGAGCATTTGTGGCGCAAGATTCGCTACGAGCGCGAGCAGTTGCTGCTCGAGAATGGACTGAAGGGGGTAACCACATGCTTTACTTGTAAACAACTGCCGGAACTCATGAAGAATGTAATTTTTATTAAAAGGAAGCAACAGGAAGCGGCTTGCCTCTATCCCCAGCTGTGGTTAACACCACTGTGCGCAAGCTGACCATTATAACGGCTAAAAAGACAACGGTGGAAGCGAAGAAGAGTTCACCATTTTTGATTTCAAAAAGCGTAAACGGCACACAACAACAACAACAGCAGCAGCGGGCCGTGCGTGGCTCATTTCTGGTGCGGGACAAGGAGACACTCAGCAAACTGGCGGGCATGACCAAAGGCGCAGCTGGCGATATGGACGGATCAGCGGGCACTGTTTCCGTTAAGACGGCCAAAGCCAAGAACTTTGTGTTTGCCACGCTAACCGAGGAGGAGCATGAGGTGTGTGTGTGCCACAATAGCTTCCCATTCCCACAACTCTCTTAATTTCTACCTTTGCAGAATCAAAAACGCAAAGCGGCCGATTTACTAAACAGCAGCAATGAGACGGGCGTCAATTTTATGAAAAAGCCACGTCTGGAGCCGCGACGTGATAAGTGCCTTATCGATCAGCTGCTTTAGTGCAAACAATTAAGTTATATTTAGCTGTAATTAAAAATAATTAAGTGAAAATGAAATATACATATTTTTAAATATAAACTGTTTACTGTTTACAACACTGTCAAACGGCAACACAACCCCTGCGGTCGTTTTGCAACACTATGCCGCTCTCCCAGAATTGTAAAAGAAAACGGCATTTGTTCTGGGAAGCGCTGGCATTGTTTAATGCAAATATCTTTTATTACTCATTGACTGAATAAACGCAAACACAATTGCCGTGCTCTACAGCTGGGCGAATTAACAAAGTGGCATCAACGTCGTATATCACGACAAAGTTCGCGCGGGGACTGCGCTAATCTAATCTGGCGTCTAGCGTGTCGTCTAAATTTACGTTTGGACCGGTGTGCGGGTCACTCAATCAGTCAGTAGCTGTCCAAAGACGCCGCTAGACGTGCGTCGCTGCCCCTTTCTGAAAGCATTAATAAATTAACGAAACAAAAAAAAAAACAAAAAACAAAATGGTGTCACAATCGAAACTAAGCCAAGTGTTTAGCTACCAAAACTGGGTACATGCCGTCTCGGGCGCAGCCGTAAGTATTGCCCCAAAATGGGTGTACGAAAGTCCAAACTCCAATATGCTAAACAAATTTCAATCAAATACTCGCACAGGGCGGCTGCATAGCTATGAGCACATTCTACCCGCTGGACACGGTGCGCTCCCGCTTGCAATGTAAGTTGCGGTATTCCCGGCTAATCTAAAATGGGCTCGATAAGCTCGCATGCGGACGTAGATAAACATTGGACGAGTTCAAACTCCAATACTGCTTAATTTGATATTAAACTGATATCGGGTGGTAATCCGTTTCATGCCCTCTTTACTTGCAGTGGAGGAGGCCGGCGAAGTGCGCAGCACAAAGCAGGTTATCAAGGAGATTGTGCTGAATGAAGGCTTTCAGGCGCTATACCGTGGACTTGGTCCAGTGCTACAGAGTCTGTGCATCTCGAATTTCGTCTACTTTTACACATTCCATGCGCTCAAAATGGTCACCTCGAACGGCGCGCGCGGACAGCAGAGTGCCCTAAAGGATCTGCTGCTAGGCAGCATAGCTGGCATCATCAATGTGTTCACAACAACCCCCTTTTGGGTGGTCAATACGCGTTTGCGCATGCGCAATGTTGCCGGCACGTCCGAGGAGGTTAACAAGCACTACAAGAATCTATTGCAGGGTCTCCAGTATGTGGCCAAAACTGAGGGCCTGACCGGCTTGTGGTCGGGCACAATACCATCCCTGATGCTAGTCTCGAATCCCGCGCTGCAGTTCATGATGTACGAACTGCTAAAGCGAAACATTCAGATATTCACTGGCGGCGAAATGGGTAGCCTGAGTTTCTTCATAATTGGTGCCATCGCCAAGGCATTTGCCACAGTGCTCACATATCCGCTGCAGCTGGTGCAGACCAAGCAGCGTCACCGCACCAACGATGCCGCCAATGGACCAACAACCTCCCAGCAGGCGGGCAAGCCAAAGACGCCATCTATGCTAGAGCTTATGGTCGGCATACTGCAGCATCAGGGCATCGGCGGCCTCTTCCGCGGCCTTGAGGCCAAAATACTGCAGACCGTGTTGACTGCGGCGCTTATGTTTATGGCCTATGAGAAGATAGCCGGCATTGTGAAGCTGCTACTTAAGCGCACAGCTTAAGAGGATCTAGTCTAGTCTAGCTATAATAGTTTAGCTCTTAACACAACATGACATGGCGGTGGATATTGATACGGGCACGGACACGGACACGGAAACACACGTACACACTCCAAAGTTAGCCAATAAGTGTGAATGTTTATCCAATAAGAAAGCACACACGATTTAACAAAATTATTAGTAAATTTTATTAGTTAGCAGCGACAACAGTCTCAATAGATTTCGTTGTATTCTCAGCGGGCGTCTCAGGCTCATCGTCTTGCGCCTCTGACTCCTTGTCTTCCTTCTGCTCGTCAGATTCGTTGGTCTTTGTTTCGCCTTCGGCACTTGTCTTCTGTCCACTGGCATTCGCCAGCTCCGATAAATTGTACTTCTTGAATTCCAAGTAGTTGTCAATAACGCTGAGCAGGCAAAAGCCTCTCAGTACTTCCACAACGATTGACTTCTTGGCGTTCTGCAGATCTACCTTGTTGCCCATATTCTTGGAATTGACCAGTTCGGCCAGTTCTTTGATTATGGGATCACGTTTGATTTGGTTATTGTAGCGATGATTGAATATGATGCCATATGTTGTGGGCTCCTTGAGAAAGTGTTTGTCGAACAGCGCTCCGGCTGTGTTGATTATGTCCGGCATATTGGAACGGCACACAGCCTCGATGGGCACCATGCGTAGCACAAAGCGTGACATGGCCTTGCCCGTTGCAGTTATGTCCTCAACAATATGCTTGCCAAGTGCCAGTGGATCCTCCAGTTGGGTGCGTATAAATATACAGTTGGTGGTGCCAGTGTCAACGTTTTGGAAGCGTAATTTGCGTTGCTCGAAAATCTGGCGGCATTTGGCCACAGCCGCATCCACGTCATCGCTATCGGCGTCGCCGCCGTCACCATCCTTGGCAGCTTCAGCATCTGTATCCTGTCTGCTCACTGCCTCCGGGCCGTACAGCTCGTCGGCATAGTGGTTCAGCAGATTGTAACATTCGCGCACGCATGCCTTTTCATTCATGTTGCAAGTGACAAGAAATCCGCGTTGGCCAGCCTGCAGAAACTGTTTCTTGCTTTGCTGGAAGTACTTCTTCTTGTTTTGTTTAAATTTATTATTAACCATCTTTGATTTCTTTATGGCTGGCTCCATAATTCGTTCGGTAGAATAAATGGAATTATTTTTGTAACCGGTGCGCAATGGGAGCAAATCTAAGCAGACAGCACAACACTAGTTTTAAAAATACCAGCAAAAGTATGTTTAATACTGCAAAATGCACTGCTGCTCAACACTGAAAACGAGCCGAAGTCAGCTGATTGGCAGCCGTTTCAAATTAAGGTACCGCAAAAGCCGACTTTGAGCATTTTAACCTGCCAATGGGTGCAGTTGAGGCATCTCTGCTGGAGCTCGCCAAATTACTGCCACGGTTTGAGGACATAGCAGAGCTGCTGGAAAACGAAGTTGAAGCGCGTTACATACTCCGGCGAGCAGCAGATCACTTTGCCAAGCAACATGCGATCGACCAGTTGGACAGGCTGGAGGAGGAGGAAATAGCATATCTGATACACGCGTTGGTTGACAAGAACTGGGAGCGTATACATAGTGGACACTTCAGCTGTGTGCCGCTAAAGATACGCAAGATCTATGCCCTGGGCTGCTACTTCAAGGTGATAGAGGTAATATTTAAAGTAGCTTAAGTACAATTTCAAACATCGGCAGATTTTCTTTTTGCTGTTGGAAAACCCAAGCTTGGAACAACGCGAACTATGCGGCACAGTCTTGGACGAAGCTCAGCTGCTGGGTTGCACGGATGAACTGTACGTAAAGTGTAATGAACTAAAGGACGCGCTGATGCAGTACCTGGACGAACATGCTTCAAGCAACAACTCATTGCCGCTGCCCATTTTGGCAGCTGTGGAGCGACGCGCGTCACGCTGTGATATACCCCAACTGGAGGCACCTAGCATACTGGAATTTCGCACGAGCTGCTATCAGGCGCTACAGCCCACGCTACTGCTCAACACGATTAATCATTGGCCCGCATTGAGTAAATGGCGCGATTTGAATTATCTGCTGAAAGTTGCCGGCAATCGCACCGTGCCCATTGAAATAGGCAGCAATTACGCCAGCGATGAGTGGTCACAGCAGCTGGTGAAGCTACGTGTTTTTCTGCACAGGCAGTTTGGCCCAGGCAACTGCAATGCCGATCACGAAATTGAGTACCTGGCGCAGCACGAGCTTTTTGCCCAGATACCAGCGCTGAAGGCGGACATTTGTGTGCCCGACTACTGCACCGTGTCCTCCAATAAGACAGCCGGTGTCGATATCAAGGCCTGGCTAGGACCTAGGCACACCATATCGCCCATGCATAACGATCGAAAGCATAATTTGTTGTGCCAAGTTTTTGGCTCCAAAAGCATTATACTGGCATCGCCAGAAGACACAGCGAACCTTTATGCACACGAAAGCGAGTTTCTGAACAACACCTCGCAAATTGATGCAGCCAAACCGGACTTTGAGCGCTTTCCCCTGCTGCGGCGTGTACGTTTCTATGAGCTGCTGCTGCAACCCGGCGACTGTTTATATTTGCCGCCCAAGTGGTGGCATTACGTGCGCTCCGAGACACCCAGTTTCTCAGTTAGTTTTTGGTGGGAATAGGTGTCTATAGGTGTTGATAAGATGTGTCACGAATGACGTCAGCTAAAAAGACGTGGTTCACACGGCGTGAATCATAAGCTGCTTGATTTTTGAGTATTAATATAAGATAGTTTTTTATTATTACTTTTATAGCCAACAAAATTCCTGGCTGCGGCAAACAATGTTTAAAGTTTACGAATAAATACAAAGATTACAAATAAAGCTTGAGAACTTCGAGATAATAAACAGTAATTCGTTATCGATAACGTGTGTTGTGTACTAAGAACTAAGCTTTTATTGTTTACGGGTGTGTGTGTGTTGGGTTTGTTATGTTGTCAATTTATAATCTTCCATAATCTTGAAATATTTCCATTTGATGCCTTCGCCCCGACCGCCATGATTAAGTCTTATCGTTCTTTAAATGTTTATTTTTTGCTCGCACCGAGCGCCTTCACGCTTAGTCATCCTTGTTGGATGCACCGCCAGCTGCACCAATAGTGATTTGTTTCTGCAGCTTGCTGTATTCCTCGGTGAGCCGATCGTATTCACGGTTCAAGCTCTCCGCCTGCGACTTGACTGCTTCCTTATCCTTCTTTTCGCGATTCAAGTCGGCGGTCAGTTCCTGGACACGTTCCCGCAGCTTGTTGAGCTGGAAAACGAGCTTGTTGTGAGTATTGGCCACGCAGAGATGGAGTATTTAAATTGTGTGTGTGTGTGTGTGGGGAGATACTGATTTTGGGGGAATGTGCTCGGAAAACTTAGTATACTCTGGCGGTGAGTCCTTGCACACGTTTCCGCAGCCTTGACAACTGTTCAAAGAGTTTACGAGAGAGTTTTACTTGGTTTATCTCTATGCTGGCCCAACACTTTCCATGCGGGTATCAACAACAAATTGCCTGGATTGTACAGCTGGTAGTAGCAAACGGTCTACGTGTTAGGTGGGGGCCGTTGGATACTTGCAAAGCTCTTTAAACATGCCTGGGCTTGACCATGTGCAACAACTCTAAACGCCAACTATTCAAAACTCTAGGAGCTGACTCACCTCATTCAGTGTGGTATCCTCGGTGGCCTCCTTGGCCTTGTCGGTCTTCTCGTTGATCAGGGAGCGTGCTGCGGCAGTGGCGCTCTGGGCCTGCTTCATGGAGGCCTCGCTCTGAGCCAGCAGATTGGCCTGTGCCGAAATCAGTGTGACCAGACGACGTATCACAAGAACAAGGAATATCGCAAAGCCGGAAATGTAAAAGTTGCGCTGGGCGCGAAACAGGCGCATGCTGTGCTGCATCTCCACGTTAAGATGCACCTCACCGGAGTTCTCATGGTTGGAATACTTGCGCATTTCGCGAATTGCCTCCAACAGGAACAGCACCAGCACACCCATAATTAGGAAAAAGTATAGATGCGCCTGCTGTGCCAGCATAGACAGGAATTTGGATTTGAAGAAACGATTCCATTTGTACGGGGAGAAAAGGGGTAGCACCAGCAGCAAAACCACTCCAATTTCTGCGTACAGAAAAGTGGCGATCAAAGTCCACACCAAACTCATGTTTGCAAATTTTTTTTCTCCAATAAAAAGTTTAAAGTCTGTTCGATTTTGTTTTCTCGTTTGACGTTTTGTGCGCTGCAAAGAATTTTTTTCGATATTAGTATGAGTACACACGTCCAGTTGGGCTATGTAGCTATTTATAAACGAGTACCGTAAATTGGCTTACTTTAAATAGCTATAGAAATTAAAATACAGCTGCATATGATGAAATATGCGTATTTCTATGCGGTCATGCACGGCCACGTCAACTCTGCCGACTTGTTTCCGAACAGCTTTTGCAACAAGTTGGCAGCTCTTCAATTTAGTTGTAAACAAAAGCGAACAGCTGACAGCCCTGGTTGCCAGGCAAAACTAAATGTGCTTTTGCGCCATCGATCAAATTCAGTTTGTTATTTATTTATTATTTGTAGTTGCCATAGACAAAATGTCCTACGAAAATTGGTTGAATTACCTGCAATCAGCTGAGAAGAATTCAATGATTAGCGGCAAATTGCGTAAAGTGCTCTACAAATTCCCGGATGGCCGGCAAATGGCCGAGGAGTACAATATGGATACGGGCGTTGTGCAAAGACGTGCCTGGCGCAAATGCAAGCAACTAATGGGCGAGCCCGAATGGGAGATAGAGCTTGGTGAGGAGCCACGCCAACTCAATTTTGCTGCCGGCAATAAGCCAAGCTCGGCTGGCGGCGGCGATGCAGACACCATGGCTGCCGGCGAGTTTACACTGCGCGAAAGCAATACGGCCCCATTGCTGACCAAGCGGGTGACCAAGAAGAACATCGAATGGCGCATACGTAATCTACCATATCCGATAGATGTCTACAATGTCCGTGCAGATGCTGAACAACGCGCGATCGTCGTGCGCACTAACAACAAGAAGTACTACAAAGTTATTCCCATTCCTGAACTGGATCGTTGCAGCATACCGCCGGTCCAAGCGAATATCAGCACACATCATCAGTTCAACACGCTCATCATTACCTACCAGAAGCCGGCCATTCTGTGCGAAATGGAGGCGCAGGTACTTCTATTGCTAAAGAACGTGGAAACGGAGACGGACATGGACGATCTGCTAAAGGGTTTGCTGGCCAAATAAAACGCATAGCATGTTAAATACATATAAACTATAATCTTTATATTTAATTATCACGAGCTTAGGGAACTACTTTTGAAAACTTTCGGCCAAGCCAATATAGCTCGCCAGCGACGGAGCCGATGAGCTGGTAAACAATGAATAATCAAATGATGGCAGCTCCAACGGAGTCAGGGAGGGCATATCGTGTTCTGAGCTTCGCTCCAACGTCGATCGGCTGTCGTATTCTTGACCGTCCGACTGCGGATCGCTGTTGACCATGGTCTCAACTTTGAGCTCAACTAACGCAGGCGTTGACACTTTGCGCTCGATGGTGGACGTGAATTTGGCATCAAAGTCCTGCACGGTCTTATCGATGGCTTTGGCCACGGACTGCGCTGAGCCCACGCCATGCTCGGGACGCAGTGGTAGCATGGGGCTGGTTTCTTTAAGCTGGCCGAAATCTTTCAGCTTTGTTAGCCCATGTTGTGTTTTGCGCATCTCGATCTGTCGTAGCTTGCGCTGAAAGTCAAGCGTCAAGGTGTCGAGCACCTCCTTCGATTTTGCCAGTTGTACATTCTTATAGGCGTCCTGCAGGTATATTAGAGATGTCTCTAGCGCTTTTATGGCCTCTTCGTAGCGATGGTGACGCATGAAGCGCTCTGAGCGTCGCTCATGGAAATGCGCCTGTACACATTAACACACACAGATTATATATATAGAAAGTCGTTTAATAATTTTGTTATTTACCAAATTTAGCGGTGCACAGTCCATGATTTATTTCATTTGGTTTTATTTACCTGCGCAGTACGCCACCTGCTTGGCAACTCTGCATCACAGATGATTAATCGATAACTTATCGATACATTGAAAAAATTCAAATTTGTATAAGTACAAAATTTAATAAGATGTCAATATTGTTATATAGAAAAAATAACACTACAGCGGCTTTGCGTTGGCTTGTTTACCCTCAGTGAGTGCTCGTGATGCATGCACAAAAACGGGCACGTTTATGCCCTGAAATGATATATGGATTGTATACTGAAAACTGAGATTTCTTATGGCCCAAATACATTACCTGCATCTTCGCTGACCTCACAAATGCCTTGTTCGAGGTAACTGTAAATATTTTCCGTGCCATGCCAAAACTGAATATCTTTAAGCTACGTTCATTCACGTTGGCCGTAAAACGTAAATTGGAAAACTCTGGGGGTATCGTCTCCACATCCGGATACACTGTTACACGTTTCATGAGCTCGACAGCAAGTGCCCGCTCATTGGGCCCGCCCAATACACTGAGAATATTTTGAAATGCATCGTTGGCCAATTGGCAGCAGACCAGCCGCTTGCCTTGAAATATTTTATCGAGTATGGGTTTAACTGGACACTCGCGCTCCTTTTCGGCTTGTTCGGTCAAAAGAGGCTCCTTGAACACAAAATTGCAGCCACCATTTGTGAGCGCGCTTACGTATGCCAACAGTGTCGTCACATCCAAGTTGAGTTCGTTCGAAATGGTGGCATACTGATCCACATCCAAGTCGGGCTCTTCCAGTGATGCCGTTTGCACGCCCATTTCCTTGAGCTCTTCGTGCAGTGAGCTATCTATTTTGTTGGAGAAGTAGAAGACTACCTGAAAGGCGATTGAATTGCATTAATCGACAATTTAGTTAAGGATTTCGCAATCACCTTGGGGCGTTGGAACATGCAAAAGTGTAGCTCGCTGGCTTCCAAGTAATCGCTTGCCTGATCCAGGACACTGCGGGCGCCAAAGCTGACGCAGCCTTTTGCAGCATCTTCAATGGACTTGGAGTTGCGCGCTATAACCTTAATCCATTTTAGACCGTTATTGGCAACAATATCCACACGCAACGGACTGTCACGCGATTCGAGCGGAAAGACTGCGTTTATGTCGACAACTCCTTGCTGCAGGCGCAGTGTTTTTATAAGAAATTCATAATTGACAAAGTTGCTGCTAGTTATGTGATTCTCCTTTAACGTCTTGGTACGTATAACCTGCACATTAATAGGTGTTACTAGCTATTTATAGACATTTAAGTATCATGGAACAGTCAAACCTTTTCCAAGAACTTAAGTTCCTGCTGTATTTTCCTTTGCACTTTTGAAACCCCAGGTATTTCCTCAAATTCGACCAGTGACTTCTTAAGCTCCTCTCCTAGCCTTATTTTATCATTGGCATCTGCATACAGAGCGTCCTCCATCTCCATTGCCACCTGCTGAGTTTAAGCGAGCAATTTTTTTTATATTTAATATTATTGTTATCGGTCAGCTGTTCGTTCAGGGCTGCCGAACAATATGAATATCGTTATCGAAGTGTTTGCAACTCTGCTAAAAGCAACTCTACAGAGAGCAACTCTGCTAAAAGTGCTGTCAAACGCCAACATTATGCACTTACTTCCACTTTTTCTACGCCGGTGAAGCCAAGCGGTTGTTATGTGAAATGACGCCGCTTATGTGAAGTGAAAAAACTTAATTTGAACGCATCATTGTTAAAATGTGTAAAATAATTGAATAAAATAGCAAAAGGTAATAATCGATGTACTAAACTAAATGAATTTGTTAATATTTAAGTGATAACTGTGCACGAAGGTATCTCCAGAACAGCAGATATGTCTGTGGTTTGGTCGCATTTTTTAACCGTGCAAAGATTAAATAAATACTGCTTACTAGCATCGTTGGGCGACACGAGCATCTTACTGTGGCCCTGGTTTTATTAAAGTAGTACAATTACGCCAAAAAAAAACTATTTTCTGCATATAAAATGTGTCGATCGTTTCTAACCTCAACTTGAAAATTTTTTCCGTAGGCTTAAAATAGTACAGCATCGACATGTACTTGTATAATTTGACGCTCCAGAAAGGCACTGGCGTCACCCATGCGGTGCACGGTAACTTTTCGGGCGGCAAGCAGCAGGAAGTGCTACTCTCACGTGGCAAGTCGCTGGAGCTGCTGCGGCCCGATCCGAACACCGGCAAGGTTCATACGCTGATGTCGACGGAAATCTTTGGCTGCATACGTGCGCTAATGGCCTTTCGTTTAACAGGAGGCACAAAAGGTTGGTTTCGTTTGTATATTATGTACGTGTATGTATATATTACGCACAAAATCCAATTGGGGGCAGCTCTGTGGTTGTGCCCAGTTTGACTTTATTGAACGTGTCTAAGTGCGATATAAATCCAACTTGGCGTCGCATTTGCCATAACCCCAATCACATGGTATGGCGAACTGAAACTTCGAGTAACAAGATATTCTAACATGCAAAAAGTACAGTTTAATACATTCCTTTATAATATTAGTTCGTCAATTTCTCTTCTCATAGATTATATTGTCGTGGGCTCGGATTCTGGACGCATTGTAATTCTGGAGTATATCCCCAGCAAGAATTCCCTGGAAAAGGTGCATCAAGAGACCTTTGGCAAGTCGGGCTGTCGTCGTATTGTGCCTGGACAGTACTTTGCCATTGATCCTAAGGGTCGTGCAGTGATGATAGGTGCCGTTGAAAAACAAAAGTTGGCATATATCATGAATCGAGATACCCAAGCCCGACTTACCATATCATCGCCACTGGAGGCACACAAGTCTAACACCTTGACATACCACATGGTTGGCGTGGATGTTGGTTTTGATAATCCGATGTTTGCTTGTCTGGAAATCGACTATGAGGAAGCTGACTTGGATCCATCAGGTATGATTTACCGTACCATCAGAATATTCTGCATACCCTTGGCGCCTTAATGTTCGGCGACTGTGGCTTATTCTCCATTGACACTGTTTTGTAACTGAGCGCTAGATAAATGTGACCACTGAACCATTGGTGCTGCTGTTAGTACCTAGCAGCACTTCACTGATTTGTGGCCCACATTCTTTTAAAGTTAATTGCCATTTGCTTCTCGTAAAGTTTTGTATTAATCAATTTTTTATTATATTGTAGGTGATGCTGCTCAACGCACACAACAAACTCTAACGTTTTATGAACTTGACTTGGGATTGAATCATGTGGTGCGCAAGTACTCGGAGCCACTGGAAGAGCATGCAAACTTCTTGGTTTCTGTGCCCGGTGGGAATGATGGACCCTCGGGTGTGCTCATTTGCTCGGAGAACTATCTGACCTACAAGAATTTGGGTGATCAACACGACATACGTTGCCCCATACCACGTCGACGCAACGATCTAGATGATCCGGAGCGCGGCATGATCTTTATATGCTCTGCAACACATCGTACCAAGAGCATGTACTTCTTTTTGCTTCAAACCGAGCAGGGTGATATATTTAAGATCACTCTCGAGACGGATGACGATGTGGTGTCCGAAATTAAATTGAAGTACTTTGATACAGTTCCTCCCGCGACGGCAATGTGTGTGTTGAAGACTGGCTTTCTATTTGTGGCCAGCGAATTTGGCAACCAGTAAGTGTAAACGTGACTTTAAAAGTTTTGTATAAGATTTGCTCACCTGCTCCTTTGCCTATAGTTACCTGTACCAAATTGCACATCTGGGCGACGACGATGACGAACCCGAATTCAGCTCTGCTATGCCACTGGAGGAGGGTGAAACTTTCTTTTTTGCTCCACGTGCATTAAAGAATCTCGTCTTGGTCGATGAGTTACCCTCGTTTGCGCCGATTATCACCTCACAGGTGGCTGATCTGGCAAATGAAGACACACCGCAGTTGTATGTGCTTTGTGGGCGTGGACCACGCTCAACACTTCGTGTGCTGCGTCACGGTCTTGAGGTGTCAGAGATGGCTGTTTCTGAGTTGCCCGGTAATCCAAATGCCGTGTGGACTGTCAAGAAACGCATTGATGGTGAGTTAAGAACAAGGATTTATTTTATCTTTGCGCTTATTAAGTTTAGTCCTTAAGTTTGCTAGCAATGAAATGTTTCTAATAATTCAACTGGTGCATTGATGATACTGAACACGATACCCCAAGATAAACAATGATATTGCTATATATAGTTTGCACTAGGATTGTTGATTTCCAAAATGTTTTCTATCAAATTTAAAAATCTCCTTGTACTATACGCATTGTGGCAATATGGTCAGCGACAAGTACTAAGCGTTATTTTATTTATCGACATCTGGCAAAGAAAGTACCAACAATCCTAGTCTATATAACTATGTATAAACCCGATCGAAAAGCCACAAGTTATCAACCACCAGTTCTCTCTTATTTCAGGCGCTTAAACACAGACGTCAACTGTTTGTTGTGTGTGACTATCGAACAGATATAAAAACGAATGTAATCCAATACACTCGTGTAAAATACTTATAATTTATATTTGTCTTTTGTGAAGCGATAGGTAAGGCAACATTACTGCAGCTCTTAAGTCAACAGATACTACAAAATGCTACTACAAATTATTGAAATTTAATTTTAAGCTTAGACATTGAACATGATGTGATTACTTATCAACCGTGTTTCAGCTGAATTCTCCATTGATTACAAATTGATAACCTGATTATTCAATGTCGTAAAATTCCTTACAAATTGTGTATTCTTAAAAGAATCTTTTACTGATGACGAATTCTTTTGTGTTGTGCTCCTACTTTTAGACGAATTTGATGCCTATATCATCGTTTCCTTCGTGAATGCCACGCTGGTTCTGAGCATTGGTGAAACCGTTGAGGAAGTAACGGACAGCGGCTTTTTGGGCACCACGCCAACATTGTGTTGTGCTGCGCTCGGCGACGATGCTCTGGTGCAGGTGTATCCAGATGGCATTCGTCATATACGATCCGATAAACGTGTGAACGAGTGGAAAGCACCCGGCAAGAAATCCATTACCAAATGCGCCGTCAATCAACGTCAAGTGGTCATAACGCTGTCTGGTCGCGAGTTGGTCTATTTTGAAATGGATCCGGTAAGCATTTCCTATTGAGACTAGGCAATAGAATAGAAAAGTTAGTTACTGTGGAGCGAGATATGTATATCCGTAATCTTGAATTGGCTTTTCTCTCTAAATTGCGCTGATGACAAAAACACGAAAAAGAACAATCATGTTGAGACACTTTGTGTCCTGCAGTGCTGAGCATTTATTAGACAATGTATTGTGTTCTTTTTTAAATACTCGTTCTGAGCTAATTACTAATGTGAAATTCCTCTTTTACAGACTGGTGAGCTGAACGAATATACGGAACGTTCGGAAATGCCTGCCGAGATTATGTGCATGGCTTTGGGCACGGTGCCGGAGGGCGAGCAGCGTTCTTGGTTCTTGGCTGTCGGTCTGGCTGATAACACTGTGCGCATACTTTCGCTGGATCCGAACAATTGTCTGTCGCCATGCTCTATGCAGGCTCTGCCCTCGCCAGCCGAGTCACTGTGTCTGGTCGAAATGGGTCACACAGAGAGCACCACCAATGCTAGTGGTGCGGATGATGATGTGCCGGCCCAACGCAGCGGTGGCAGCAATAAAGGCACCATCTATCTAAATATTGGATTAAGTAACGGCGTCTTGTTACGTACTGTGTTGGACCCCGTGTCTGGAGACTTGGCGGATACGCGCACACGTTACTTGGGCTCGCGACCGGTGAAGCTGTTTCGCATTAAGATGCAAGGCGCCGAAGCCGTATTGGCTATGTCCAGCCGTACTTGGCTGTCCTATTACCATCAGAATCGATTCCATTTGACACCGCTGTCGTATGAGACGCTGGAGTATGCCTCGGGCTTTTCCAGCGAGCAGTGCAGCGAGGGCATTGTGGCTATTTCGACCAACACATTGCGTATCCTGGCGCTGGAGAAACTGGGCGCTGTGTTCAATCAGGTGGCCTTTCCACTGCAGTTTACGCCGCGCGCCTTTGTCATACATCCGGATACGGGTCGCATGCTAATTGCCGAAACCGATCATAATGCTTACACTGAGGATACCAAGAATACACGTAAAGAACAAATGGCCGAGGAAATGCGTAGCGCTGCCGGTGACGAGGAGCGCGAACTGGCCAGAGAAATGGCCAACGCTTTCATAAATGAGGTGCTGCCCGAGGATGTGTTCTCTGCACCCAAGGCAGGATTGGGCCTGTGGGCCTCGCAAATACGCTGTCTGGATGCCATGCACGGCCAGACGATGTTCAGTGTCCCGCTAACACAGAACGAGGCCATAATGTCTATGACGTTGCTTAAGTTCTCCGTTGCGGCAGATGGTCGCTATTATTTGGCCGTGGGCATTGCCAAGGACCTGCAGCTGAATCCACGCATCTCACAGGGCGGCTGTATTGATATCTACAAAATTGATCCAACCTGCTCAGCTCTGGAGTTTTTGCATCGCACCGAGATTGATGAGATACCCGGCGCATTGTGTGGCTTCCAGGGTCGCTTGCTGGCTGGCTGTGGCCGGATGCTACGCATCTATGATCTTGGCAAAAAGAAGATGCTGCGCAAGTGCGAGAACAAACACATTCCTTACCAGATTGTCAACATTCAAGCGATGGGTCATCGCGTGTACGTATCGGATGTGCAGGAGTCCGTCTTCTTTATACGCTATCGTCGCGCCGAGAATCAACTAATCATATTCGCCGATGATACCCATCCGCGTTGGGTGACTGCCACTACACTGCTTGATTACGATACCATTGCAATTGCTGATAAATTTGGAAATTTGAGCATTCAACGCCTGCCACATTCTGTCACCGATGATGTAGACGAAGATCCCACCGGCACCAAGTCGCTCTGGGATCGCGGACTATTGTCGGGCGCCTCGCAAAAGTCGGAGAACATTTGTTCATTCCATGTGGGCGAGATTATCATGTCGCTGCAGAAAGCCACGCTCATTCCTGGTGGCTCGGAGGCACTCATCTATGCCACATTGAGTGGCACTGTCGGCGCCTTTGTGCCGTTTACCAGTCGCGAGGACTATGACTTCTTCCAGCACCTGGAGATGCATATGCGCAATGAGAATCCCCCCTTGTGCGGTCGCGATCATCTCAGCTACCGCAGTTCTTATTATCCGGTAAAGAATGTCCTAGACGGCGATCTGTGCGAACAGTATTTATCTATTGATGCAGTGAAGCAGAAGAGCATTGCTGGCGATATGTTCCGCACGCCGAATCAAATCTGCAAGAAACTGGAAGATATACGCACCCGTTATGCGTTCTAAATAGGTGAGTTGGGCTTCAAATATATAAGTGGGAGATATGTTATCTGATGATATAGTAATTACCTTGGGACACCTATGAAATATGCCTTGATTAGTGTAAATTTTGTGAAACTGAAAGAAATTATGTGTGTATATAGATGATCGATGGTGCTCAAATATTAATTGTTGTTTATCATTATATTTGCAGCTAATTTTAGATGCGGAATGGCTCTCATCATTACGTACTTCTTTTTTTAAGGTGAGTTTTGTTTTATTACCACTTTTGTTGAAATTACATTGTGATGAGCTAAATTTTTACCTTGGGACACCTATGAAATGCCTTGATTAGTGTAAATTGATAATTGCTGAATTTCAATTGAACTAAAAATAGAATTGTTTATCGAATAATATGCAACTATTTTAATAACTTGCTCTTAACTATTTGCAGTCTTATATACAACCCATAAATTACGGATCTCGCAAGCGCAACTCACTTGCAAAAATTAAAAGTAAATATAAAAAATTAAATATTCAAAGAATTAATGCTTTACTGTGATGCTTTTTACATATGTTAGACTAATGAAATAATTTGATTGTAAATGAATTACTGAGTTCACAATTTGAAATTAATTTCGAGTCAAAAAGAAAGTCGAACGTAAACTAAAGTCCATTTTTGTTCCTTTTTACGCAGCTCTTGCGCTTTGGATCCTTTGGGTAATCGATCAAGTAACTTAAATATTTACTAGGTGAATAATTGAAATCAAATAAACATGAATTTAAAATTTACTAATTTGATTCTTTTATCCCATTGCAGTTTATATGTGTAATTATTTGTATTTAAGCGTAATATGCACATAATACACACAATACACAACCACTAAATGACTGCCTATTTATACTACATTTAATTTGTTGCACAAATTCAAACATTTGTGCAACAAATTTAATAGCCACACACGCTATGTAATTTAAGCCTGATATTATAATAATAAATGTACACAAAGCACAAAAGTGGACTGTAATTTAAATATACCCGTTTGTGCCTTGTTAGTAATGATGTTTGGCTAGTTCTTGTTCTTGGCCTTGTTACGCGGCACACTTTACCGTTGTGTTCGCTGTGGCATGCCACGAATATATATCTGCTAAACGTCTTGTTTTCTCTGCTCATCTCTCTCTCTCTGTAGCAATCAAATTGTTGTAATTTGTTATGTACAGAGTTATAAGCCCATGGTAGTTATGCAAATTACGTGCCTCTAACACAGACTTGGACAACGGCGGTGGTCGTCGACGTCGTCGCTGGCCAAAAGAGGCCATAAAACAAGCATCCGCAAAGTGTTCCACTTTGTTGATCTACGGATCGATGAGGAGGGGGTATCATCAACTAGCTGGCGCTGCGGCATCTGGCTAAACGATTTATTAACTTCATTTCTAGATCATTAGATCGCATAACACGGACATTCATCACTTGTGTTTGCAACTTTTTGTTGCACATTTCCAGAACGTGAGCAAAACACGCAAGCATGCAACAACAACAGCAACAACAACAACAACAACGAGTAGCAGCCGTCTCTAGGCTGCAGCTACGCATGCAATTCATGCCACATGCAGCTGCAGCTTGGCGATCGCGCCATCGATAAGCACAATCAACGCTTGGCGCAAACACTTGCCACATGTTGCCTGCTGTGCCCTACTACAAACACGCCCACTTTTTTGTTTGGCCTGGAAGCTGTTGCCTTTTGTGGAATGCGTTCAGCGACCAAGCAGAAGAGCAGATGCCCAGTTGCAGATAAAGCAAACGCACTCTGTCTCAGTCCCTGGGATGATGTCCACATGCCTTGCTTGGGCTTTTGGGTTTGTGTGGGGCGTTGTTGCCTTTATCAGCGCCTGGCGATCAACGATCTGAGCATCAACATCGGACTCCACTTGCCTCTGCTGCAGATGCTTATCAAAATGTGCCTCGCGTGATAAAAAAGAAAAAAAAGTTCGCATGAAACGCGCTCCACACTTGAAAATGGAAATGGGTGTTAACGCAGCAACTTTTCAGCTGTCCCCGCGGCTTGCGTGTAAGAATTTTCTGCGAATTCGCTGAGATTTTAATCGGTTAGATGTCTGGAGCTTGAGCTGGTGCTGGAGCTGGACCTGCATTCGAAGAACGGCGCTGGTCGTGGCCGTGGCCGACACTTTCGCTGTAAATTAAATGCTCATTTTCCGAATGCGGCCGGGCCAACATTTTCCAGTCACGTCGTTTCACAGTTAGCAGCTTTATTAAAACTAACGGCAAGCCAAATAATTAAAACGCAGCGCAGCAAAAAATAAAAAAGAGGAATTGCAAATTGCGGGCCATGTAATAAATAGAATCATCAGCTTGGCAGTCAGCCAGCCAGTCAGTGCAGCGCGGTCAGCCAGCCAGACAGTTAAAAGTCAGGGTCTGGGTCTGTGGCTGTCTTACCGCCATCATGATCATCATCATCTTCACTAACAACATCATAATTAACATCATAATCAACATCATCAGCAGCAGTAGCCGAAGTAGCAGCAGCATCATCATTTTTAAACCTCTTTTGGAGGGTATTTGCCTCGCGAGATGTGTAGCTCATAGGAGACCTCTTCGGCCCCAAAAAGTATGTATATTTCTGATCATTATCAACAGCTTAGTCAATATATAGTCTGTCTGTTTATATGTAAACATATTGCAAGTAATACATATATAGGATCAGAAATGAACAGTCGTAAATGTAGATCTTGTATGAAGATTTGTATACCCTTGCAGAGGGTATTATAATTTTGTCTAGCATAGAATGAGACATCTTCGATCCCATAAACTAAACTATATACATTCTTGATCAGTATCAACAACGAGTCGATATAGCCATGTCCGTCTGTCTGTTTCCAGCCTCTCAGATTTAAAGCTACCGTTATGAAAAAAGTCCAAACTCGGCATTTATAAGTTTCACTATGCTTACTAACAATCGGCTTTTATTTTATTCTGTTTAGCCCATTGAGCTTTATGGCCAGCCGCTGGGCAGCTGCCTCCGCCTCACTGGGTCCAGCTGTCACTCGCTGAGCTGATGGTGACATCGATGTGAGTGTGAAAAGAATCGAAGGGAACATGCATTAGCAATAACTTTTGTTTTTTTTAGAATGTGTACTCTGAGGTCAAGCGCCGCTTGGATTATCAGCTGGAATGCCGTCACGTTGAGCGTCGTCTCAGCCAGAAGCACATGCTCAACTGGATTGTGGCTAATGTGCTGTCCAGCATCTCGCCCCACCAGAAGAAGGAGACGCTAAACAAGTGCACTGGCGATTTGACTGCCGTGGTTCTGCGACTCGAGTTATACTTTGTCAAATTGAAAATTACACACAAAATGCGAGACGCAGCCAACAATCGGAAATGTACCACAATATGTTTAAATTAATACATCTGTCGTGGAATAATAGGAATCTGCGCCACCAACAGGCCGTGTTTTTGCCTTACCCCACAACATCCATCATCAACGATCAATCATCAAAAATGCATTAATTCATCACACACTTATTCATCCATCACATTTATTAGTCTTCATCTGAGCTACCATCTAAGGACCGTCCTGATTGTTGTTGCTCTTCAAACTCATCCACAACATGTGTCTGCACACATTATTCCACAAGTGTGACCACGCACAGTGGCTTTTCGCCGCTGAAGAACCCAGTGCCCTTGCGCACGGAGGTAACGTGCTTGGCCTGGAGCCAACGCTCCAGCTGCGTGAAAAAGGCGCACTGCCAGGGATTGGCCAAATGCTTCAAGTTGGCCAACGTATCATTTAGATATGGCAGGAAGGTTAGCTTGTTAATGAGTAACTCCTCGATGCTGCTCAGGCTCTCCAGCACAGTGGATCTGATCTAGGTCAGCTCGTTGTGGCCCAAATGCAGCTTCTGCAGATGTCGCATGGGCGCAAACATAAGCACATCCAGCCGGCCCAGCGATATGTACTCCACAAAGGGCAGCGAGGAGAAGGCCAGCGCATGCAGGCGCTTCAGGCTGTTGGCGTTCAAATTGAGTATGCGCAGGCGCGACATTGCCATGCTGCCAAAGGCCTTCTCGTCCAGATACTCGAGATTGTTGTGCGACAAGTCCAGTGTGTCCAGATCCTCAAGCGCTGCAAAGGTGTCTGGCTTGAACTCGAGTATATCGTTCGACTGCCAATACAGCTTGCGCAGCGACTGTACCAGCGACCCCCAAAGTGTCCAGCACTCAGGCTAGCGATGCTATTGTGAAATATATGTCCAGCAACTGGAGCTAGCCTAGCATTCGGTTTTGATTGTCAAAGAGCAGGCATATGTTATTGCCGGACAAATCCAATTGCTGCAGCGCAATCAATTGTCAATTGTGGACGCAGTGCATACGAGAGATTTTAGGAGCATAGCTGCCTCAACGGCTGAAAAGTGAAAAGTGTTTAAAGCGAATTCTCACCCAGGTGCAGGTCCTGCAGTACAGGTATGAAATTATGTATATTGGGATTTACGGGTGAAGCGGTTATTAATTATCAATAGCCAAACGAGTTTGTCAGAATGATTTATTGACTGACTTATTGGTAAGGGCTAGGCCGTTGAAATGTGTATAGTAATAAGACGGGGTTTTAGAGAAAACTGGGATAAAAATCTGAAATATTATTCAAGTTTATAACCTTTTTAAACCCTTTTCTCGAAATGTGTAGCATAGGAGACATCTTCAACCTCATAAAGTATTCGTATTTTTGATCAGTATTAATAGCCTAGTCAATAATATAGCGTCTGTGTTTCTATGTATAACCTTTTAAACCCTTTTCTCGAAATGTGTAGCATAGGAGACATCTTCAACGTCAAAGTATTCGTATTTTTGATCAGTATCAATAGCCTAGTCAATAATATAGCGTCTGTCTGTTTCTATGTATAACCTTTTAAACCCTTTTCTCGAAATGTGTAGCATAGGAGACATCTTCGACCTCATAAAGTACATATTTATATTTGATCAGTATCAATAGCCTAGTCAATAATATAGCGTCTGTCTGTTTCTATGTAAACTACTGGAAGCATAACATATGTTGGAAACTGCGGGATCATGTACATATCTCCTATAGGAATGAACGATCCGAAATTTCGATTATTTCTTGATTAAATTTGGTTGTAATAAGTTTAGGTATAATCCCAGCGTGAGAAATCCCAACATCGGAGCTATATAACGTGTATTATATCTGCCATAGGAACGATCGGTCAAAATTAAATTATTGTATGATAGACTTTGTTGTTTTCCACGATTTTTTTTAAGAAACTGCTGTGTCTTGACCATGCTTCCTACATATTAGCGATATCTTAGTATTGTCGGAATCGGTTGAAAATTTAGTTTCTTTGTGAGATATGAGTGGTTTCTCGAGATATTTTGACCAGCTAATTGCGAGTTGTGTACAATAGTGATTATCTTTATCTAAAGTAAAAAAATGTCAGAAAAAATCAGTTAACAAAAGGATTGTCAAATGGAAAGTGGCGAACCAAAGCCCAGTGTTAACTGCTATCACGATGAGCTGCAGAAATCGGAGTATAAGACATGAAGTAATCAATTCGCTTTGCTTTGTTTACACCACAGTCGGGTGCCTATTTCGTGCCAGCTCAGCTGCCGGGGCTGTGGAGCAGTTGTAGGGCCTTCCACAGCAGCAAGAAGAAAACTGTTTGCAACCGCATAATTGCCGACTGCCAGAAAAAGAAGAAGAAGCTGACGAGGGGAGAGGCAGAATGACACAGTTGCGTCGAAACCTCAGCTGGAGCTCGCTGTCAGCAGTCTGTCGTGGCCAGTTAAATGTACTTATCTACCTTATATGTGAGCTCGCATGCGTGGCTTTAGCTGTGCGTCGACTGGGCTGACCCCATTCAATGTCATTAACTCGGCCCAAGGTCTGTTTGTTTTGGCTTGGCCCTAGAGCTCGCAATTTTCGCATAATTGACTAAAAATTATGAATTGTGACGAGGGCTTTTGTAGCAAAGTCGTCGCCCACTGAACTCATTTGAACTCCACACACACACACACAGGTTGTCAGCAGCTCGTCCGTGTCCAGCTGTTGCCAATTTCTGGTGCTCGCCCGGCGGCGTTGACGGCGATGTCTTCATGCGATCTGCGATCTCTGGTCCTCAACGACAAACCTCAACTGTAAACGTTTCAGTCACTTAGTCAACAATCTGTTGCATCTAATTGTGTTTGCAACAAATTACTCAATCCCGTGTTGCCAAGATGCTGCGATAGCAGATGCAGATCTGACTCCAGATCAACTCTCTATCTCGCTCTCTGTCCCTCCCTCTCTCTCGCGTTCTCTCTCGCTCTCTTTCAACAGGTTTGACATAATTTTCACTTTAGTTTGTTTTGAACAGCGCAAATTGGACTGAGGCATGATCACGATGATGCGTTGAGTAACTCAATCGCAATCTCTTAGTTTACGGCTCCGTTTTTATCTGCGTCTTTAGAAACATGCACTTTAGTGGGCGTGGCACACTTCCGCAAGCAATTTGCTGCGGTTCTTGGGCGGCGGGCATAATGGAGCATTTTAATGCTGAAACCGATGATTAAAATCAGAGCCATAAAAAAGGCTAGTAGTGCGCCGCTGCAGACAGCTTGACGAGGAGATACCCTAGGGCTGTACAAAACTTAGAAATATAAAATTCTTATTTGAATTTATGAAAATCGCATAAAAAAGCGGCTTAGACATGAGAGAGAGAGGCATAGGGATCGATGGAGTATGAAAGAAAAAATGGATAAGAGAGAGAACTGATAAGATTACGAATGCCAAAGAGTGAATGAAAATGTGGGAGAGATCAACTGAAGGATAAAAAGGGATTCAAAGGCGTTACATATATCTACAAGCGGAGCTTACAAAAACTACAGGATATAACAACGAGCCAGCGTTGGCTGACTCCGCCACTTGGAGATGTCGAGGACGCAGTCGCAGTTGAAGCCGCAATTGCAGTTGCAACTTGCCAGATAAGTACGTTGATCAGTCGCACAGATCATCAACACGAACATGCCTCAGAAACGAGCAACGTGCAACAAGCGGCAGAGACACGTCAGCAACGGGCCATAAAAACGGGAGCAGCATGCAACATAATTGAAAGCAATTTGCGGCTGACTGACTGGCCCAAGGAGTGGAAGGGTTGGGCCACAGAGTGAGGCTGCCTTTGAGGTGGGGCCTGCTGCTGTGCCCGGGTGATGAGCAGCCGGCAACGCGAGCGTCAGCATAAACATTACATTGATTGCCCCACACACACACACACACACTCTCGCACACGTGTTGTTTGTCAATGCAATTGGCGCTTCTTCTTCTGGCTGCCCCTCTTCAAGTGAAGCGGGTTCGTGCGGGCTGTGCCACATGCGAGCGAACGGAAGTCACTTAGTTCCGGCAAATAGCAGCCGTTGCCGTTGATCATCTGCACCTGAAACACATTTGATGCAGCCCGTTTTCCCGGCAGCCCCATACAACGCACCCCGCCTCCCAATTGCAGTTACGCAATTGTGCAATGCCTTTGATTTGTGTTTCTCTGTTTCTTTTACCACTCGACTCGTAATTGCAAACAGCTGAGCCACATGTGCCACAAGTCCAATTCGACTTATCGATTAACAAAAAGACTAAAAATTGGGCAAGTTTGCCAAGAGGCATTGTAGACATGGGGGGTAGATTCAATGATCATTAGCATAGCTTGAAAGCATATTTGAGAAGTGGTTGGCAGAATTCAGTGAGGGTCTCTAAAATAGTGTCAACTGCTTCCAATCAACCCAATCAGAGTGCTTTCAAAGTTACAAAACAAAAAAAAAAACAGATGTAATATAAGTACAAGTACACACATAGAATTACATAGGTTGGGCTTATAATAACTTTCGTTCCATATGCTCTATGCCAGTAATTTCTGGGAAAAGCTTATCAAACATTTGATTCGTGCAGTTTAATGAAACATGCGAACTTTCAGACTACATTCGCTTAAGTATGGTTGGAAGACTTTATCGAATGCATTTGAAGGCTGACTCCCAGGGGTCATTTCGCTTGAGCCAAGCTTCGTTGGGCAGCAGCTGAGCAATCTGCTCTGACATGGGGTCTGGCCTCCGATATATTTATATATATATAGCCCATACACGTATTGCACACACAGCTGAATCATGTTGTATGCGATATATAAAGCAACTTCCTACAGCTGTTGAAACTCAGGCACAGCCGGCCAAGTGCGTTGGGTATATTTTGCCGCCGCCGTTGTTGTTGCACAAACAATGAATGAAACGCGTTGTTGTTGTTTTTGTTGTTGCTGTTGAAGTTTATCAAGTTGAAATTGCACAGTTGGTTGGCTGCTGCCACAACAAACCGAAAGCACTCGACTTATAGTTGGGGTTTACTATGGGACCTAACCCATTTGCCAGATGCACTTCCCAAGTTCAATAGAACCTTACGAAGCTTGAGCTTATGAATCTGCGTAAAGTGTTTGTGTTGTCTTAACTTTTGTGTCTGTGCCTTTTGCTGTTTCCGTTTCCGATTGATTATTTTTGTTCGCACTCCTTGGTTTACGCGTGGTGCTCCAGGTGGTGGGCTCCACAGCCATTTGTCAACCCTGAGTTGCTTGTTTCACTGTCAGACACTGGCAACGCACAAGGCAAACAAGCGGTGCAGAGTGGGCGCGGCTGCGCAGGCGGGGCAGCGGACCGGCTGGTGGCAGCTGTTGTTGTTTATAGCAAATCGCTCATACGCCTCGTTGTGCGGCCAAGCGTTGCAAATAGTTCGTCATGACTATACGCAAGTGTGTGTGTGTGTGTGTGTGTGTGTGATTGCGTGTGATTGCGTGTGTGTGTGATCATTCAGCGCACCCACACAACAACAATTCAAGTGCAGCGCTCATCAATAAAGTGAAATTTTGTTAATTTTGCCGACTGGCGGTTGCTTTTGGGGCGTGCAGCCTTGCGATTGTTGTTGTGCTTTGATGGACACATGCACGGGGCATATGCTACACACACAGACACACGCACACATATGTGTGTATCTGTGTAAGTATTGTATGAACGACAAGCAGCCAAGGCAGTAGCTGAGGCAGCAACCGGACGCACGTGTTCATTTTCATTTGGCGCAGAGAACCCAACGATAAACAGCCGCAGTCGCAGTCACAGCAACAAAAACAACAACAGCAGCTGTACAGCAGAATCTTTGTAGACGCTGACGGAGACGGAGACGACGCTGATGACGACCAACTGCGGAAATTATTCATTCAAGCGCTGCTGTTGCTGCTGCTTGGCTTGGCTGCTTCTGCATGCCACAGCAAACAGACGCAGCAGAAGCGTAGCATGTATATATAAAAGCAACAATTTGAAATTCATACAAATTGCAAGCGGCCAGCGGAACAAGACAATAGCCTCAGCAGTTGCCACATGCGGGGGCAGCAACTGGAGCCACCCAAGCAGCGCCAACATGTCCGGCAACAGCAATAATAATAACAACACCAACAACCACAATAACAATAACAACAACAACAATAGCTGTCCATCAAAATGGCAGCGAAGCGCAACAAGTCCCAAAATGTGCTTTTTTTTTGTTTTGTTCAGCTTTGGTTTGATTTCATTTGCCTGGCAAATGCCAAAATAATTGTCTCACATTGCATAATCCGAGTAGGAAAAAATAGTGAGGCCCGAACAATGGCCGAAATGAAAGCTCAGCTTTCACCCCGCCATTTGGTTGGGGCTCAAAGCGATGGCTGAATCCATCAGCAACTGCGGATCAGAGACAATAAAACAAAAGACGCCACAAAAGCTGAAAAAACTGAAACAAAAACCCCAGAAAATAACCAAAAAACAAGAAAGAATTGCTATTTAGGGAACGCCGAAGATTAAATACACTAACCGGCATATAACAGGAAAGTGCTTTTATACAAAAGCTTTATATTCGACTGATTGTTCCATTTAATATATTGGTTCGATATGTTAAGGTTTAGTGAAGCTTGCAATTGCTTGATATTCGTCTTGAATATCTTAAAAAATAGAAAAGGTTCTTCCATCTATCTCAGATTTTGACCGATTCTTGCCATAGAGCAAGCTTTAAGACAGCTGGCTCGGTTGGAAGTTTGAAACTGATTAAAAGTATATATAATTTATAGAGGAATTTGTCTGCTATGACGGGACAAAATAACATTATACCCTTCACAACAAGTAGGGTATAGAAAACCTAAACCCAAAATCGGCATCAGCTCATGGCACACAGGTGTGCACAATCAATCAACCTGAGATCCCATTAAAGCCGCTGTAACAATGACCAAGATAATCACGCTGCCGCAGCCACAGTCGCGGTCGCCACCACCCGAAAGATCGGGTGCCACGCCGTTTGCGGTCGCTCCAGGTCCACGCACAAACGCGTTGATAGCTTCGATGGCTGCGCCAACAACATGAACAAGTCATAGTCACGGCTTGTCTGACCATATCTGGGCAGACCACCGCACAGCTCAAGGTGGCATGCTGGGGGTGGGGTTGGGGCACGGCTTGGGGCAGGGGCTGTGGCGAGGCGCCATTATATGAACCCAGTTGATTGCTGTAACATTCCACACTTAATTAGCTGGCAGTCAATGGAAGGCAATGACTGAAAAACTCTTGTAACGAAAAAATTTGGTATTTAAAGAAATTTAAATGGTTTTTATGTTATGAAAACAAAAGAACTTATTAATTGTTGGGACAAATTAGAGATTATTATTATTAATACCTTCATTATTATTAACATCATTATTAAGATATATATTATTATTTGTATATTGATAATGCTGGTCAGAAACCATCATTTCAGATTTTATGTCTATAGCTTTGAGACTTTGTAATACAGAGTTAGTCTCGATTCGCAAAAGAGACCATATGTCTAGGCAGAACAGCGTTTCCTCTTTGATGTAGACCATTAATAATCTATCTGTCAAATGTGTCCGATTTTGTGCTCTAATTGTGAGCAATTTCGGCGCTTTGTTTGACGCACATTTTAAAATCTCTTTAATCTACCATCCAAAATAATTTATTAGACTCTATAAACAGACTATAAGAATTTCCTCTAATCTAGGAAAGCCAACTTCTTGTTATATACACTCAAAGTCTCGCTTTTCACTTTAACCTCCATCCAAGCTTATTGAAATTTCAAATATGCCCCTTTTAACCTCAAGCTTTCCACCTGATCTATTTGTCTTTAACAAATATCTTTTTTGACTAATTAGTCAAATTTGTCGAACCAATTTCCGAAGTTCAGTACTAGTCAGTCACGATTTTCCCGATGCCCATTTGCCATATGGAGTCGATTCAGTTAACTGCGCGTGCTCCACGCTTTCATATTACCCGGCGGCCAAGTCCAATATTTTGTCGCAACGTTGAACAATTTTAATTGGATATTTGTCGTAGGCTCCATGTTGGGCCGTCGCAATGCCACAACTCAGCGGCAACGACAAGTTTGACTACCCCCCGCCGCCTCCTGGTCATATTTTTCTTAACGCTAAGCGAAATTAGCATATGAATAACTTTTGGGTGTTACACTCGGTAAATGAATGTTAGTGTGTGTGCTTTGGAGTGGTGCGTGTGGTTTTCTGCTTCTTGGTTAATACTGAAGAAGGCGGCGGCACGCATCAAAGCCGACCACACCAACAGTCGGCAACATGTGCACTTTGGGCTCAACGCACATGAAACTGAAACTGAAACTGAGCTAAAATTGGAGGTCACGTAGTTGTCCGGGCACCACGCAACGCCTTCATTTGGCCAGCCAGTGTATGTGCTGCTTTGTGGCGCATATAAATTACACAATGCAACGGCCGTCGCGGCCGCCGTCGCGTTGCTGCAACCAGCTACAAATCGAATTGCCGCAAACCGAGAGGCAAGTGAAACCCTGTAAATGCAATGAAATGGTTTTTAACTTTTGCAATTTTTCAACAACCAACCGAAAAAATAAAAGATGTACATGAATTGAAACATTATCTTGCGAATGCCGAAGACGTAATACTCTAACAAACAAACATACTAAGGCACAACTCTGCACGATTCGAATCGAAAGATGTTCTAGGCAGATAAGTCTCAAGCTTCTGTTCGCCAAAGATTAAGAGATGCCTGATGAAAAAACATTCTAACTTAAGATTCTCTCATAATGATAACGTGTTCCGGAATGGAGGTTTGTTAACTCTCCAGAGTTAAGCTAAATCTTGTAACAGAATACAATATATGCTTATATCTAACAATAGTTAGATATTGATCAAAGGATCTTTTTGGTTCGATGTTTCGCTTTTAGGTTCGATTTAGGCAACTGTTTATTGCTGAGCCCAGGTTCATACCTTGATTTGTCCCATTTCTTGCCAATTTCAAAAGAGTTAATTGAGTTTATTTTATATAATGATTTTCTATCAAAGTATTGGAGTCATATTTTAAAATGAAATGTTTATAACCAAACGTATCGATTCATGATTCAGTTTGGTGTTTTTCTCATTTTATAAGAAATATGAATTCAAGCTTCGAACTTGTCGGCTGACTGTCTACGTTCCGCTATAAGTTAGCTGAAAAGAGGGCCTTACCTCTATCAGGAATCCCAAATATATGTATTTTGCTTGGAAATGTCTTCAAAATCCATGAGCGAATCGTAGTGCTCGCTGCTAGAGTAACCTGAGTAAGCTTAAAACACAAGGCGTCGGCATGGCAATAATATGGTTTTTGATGTTTAAACAAGGTCAGCTCTTTGGCTGCTTGGCGCTGGCTTCAAAGGTCTGCGCCGAGCGATGAGCAAACAAAGCGAGCTGTCCGTAACCAGAGACTGGCTTGGCCCTTGCCCCTAAAGCCACGGCCTCAGCCTCAGACTCAGTCTCAGGCTCAGCTACATCGACCATTCGACAGTTCGACATCGGGCATCCACAACTCGACCATTCGACAGCTCGACATCGGGGTAATAACCATAATGCGCCGCTTCACGCAATTTTTGAAGCTTGAATCCGCTTTTAAAGTTCGAAAGGTTTTTGGAGGCAATCGAATATGGAATGGTTTTCGGCTTATTTGCCTTGCCCGCTGGCACAGCTCCGTTGCGGCTGGAGTTTTTTTTAGGTTCGTTCTGCTCCGCATCATTCATTCATACATTCATTCACTTTGGCCCGGTCGGGGTCCGCGGCCTTTGATTGCTTTTTTGGCGCTGGGGCAATAAGCGATTTGCTCTGCTTGGATTTGCATGCATTAAAAGCGAGTACGAGACCGGTCACGAGTGGGATCGGGAAGATTGAGATAGACCTCCAGGGTCTTCACAGTTTGGGAGCAACAGCAACGGTTTGGTGAACACTGCTGAAAAGAACATGAGAAATTTAAAAAATTTGTGAGGCCTTACGAGAGATTGTCTTTTAGGCATTGTATTTTACGCTTTTAGAAGGTATTATAATTGTGTAAAAATATATAAAGTATAAAGTATATATATTCTTGATCAGCATCAACAGCCAAGTTGATATAGCCATGTCCGTCTGCCCGTCCGTCTTTCAATCTGTCCGTCTGCCTGTTTCTATGCGATTAAGTCTCTCATTATTTCTTGTTTTTACTTTAAGTTGATAATAGAAAGCATTTTATGGCTTTTAACCTTTACCAACAATGCAGACTTGCATCTATTTAAAGTTGAATCTTACCTTTATAAACTATCCTTGAACGCCCGACTCTTAAGTTTTCTAACTTAATGACAAAACTACCCACTAAATGCGAGCCGGCTACTTAAGCCAATCAAAATTCTCATTAATTAATTTTGCTTTCTCATAAAATGAGGCAGCAAAGGAAATTGATCAAAGGCCTGGGAATTGTTGTTTGTATGTAGATCATAGTATATATTGTACAATCATATATGGATGATCGGCGGCGCAGTGTATCAAAAAGTATAAGTTTTATTGACTGCGGATGCAGTTCATAAACAATGCGTTGCCATAGACTTATCCATCGCCCCTCCACCCCCTCCCCCTCCCCTCCGTCGTGGTGGCTATGCCGACGCCTGTAGGCGCAATGTGGAGCGCATCTGTTACATGTTAATGCGCACCAAGGCGAAATATCCCAGCAGAAACAGATATAGATATAACTGTATAGATATATATGTAGTATATGAAAAAGAAATGTGCGATCGCTGGAAATACTCGCGCGTATTTGTATTTATGAAATCAAACATAAGGTACGGCCATTCGATCGTCTGCTGCACATTTGGCACACATGACAGCCGCATGCTCCACCAAAAGCCGATTTTTTTTTTTTGGAAAATAACTAAACAGGGTGTGGGGGGTGGGAGGGTTGCGGGTTGAGGTGGCAGGCCAAACCACACACATGCATGGGTCCCACACTCCGATATCTGTGTGAGAGAGTGGGCTTTACGCAGTTCCAGTTAAATCGGAAGTGGAACTCACGAGGAACCGAGCGGACGGCGACGGCGGGCGCCCCTCTAGCAAAAGAGCGTGCCACGATTATCACGCTATTTCTGTCAACCTAAAAGGGAATGGGGAGGGGGTGGTGCAAGGCAAGCAAGGGTAAGGGTAGCGCTACCCACATGTCAGCCCCAGCTGTTGCCTGCCCGCGATCAGGCTGCCATATATACTTAGATGAGCTGCTAATGATGCCAACGGGTTAAATGCGTTGCGATCTATTTCGAGGCGCTTTTCTTTTCCATTCTATTTTATTTCATTTCATTTTTTTCCTTCTATTTTTTTTCTATATATTTTTCCAAGTGTTGCCCAATAATTTAGCTTTGTTTATGGGTTTTTGATATTACCCACGTGTCATATTTTATGGGCGCACTGGGTGCTGTTCGCTTTTTTGGGCGCTTTAAATTTAAACTGGCAGCGAAAATATTTTGATAGCTCCTTGAGTGTCTACATTGGCTCGGCCGTCGCCTGCCCCCGCCGCTCTCTATTATGCCAAGATGATTTTTTTTGTTTTCTTCTGGCAGTCGAATGCATTTTGACACAAAACTGACATTTAACAAAGTTGCCAGCCGTGTTCAGGCAGCAGCGGCCACATTTAAGGCAAGTGCATCCAAAACACGCCCAGTTGACAGTCGGCAACGGCAGCGGCAACGGCAACTGTGGCAGTGGCAACAACAAGTGCGTCAACAGATGCGACAAACACCAAAATGGTCAGCACATTGGGTGCACAGTCGCCGCAGTTGCCACTTTGCCAGTTGCCAGTTGCCAGTTGCCAGTTGTCGATTGGCAGCATTTTGGCCAACCCAACCTGGCCATATTTGTTAATAGCGACGCAGTCTCTAAAAGGCCATGCGACCGATATTTCACATATTTGTTTGGCGACCACCAAATTGGCAACTGTTGCGCCGCCTAAATGCCAGTTCATAATTCCTGGGCCTTGTACCTTTCACTCAGGCAATCATACTTAAAGTTTTTGTTAGTGACACAATATTAAAGGCGGACCTACAAAGATTAGTTCAAGAAATATTCTTATGAAAACATTTTTTTTTATTGATTTGTTCATTGTAACACAATATGATATATCATTGTTTCAAGCCTAATGAATATTTTCGCTGACTCGGTTCAGGGTTCAAATCCTACTTTAAGGTTCAGTTCGTTACTCAGATTTTTCACATTTGCGAAACTTTTTATGCATTCAAGTCTTGGTTCTGTCAATTTTCAATTGGTCTTTTAGATGGATATTATCTTATACATAGATCTTACAAATGGAACTTTTTCAATGTTAATATATTCAATGAAATATATTTACATATTTGTATCTATCAACTAAAGTAAAGACAGTGTCTATAGCTTAAACTAATAATTGCAATATTTTCATATGGAAAAAATCTCCGACGCGAAAACGTTTTTATTTTAAAAATTTGATTCGGTTCAGGCTTGAGTGCGGCTTTTCTTTATCCATATAAACCAAATGAGAGTTATTTCGGTTCGGTTCAAAACCAGTTCTGATAATAATATCTATATTCCTCATGGGCTTGGATATGTTTTCTTCGGTCTGTTGAAAACAATAACTCAAAATGATTATGCTTCTTTTTACCCCTTTCTCAAATAGGTACGGGATAAGAAAAGTTTATAAAAGTATTATGAAAGATTCTTAACCTAAATATGTGGAAGTCAGTTTAGTTAGGACAAAGTCTTTTGGAAAAGAGTAGCAATATCTTGGCTTTTGAAAAGTGAATTTACATAAAGTATTTTATTGGCTACCAAATTGAAAGGGTATTGAAATGGCGATCACTGCTGTTGCTGCTGGCTATTGTTGGCTGTTGCTGCCGGGTGTTGCAATGGCAATGCAGGTGTTTGTTGTTTGGATTGGTTAGCCAAGATTTGTCACCTGGCGTCGGGCACGATGTGGCCAGGTTAGCTGGCTGGCAGCCTGCTGTTTGTTATCTTCATTTTGGGATCGAGTAAATCATATTTTGCACCTTCCTTCACGACAGCAACAGCAGGAGGGTGTTTGGGGGGGGGGGGGGGGGGGGGGGGGGGGGGGGGGGGGGAGGGGGGGGGTGAGATGCTTGTTGGTCATGTCGTGGAAACAACGTGCCAAATTTATCGCACAGCACTCATCGCTTGGCTTAGCCCACTGGCACACCCACTCCCACACCTACGGGCGCATTAAATATCAATTATGCGGGTCTAACCCAGAATATGGCCGGCCAATTTCCTGCTGCTGCTGCTGCTAATTATAACTGGCAGCCTGAGTAGAGGGCTGTGGCGGGGGGCGTTGCCATTGCCGGCGGCCACTTGAAGTTGTCTCGTCTCGCTTCATGTTGTCGCAGTGTTTTTGGCGGTAATTGCGCGACGATTTGTTTATGGGCCGCCAATCAAATGGACAACAAGCCGACGACCACAACACAAATAAAACAAACACCAAAATGGTGCGCAAAGCCAAACGCGCATTCAAATCAGGCCCAGGCCCAAACGAACCGAGGAGTCCCTCCCTGGACAATCTGGCCAAGCCAGCGACAAGCTAACAAGCCACCGATCAGCGTTTCGAGCAAAGACCACATTCGGATTGGGCTACAAGGCACGCACAAAGCACAACGGCAGCCACATGGTAGACGACGTTAACATCCGGCGCTGCCACTCGCATGACAATTAGAAATATGTTGTAGCTTAGACACACACACACACACACACGCCACACCCACTCTTGGCTGGTTGTACCTGAGACTAGACTGTGGCCCATACTTTCTTTGGAACGTCTAGACATTGTTTCTATTTATAAACCAACTCTTTAAAAGTGCTGACAGCTCTCCTGTTCTGCTTATCAATGTAATTTCAGTCCATTCAGGAATGGCTTGCAGGCATATGTGTTTGTTTTGGATAAGAGTTGGGAATTGTTTAGAGATTATTACATTTTATATATAGATATTTCTTACGCTCGTAGCATAACTAAGATCAAGTGGAGAATAGTAGGAGTAGGGACTTTTTCATTTATTATTTTCTGAACTCTCTTGGTTGGATTTATCCAGGGCCTTAAAGTTATTAACTTGACCCAAGAGAGGACCCAGTGACCTGTATTTGACTGTTAACTATTGCTGCAACTTAAGAAAACATATTCGTAAATATAAAAATCAATGCTCTACTATGCGATTCTCATGAAATGGAATACGTCTTTAAAGCTTACATGCTTTGAATATATATAAGTAAGGGTTGGCTTTCAATGAAACTTTATATGGGTTCTTCACTCTCTATCACTAGCCCCTTTATCCCTCTCGCTCTCTTAATTTATATCATCATTTTACGCCTGCTTTAACTCTAATACGCTCTTTCTTTTTCTCTTTTAGTGATGTGTTTATATAAAAGTTATACTTTCTTCTGCAAATATATGGAAATAAAATAATTGTACTTTTCATGTGATATTTTGGGTGAGTACATTTTTATATATTTCATATATAACATATATTTCATATATATATATATAACATAACTAAGAATTTATCTTAAGGCAATTCAGACCTGTGCAATACACACATATATACTTGTATTTTAAGTTTTCGACCACATAGATATTCTAAATTTTCTAAGACCCCAAACTACATGTCATAAATTGAAACCCGTCTCAGCCACTTGACTTTTGTTGTTAAAATCATCAGCAATATCCACAATTTCCGCACTATTTCCATAAACCTGATGAGCTGCTGCTACTTTTGGCAATTAGGCAGACAGGCACCTTGCTTGACAGCCCTTCATAGTGGAAAATATTTGCTTAGTCAAGAGTTAAGGCAAAATACACTTAAAATGTCAAAATTTTGACAGGCCAAATGCCCACCCACCCGCTGCTGGCACTGGCGACTGCCAGGCCACGCCCACACACGCATTAACAAGAGCGCCAAATTAAGCCATAAATTTAGACGGCGCTGGACCACCGGCAGAGCCGAACAGAGCAGGGCAAGGCAGGGCAGAATCCGAGTAACAGCAGGAGCCAGTCTAAACTTGGCTATGAGTGAAACGCCTCTGCGGCAAGACTTGTGAGTCGCGACTCGTCCGCAGCTGTGCCACACCCCCTGCTATCCACCCCTTGCCAGTTGCAGCTCAGCTCGTTTAATATAAAAAAAAAAACGAAGAAAAAATTCAAATTTAATTAGTCTTCAAGTGAAGAAGTAATATTTGTACAATCCACAATCTGGTAAATTTCGCAGCTGCATGCAAAGCGAGCCGAAGAAGAGTTAAGGAGCAAGGAAGTGGGTTGTTCATGCGGCTGAAGATGGAGTTGCCAGTTGCCAGTTGCTGCTGTTGATGATATGAAAATATGAGCAGCAAGTGGGCTGCAGTCAGCGTTGTCAGCACACATCTGCATTCCAGACGAGTCAACAAGCAATAGCCCAGACCCAGACCATGTGGGATTCAGACGCGACGGCACTTAACGCTCTCTAGGCGAGGCAAAGGCAGAAAAAGAGACGGAGACAGAGGCAGGCACATTGCTGCCACATCAATTGCTGTGGCAGCATCGCAAGACCTGCCGCATCAACTGTTGCTGCGTCGGCGTTCGCATGATGCGTTCTTGATTGGCTTTGGCACTGCGACGCCTCCGTTTTGCCGGAGCTGCAGCTGGAGAGCGGACCGGTCGCGACCCCCAGTGTCAGTGGCATCGCGTGTGACATTGCAGCAACTTCTATGCCAACTGCACCACATTCATTAGCAGCCGTTAAATGCTCGCTTAATCATTACGTCTGCCTCGGTCTGTGTCTGTTCCTGTGTGTGTGTGTGTGTGCCACATGACACATGCACTCAGCTGGCCGAGGGGCCAGCCAGCTTAGAACTCAAGTGGCCCCGGGGCTCAGAGACCCCGGCAACGATAGAGATAGAGGCTGCCTCTGTTGCCGTTACCGTTGTCGTTGTCGTTGTTGCAACATTTGTTGCAATCTTAAGTGAATTTGTGTTGCAATCTGCAAGTTTTTGTTGCTGCTGCAGCTTCCTTTGGCTGCCTGCCACAACTTATGATGACTTCAATTAATCAGCTTGATATGCTTTGCATGCCACTGCCTGAGATTGCAGCAGTTGCCAAATGCTTCAAGCACTTTGCTCAAACCCTACAATGCATTCGAAGCAAAGCAAAAATAAAGCATAGCAAATGCTGGTCAGGATTTGCAACAAGCTATCTATTCAAATGCAATGATAAACATTTCAAAAAGAAATATATTTCTTTTATGGACAGTTTTATGGTCCACCCTTAGCCGCTGCTCTGAGAGCTGCTCTCACGCCCCTTTTCGCTTGTTTGTGTTCATTTATTTCATTTTGTTGCCAATTTGTGAGCAATTCAATGGAGCTAAACTAATTTAGCAAATTGATTAGAGACCCAGCCCCCGCTTAAACTGGCTCAGTTCGCTTACAAGCCATTGAAATCCAAATCAAACAAATGCGTCAATTAAATTTTCATATGCGAGGCACACGACCAGGACACACGCACCGGGCTCGGACGTGCGTCAATTAGGAGCTGGCTTGGTGGTTGCTCGGCGACGTCGCCCGCTGCACACGCCCAAAGAAGAGGCGGCGGCCACGTGGCCGTTGCATTGTGCACTGAGTCAATAGAGGGAACAGGGTTCGCGTCTCATTAGCGTGGAAACAGGTAAAAGCGAGCTCAACTCTGGCCACGTGGCAGCTGCGAGCCCCCGGACTGAAAATGTTCGTCGTGTTGTGTCGCCACAAACAAATGTTGCGCCGCTGACCCAATTGCCACGCTGGGGTCATGATAATTTCAGGAGCTTTGGCTTTGTTGTTATTCGTGCGACCGTCGATCGTGAGCCAGGGCCTGGGCGCTCCTTTGGCCCCAGCACAATGACTGCGACTCCAACTTCAACGCCAGCTGCACGTGGCCCGCCGGTGGCGCCACAGAGAGCGTTGCTCCTGACATATGCAAAACGGCTGCCATAACTGGCCGATCGACTGTGCCACAATGCGACATTTGCGACGTTTCTTATACCCTGAACCCATTGAAAATGAATAAAAGGGGTATAACGTTTTTGTGAGCTAAAGGAAATTTCCCACCACAAGAATAATATATATATTCTTATCGCGTTAGTCCAGGCTACAGATTTGATTTTTGAAATATATACCCTCGTATATCAAATGATTATCTATTATCGATTTTGAGACAAGGTATTTTGGGCATAACTCGAAAATTATAAGGGCTAGATATACTAGGTACTAGGGTTTTCGTGTGCCCCCATTCTATCCAAATCCAATTTAAAGATAGCCTTATAATTTGGTATATAGACACAGTTGGCTGTGATATTTAAGCACTGCAAATTTCACAAAGATCGGACTCTAAGCACTGAAGCATTATATTCAAGAATGTATTATCCATACTGCCTGGCTGTAGGGAGATGCAGTTAGAAGTAGGTTCAAGGTATCTGCTAGTCGGTTAGTCTTGGTGGAGCACTTTTTTTTGTTTTATGGCTGAATTTTTCTCAGGTATTGACTGCGATTTGCATAGAAATCAAAGTGCAGGCAAAACTGAGCCCATGAAAATCTGTCAGCGGCCACCAGATTTATGGCAACGGCTTCAGTTGCGCCAATGTGGGCGTCACATTATGTTGCCACAAGAAATGTGGCTTCTCGAAATAAAGGAAAATCGATACGCGCGCGGAAAAGTCTACAAAGCGTCTGCGTTGCACGTCGCCCCCCTCAACTGCTCCAGTCAGATCTAGGGGGAGAGGGGGCTGCATATATTAAAGTCTGCAAATGTATTCAAAATGGCCGCCTTCAAAAAGTGAGAGACATGCGCAAGAGAGAGCGCGACTGAGCGAGAGAAAGTGCGAAGAGAGAGAGAGTTCGAGTCTCCACAGTGGTTGCCAAGCAACGCAGTCGAGCCTTGGCTGGGGGTTGCTTGGCGCCCAAGGGGGTTGTCGTAGCTGCCTTCTGTCTGGGCACGACGGGAACATAAACGCTGGGAATCGATTGCAGTGGACACCAGATGCAAGCTATTTCGTTGGCTCAACCGATTTGGTACGGTTTGATTGGGTCCCACTAGCTGCAATGCCTATATCGGATAACTGAACCCTATATCAAACCCACTTTAACCACCTTACAATGCTGTCTAACACCACTTGACAGCTTCTGCCGGGTGGCCGGATGGCAGGGTGGCGGCAACAATCAGTGCACGTGACCGACACACGAGCCGATGTTCTGCTCATTAAGAAAGGCTGACAAGCGTTTTTCTCGTCGCGATATGATCAACAAAATGCCAAATCTCTCGAACAACAACAACACCAACCCTCCTTTAACAACCTTTAAGCGAAACCATCAACCTTCCAACACACTGTGATTAAGTCCACTAAGCTGTTGTTGCACAGTGGGAAAGTCACGCCAGTGGCATGTCACAGACTCCTTCCCAACTGCAACAGTTTCCAGCTCATTGCATTTCATCACGCTTTGTTTTTGGTCTTCCTTTCTTCTGGGCAAAGCCTAACGATATTCCTAACGATCTTGTAATACTTTGATGTTTAGTTTCAAAGGATCCATGGATCCGATTCTATGTATCTTATAAAAAGAAACTCCGGAGTTCTATAAATTGTGTTGATTAATATTAGTTTTATCGATTGATGATGATTATTATTATTATATATATTTTAAATATTATTATTTTTTATATTGGCCCAGACAATATTATATCTTGTATTTCGTCCACTGGCAATAACTTTTTAGCCATATTTCTCGATTCTTTCAAGTTATCAGCTGGGGATCTAGTCTAGGTTTATTATGTCTGTCATAGCCTTGATGACATACTCACCATAAAAATTAGGAACCTTTTCAAATCAATAACTGAATTTCAGCAATTAAGGCAAAATTTTTCATCTAACTTTGAAGTGTACGAGCGCTTCGTGTTGACTTTCTAGTGAGCATTACCTTTGGTTTTGCATGCTGGTTCATGGACTACTCGTAGTCTTGTATCCTCGGACCACGTAATCATGTTACGACACACACAACTGACATCACAGTTTCAGCAAAAGCGATTAATATCGCACACGACACGAAGCTGGGCAGGAGCAAGACTCCAAGCTCCAGCTTCAGCTCCCACTACGAGTATCATTTGCCTTCGTGGAGCATGCGCACATGACTCCAACTTTGACGCTGAGTCTGTGGCTCAGTCTGACTCTGACTCTGAATTGGGTTTCATATGATGCTGTCCATTGTTGTTTGTAGTGCTGTTGATGGTGGTGGTGGTAGTAGCTGGTGGTGCTGCAGGCGGGATTCGTTTAAAATGACTTAATGGCAAACAGCTCATAAATTCACGAATTTGCATAAACCGACTCGACTATTTGGGCAACATTGCAACAGCAGAGAGGGAAGCGCCCCCGGGGCACATCACAGCCAGCTCGAGCGAGTGAGTCAGCAGCGGCAGCAGCAGCAGCGGCAGCTGAAACATGAGCTAGACCTGGAGCTGTTCAGCTCTTGTGACTGGCAGCCTAATAAACACAATTAACTTCATCATTTTGAACTCAAATTATTTCATTTCAATGCGATAAAATCGCAAATCACGAAGCGGCAGCCAAAAGCTGCGGACAAGCTAGAGCCCCAGCGCCAAAGCCAGAGTCAAAGCGAAAGCGGCTCTGGCCAAAACGTTACAAACCAAAGCCCACAGACAATAGAGCCAGGCACAGATCCGACCTGGCCAGGACGGTGAAAATTAAGTCAAACTCTGGCTGCAAACATTTTACCAATCGCTCGACCAATCGAGCCGATCGGGACTGGGGCCTGTTGCAACCGCAGCCGCGCACCACCCGCAACGGGGATTCGAGCCACTTTCAATTGTGGTGGGCACTCTGCAGCTGCATCGGGAATGGGCATAGGGATGGCCTTTTGGCTTGGGCACCGGAGCTTACCAAGCTGGGTCTGGCTGGGTCTGAAGGTAGAGAATAATGTTGCATGTCGCGCCAATTGTGTACACGATTTGACTTGGCAGCCGCCTGACAGTGCTGCCCACTCCGATGTTGTTGTTGCTGCTGCTGTGGTTGTTGTTGTTATTGTTGCTGTGGTTGTTGCTGTTTGTGTGTCAGCTAATCAGCTGGCAAGTATCTCATCTTCGAGGACTACTAGCAACTGCCAAAACAACAGCGAAACAGCAAAACAGGCAACATGCACACGAAAAACTACCAAGTCATGTTGCCTGCTGATTGTTGTTGCTCCTGCTGCAGTTGTTGTGATTGTTATTGTTGTTGTTGTTGTTGGTCTCGCAAATAAATCTCTTGGCCATTGCTGCTGTTGGCTGCTTTTGCCACGGCACCCAAAAACTTGGACACAACACAATCAGCCAGCAGCCAGCCGTGTGTTGCTGCTGTTGCAGTTGTTGTTGTTGTTCTTGTCGTTGTTGTTGGTGTTTCCTGGAAAGCGTTTCCTGCATTTAGCTTTGTTAGTTTGCTTTATAACTATGTTGGCGCTACAGCCCGTTGCAGTGCATTTTTATACCCTATATACCCACTACAAAATAGGAACAAAGGGCATATTGTCCAAAGAAATTAGCTTCTTCATTTCCTTTATTCTCAGCATCTCTCAAACATTAAAAAAACTGGAGACACCACTTAGTTAAGAGAAAAATGAAGCACAGTCACAATATGTTAGGGCAACTTGTAATCACAGGGTATCTGCATGTCAGGCATTCGTGGTTAGAGCACCTTTACTTGTTTGTGCTGATTTAGATCGTGTCCACCAACGAATCCGGCTGGCAGTTGACTTTATGAGGGTCAATCAGGCTAACCAGAGTAGTCGCAACTGTCCAATCCCAGGAATGCGATCGTATCGAAACAGCAGGCACAGGTCGAACATTTCTTAAATATTAAATGTCCTACACAGTTGGATTAGTCGGAGAGAGTTGCTTGGACTATCATAAACCTAAATCATAAAGGCAAATAAAGTGTACGAAAGTTTCCTAAAGGATGGCAAAGTGTGGATAAATATGGCATTGTTCGGACATTCTATGTTATGGTATAGGGGAAGAAATATAGGATATGATTAGGATATCACGAATTATTACAAGTTATGAATAATAGGAAGGGGTTTGAGTATTGGAGAGATAAGAGTAAATTTAGTCGGCATTATGTAGTATATAAGTAAAAGTTGGGTTGGCATAGAACAGCATATAAGAATATATTACAAATATATCACTGGGCTTTGGGGGAGCTATAATATCAAAGTAAAGTATAACAATGATCAGGAACTTTGGGATTTTAAAAATGTTCTATAATACCCACTTGACATTAGAGCTCAGACATACTTGGCTCAATTGTTAGGATGAAACATGGAAATTTTAGAGTTTTTGATTTTAAACTTTTCATTTTAAACTTTTTAGTCAAGTCAGACACATTAAATTTTAGTTTCGGTAAAAAATTGGAAATTTCCCATTTAGCCCATCTTTTAAGATTTTAGCGATATGTCCAAGTATTGTGAGGCTCTCTCCCAGCTGTCGCTGATCGGCGCCTGCTGCTATGGACTTTACGCACTGGCACCGGCTGAACACCCGTATGGATATACAGCAGCCGCATTTTGCTTTGTCCATGGACTGCTGTCGCTCGTGCGTGCCCTGGAGGAGGATGAGGAGTGTGGTCCTACACGCTCCTTTTCTGTGTCAACGGGCATTGTGGATGTTATACCTCTTCCGCTGGCCAATATTGAATTCTACTTGCAATCCTCTCAATCGGGTATGGCCTTGGTGCACGCCCTGTCTCTTATATTGGTGCTCTATGATATGATGGGCAGCTTGGGCGATGACTGGGATCGTGCCACGGAGACGGTTAAGGATCTATCGCTGCTGGGCAATGTTGCATCCGGCGCGTATTTGGGCACACAGGAAGATAACTATTATCATGTGGGCGTGGCAGCATCCGCTGGCATTGCCCGTTACGGCTCCTCGCTGGTCAGCACATTCTTGCCGGCCGCGGGTCCCCATGTGAATACATTGAGTAAGGCAGCCATTATAGGTCTAATGACGTACTCCCTCACCAACAAATGATTTGAATTTTTAATATGCATACACAAATATTTGTAACCAGTTTTGGAGCTTAGCATGTGCAAATATCATCAGATGATTAAATGGCTATAATTTTAAACACATATCCTTAGTGGTTAAAGGGCGAAGCTCTTTCACTAACACAACTTTAGCCCCAGCTTAAATAATCTCTGGTCTGTCCGCTTTTACTTTTTCAATGTCTCGAATCTTACAATTCCCAACAAGTTAAAGTCTGTCGGGTGTTCCGTCTTAGCTATACAAACAACCTGTTCATTTTTTGCTGTTTCTACCTAATCATTATTTTTATATATAAGAAAAAGCCAATAATAATAGTTAATAGGAGTTTGAAATTCATGGGTATTTCTTCTTAAGATCATCTACTGCCAACTACTGCTGGCAGTTTCGGCACTGATTAGGCTAAATGACTGTCGAGATAACCGCCTGGCTTGGCGCATTCCTGTAGCTTTCCAAATGGTGCCCCACTCCCACTCCCACTCTGGCACTGCCACTGCCACTCCATGAAGACAAAGGAAACTGGGCAACTGGCAGCCGACGCTGCGCAGGCGCGTGTTTGGCAAGAGTTCAAGTCACAGCTGGAGACTGCACTGCTTTTGGCGCATAACTGGACACAACTGGCGGACAGGCAGCTGGAGACTGGAGGCCGCCTGGCCCGGTCTGTCTGTCTCCCTGTCTGTCTGTCTGTCGCTATGGTCGTGTTGGATAACAGGCAGCTGAGAGCTCTTGGCCAGCTCTTTGGCCATAAAAATAGGAAAATGTTGCGTTAATGCGACGTTTGTTCGAACACAGTTTTCAAACAGATCGACGCAGGCAATTGTTTGGACAGGCTCTGGCTAGCTGTGGACAGACAGACAGATGGATGGCTGGCTGCCTGGCTGGTTGAATGGCTGGAGTTGGAGTTGGAGCTGCAGCTGGCGGGCTGGTGGGGGCCACTGTTATACACGACTTTGGCTTTGGCTTCGTGTAGACATTATTTTGGGGCGTTTGACTCATGAATTACGCGCAGTTTGTTTGCGCAGATTTTTCGCACGTGTTTGGGGTCCCCAGTTGGAACACTTGGAATTTCTACAACGGGAGCGGCTCTCACTTCTACTGCGCAGCAATGGCGGCCAGCCGAGGCGCCTCCCATTGCCATGGCAAGACGTCGACTAAGAGGGGACGGTGGCAACAATCGATTTTCCCAATGTGATAAGGTTTCAACTGCGGCTGCTTTATGGGCATCCGGCCAGCGCACGAATCCTTTCAAGCCGCACACGTGCATGCACTGCCGCGGCGCATGAAGGGTAGCTGCGCAACGACAAAAACAACACGAAACACGTGTCACGCGGCATCAATTGAAAGCCGCGACTGCTGCAACATCCATCAAGGCACGTCCGGAAATCGGAAGTGCGCCCCCTTCCACGGCTCCTGCTGCTGCGAGGGTGGCTACACCAATGTTGATGATGTCAGCATGCGGGCAACAAAAAGGACAATCGATTGTTGTGACATTGCATTGTGTGGCAGCAGCTAAACCCCTGCCTGCCACATCTCTCTTCAGCAATTTATCCAATTTTATGCCGTTGCCAAGCTGCCTTGCCTCAATTAACGCTGCCCAGTGGAACGCTGAGACGCTCAGCTTCTCCACTGGCTGCTCCCACGGCTCTCGTCGTCGTCGGCGTCGCCGTCGGCGGCGGCGTCGCGCTGCGTGCACGTGCAGCGCAGGACATTTATTGGATTTTTGCCATGTTTTTATTTGTTTCTATATTTGCTCAGAATTCCAATTAAACGCCAATGCCAATGGCTAGGAATGGGATTTGGGATTCGTATGCAGAATACAGGGTGTTTTTCGTTTATTGAGAAATAATATGGAAAGCGATATAAAATATGTTATTGAAACAAATAACAGCATTTTATAAATAGATGTATATTTAAAAGAATTAGATACAATTATATATTGTATCTTATATATGAGTTATTGATATATATTATTATTGTAATAATATATTCTCAGTGAAATATGTAGTTTAATGGTTTCAGTTCAATTATATATATTATATATCTTATCAATATTTGCTATGATGTATAATTATAGTAAAACAATCGTACTTATATATATTCGAGGGTATTACCCGGCTTTGTCTGGACCAAGTTATTGTTGCACTTCTCTACACAATTTTCATGCGAAATTTATATCTACCCAGACCTTCTTAAGCCCCCGACTCTTGTAATTGTAAAAACTTCTATATTATATCCCATCGAAACGGTCGGCTTAACTTTTTTTATCGTATGAAGACGTCTTTAAATGGATTGGTATAAACTTATATCTTAAGGTTACTATATATCTGCAAAGATATTTGATAATAAATATTCCTTCTAGTTCCGTTCAAAGCACAAGTTTTTCCTTATACTGAGGTATTTACGAAATAACGAAACTGTTCCTTAAAAGGAATTATTTTTTTTAATTCCTCTTCAGTTCAATTGTAAATTTGTTGCCCCCTTTTTCTGTTCCAGCTAACTTTAAGACCTTTCAAGTAATTTCTATGGCAGCTGAAGACCTAGAAAGAAAGACTCATTCTTAGGGCTTCCTTAAATAGGGGGCTGCGACGACACCCTGTTCTCAATTAAAGTTCTGCCATTTTAAGTAGCGCAAACGGCAATTGAATGACGCGATTGCGATTCCGACTCCGACTCCACCCCAATCAGCTGCAAGAACAACAACAACGGGAGGCAAAATGTTGTAAGGGGGGAGAGGGCATCAGTTTGAGGCACACGCTGCGGATTAGACGTGTAATCAGCATAAAATGTTGCCAGAGTCGGGTGCGACGTACACAAAAGTGGCAAACATGAAATCCAATATGTGCGATACGGCGGCAACGGCCACATGAAATTGTAATAGCGGCCAGCGGCCATGTCGATGATGACGATGCCAACGACGCCAACGACGCTCGTACGCATGTCCCTATACAAACACAGATGCAACCAAAGCTACAGCAACAGCCAAAGATACAGACACAGATACAGATACGCATACAGATACAGATATAAATGCGAGTACGAGTGCGAGTGCGAGCAAGGAGTAGAGCGTGGAACACGTGCAAAGCCGCGGGGGACTTGCACGACTTTTGTGACGAGGCGAGGCTGAGCCAGAACCGGAGCTGGAGCTGGGGCTGGAGTCGGGTCTGGTATCTGAAGCTATAGCTGGACTTGGGCTGGGCCACGCACCCAGAAAAACAAAATCTGCAATGCGCGTTGCCTGTCGCATTTAATAACTGTTTTTAATAAGTGTCCCTTGCGGCCATGCGTTGTGCCGTGCCACGACGCGTCGTTTGCCAGCGTCATTTGCATGAGCGCCGCCAAACCCAAAATCTACCCGCCACCCCTCCGCCCCATATGCCACACTACATGCTCGATTCCCGATTGCCAGTTCCAGTTGCAGTCCAAGTCCCAGTCCCAGTCGCCCAAATATGTTTTACTCTCGTACTCTAATTGCACGCCCCGTTTGAGTCAGCGCGCTCCTCAGGTGCAGGCCGTTGGGGCAGTCGTCGCCGCCGCGTGCAACATGCAACATGTTGGCTGCAATTTATTAGTGCTGCCATTATCGTTTTTCTTCAGATTTAGCTGCTGGCCCCTGCCCCACACTCTGTGCGGCTGCGTGTCGTCTGCTTCTTCAGCTGCAGCTCCTCCACTTTGCACAATTCTCAATTCTCAGCCTGCAAATATTTATTACTATAATTTTCCATATGTTTTCCCTGCATTGCGTTCGTCTTGTTGGCTTTTTTTCGGCAAATTGCGCCTGGAAATTGCCGCCATAATTTGTTGCTTACTAAATATGAAGATCAACCAGTTCCCCAGTCTCCCTCCGGTTCCCAGTCTTCCCCCAGTTGCCAGTCATGCCGCACGATCCGTTGCTGTGTCTGCATCTGCGTCTGTTTTGTTTCCCCCAAAATTTATTAACTTGTGCAAAATTAGTCGTTTTAGTCGTTTAGTCGTTGCAATTTGATTTTTATTGCGGCTTGTAAATTGTAGCGCCATGTTAGAGCTGTGTATCTATGAGATACATTTTGCGAGCGCTCGCATCCAGCAATTAGTCGACGTCTCTCTCTCCCTCTCTTTCACTCTGTGTGTTTCTGTCTCTCGTTCTGTCTATGCTAACGACTTTTTATTCGGTTTCGTGGCACTGAAATTGTTGCACTAATCAGCTGACAATTTATGAGGCATTTGTATTTGGTTAACAGCAAAAAAAAATAAAAATTTTGCCTTATAGTACATAAAAAGCCTCGGACAGGGTATCCAAGATTGGGAATTAGTCGAGCTATGCAAAGCATGTGGCGTCCATAAAGCAGCTCAAGAACTTTGATTAGTTGTAATCTTAACCAGCTGCATCGTAAAAATAAGCAAATGAATGTGCCACGGTGAAGTATGCTCGACTTGAAGATGCCCTGGCATGGGCATATATTGGTTATTTAAGGAGTGCCGGGCTATTATTTTAAAGAATTCTAATACAAATCTTATAGCTTGTATCCCTAATGAGTAGGTATATTAAAATCCTTAATAGCTTCTGAGCTGCCTTCTCTTGTCTGTCACATACAGCTCTCCTATTTGATTATACCCGTTTTAACTCTTTTATGAGCACTGGATATAACAAGCTGCTTGAAAATTTTTAATTACACGTGCCGTGTGTGGGCCCAGTGACAGGCCCTTTTAATAGCGCTGGTTCAGAGACTGCGAACATCTCTATAAATTGACATCCAACTGCATTTAATGTCAACCGAATTGGTATTTGTGTTGGGAAGGGCCAAAGACTTAGCAACATGTTGTTGAGCTTCTCACAGATTAAGTATTTTTAAGATTTGTGTGTTTAAAGCGAATTGGTTTGAAGCCCAACCGTAAACCGACTTGGGTAAAGAACAGCCGGATCTGATCCTGAAACGAGTTGTTTATTTGAAACAAAAGCAAACTTTATGAGCTTTAAAAGTAGTAGTTACAATTTTACTGACTATGTATCTGTCTGAAGTTGTCGCAAATAATGTACGACCCACAGCTCTAATGATATTTGTCTAAAAGCAACTTCACGAATCGAACCTTGGGTTTGAACCACCAATAACGTTTGCAGGACTTGCATCCAAAGCAGACACTTTTAATAACTCAACAAATATTTTTTAGCAGACAGCAATGCATAAATGCAAGAAGTATTTTGGCCAAGTTCGAGCCCGGCAGCTCGTTAAATTAACCAATAGACCTGCCATATAAATGAAATAAAATATTGTTAACTGTTAAATGCGCTGCAAATCATGTATGTAATTCAATACAATTTGTTTGCAGCTATAACGGTTAACACTTGAGCAATGAACCATTAACTACAGCATTAACTATGCCCAACTATTTATTTAGTTGTCTGCTGCGGTTCACTCTGCTACTGAATCGGTTCCAATGTAAATGTCAAAGCAAAACTGCATTCAGATATTCATAAAAATTCAAATGGCAGCCATAAATCTGTCCCAGCTACCAGGGGGTTGGCGGCGGGAGCAGCAGGGAGCGGGATGTGAGGAGTGGAGCGGCAATGGAGCAGTTGCTGCTGAGGCAGCTGTGGCAGCTGCGGCGGCAACTGCGCGGCCGTCACGCACTGCCATCTTCCTCTCGCTCTGACAAATAATTTAGCATAAAATCAACGACAACTGCCAATTTTTTAGTAATTAGCCAGCCGCCAGGCAGCGCCTCCCTGTTGCACATATATCCATGCAGCACTTGGGCGTAATTAATAAAACATAAACCCGGAGCAGAGCCAAGCCGAGCAGCGCCGAGCCAAGTCCCTGGACGCCGGGGGCACCTCCCGGCTGCCGTCTCATTGTTAGTCCAAAAATGCGTCTCAAAGCATTTGCAGAAAATTAATTGTGCTCCACGCAGATTAACACATGCGTGGCAGGCTGTTAGCGGAGGGTGGATAGGGGGGACTTGGCATTTGGGCATATGACAACGTCGCGGATGAGGCACGGTTCGCTGCGGCATGCATTGGGAATGCTGCGCGTTTTACAAATTTGAAAATTTCTTGCCGCATTTTTATGACTGTCGCCCGATCGCCGCTCGTTGCTCGCATTTTTATGTCGCCGCTGCATGCTGCATGCTGCCTGCTGATGTTGCATGTGGCACGCGCGTCGCATAATTAATTAAAAATGCATTTAAACGAAGCTTCACGACAGTCAATCGCTCGTGTACATTTGGTTACAGACAGCGTAAACCAACCCCACCCACCGCCAGCTGCTCACGATCCAAGTGGCATGCCCCTCCCCCGAACAGCCACGACGCCACCCCCCTTCAATCGTTGCCACAAGCTGCATGCATATGATTTCTCAGAAGCCTTTCGTCGCCGTGGCATGACTGCAATAAATATACCTACATCAAATAAGAGAATGGAGAATTATTTGCTTGTTAGAATTTTGTGTCTTGCAACATGGCCGCAACAGGCAGGCAACATGTGTCGCTCTTGTCTACCGTGTCTTGTGTCTTGAGGCATTCGTCAAAGATTTCGTGTTGACAACTCGCATACGAGTGAAGGAAACGGGCAACACACAACAGACGACGACAGCACATGTGATTTGACTGATATATCCCAAACTCAACTTGTGAACTCTTTAAGTAGTTCCCATAACCTTTTACCTCTTACTTTTTGCCGACTGGCAGCCATTGAAAGCCCTGACCTCAGAGCGGGTACTTTCAAATAACTCAAATCTGAGTATAGCTGCACCCAACACCTTATATTGATCGCACTGAAACGGAGAGCTACATGATTGACTAACTGACTGATTGGTTGATTGACTGAGGTAATGGGCAACTGATTGAGTAACTGACTGACTGTTTGATCGACTGACTCACTGACTGATTGAGTGAATTATTGGCTGACTGAGTAACTGACTGACTGACTGACTGCATGCCTGATTGACTGTTTAATCGATTGACTGACCGACTGACTGAATGATCTTCCTCATTGACTGATTCAATGTATAAGTGAATTATTAACTGACTGAGTAACTGACTGATTGACTTATGTCAGAACCTGATTATACGACTGATTTAGTGATGATTTAATCAAGTAGAAGGACTATGTAACGCCGGCTAGTTATCTCAAGGATAGAACAAAAATTCTTCGATATATTATGCCTTCATTTTTACCCATTGCTAGGAACCAACTGCTCTATATACTCGTTTTGATGCGAGAAACTCTTTTGACAGCTGCATAAACACGAATGATATTTAAACATTGAACATTCAAATCAATTTTTATGATCGCTCTTCGTTTCATTAGAATTATTGGCAACTGAGAAATGTTTCGTTAAAATCGAAAATTTGAGTAAATAAAATATATACGTGTGTAAATAAATATTGGCAGAGATCAGTCAGTGGATATGTGGAAAGCAGTTCAAATGCCAGATAGCCAAATATTTATGCGCATATTTATGAAAATTTTATATTTATTTTCTTAGCTCTTTTTTGGTGTTGGAAAATTAAATAGCTCACTGAAAGCCACTTAACAGTTGATTTCATTTGAATTTAATGCAACATTAGCGTTTTTTTTTTTAAATGCCACTGCCTCAAACTTAAGGTGATACGATCTATAGAGAACCGGCCCACTGCCCAAGGCAACCCCAATCCAAGGCACAGAACGTGGTGCGGACCACCGACGGTTTTTAGTTGGCATCTCTTGGGTTTGGTGCTTGTTCTGGTTTCTTGTGTAGCAGGCGCCGTTGATAGGAAACAGCTGACCAAAATGTACAAAAATATTTTATTTATGCGCCACATAAATAAAGTGAAATACCCCCCCCCCCCCCCCCCCCCCCCCCCCCCCCCCCCCCCCCCCCCCCCCCCCCCCCCCCCCCCCCCCCCCCCCCCCCCCCCCCCCCCCCCCCCCCAAAAAAAAAAAAAAGAAGAGAATTCCGTTTGCACCACCATCTCCGGGGCCAAGTTTGATTGGCAGCCAGTACATGAATGAAGCCAGTTGGACTGCTGCGGACGAAGAGCAGATGCCACAGGTGAGGTGGCCAGCATACGGGATAGTTTTCATTCAATCCAACTGCCAGCTAGTAATTAAAATCAAGTGGAGAATCTTCTAGTGAAAAGTGACTAGGAAACACCCTTTTATCATAGGTGACTAGAAAATACCCAGCTGTGATAGGTGATTAGCATATATGTACATACATATACCCTGCTATGAAAAGTGACTTAAGTATGCCCTTTTATAAAAGCTGTGTAGAAAATACCCTGTTATGAAAAGTAAACATCATATACCCTGCAATGAACAGAGTTTAGAATATACCCTGCTAAAATAAAACTATCACTCCGACAAGTATATACCCTTTTCTAAAAACTAATGTAATTTTAAAATTATAACTGCCCGTTCTACTGAAAATATTGTTTAACGTAAATAGTTTCATATAGAAATTGCGGCTACATTTGTTCTCTACCCAAAAATGGACTCTACCCAAAAGGGCTAGATAAATCCAATGATTGGCGAGGACCCACTTTCTAAAGTTGTTCTTAAACAATCATCACAATCAAAGGCTTTGTTCCGAATTGAAAAATAAGTTATAATTCGGGCTCGAGCCGAACTAAATAAACCCTGTCAGGATATCTTTTGTTAGATTAAAGCAATGATAGGTCTCCAAAATATGGTCTTACTTTTAAGCCAAGCTCACATATACACTTAAACCAAAGTTTTCGAAGAATTTGAACCACGGCTGGGGATCTGCTTACAAAGAGTATATACATATATACTCTGTGAAAGGCCCATTCTTAAGTCTCGTGTGTGCAACATAAAAATTGAATAAAATTTATAGAATGACGCCCAGATTATCCAGAGGTTGTTCATATGCAGTAGAAATAAATGTGGAAGCAGCATGATTTATGTGCTTAGGCAGCCGTCGGGCACTCTTCTAACTGGCTTTTACGTGCCGAAGCGAATCTCTGAGCTAGCCGCCTGATGGCCGCTTCATTAAAGCCCAGTTGCGCTGTGGCCCATTCGCCACACTTAACACCTTGGCTAGGGGGGCCACCGAGCACACCTAACGCTACTTGTAACGACTCTAACGATTATTTTCAGTGCACAGCGATCGTTGGCACAGCGGGTAGCCAGGCGCTAACATGGCGGGCATAGCGTTTAACTACTGTACTGAATGGCATATTTACAATATATATGCACTCACATTTCGGGTGCCCATAATAAATTCGCATAAATTCATATAATGAATGCATATGAAACGGCCAATAAGTGCGCGATTTGTGCGCCTAATGAAGCCGATTTGTTGCGGCAGCAAACTGCCCACTAAATTTTCCACATGGTAATTGATGTATCCACAAGATACAAAGCTTGAGAGAGAGAGAGGGAGAGAAAGAGAAAGAGAGAGGGAAAGGGAAAGAGTTGGGAGGCCCTACCGAGCTATGTTGCGGTATTTAACGAGCTGCCGCTGATATTCTCAATACATTTGGTAAATCTCTGTGGAAATATTTGATTTTATATACTTCGTTCATGCGGACGATCGAGTCTGATCTGCGCAACTTCTTCAAGAGTTCTGCATAACATCACAACGCGGCGTATACTTAACACGTGTCTGTCCGCTTGTTCGTCTGCCTGTGCGGCTGTTGCCACCTCATTCGTAGTGAATTGTTTGTTTTTGGAGCAGTGCTTACGCACTTTTCACACAACACCATACACACACACACACACCCACACACGCACACACATATTTACCACAAAATATCTACAGATGCGCAATGGAACACCTGCAAATTGCACAACATGAAAAGATTCGTCACAGAAAGTCCCAAACGACCGCATATCCAAATGAAATGCAAGGCAATAAGTCAGCCCAGGGCTGACTGTCGGCCAACAACAACCCCCAAGACAAGCCTTAAAACAGCTGACAGGAAGCCCGCCACACCCCACGGTCCAATGCTGCCAACCCCAACGGGCTGTAGTCCGCCTGCCAGCCCAACCCAACCCAACCCAATCCAGGCCGGCTGGTAAGAGCCAGCTCATGAATACATTTGAACTCGTTAACTCCCACCACAGTCCATAACACCGCCCCGCGTAGACCCCTTCGCCCAACACTTGTGGGGGTAGTTTGGCCCTTGGCGTGTGTCCGGGCTGCTTGGCGGATTCGTTGGCTTTGCACGTGCACAATTTCGAGTTCATCAAAAGGAATTTGCTTTGTGTGTGCGCTGGGGAGCGTCTGACATTTATTAGAATTCTTGCTGCCAGCCCCAACGACGGGGATTCGGTGCGGAGGGCGGGTTGGCGTAATAAATTTGCCCTGAAAGCTTTTAGCCCCGACATTGCCTGCCACAGGAAGTGGAAGCGCCGCATAAAGTTTGAGTTGCTGCCATGACAGGCGCTTCGTTTCGGTTTGTTGACTCTCAGCTCTCGGTTTCTGTTCCGTTCAGATCCATTAAAGCTGGTTCGTTCTCGCTGGCTGTGGCTGTGGCTGATTTGCAAGCCTTAAAGCCATTTGTAGCCCATTGAAATCAGAGCTGCAAACATGCCACACTTATTGACTTTTGCAGCTGCATGAACTCGAGCTGACACCAAAGGGGGGATGGGCAGAAGAAATGAAGAAATGGAAATGTTTGTGCATAGGTATTTATTTGTTGTAGGAATATTTTAGATTTCATACTCGAAAAGCTTGGAGAGCTGCTTGGCAAAATATGGAACTCCTTGGGAGAAAGAAATCAAGCTGCGATTTTAACTGAAATCCATTATTGTATTGTATAGGCTGCATGAAAAAACCATCATGAAAATTTACTTCAACGTATTCTATTCCATATTTTTCAACGGACATTACATTTATAAGAAAGTTTGCATAAAATAAATGGGAAAAACTTAATATATACTCTGCTTTACTAGCTTCCTATATAAGCTTCCTAAAAGCAAGTAGTTTATAGCTAACAATCTTCCCTTTATGGCAAACAAACGAAACGTATAACATTTCAATTACATTAAACAAATACTCAAAAATACCTTCCCCAATTACATTCATCAAATATAGAGAAAGAGAGAGAGAGAGAGAAGGGCCTGCAGCTATTTGCTAGTTAGTTTCGATTTTATGCTCAAGACCTCAATTTTAATTAGTCAGCCAAATCAAACAGACCAAATAAACTTGCGCATATTTGTCAAACAATTTGGTTTTAGTGCGTGTACAAATTAAAATTATTCATTATCATTTTGTACTTGTACGAAGCGCAAACAAACTGGGCAAACATTCGAGTACCCGAAAAAAAAGGTTGACATTTGTTCGAGCACAAAGGCAAACAAGTGGTCTGCATGGGGTGGAGGGAGGGAAGGGGGGTGTTGGGTGTAGGGCTTGAGTAGCGTGGTGTGTGGAGTGGACTACCGGGCTAAGAATCAACATTTTGCGATTGCCGAGCACTTGTTATTCCATTTAAATTAAGTTAATTGCACGGATTTCGTGTCATTGGGCGATTTGCGAGTGCAGTCCGAGGGTTGCCCCGGGCAAACGTAATCGATTGATGGCACCTCTAATGCCCACTCATAAAACGCACTCGGACTGAGACTCACATTCAAGCACTATTGCTTATATTCCCTATATATGATATTGATAAACGGGTGTGCTCTACTTGCCACAAAAGTTATGTTGACAAATTCATTAATTTAACAACCAAAACTTGAAGAGAATGCAAAGTAGTTGATTAAAATGGTTATTCAGTATACCTCGAGGTATGCTACTCTAATTATAGAGTCTATCTTCATTTAAGATATATTTGTCATTTTTAAGATTTTCTGAAACAAAAGGTAGTTTCAGAATTACTTATTATGTTATTCGAGGATCTTGTCTTATAATGATTTCATTAACTATGTTCAGGGTATCCCATAGTCTAGGCATTTTTACATCAAATATTTGTCCTTGTTTTTTCAACCCTCCAAGAAAATGTGCACAGACTTGCGTGCGAATTATTGGCAAATGTTCTGAAAAAAGAAAAAACCCAACCAAAAATATAAAACACAAGCGAGAATACTTTTTCGGACATTTGTTTTAGAATTCGTGCGTTTTGTTGGCTCGACTCGATTCGTAATGCATTTGTCTTGGCAAATATTTGCGATTCAAATGAGAAATCTGTTCGAATTGACGGTGAGATATGTTTTATAAGTCGCTTCGACAGTTGTTCAATGGCCAACGGCAGCTGTGCTCAAGTACCTCACTAATTATTATTTTTATAAAAGCGCCCCAAAACACATTTCCCTATCGAATTTGTTAGGGTATATTAAACGAGAAGAGAACTAATTGGAAAGCTGAAGCAGTCCACGAAGAAAACAGGATTGTGACATATGCGAATGGAAAAGAAGGAATGTAGGAATTTAGAGGCGCGTTATCTTTGAGTTGGAAGGAGCATGCTTGCTTTTCAATTACAACATAACATTTTCACATGAATTTCGGCCAAGAATGATGTTGCCAGATTTATATGCCAAATTGATCTTGAGGCCAAACCATGAGCAAAGAACGAATCCTCGTTAAAATCGAATGAAATTTTACCGAGCTATGTGGGTGGGAAATTTGGATCTATGTGTCTATGTAGGATACTAGCGGGTATGCTAGGCTGCGGCTTCGCCGATGAATAACGTGAAGCACGTTCTTTCCTTATTTGTAAGCTCAATATTTACAAGTGCAATGGCAATCTTTGCTTATAAGGAATAAATTTAAGTATGAACTTAATTGACATAATCTCAGCTCTTACACTGTCTCTCGATCGATAACAATCAATATCGATATCCTGTTTTTTGGGCAATTTTGGTAAACAATAAGAGCTAGAGTCACCAAACTTGACATATAGCTTCTAAAATAGAATATATATATGTATTTGATGTTGAAAGAAGAGGGTTCAGGGTATCCCCTAGTCGGGAGCTCCCGACTAGAACCTCTTACTTGTTTATTATTATATTTATTTAATTAATCTCTCTCCTGCTCTTACTCTTATATACATTCAATTTCTTTTGTTTTCAGTTATTTGTGAATTCAAAAGTGCGCTTCCTCGAAATTAAATATGGAAATAAATTAATTATTTGTGTGTATGTGATGTTGGAATAAGTACATAAATCACATATATCGACATAGTTTAAATCATCATTTATATACCAAGGAGAATATTTGGCAAGCATAATCAGAAATGGATATGGATACGATTATAACATTAATTATCAACAACAACAATAATCAGACCTGGATATGGATACAAATATTAAATCTCCATTTATCATCAATATATAAATTCCTACAAAAAGGATTTCTCCTATGAAAATATGGATATATTATACTAACTTTTCGTATGGATGGGATTTATAAGGTAAGTGCATAAAACACATATCAAGAAAGGAGGATAGGATGCGGGGTAAGTGCATAATTTATTTATCATTTATAAAAATATTTATTATATTATATTTTCACATGGCCTTTAAAACCTTAATATATCTGCATTGCATTATCATTTATGATAAATAAGAATATATATTCATATACACATGCATTTGCCCTCTATATATATTGAAACAAAGAGTTTTCTCGTATTGAAATAAATTAACTATTCACATATGATTTATATATTTATATATTCTAAATTCTTACATTTTACCATTTATATATAAATAAGAGTATATGATAAGGCAAATTCGATCTGGGCATGGGCTATTATACCATATAA